>NC_062222.1:86930172-87546422 GCF_902686445.1 Sciurus carolinensis
TAGTCACAGACCAACTTTTAGAGGGCAGTCTCTGAGTAAACAATATGTACTTAGATTTACAACAGCAAAATAAACAGAAGATTAACATCACCCAAGGATGAAAGAAATAGGCGTAGAGATCAAGGGTTTCAGGGGAGATATCTAGGACACGATGTATTTTCCACCTTTTTTTCATGGGTGGTTGTTTATTGCTGTCCATCTTTGTTTCCAAATGACATGGCATGAATAAACTCTGCTTCATTAAAAATTACTTCATAGGATAATTATATTAGTGCTGATTCTGTTGGTTAAATATTTCAGGATCAAACTGTTTAAATTTAAAAATAATACAACATGATTTTCCTTACACCATGCTTATTCTTAAGGTTCACTAAAACCCTTATATCATGGACACCTAGAAATTTTCACATTTATGTTCCTAGGTATTTTGAGTGTGTGGATTACCTGTGTTGGTGGGGCAGGGGGCGGGATTCAGTAAAGAGCTGTAAATTCTTAAACTTATAGTTCGTTATTTTGAGTTGTGGTTCACTAATACTATGATATTTAAAAATCATAGAGCTACACTGGGGCCAATAAGAACCAATTGTTTCATGTAAGAAATAGTCTGGGAGATGTGCCATTCGGCCCAGTACAGTAATGGGAATGATGGGAGAAGGGAATGTTAGAAGGAGTTTTGATTTGTCTTACAGGGGTTCTGAGAATTTCCACCTTTGCCTATTTCATCCTCAGCATTTCAGAACTACTCTAAATTTAGGACTGAATGGACCCAGTTTGACCTATTCTCTGAGATCAGAGCAAGCCAGGAATCCTCAGTTGGATCCTCCTTTTCTAATGGAGAGACCACACATTTTTCCCCCACTGCTATGGGTCCCACTGGATTGGCAGCTTTAGATATGGGGAGTTGAATTGTCTATAAATTGAGTTGGGACCCTACAAACTGATTATCAGTAAATCAGAGAAGAGTATTCAGATGCATTGTCAAAATAAATTTGAAAAAGAAACTGGAAATTGAAGAGTCACAATTATTGACCTGTATTTATGTCTAGACCTGCATTCCTGTTACCTGAAACTTCAAATAATAAAATATAAATCCAAATGGATTTCATATGGACAAAATTATAACAATTTTTAGTTTTAGTATATGAAGAAAATGAGTTGAATAATATGTAAAGTTGATAAATCATCAAATTCATCTTTTTGGAAAGCTGATAGCTGACATAACACAGGAAGGAAGTGAAAAGAGGAATGAGAAGTGAGAAATGAAAGGACAAATGCAGAAGGAGATAAGATACTGGAGATCATCAGTGGCTGGAATATGAGAGAAGTAGTCATTGGCTTTATGGACATGAAATTTTATAGGAAAGAGAAAAGAATGCCTCCAGAAAACTGTAAAGACAGGGTAACTTTTGTAAAATAAGAATCTGGTTAATTATGTCTTTCTTACTTTGCAAGAAATAAGCCATTAAAAAAAAGACTGGCTGGGCATGGTGGTGCACACCTGTAATCCCAGCAGCTCAGGAGGCTGAGGCAGGAGAATTGAGAGTTTAAAGCTAGCCTCAGCAAAAGTGAGGTGCTAAGCAACTAAATGAGACCCTGTCTCTAAATATAACACAAAACAGGGCTGGGGGCTCAGGGGTCGAGTGTCCCTGAGTTCAATTCCCAGTACCCCCACCACACACACACAAAGACACTATAAGCTACTTGGTCTGCTGATTTTTAAGTAAAATTAATCCTGAATACATTAAGAGTGAAATTGTCTCCCCTGCCAAAACAAACTACAAAATTGCAAAAATGTTTAAACATTATTAGTGAGTTTGACCTGTCTGCAATTTCCAACATCATTGTATCCCTGCATCATTACCATGGCAATTCTCTTAAAGATAACTCAAAAATAGTCTCCTAGTTTTCACTATTTTTTTCTCTGACTCATTTAAAATGCAATCTAATCAAGACATTCCCCTATTTACAACACATTAATGGATTCTTACTGCTTTTGAGATTCCTGCTTTCATTCCTTCATTGAATACTAAATACTTAGGGAGTACTAACAATGTGTCCAACTATGGCACACAAGGTCTTTAGTAATCTCATCTTTTAAAATCAAAATGCCTTTGGCTCCGGTAATTTTTCTTATTCAATACCCAATGGTTTTTCCTGTCATCACATACCTTTTCACTTAATGTGCTCGATGCTTGCATGTCCTTCTTTCCAACTTGTTTGTACGGTCTGATTCATCCTTCAAGATCCAGGTTGACTCTACCTTTGTGAATATTTCTTGATTTGCTGAATCTTTCCCAATCCACAGGAAAATGTTATTACTCTCAATTCTTCATTCCCATAGCACTTTGCACACATTTTTATCACAGTATTTGTCCTTTGTATATTTTTATTGGTATATGTTCTGTATTAACAGGAAACTGAGTTTTTTGAAAGAACAGAATGTGTTGAAGCAAATGTTGGTGAAAAGTAGATTGCAATATTATTTAATGAACAGCTCCCAGATCAAAAATAGGGTTCAATTTAGACAGTTGTGACAGGAGTTTCCTTTTTCCTGATACGTGTGACTGTTGATCGGCACAGGATTCTTTCACCGTCATGTAGAAGAATCATGTTACTATCAAACCATTGGAAATACGTAAGATCCCAATTTTTATGGTCACAGGGAGCATCTGTGTCACAGGAGTTTGCTATAAGTTGTGTTACATGGCAAATATAACTCAATGACTTTGGATGGAGTATAAAATTAACTCCTAAAACCAAAATCTCAGTGCCTTTTGAGTCATGTGTTTTCAATGTCATTCAAGTCAATGAATATAAATGTTTGTAATAGTTAAGGATTTCTCAATTATTTTACTATCCACTTATTAGAATTGATTCTATCAAAAAGTCTGAATACATCTGCCAATCATTTTCTAGTATGTCCCAATTTCTGACCCTTATTTTAATATTTATTGATTATTTATTGCCATATTCATTTAGTTCACTGTGATAGATTTCAATCATATTTGAATTGAATACATTTATGTTTACTCCCCATAACTGAAGAATACAGCTTTCATTTTAACCATTCTATGGAATACATTTTGGCATTTTATAATCTATGAGTTTCTATATTTAAATAAATTTACAAATATATGTTTAATTTAAAATGCTTAGGAAGTAGTGTGACATTTCACCAAAATTTGCTTACTCTGTATAGTAAGTTATAGTTGAAAAAGATCCAGTCACTATTCAAATGATTCAAACACAGTCACACAGTCACAGAACACTCTTCAAACACATTGATTCTCAACACTTCTAATGCTTGAAGTTACAATGCAGTAAATATTAGTTCTACCATTTTGAAATGTTTCCAATGAACTTATAAATGACAGTAATAGAATTCTCAATGTTTTGACAAAAATTTTAAAGGTCATGAAACAATTAGAATTCCTCATATTGATTATTAAAATGGTTTTGCGTGGTTTTAGCTTACATGGTCATTTTTACATTCCTACATTTTTAAAATTGTAAACAAATGGGGTACTGTTCCGTCCTGCGGAACCAGCGCGGAAAAAGGAGACACCACCAATCTTTAGTTGACCAGATTTATTGCGTCCTCCCTGTTTTTCTGCCTCCTTTGTTCCGCCACTATCTCCCTTCTTCTACCCTCTCTCTCTCTCCTCCCCCAGGCTCCTAGCTTATCAGTCAATTATAGCAAAGCTTTCTCTCACACAGGAGAGCATACAGAGGAATGTCAGCATAGCACTAAATGAATCACGAGCTGTCCACGCGCGGCATGATATTAGATAGCCAATCCTAGAGCCTGGCATCAACACGTCATAAGTCTCCAAGGAACTAGTAGGCAAGCAACCTTCTTGGGTATGTCCTTATTTTGGTATCCAGTGCCCTTTGGCTCACTGCCAGGCGCCATCTTATCCAAGATGGCCCTCAACAGGGTAAAACTTGTTTCTCTGCTTGTACATGAAGTAGAGGCATATCATTTGTGTAATCATGCATTTACACAGGGTAATGGTGTTTGATTCATTGTTATTTTTTCCTTCCTCCCCATCCCTCCCACCCCTCTTTTCCCTCTACACATTCCCTCCTTCCTCCATTCTTGCCCCCCTCCCACCCCCCATGATGTATCATCATCCGTTTATCAGCGAGATCATTCGTCCTTTGGTTTTTTGAGATTGGCTTATCTCACTTAGCATGATATTCTCCAATTTCATCCATTTGCCTGCAAATGCCATAATTTTATTATTCTTTATGGCTGAGTAATATTCCATTTTGTGTGTGTGTGTGTGTGTGTGTGTGTGTTTGTGTGTATATATATATATATATATATATATATATATATATGTACATCTCACAGTTTTTTTATCCATTCATCAATTGAAGGGCATCTAGGTTGGTTCCACAATCTGGCTATTGTGAATTGAGCAGCTATGAACATTGATGTGGCTGCATCATACATTCCTACATTTTTATTGTCCCACATTACCTTTAAAGCAATGACTGCTTGAAATTTAAGAGAGTGTCCTATATTATTTGCCAATTACTGCTCAAAGTAATTTTAAGTCTTTGCAAGGCAAAATTACATTGAACTCTATTATTAAGTTTTGAAAATCTAAAAATGTTTTTGATGACAAAAGTTCATTTTCTTAAGGTCTATGTTAACTATGAGTAAACTACAGGATGCAAAATGGAGACTTACAGAATAGTGTTATTTGCTATGTTCTTAGATGAAAAGAAACAATGTGTACATAATAGGAGATAATTGTAATTTAGAATCAAATGGTTGACACAAAACTTAGAAAATGAAGAGGTGATTTGCCTTACGTAGCACTTTACAATTAAAGGACTCATTATAGACTGTAGCAATTCATTACATAGACAAACTGTGTTTTTATGAAAAATGCTGCCACCTACCTGCACACTGCAAGCATATACTATTAATTTGGCAATTGTGGTCCAGGACAGCAATGCTTTTTGAAGATAATTTTGTCAGAAAAGGTAACTTAACATAAATCTACTTCACAGTGGGACCAGAATTTGGCAGGAAAGAGTAAGAAAAAAATTAAATATTTATGTCAGAAAATAAAAATCAGTAAAGTATGGTGGTGCACACCTGTGATCCCTGTTACTGTGGAGGCTGAAACAAAAGGATGAAGTTTGATTCCAACTTCAGCAACTTTTGTTTTTTGTTTTTTTGTGAGATTTTGTTTCAAAATTTAAAAAAAGGAATGAAAAAGTAGTTCAGTGGTAAAGTTCAATCCTGAGTTCAATCCTGAAGACCAAAAAACAAACAAACAAACAAAAACACCTTATTACATATTAAGTTATAATTACAACTATGCTACAAATTTTAAAATAAATTCATTTTGGTGTAAATTTTTTGATAAAATAATTTTAGGATAGTAATTTTCTAATTTTTACACTTTTGACATTGATATTTTTAAAAAATAGTCATTAATGTCTGGTTTCTTTTAATATAATGCTTCTGAGATTCATTCATACTCTTGTATTTATCACTAGTTTGTTTTTATGACTGAGAAGTATTCCACTATATCAAAGTTATACAATTTATCCACTCACAAAGACAAATGATTATGCTCAACTGTGGAATAGGACTGAATATGGACTAATGTGTTAAGCACAAATATATTCACAAGTGAACTGACCACTTAACACATTAGTCCATATTCAGTCCTATTCCACAGTTGAGCACAATCATCTGTCTTTGTGAGTTCAGTTCTGGAGTCAGAATTCTTGGGTTAATACCCAATTCTGCTAGTTAGCGGTGTATGATTTTGGGCAAGTTACTTAAGTCTCTGTGTTCCAGTGTCCTTTATCTATAAAATAGAGATAATAATTGTCCTCTCAAAGGGATGTTCCAAATGCTTCAAATGCATACGATGCATTTATTGAGTTTGGCATATGGTATGCATTCAATAAATATTATTATGTATTACTAACGTGATAAAACCAAATTATAAATAATGTAGATTGATCGGCAAAACTTTTAAACATTGTAAAAAGAGAAAACTCCATAACCATACAAACACATTTCTTAGTGAATTCTTACTACCTTCCAAGCACTGTGCTTAGATCTTAACAGGAACTATTTAATCCTAGCACCTCAACAACTTTATTTCTCTTTTTTTTTTTTTTTTGTGGTGCTGGGGATTTGAACCCAGGGCCTTGTGCTTGCAAGGCAAGCGCTCTACCAACTGAGCTATCTCCCCAGCCCTCAACAACTTTATTATTACATCCATTTTGTACACAAGGAAATAGAGTAACAGCTGATTTAGATTGCCCATGAAGGCATAAGTAATAGTGCAAAAACAGGTCTATCTGATTTCAGACTTTATAATCTCTTTCTTCTCAACCAATAAATAAAAAAGTAAAATAAAAATTTAGCTTTAGTTGATGACAGCATTTGTTACAGCATTAGAAATTTAAAAAAATTGTTAGCTGAACTCATGATTAGTGAGTTTATTCAATAAGTAATCTATTTCCTGATTAAATTTTCTTGTAATTTTTAACTAAACCATAAAAATCAGACACAATTTCATAGTCCTATATAAGAGGAAGAAAGTTTTCAGAGCACCTAATTTATATTTCCATAGTTTATCTGGAACCAGAATTAAAAGAATATTTGACAGCTGTGAAATATGCTTATTCTGATTCTTTTAATTGGTTGTACAACTAATTCATGAAAAATTACCAGCTTGATTTTACATTATTTAAGACTTTTTTGATGGTATCAAATTTAGGATCCTCAAATTTAACGTTAGAGAACATATTCATGTTTGCTTTATCACACATTTTCTAATCTTAAAAATGCTCTCTGGCCCTTGCTAATATTCTGTGGGTAGTAGTATCAACAGGTCTTATAGATACCTGACGCCAGCGGATTCAGGGGCGTTCTCAGAGACGGACTTCCACTGCAAGGCTCTAGGGACAGAAGTCAGACAGCGTTAGAGCAGTCTGCCCCTGACATCATACTTAAGTAATAAAATATTTACGTGGATCATTTATTGTTGGCAATGCTTCATAAAAAATAATATCTACATACTTGAAAAAAGAACACAAGCCCTCCCTGTCATCACCATTATTTTCAGAGATGATGTAAAGATAGGCTGCGAGTGGATGACGAATCTGCACAGCGTAATCTTTCTCTTCAAAACGTCTTCTCCAATTTCAACTTCTTATCCAAGTATTACTTGTTATCCCATAATAGAACTGTTGAAAAGTTTTACACTCAAGAAGTACATATGGTCTCAAGATCGTGCCTTCCCAATAACAGTGGAGCTCCGCGGCTGTCAGCTGCTCGGAGCTGACGGAGCCACAGACCACAGAACAGTTCGCCTTCCGGCGGAAGGGAGGACCCGGCAGCGGAAGGGGGGCGGTGCTAGCGCCGTGAGGGGGCGGGTCCAATAGAGGCTTGCTTTCTATTGGGTGGCGTGGCCCGTTTTGCGCATGTCTGGGACGTTTCAAACCCCGTAGCGCGCGCGGTCGTTTTTGTTTGTTGAAGGCGGAGCCAATGGGCAGGGCGTAGGAAGCGCACGCCCGCTGGCTCACTTTTCTTGTACCCGCGGATTCAGGAGCGTACCTGGGCCGCCGTCTAACCGCTAGTCCAGCTTGTGGGTCTGTGCTCTGCCTCCTCCAGCCTTGGCCCTGTTGGACTTCCTCCTTCGACTTCCTGCGCGGGCGGAGCCGGGCGGGAACATGGCTACGTCGGGTCTGGTAAGTGCGGGCCCTAACCCCTGCAGGATAGCAGAAGAGTGACCGCCCACCTAGCTTGGGCGCACTAGGTGGGGGAGAAGGAAACGTTGGGCTGGGGACACTGTGGCTTCTCCAGGATTTCAGTGGGCAACCTTACTTTGCTTTTGTTATTTTCTCAAGGTTTCATGTCGTGATTGCGTGTGTATCTACGTTTTCTCTAAAAGTTTATGAATTCTACTTGTTAGGCTAACTGTATTTCTTAGACCTCCAAATACGTTCTACCTATATTAGAAGTATACCTTTGCTTCAGTTTTGCTCGTCTGGAGAAACAGATTATTGACCATGTAATGTGTGTCTGGAAAAAAAAATCTGACATTCTCATTTAATCTGTCAAAATATTGGGGCTTGTATGTAGTTGAGGCTAATATTTATGGAGATATTTCTTACTGATAAAGTCTTATGAAAAGCAACTGTTAGTTAAAAGGTGCAACTTTGAATAACAAGGACCAGAACTCGGTTTTTGTTTCCATGTTTCTGAATACCCTCAATATTCACTAGTCTGTATTTCAAACTTTGCTATGGTATATACTCATCATTTCTTATCCTAAAATTGTATTTTCTAATTTATCTCTCTTCAGAAAATCTTCAGCATTGATGGTCCCCCATTACGTAAAGTTGTGTTTGCATAGAGTTATGTGAAAGGATAGCATAGTGTGTACTTCTTACAAAGAGCATGTACATTGTTTACCTTATATATAATCAAAAAAAGCCCTTCTTGGTGAAGAGGAGAATAAAATTTGCCAAATGATTAGGTTCATTTTTCAAATGCCTGTTATAACTTTAGAACTCGTTTTTGAACCTTTTAGTTCTAATATCTGACTTTGTGATATAATCAATTTAAAAGACAAGGGAAAAGAAGAATTGGGAGATGATGCTCAGCCATTCCTGTACTTTAGTGGTTCTCAAGGCAAGGGTGGGGACAGGGTGATTTGCTCTGTGGGATGTATTTTGTGATTGCAGAAAAAAAAATTTTTTTTTTTTTTCAAGGTAGGGGTGATGTGGAGGATGAGGGAGTGCTACAGGGCTCCTAGTGAGCAGAAGACAAGGGTGCCATTAAGCATCTTTAAGGAACAGGACAGGACCCCACAACAAAGAATTATCCTATCCAAAGTATCAGTAGTTGGAGGTTGAAAGATCCCAAATGTTGATATACAATATTATTTTTTTTTGAGAAACATAATTTCACTCTTAATGAAAGAAACTCATATTGAAATCAATTGAAGAATAAGTTGAAAGTGGCAGTGTGTATTTATTTTGAAAGAAATTTTTGTGTTCTGACTTTCAGAATTTAGGAACCTTGTCTGTCTTGTTCATCACTAGCTTTCTAGTGTGCTTAAATAGCACTTGGCATTCTAATAGGTGCTTGGTTAATATTTTTTGGACAAATGAACTTCCCGGAGTCTTGGCCTTGAATTTTTCCTACTTTAAAGAGGAGCAAATAGTGCTTTACAGGTTTTCTGTTTCATAACATTTCAATGTGCAGATTGCTGAATCCTTCAGTTTGTTGAGGGAAATTAGAACAGTGGTCATAAATTAGGCTTTGTAAGTTTGTGTAATATTCTCAGAGTTGACTTTTTACTGTTTCATAGTGTTGCACACTGGAAAGGAACTTAAGTGCTTGAGTTAAAGTTTCCATCTTTGTTCCATCTCACTCTAGTCAGAATGGCAAAGATCAAGAATACATACAATAATAAATGCTGGTGAGGTTGTGGGGAGAAAGGAACATTTATACATTGTTGGTGGGAATGCGGACTAGTACAGCCAACCTCTCTAGAAAGCATTCAAATATAAATTAATAGATGAGTGAAAAGAAGTCTAGTAGAGTAGAAGAAGAAGACAGGGAGGTGGGGAGGACAAGAGAGAAAAGCAGGGGGGATCATGAACTGAAATTGATTTCCATGCATGTATGAGTTGTATCAGGGTGAACCCAATTACTGTGTATAACCATTAAGCTAAAAAAAAAGTTTCCATCTTTGAATAATAGCAAAGTATTGTAATATTGTAATAACAGAGCTGGGAGTATGTATAGCACAGTAGTAAAGTACATGGTCTGGCCTGCACAGGGTGCTGGGTTTGATCCCCAGCACTAGAAAACCAAACATCACCAACAGCAACAACAAAAAGACTTGTAATATAACAGAGACCTGATAGATATTTCTGTTCCCTAGGTTGCTAGATATAGTTGTTCCCTGTAAAATACAATCCATCTTTTTTTTCATAGGTACTTCATGAATATAATAAGCTCTCACCTTCATTAAAGAAAGACATTTTTATTTCATAAGTTTTTATTCTTATTTAAGTACTTGACATCTTTTTTGACATTAATGTGACATACAGAGTAGGCAAGACTGGGAAGAATATAAATGAATTCAAGACAAATTTCTTCTCAAGATTCTTAAATCTTATAGAGACTTTTGTTTTTCTATTTCTCTTCCTTTCCTAAGTAATTGAATCCAGAAGCCATTAAGTGGGACCAAGCAAGGCAAGTATCCCTGTGGGTGGGGAACTACAGTGGCACAGAGCAGGTGTTTTGGAGCCTAAGCAGGGTTGAGAGGGTAGCCTAACTCAGGATGCCAGGTGCGAGTGAAGTGGAGTGCTCCATGTGAGTAGGGGGCAGCTTGTGTGGGCCAAAGGAGTTCAGGCACAAACGGGCACATAGGATTCCTGGGAAGGTGTTAGAAACCCAAGTGGGGTGAAGGGAGCATTCCTATGGTTAGGCATTTTAGTGTAAGGAAGGTATCTATGCAGAAGGTATCTATACCACTCAGGTATTACAAGGGCATCTTCACAGTACAGTGACTTGCCTAAGGTGTCAGAGCCTGAGCTAAGTAAGGAGGGAGTACATATGGGAGAGGTGACTGAGTTCCAAGGGGAGGGCTTCTGTAACTGAGAGCGGTGTGGGAAGTTTAAGCCCTAGCAGAGTGTGGAAGTGCCATTGTGGGAGTTAGTACTGTATGAGTTGAGAGGCTTGGAGAATGCTGAATAAGTGAGTGAATGAGTGAGTGATCATGTTTTTCATTAAGAATTTTTCTTGCTCTCTTCAGTGTTTATAGTATGCCACTTTAGTTTTATGAATTCAGTATTTCAGATATCTCTTGAAGATATTAGAATTTTATTATTTTTGAGGTTTTCTTCTTTCCCATCATTGATAATAGTTTTCTCTTGGGTCTTTCATTTACAAAAATTATATCTTGATGTTTCCTTTTCTGTTTCGGAGACTTACATGTGTAGTGCTCCACATTGTTGATCACATTTGAGACTGAGACAAAAGAATACTGTTTGTGAGGTCTGTGTTTATGAGGGTAGGGGAAACTTGAGTCTACTATTCTGTATAGAGATTTTCCTTTAATTGTCCTGCTTTTATTCTCATTTCTTGCTCCTTGCCTCCTTTAGTTCTTGAATTGCCTAGTAATGCATTTAAAAAAATTTTTTTAGTTGTAGATGAACATAATAGCTTTTTTAAAATTTATTTGTTTTTATGCAATGCTGAGGATTGAACCCAGTGCCTCACAATTGCTAGGCACTCTACCACTGAGCTACACCCAGTTATGCATTTTTTAAATGGCTTTTTTCTAGCCAGATTAGCTTCCCTTCTCATTGGTGACAGTATCCTCTGAATTTACTTTAGGCTGCTATTTCTTTTATTTTTGTTTCATCATTTATCATTCCTCATCTATTTTTTTTTTTATCTTCCAGTTATCTGTTGCATTTGTTAATGTAAATGGTGTTATTTTCCATTCTCCTTTTTCTTAGTTGTTTCATGTCATGTTAGTCCTTTATTATTACTTTAGTGGGATCTTCCTGTGTGGAAGGGGTATAAGTAGATATTGTTAGTCAACCAACTTGAATTACCGAAAGTGCACATAGGTTTTTGATGATGGAAAAGGTATGAAGGGAGGTGAAGTAAAAAGGGGAATTAAATGAATTAGACCTGGAGAGGGGTGAGGAAGTAATATTGAAAGGTTTGGAAATAGTAGATATGAGGCATATTTCTCTTCTGCTTGATCCATAATTTCTCATTATAGCATTATGATAGGTGATTCAAAAACACTTCATGAATGAAGAAGTGGAATTTTTGGCATGCCATATTGGAATGAAATTACTTTGAAAGTAAGTTGTATTTGATTACTTTTTTAAAAAAAGTACTAAATTGATGATTAACTTTTCTTTTTAGGATCATCTCAAAAATGACTACAGAAGAAGATTTTGTCGACCTTCCAGGTGATTTATGTATATTTAGCCTTATAAGACGACTTTTGATTTGATCTTTTTTCCTTTCTTTAAATTAAGAGAGACTGTTACTTTCTAACATAGTTCTGACTAAAATAATGATTTCTGTGCCCACTAATTAAGTGTAGTCATCGTAGTTATTTTATACAAAGAAATATTAAGACAAGCAGTAATGACTTAGTGGGAGTGAAAAAAGAAATTTACCTAATAAGGTGATGAACCAGAAGGAGGCAGTCTCAGTTTTGACTGAATGGCAGCCCTGGGTTAAGTGCTCAGTAGGATGTATTTAATGTTAATATTAGAAAGATGTAGCTTATATCAGTAGGGAGAAAAGAAAAGATAATGCATTGTTGTTATACATTTACTTGTATGGTGCTTTTTTGGGGTTACTTTGGTACTTCTTTTAGTTGTTAAAAACTGCAAGGTAAATTTTCTACCTAAATATTTGACAATTACAGGATGGATAACGTGCTTTTTTTGTAAAGATATTATTGTCAATAACCAAGTGTTTATTGAGTCACAGTTTTACTAGACCCAATGTTGTGTAGAAATATCCCTCCTCCCCCCAAGAATCTTGTATTCCTGTTTGGAAGATGTATGCATACATTAGTGAAATTACTTAATGAACGAAAATAATACTTCTGATATTATAATAAGTAATAATGTGTGTGTCATAGAGATTAAATGTATATATAATCCTGCATTAACTTGCAGCATAGACAACCATAAGAAGTTAGGAAGGAATTTGTGGGTTGTTGATATTAAAGAAAGCTTTAAAGTTGTAATGTAATTTAAGTGGACCTTGAATATATATATAAAGAATAAAGTAAAGTATCATAAAAGAACCAAAGAGAAGTACATATATTATGATTTGTCAGCAGTAGACTTTTTTTTAAAAAAGTGAATATGTTAGGTAGAAGTAAAAAACAAGATGTTATGAATGCAGAACCAGAAGATTGATGTGTTAGGCATTAGGTTTTTTATAGACTTGAATAATCTGTTCTAAAATCCTCATTGGAATAAGGCCTCCCTGATGGAAATAACACACACACACCCATGTAGACACATTGTATAAAAGCAAAGAAGAGTGATATTTGTAGAATAGCTTCATGCAGGGGTTATAGTAATCTAGGTTTGGTGGAGTACTTTTATATTAAGGTATCAATGAGATGGGGAAGAAGAGATGAATTGGAGAAAATTTTTCAAAATTTTTAGAACTTGTTAACTATAAATGATTTTTTATCTTATAAAAATTCAGAGACTTTATTCAGTAGTTTGATAACTGCCAGATTGTATCCATACTATATCATTTAGATTTCCTGTTTGACAATTAGTCTGGTTGATGGTGACTTATGTCCTAATACTGACTCTGCATTGTCATCTTTGGCAACTCATCTGATCTATCGCAGATTTATGCTTCATAATCATCTAATTCACCCTAAAAAAGATGATCTAACTGGTCTCAGGGAAATGACTGATTCTATTTTTGCAAAGTTCCAAGGAAATTTCATGCATATATTGGAATGATAATTATTGGTCTAGGTATTTCTGAGATCTTTCAGTAATAAAATTTTATGATGGATGTTTTAACTTTTTTTTTGTGACTGTGACCCAAAGACCCAACAAGAGCAATTTGAAAAGGAAAAGTTAATTTTGGCACACAGTTTCAGAGGTCTCAATCCATAGACAACTGACTCCACAGCTCTGGGCCTGAGGTGAGGCAGAACACCATGTCAGTAGGGCATGGTGGAGGAAAGCAGCCCAGGACAAGGCCACCAGGAAGCAGAGAGAGAACTACTGACCAGGGACAAAATATAAACCCCAGAGGCATGCCTTCGGTGACCTGTTTCCTCAAGTCATACTTTACCTGCCTGTAGTTACCGTCCAGTTAATCCCTATCAGTGGATTAATGTGCTGGTTTAGTTAAGTTCTCATAACCCAAACTATCTCTTATGTTTTCTTCTGTTGTCTCACATATAAGCTTTTAGGGGACACCTCATATCTAAACAATAACAATGGATGACCTATTAACGTATTGTGGCTCACAATCTTGGGTTACTGTACAACATAATAATTTTCTAACTCAAGAATAAAAGAAATGTTGTAGATGAGGAGTCAATAAACTACACCCCATAGGCTGGCTGTTGTTTGGTCATAGATTTTGATTCAGTTTTATTGGAACAGAGCTAGAATGGCACAGTTGAGTAACTGTGACAGACTATATGGTTTATAAGTAAAATATTGACCAACTGGTCCCTTGAGCAAAAGTTTGCCCTTGTTAGAGGTACATATCGGAATTTTATACTGATTAAAATCCAGATGTCCTAAAGCAGGTAAATGATTAAAGACTGGCACACCATAGCATAGGATACTGTTTAGCACTGAATAGAAATGAAATATTGATACATACTACTCGTGTGAATACATATAATATGTATGAATCTCCAGAGAATTATGCTGAGTGAAAAACATCAGTGCAAACTATTACATTCTTTTTGATTGTTTATATACACTTTTTTTTTTAAATGACAGAACTTTAGAAATGGGGGACAGATTATTGGTTGCCAGGGATTAGGAATGTGAGGTTAGGAGGAGCAAGGAGATTAGAGGGAGGTGGATATATTTATAAAAGACAATAGAGACCCCCTAAAATCTGGAACAAGGCAGGGATGCCCTCTCTCACCACTCCTATTCAATATCGTCCTTGAAACTCTAGCCAGAGCAATTAGACAGACCAAAGAAATTAAAGGGATACGAATTGGAAAAGAAGAACTCAAACTATCCCTATTTGCTGATGATATGATTATATACTTAGAGGAACCAGGAAATTCCACCAGAAAACTCTTAGAACTCATAAATGAATTTAGTAAAGTAGTGGGATATAAGATCAATGCTCATAAATCTAATGCATTTTTATACATAAGAGATGAATCTTCAGAAAAAGAAGTTAGGAAAACTACTCCATTCACAATAGCCTCGAAAAAAATAAAATACTTGGGAATCAATCTCACAAAAGAGGTGAAAGACCTCTACAATGAGAACTACAGAACACTAAAGAAAGAAATTAAAGAACACCTTAGAAGATGGAAAGATCTCCCATGTTCCTGGATAGGCAGAATTAATATTGTCAAAATGGCCATACTACCAAAAGTGTTATACAGATTCAATGCAATTCCAATTAAAATCCCAATGATGTACCTTACAGAAGTAGAACAAGCAATCATGAAATTCATCTGGAAGAATAAGAAACCCAGAATTGCTAAAGCAATCCTTCGCAGGAAAAATGAAGCAGGGGGTATTGCAATACCAGAACTTCAACTGTACTACAAAGCAATAGTAACAAAAACTGTGTGGTATTGGTACCAAAATAGACAGGTAGATCAATGGTACAGAATAGAGGACATGGACACAAACCCAAATAAATACAATTTTCTCATACTAGACAAAGGGGCCAAAATATGCAATGGAGAAAAGATAGCCTCTTCAACAAATGGTGCTGGGAAAATTGGAAATCCATATGCAACAAAATGAAACTAAACCCATATCTCTCACCATGCACAAAACTAAACTCAAAATGGATTAAGGACCTCGGAATCAGACCAGAGACCCTGCATCTTATAGAAGAAAAAGTAGGTCCAGATCTTCAACATGTCGGCTTAGGACCAGACTTTCTCAACAGGACTCCCATAGCACAAGAAATAAAAGCAAGAATCAACAACTGGGATAGATTCAAACTAAAAAGCTTTCTCTCAGCAAAGGAAACTATCAGCAATGCGAAGAAAGAGCCTACAGAGTGGGAGAAAATCTTTGCCAATCATACTTCAGATAGAGCACTAATCTCCAGAATCTTTAAAGAACTAAAAAAACTCAACACCAAGACTACAAATAACCCCATCGACAAATGGTCTAAGGAAATGAACAGACACTTCACAGAAGAAGATCTACAAGCAATCAACAAACATATGGAAAAATGTTCAACATCTCTAATAATAAGAGAAATGCAAATCAGAACCACCCTAAGATTCCATCTCACCCCAATCAGAATGGCGATTATCAAGAATACAAGCAACAACAGGTGTTGGCGAGGATGTGGGGAAAAAGGTACACTCATACATTGCTGGTGGGGTTGCAAATTAGTGCAGCCACTCTGGAAAGCAGTATGGAGATTCCTTAGAAAACTTGGAATGGAACTACCATTTGACCCAGCTATCCCACTCCTTGGCCTATACCCAAAGGACTTAAAATCAGCATACTACAGAGATACAGCCACATCAATGTTCATTGCTGCTCAATTCACCATAGCCAGATTGTGGAACCAACCTAGATGCCCTTCAGTTGATGAATGGATAAAGAAACTGTGGCATATATATACCATGGAATATTACTCAGCCATGAAGTATGATAAAATTATGGCATTTGCAGGCAAATGGACGAAATTGTAGAATATCATGCTAAGTGAGATAAGCCAATCTCAAAAAACCAAAGGAAGAATGATCTCGCTGATAAGTGGATGATGATACATAATGGGGCGTGGGAGGGGTTAGTTTTAGGGTTTGAGTGAGGGTTAGGGAGGGGGGCAAGAATGGGGGAAGGAAGGACTGTATAGAGGGAAAAGAGGGATGGGGGGGGTGGGGGGAAGGGGAAAAATAACAGAATGAATCAACCAACATCACCCTATGTAAATTTGATTACACAAATGGTATGCCTTCACTCTATGTACAAACAGAGAAACAACATGTATCCCATTTGTTTACAATAAAAAAAAAAGAAAAAAAAAGCTAGGAAAGAAAAAAAAAAGACAATAGAGAGATCTTTATGGTGATCAGACTGTGAGTATCTTGATGCTGGTTGTAATATCAGAACCTACAGATGTGATGTAGAACTAAACACACATACAAACACATTAACAGAAATGAGTGTATAGAAGTGGAAATCTGGATAGGTAGATTTTATCAATAATATCCTAGTTGTGATATTATGCTATAGTATTGCATAGTGTTGCTGTTGGAGGGAACTGGGTAAAGTAAGCAGAGGAACTCCATTATTTTGTATAATTGCATGTGAATCTTTAAGTATACTGTTAATGAAAATATGTTGATTGATAAGCTCTTAAATTAATAATAGTCAAAAGTGTATTTGAGAATTTATAGGAAGGAGTAGGTTGCTTGGAGATAGATGTTAGGACTGTGACTGTAAGTCATCATTAAAGAAGCACGTCAGGGATTGGGGTTGTGACTCGGTGGTAGAGTGCTTGCCTAGCATGCGTAAGATACTGGGTTCCATCCTCGACAGCACATATAAGTAAAATAAAGGTATTGTGTTAATCTAAAACTATGTATATATATATATATATAAAATATATTGTATATATGATATATGTGTATTATTATATATAATAATATATATATTATTATTTTTTTTTTTTAAAGAAGCATTTCCCGGCTGGGGATAATAGCTCAGTGGTAGATCCCTTACCTGGAATGCACAAGGCCTTGAGTTCGTTCCCCCAAAAAAGCCTTTCAGTACTAATTGAATTCATTCTCATTGAACTTTGTCAGTAGTCTAAAACAACTTTAAACAATGGATATTTAAGTCTGGGATATAATTGTTTATGTAACATGATAATGACATACTTCTCTTCACATTATGAAAGGAAGAGTATTTTTTCTAAACTGAATGTGGTGGTGCATGCCTGTAATTCTAGTGACTCAGCAGGCTAAGACAGGAGGATCATAATTTCAAGGCCACCGTCAGCAACTTAGTGAGACCCTGTCTGAAAATAAAAAGTACTGGGGATGTGGCTCAGTGGTAAAGCACCTCTGGGCTCAGTCCCTAGTGCCATGGTTGTTGGGGGATATATATATATGTTTTTTTTTTTTTTTCTATTAGATAATTGACATTTTATGATAAGAAGATATAATGTTTTCAAATAGATGGTAATGATAACAAGTATCTTTCAGTAATGATACATTTTCCCTTTCTTTTTTGTTAGGGTACCTGACATTAACACAGTGCAAGGCCAGAACATGCTGGAAATCTTACAAGACTGTTTTGAAGAAAAAAGTAAGACTTCATTTCTAGATAGACTTTGAGGTTTAGAATGGACGAAAATGTAAATTTGTCATGTTAATTCATATCAAATGTAACAAATATATTCTAGTGTGTAAATATATATAAAATGTTTTTCTCAGAATTTTGTAATTACTACAGTCCTTTTTGTAATTACTGGTACATTAAATACAATACTGATTTTAAAAAAACAGTAATTTGCAGTGATTTGTCATCTTAGTTCATATTAGGTTCCTGTAATCTGGACGTCTATACATAATTATTATACACAAGAAAGTATTTCATGTATAGGTTGAGTGTCCCTAATCTGAGAATCCAAAATCTGAAATGCTCCAAAATCCAAAATTTTTGAGTGTGAACATGTTGTTACAAGTGGAAAATTCCATACCAAGAATCTTTTATTTCTTGTCCCCAAATTATTAAACATTATGTAAAATTACCTTCAGAACAAGTGCATGAGGTGTATACAAATCATAAATAAATTTTGTGTTTATACCTAGGACCTTACCTCTAGATAATATCAGGTATTCACAGATATCTAAAATTTGAAATAGATATTGAAATATCTATTCAAATAGATATTTGAAATAAAATTGTGAAATATAAGTCACTTCTTGACCCAAGTATTTTGTATAAAGGAAATGCTACAATGGAAATAAATATGCAGAATTCTTGGGATCAGTAGAGTTTGAGATAATTTTTGCTAGTTTGTATCCCTTTCTAAGGAAGTAGCAAATTATGGTAAAATGTTTTTAAAAGTGCTGATCAGCATTAGGTTTTAGAATAAGAAAGGAGACCAACCAAGGAAATAATGTTTTAGCTAGCTTTTTCGCTGCTGTGACTAAAAAACCTGAGAAGAACAATTTGAGGGAGGAAAAGTTTATTTTGTGACTCATGATTGCAGAGGTCTCAGTCCATAAACAGCTGGCTCCAGAAAAACATGGCAGAAGAGTGTGGTGGAGAGAAATGACTCACATGATGATCAGGAAGCAGAGACAAAGACTCTACTTGCCAGATATGAAATATATACCCCAAAGCTATGCCCCCAATACCCACTTCCTCTAGCCACACCCTTCCCGCCTTCGGTTACCACTCAGTTAATTCCATTAGAGGATTAATTGACTAATTGTGTTAAGGCCCTCATTACCCAAGCTTTTCTTCTGTAAACCTTATTGCGTTGTCTCACACATGAGCTTTTGGGGGACACCTCTCATCCAAACCATAACAATGAGAGATAGATGGTGGATGCTGTGGTTGAATTGTGTGTCCCCAAAAGTATTTGTTGGAAATTTAATCCCCAGTGCAACAAGCATTAAGAGGTGAGACTTTTGAGAGGTGATTAGGTCATGAGGCCTCTGACCTCTTGAATGGATTGAAACTTGTAATTAAAGGTCTGGAGTTGTGAGTTTAATCTCTTGCTCTCTGGTGGTCATTCTCTTGCCCCTTCTGCTTTCTGTTTTGGGATGATATAGCAAGAAGGCCCTTGCCAGATGCAGGCTTCTTCACCTTGAACTTCCCCAATCTTCAGTACCTTAAGAAATAAAACTCTTTTTGTAAGTTACCTGGTCTCAGCAGCACAAAATAGAATAAGACATTGGGAATATAACTCCTGTACAAGCTCTGAAAGAACAACTGGCACATGCTTCCTCAGAAATCTTGTTTGCTGTTTTCTTTCTGATGCCTTTTAGAAACATTTGAATATTAATGTATGTTCTTCTTTTAGGCTGATTTTGTATAGAGTCAACAGACAATTCTTCACATGTCATATAAAGCTACTTTAAATTGTAACCAGTAGATACTACATTTTGTTTTTAAAATTTCACTTTTCTTTTAGGTCTTACCAATGATTTCAGCATAAATTCTACAAAATCAGTGTTTTATTCGACACCTGAAGTGAAGGACAGTTGTATTCAGTCCCTAAGCAAAGAGGTAAGCCAAAAAGGAGAACTGATACAGGTTTAATACTTTAATGAATGAAACTATGCACAATATACTTGTGTACCTTTCTGTTGTTTGTCTTATTCTGAAAAGAGAATCCTATACTCAGAAGACTTAAAATAAGCATTCTTTAGTGACGCAGCCCCATCAGTGTTTATAGCAGCTCAATTCACATTAGCTAAGCTCTGTAACCAACCTAGGTGCCCTTCAACCCATGAATGGATAAAGAAAATGTGACACACACACAAAAAATGGAATCTTATTCAGCCTTAAATAAAAATGAAATTATAGCATTTGCCAGTAAATGGATGAAACTGGAGACTATCATGCTAAGTAAAATAAGCCAGTCCCCTGAACCAAAGACCAAATATTCTTTCTGATATGTGAATGCTAACACACAATGCAGGGGAGGGAAGAATAAAAGTACTTTGGATTAGACAAAAGGGAATGAAGGGAAGGGAGCAGGGTTGGAAATAGAAAAGACAGTAGAATGAATTGGACATAACTTTCATGTGTTCATACATGAATACACCTCCAGTGTAACTCCACATCATATGCAACCACAGAATGGAAAGTTATACTCTGTGTATGTATAATATGTCAAAATACATTCTACTGTCATGTATAACTACAAAGAAAAAATAAATTAAAAAAAGAAAAAAGAGAATCCTATATTCTCATTCACACTTTATAAAATTCAGAGTTATTAAAATTTTTTTTGATTAAGTATCTTATGTTTGAAATTGGGAGTCAGGAATTAGAATTTTTCTGTCTAATTATAGCAATCATTTTTCATTTATTCTTAGATAATACTTTCATTAGGAAAGTGGGCAACCATTAAAGTTCCCAATCAGATTGACAAGTCTGTTTTCTGAAGACTGAAATCCTTTTATTACTGTACAGGGAAACTTATCTTTTGTTGATTATATATTCAAGAAGATAGGTTGAATTAATTATGCAAGATAGTATATCTTCTTTTTTGTTATTCTTCTTAGTTGTAGATGGATACAATACCTTTATTTTATTTATATTTATGTGGTGCTAAGGATTAAACCCAGTGTCTCACATCTGCTAGGTGAGTGGTCTACCACTGAGCTATAACCCCAGCCCAAGATAGTATATTTTCTATTGAGGTTTTCTTCTCTTTGTTTTTGCAGTTCTGGAGTTTATACCCAGGCCCACCTTGTACATGCTAAGCACATACTTTACCATTGAGTTATACCTTCAGCCCTAGTTATTTTATGTTTTTATATCTTTAAGTAAAACATGACATGACTCCTTTGTTTTTAACTTAATATAACCTCATTTCATAAATTAAATAAT
Organism: Sciurus carolinensis; assembly: GCF_902686445.1. NCBI lineage: Eukaryota > Metazoa > Chordata > Mammalia > Rodentia > Sciuridae > Sciurus > Sciurus carolinensis. Next base: position 86,951,506 of record NC_062222.1, read on the forward strand.
TTTCCTGTTTCTTATGAGAATTAATTAAGCAAAAATAATCTGTACTTTTAAATTTAGATCATTTGTAAAACATTTGGGGTTGTTTTGGGTGGAGGTATTAGTGACCAATTTATTTAATGATTATCTATTAAATTTTTCCTATTTCTTTTGGCAGTTTAGGCTTTTTGTATTTTTCTTAAAATGATCCTTTTCCTCTATTCTCAATATTTTCTGTAGTTAGTGTTCTTTTATGATCCTTCTCATATCTGCAGTCGTTTCTCTTTTTATTCAACATGTTGCTTGTTTGCTTCTTTTTTGGTCTTGTCAGAGTGTTTTTGTCATTAGCAGTTTAGAAAATTCAACAGTCTGTGTTAATTCACTATTTTTTTTCCTTCTCCTTTTACATATTTTAAAAGATTGTTGGAAGAATAATTTTTATAATCAAAGGTATAATGTATGTAGAATTTTAAATAGTTCCATAAGGCTTACATAAAACAGTAGACCCTGCTTTCTCCCCCAAATTCTGACTTGTTTTTTTGACTCTTAGCTATTTCTTCTGGCTGTTTTGCCTCTGTGGTTTTAAATAATGCTGTACCACTATATTGTGATTTCCCTCCCCACCCCAGTCTTAGCTTTTATTTGTTGACTTTCTCCTATGGCAATTTAAGTTTTGGCTGTTATATCACTCTTGCTTTCACCCTTCCCCCAACATATATACTTCATTTTGTTTGTGTATCCCTTATGATGTTTGGTTGGATCAGTACTTAGTGTTTATATTATTAAGACTAAATAGTCATAACTGTGTAGAGTATTGATGGTTAAATTTTCTCTATGTATAGCTGTTAGTTTTCTCTTAATTCTGACTTTTTTCATTTGACTTTCTGTGCTTCTATAACTATTTCATCAGTTTCTGTGGTAAAAGTGTAAATGTCTTCTCAGTATATATATGTAGACACATCAAATAATTGATCATTTTCAGGTTTTTTTCTGGAGATATCCTTACTAGATCTCTCTAGGAAGATTTCTTTTCCCCCACTCCTAGCTACCCTTAGACCTGTCATAGAAGAGTTGCCATGTGATTTCCCATTGCTCTGTTTGCAGGGATACCCTTTTCTTTTCTCCTGAATTGCAGCTCATGTGTTTTGGATCTTTAATCTTCCTTTTTCTTGATCTTTTCTTTTTTGGTAGGACTCATCCTTTGGTATGTTTCTGAGGATATAAAACTGTAAACTTGAAAATACCATGATTTTATAGTTTTGATGGATAATTTGGATGGGTTCAGAGTTCAGGGTTGAAAATTTCTTTCCCTTACATTTTTTAAAAAAGATATTGCCTTATTATTTATTTTATTTTTTTTTATCTAGGACATTACTTTTTTTTTAACTTTTCCTTTTATTGAGAATATTGTTTTGATTTCTTGATCCTTTGTTAAGTGACTATTTCTTCCTCTTTGCAAGTTTTTAGGATCATATCTTTTTTAGTGATCTAAAATTTTATTATATGACTTGATATGAGGTTCTTCTAACCTTTTTTGTTAAGATTTTTTTCTTGATGAAATCTTTTAATTTCTTCTTACAGTTTGTTTCCTATAAGTACTTTTTTTTTTTTTTTTTTTTTTTTGCTTACTTTGCTCCTTGCCTATTTTTTTTTTTTTTCTTGATCCTTTTGTCAAATGTCCAGTGGTCTTTAGCCATATTTAAGGGTAGGAAACTAAAATGTATGAGAAGTTCTGTATTCATAATAAAACTTATGGATTGTTGGATTTCACGGTAAAGTAATCAACCATTTGGGCCATTTTATTGTGAATATCTAGGTATATCTAGCTGTAGTTTTTTTCTCTTAGCCTGGTAAGTTTTTCTGAAAAGGAAACTTCTCCTGATTGGGGATATGATTCTGAACGAGAATATTGTCAGTTCTGTAGACAAAGGTTAAGGTGCAATTTGGATGCTCTCACTTAATATCTGTTTTTAGTACATTACCCTTACTTTTAACCATCTTAATGCTACTGAGTTCATAGTCTCTATGATGCTGAAACTTAAAAGAGTTAAAGTCTAATCTGATACGGTTAGGAGGGAAGGGGCTCTGTGTTATTACTTTCTATGCCTGCTTTTAACAATGATGTTTGTGGGCCCCACCTGTACTTCCTCTTTTGCAGGTGTCTTGTACTTCTAATTAGTGTCTTTAAACATAAATCTGTCGACTTTGGGACTTTCTCCATTGCTAGCATATTTCATTTCTCTGTGGGCTAAGTAGTTGCCACTAATCTGCTTTTCAACTTAAAAAAAATTGTTGTTGATATCTCTCATCTACTCCCTTATTTTCCTCTTCATCCTTCTGTTTTTTATGTTTTTAACTATTATTAATAAGGTCTCAAGAGGAAACAGTAAATGAAAGCCAGCCTTTGTTTCTTTATGAAATCGAGTTCCGTAGTGTATCTACTGAACAGTAATGCAGTGATTCCATTATTATTTATTTCTCACTTGGTAGATTGTTAGGTTGTTTCTATCAGTTATACAGTGAACATCTTTGTTTATACCTCCTTTGTACATAAATTGAATTCCCTAGAGTATGCATATTTGAAATAAAATCGTTGAATACGTATGGCTTAGAATATTTCCGATTTACAAAAAAAAAGTAACAATTGTAAGATTAAAAATAATATACATGAACAGTCATTACACTCATCACTTGGTGTAAGAAATATGATTATCTTTCATGTATTAATGTCCTTTTCTTATCCTATTTTTCTTCTCCTCTGCATAGAGGTAACTACTGTTTTGAATTTCATTTTCATTCTAGCACATATGTATGTGTGCTGATATCTGTGTCAGCACTTCTACCACCATTTGTAATAGATGTCTCACTGCTATACAGAGTTATTAATGCTTCACTAGAAGGACTCATGAGACTTGTCGTATAGTTGTACTCTTGACTGACATTTATTATAGCCATATAATCAGGATAGACAGCTGGGTCAGTAAGGGAAAGAGAGATAAGGCAGACAGAGGAATCCATGTGCAGGCTTCTGGTGCTCCCCAAAGGGACCATGCAGTCATTGCTAAAAGCAGTGAAATGTAGTAATGTGTATAGTCTTAATACCTAGGAAGTCTTTTGAAATTCAGCTTCCTTTCAATTGGTGTCTTGTCCCAAAGACACTCTTCCTTCCACCAAAATTCTATACTCTAGAATACCTTCCAAGAAATGTTGTTTACCTAAATCACATAGTTTATACAGATAGTCTTGGTAGGCTGCTGGCACAGCACAGTTGGTAAGGGAGGGAACATTCTGAAAGTCAAATGTCCAGATGCCATCCAAGAGCTAGCTAGTCCTGTAAGAGGGCCCTTTAAATGATCAGGCCAGCTATGTTAACTCTTTCCTGCATAGAGTGAATTCCTAAGTACAGTATTTTCTATTTCCTTATATCTATTTAAACTTTACATAAATGGGATTCTGTACTTTTGCAACTTTATAAAATGGTTAACAATCATTTTTTCATTCTATTCGTGTTACTATGGTTTGTTTTACTGATACATATGTAAAATTAGATGAGTGTGCCATAATTTATTCAGTAGCAGTAGTTACTTTAGCATATATCTCTACCGACAGTTTTAAAATGTTTTTTCCCATTTAACATAAAAAAAAAGAACAAATGTGTTTAATCAGAATTGATAATTTAATAAAGTAAATCTGTTATATATCTTCTATGCCAGAAATCACATCCAAAGTCAGTTCCAGTTTCTTCAAGGAAGAAAGAAGCCCCTCTGCAAGTCATTGTAGAACCAAGTGAAACTGCCAATAAATCAGGTTGGTGACATCCTTGTGGGTGTTATTTGCCTAGATATAATTTCTAATTTCTAAAAAGTTAGAAATGCCATAGGTGGAGCATGTGGTAGTTCAAGTGACAAGGTCAGGGTCAGCCTTGGTAGGAATGAATGTGGTATGTTTTTGGCAAGTTGTGTGGTGTGTGTATGTGTGTGAATATATATTGTGTGTGTGAAATTGATATGTTTTTTGAATCTCAAGTCATGGTCAGTACTTTTTGTTTTTTGTTTTTTCTCCTTTTGTTCCATTTCCTTTATTCAGTGAACTTGCTAACATTAAGCATTGAACCCAGGGGCACTCCACCACTGTGCTACATTCCCAGCCCTTTTTATGTTGTAGTTTGATACACAGTCTCTGAGTTACTGAGGTTGGCCTAGAACTTGTTATTCTCTTGCTTAGCCTCCCGAATTGCTGGAATTACAGGCATGTGCCACCCTAAGTTTTCTTTATCTTAATTTTTCAAATTAGAAGAGTACTGCTTCATTTGGGAAGAGTCAAAGATTTAAAAGAAAAATGTGATCGTTACTCCCATCATCCTGGTGAAGTAACTGATTTTGAATCTTTCCTTGCCTTCATTGGTGCTTATAAGGGAAAAAACGTATAAACACATGTGTGGGTATGTGTCTGTCACTTTACCTTCTTTCAGAAGAGACTGTTAACCGTTTTCTTTCACTCCAACAATGAAAGAGTAATTTTTACCTGATAGACTGTTTATTCTAATATTTTGTAAGATTTTGGTAGTTCTGTTGGTGTTAGCAATTTCATTGTTACTTTAGTGTCCATTTTCATGATCGCTGTTGACTTTGAGCCTCTTTTCATAAGTTTATTGGCTATTGGAATTTGATTTTATCAGATTATAATGAATTTTCTGTGTCTGTTTGTCCTTTTCCCATTTTATTTCCTAACCTATTTCCTATTTTACTTCCAACTGACAAATCGAACACTTATAATCATTTATTTTTGGCTGGGGATTTGATGAGGTGTAATGTTGAGTTACCATGGGTACAGAACTTTTATTGGATGATGAAAAAGTTCTAGATAGTGTTAAAAGCTGCATAATGTTATGAATGTACTTAATATCACTGAATTTTTGTACTTATAGATGACTAAAATGGTAGATTCTATGTTATTTTATATTTTGCCATGAAAAAAATTTTTTAAAAATGTTAGTCTGTCTCCTGGGTCCCCATTTTCCCCACTGTTTAGTTTTGGGTTACTAAATTTCTTATTAGTTCTAGCTCTATTATAATTTTTGCTCTGTTCTGAATAGAACTTTTCCTAGTCATAAGGGGCTAATTATTTAAATAAAGAAAGCTTCTAATCTAACACTTAGCAAGATTTTTTTTTTAAATTAATTCTAAACATTAAAAAATTAGCATCTGAATTTTAGTTTCCTTTAAGCCATTTAACCATGTCATCAACTAAGGAGAGAGATCTGTTATTTTATGTCCACTGATCATGGTGTATTGACTTGTGATATCTTTGCTCTTTGAAAATGTATGCATTTTGTATTAAGTTCCTTCTTAGCAATACAGTAACTGCATTCTATAGATTTTGGTGTTTTCTATTGATTTCACATATTTCTATATATTTTTTAATATCCTCTGGGCTTTCTTCATTAACCTACTGATTATTTACAAGTGCATTAACTTTCAAGTGTTTGGAAATTTTTCCATTGTCTTTCCCTAATTTCTAATCTTGATTCTTTTGTGGCACAGCCTGTACTATATGATTTCATTTCTTTTAAGTTTGTGAAAATTTATTTTATGACCCAGGATGTTGTCTTTCTTTATCAGTGATTCATTGATACTTAAACATGTTTGCTCTTGTTGGACATAGTTATCTATAAATGTCAGTTATCATGTGTGTATTACTGCTTTTTACACACATTGGGTGTGATTTGCTGAAATTTTTTTGAGGATTTTTGCATAAAAGTTTTGTAGAAATATTGATCTATAGTTTTCTTTTTTAAATGCTGTTTATGTGGTTTTGGTAGGAGGTAGTATTTGCCTTAAATGAAATGGAAACTGTTTCCTTTTCTGATTTCTAGAAGAGACTGCAAAATGGATGTTAATTCATTGAATGTTTGGTGTAACATTCTCCAGTGAAATCAACAGATAAAGGAAATTTCTTTTTTAAGAACTTCTAAACTATAAATTCAATTCTGTAATAGTTACAGGACTATTTAGATTATCTATTTCATGTTGGCTAAACTTTTGTAGATTTTGAGGAATTCATTTATCTCTTATAACTTTTTTAATTTATGAGCTCAAGATTATTCATAGCATTATTCTATTATCTTTTCAATGGCCGCAAGATCTGTTATGATATACCCTATTTTATTCCAGATGTTGATGATTCCTGTCCTTTCTTATCTTTGTCAATTTTGCTAGAGGTTTCTTAATTTTATTATTTTTTTCTAACTATTTGTATCTGTATTAAACTGAATCTGAGTCTATACTGATGTCTCCAACTCTAATGAATTGTCATGTGGATTATTCTATTATATTCCTATGTTTGTCTGTAAACACCCATTCTGTGAGTGAAAAACTTGGCATGCATCATTTACCATTCATTTATTTAGTTTTTAAATTTCTTTTACATATATAACCACATCAGAATTGTTGACTCACACCCTGTGGAGTCATTTTAATCAACTAGACTATAGAGCTTATGTAGTCATTGCCTTTGGTCTTGTAGATTGTACTCATTTCTAAATTTACTTAGGTCAGCATCATTTTCCCAGATCACTTCAATGAGATTGTTTCTATATATCCCGTATTGAATATGGAATGTGTAATACAAGACTATGTTATCAAAGGATATATGACACTCCTTGGCTTGTTGGCGATCTCAAGATCCCTATTTCTCTCTTTTTTCTCTTTTCTCATTTGTTCTTGGTTGATGGAAGTCCAAACGAACCCGCATGGTGAGAAATAAGCACCTAGCCTCTAGCTAGGATCAGGTATCAGACATTTAAGCAAGCTTTCAGATGATTCCTGGTCGCAGACTTGGGTGCATGATTCCAGGCCCCACGGGAGCAGAGATAAGCTATACTTGGCTGTGCCTGCCAGATTTGTGGCCCATAGACTTGGTGAATTTAAGTGGTGGTTTTTATGTGACCACATTATAGAGTTATTTACTATGCAGATCTAATAACTGAAAAACTTTTAATTCTCGACTTACACACTGTTATCAAGTCTATTTTTATTTATTTAAAAAAATTCTTTTGCAATACTGGGGATTGAACCTAGGGTGACTTACCACTGGTCTATATTCCCACTCATTTAAGTTTTTTAAACTTTTAGATAAGGTCTTGCTAAATAGTTAAGGTTGCACTCCTCCTGTCTTAACCTCCCCAGTAGCTGGGATTACAGATGTCTAGCTCCATGCCTGGCTTTTTTTGATGTTTTAAAAATCTGCTATATTGTTTCCTTGGTATTTTATATTCCTACCAACAGTGACCAAGGTTCTAATTTCTTCACATTATTACCAGCTGTTCTTTTCTGTTATGCTGTTGTTGTTAAATAACTGTCCTAACGGTGCAAAGTAGTCTCTTATTGTGGTTTTGATTTGTTCAACATTTCCGTCATTAGGGAGTTTTAAATTAAAACATGTTGATAGTACTGTACATCTATAAAAATGGCTATTTGTGGCCATTGATTAATCATATATTCTTGTTCAGATTATGTTTTATTCTGTTTTTTTTTTGATATGTTAATCATTTTTATTGTATTTTGGATATTTGGGTTTTTAGGGTTGGAAATCTTTGATCATATTTAAGTCTGTTATTATAACACATAGTTGACTTGTTTTGTTTTAATGTGTAGGTTCTTCCTTTTGTGGTTTTTATTCCTAGCAGTAGTATTTTGTTCTGCTTCATCTTCTGATGATGTTAGAATTCTAGTTCAGTTCCTGTGCATGGGTTTAAAGTGTCTCTGGGGTGGGTACAAAGTACTTTCATGAGCCTCCTGATGTCCTGTTTATTCATGGTGGATTGCAGTCAGAAACTGCTAGGCCTGTCATCCTATATGGGTTATGCTGGGCTTTCTTAAACATTGTTCTTCACTCAAATTAAATGTTCAACTGCCTTGGTAGTGAAGTGTGGTACACATTCAAACATTACCTTGGGATGTGAAGCAGGGACTAGAAAGGACAGAAGTTTCACTGCTCTGTAGCTGCTTATGGGTCATACCTCTTGCCACCGTTGGAGTGGACCTAGGGTGATAGAGGGCTTTCCTTCTCTGCTATTGTTCTATAGCATAGTCCACAGCTTTGTTGCTGTACCATAGTAAGCAGCATGGAGTGTGCCCCATGGACCATGTGGAGTGAGAGTTGGGGTTTCTCACTATTCTCTGTTGTGTTTCTCTTAATCAGAGAATGTGGATTCCCTTTCCCTTTTTGCCTAATGTTGTTTCTAGGTTGCATGCCTCTCTCTGCCCAGTCTAGGAATGTGACAGATGAACAGGAAACCCAAGACATTTACCACATTGTTTGTTCTTTAACCTATTTTGTACCATCTTCCAGATGTGGAATACCTATAAAGACTTAGAATGTAATAGTAAATATATAATTATATGATTATGATATTATATTAATATTATGTATATAGCCTCTAGATTATGTATATAGCCTCTAGATTATGATTTCCAACCTATTTTAATGCACCTGTGTTGATTTTGTTGAAATATTCACAGAATTGAAAGCTTGGGCTTAATGGTTTTCTTGAGGTTGCTAGCTGAGTCTGCCTTCTTTCTCCCAGCTTTCAGAGTCCTATTATTGATGAATAATTTCTAATGAATTTAGTGATACTTGAGGGAGAAACAGGTAAATGCCATCTCATTTCAGAATCAAAAACCTTTTTTGGTTGTACTTTAAGTTTTTAGTCTTTGCTTTTCATGCTATGAACGAGTATGAATACTACCCAGCTGTTCTTTTTCCTCGATATTTGAAGATGGAGGGTTAAAGAAGACTATACATACGTGTGTGTGTAAATTCAAGCATGTTTTCTGTTGACATACACATATATAATAGTTATACACATGTCTACATATATACACACATAAATATAAATTGTTTTATATTTCTGTGGATCCCTTATGTATGTGTTCATATATATAAAAATGCTCATGTAGTTGTCCTTGCTTACTAGCTCTTAACCTAAAGATAGAAGAATCTTTGTGATTTCTCTAGATTACTTCCTCCTTTTAGCTGTTCATAGATTTATTCATATTTTAAGACTATCAATAAACTTGTGAATTTTCTTTGAGTATTTCTGTCTTTTCAAAGCTTTAGGTAATGTTACAGTTCATTAATTAATCATTAGAACTTTTAAAGTATTTTTGTATTTTAATCATAGATCTTTGCTTGTAAGCATAACAAACTTCTAATTAAAATATTACTGAATTTTTAAAAGCACATTTGAGTCTCATTATTTTTTAATCAATAAGAATCCTTGTATAATTTTCTTCTAGTACAGGCCCATGAAGTTCTTCAGAAAATCCCGGCAACTGATGTTGCCTCTAGAAATACACCCGACTTGAAAAAAATGTCAAATAAAAAACTAAGTGGCCATCCCAATGAAGCTGAGGAAGAATTTTATTTATCTGTTGGCTCGCCTGCCATTCTTTCGGATGCAAAAACATCGTTATCACAAAATACCATTTCATCTCTTGCCCAAAAAAGAGAGACTTATTCTTTTGGAAATTCATTAAATATGCTGTCTTCAAGTACAGAGATTTCTCTTAAAACCAAAAAAAGGTAAACTTTATTTAAATAGCAGTAATCTTGCCTTAAAAATTTTACTGTTTGTATTAAATAGTGGTAATTCAGTCTTCCATGTAGTTTTGCAGTAATGATTAAGGAATATTAATATGTTGTGAGAAAAACTATTTTCTGTATCTTCATTTTATGATTGATAAGGAAGGGCTTAAAGTATACTTCAGAGAAGTGAAGAAGTAAACCTTTTTGTAGTCTATGGAAAAATATTCTTATGTAAGTTTTTTATGGCTTCCTAAAAAACAATTAATTCCTACCATATTATTTATAATTGCAAATATAGATACATATTAAGTCATTTCTAGGCTAGGAAGGCATACATATTATTGCAGATGAATTGTTATAAATCTGGTTCCATTTCTTGGAGTTCCTTTAACCTTTTTAGGAAGAAAAGTAGCTTGTTTAAGATCCTTTGTTGTTGTAGACTTTTGCAAGGAATCTAATATCCGATCTGTCTTATGTGTTTCCTAGAGCCAAGGAGTTAAGTCTTAATATTTAGGTCCTAATAGTCTATGACTTTACTATTCAAAGTGTAGTCTGTCACAGTACTCTGAGAGTGCTCTGAGATCCAGTATTCTAAGCTGCACATTTCCTTGGTTAATAATTTAACCATTGTAAGGCTCAGTGCAAAATTTTATAAGTGGCCTGTGTCAATACTGTTGAGTCAATAATAATGAACTTTATGGGTGCACTTAGCTTGCTTTCCTTTTGATCTTTTAGGTTAAACTTTGAAGATAAAGATATTTCGAAAAAAGTAGAAATGAAGAATAAAGTATCAGAAGTAAACAATAAAATACCAGAAGGACCACAAGAAAGGAAGCCATCAGAAACATTTCAGAAAAGTGTACAGGATTTGGAACATGAAATTCAACCACAAACTAAAAAGAGCTTTTCAACATTGTTTTTAGAAACTGTAAAAAGAAAAAGTGAATTCAGGTGAGTTATTAAGAAACTGAATTTTGAGACTTTTTTCTTTTCTATTCTATGAAGCATATCTGTGGATTCCTACTGTTATTTATCTAGAAATAAACAAATCATTTAATAGACAAAATATTTATTTTATTTTCTGAGATGGGGTCTTATTATATTGCTTAGGCTGACCCCAAACTCAATTCTCCTGTCTTAGCCACCCAGATTGTTAATTAATGGAAATTTTTATTGAAATTTTGCCTGCCCTATAATGAGAGGTATTTTTTTTTTCATTTTTTAAACCAGTAAAGCATTCCCCAAAACATCCTTTAATAGATATTAAATTAGAGGTGAAAAAAGAGAGTTTATTCAGTTCTTATTGCTCTGACTCATCACTGCTTTCTAGTTTGTGATATCAAAAAATGAAGATAGTATTTGGAAATAGAATTATATGAGTGCTTATATTTTACTATTTCAGATTTTAAATCTTTTTTCTATTTCTTCTGTTGTGCCAGAAAAAGGATAGTCCTAAAATAAATTTAATGTGTTCATTCCTATTTAACCCACTAAGCCCTAGCTTTTCAGTTCTGCATATATTTCAAAGAAATCAACACAGGTGCATTAAAATGGTTTGGAAATTATAATCTAGAGCTTATATTGCTACATTAATATTAATGTTATAATTATATCATTATTGTATAATAACATATCATTGCATTATATACTGTATTCTATATACTATATTTAAGTCTTTATAGGTATTCCACATATGGGACAATGGGGAAAAAAGGATTAAAAATCTTCCTTGGTTCTGAAATATCTGTATAGTGATTCTCAACCCTGGCTTCACGTTTATATAAATAATGGCAGTCAAGATTGAGAACCATTGGTCTATAGAATAAATTTCAACTGGTATTTAAGGCCTCCACTCTCCCTAGTCATCTGTTTTTATCTACTTAGTCATACACATTTGCCTATGTATCTGCTTTTTTTGAAAATAGTTTTGCAAATTATTTAAGTAAAAATTTTTTTTGTAGTTGTAGATGGACAACATGCCTTTACTTTATTTTATTTTTATGTGGTGCTTAGGCTCAAACCCAATGCCTCATGCTGCTAGGCAAATGCTCTACCACTGAGCCACAACTCCAGCCCCCAGAAGTGTCTGCTTTGACATACCTTTTTCCTTTGTTATTTGCTAATTGCTATTTCCTTTTAAGGTCTATACTAGACTTCTAGGTTTTTTTAAGTTTCACTTCATTGTTTTTTTAAGAAAGTTTCTTGCTTCATATTATAATTTTCATATTTTATGTATGTATATTTTAGTTAAGATTTAAGTCTCCCATTCCAAGAGTTTAGAGTTCTTTTATATTTTCTGTGCTTTCAGAGTACTAGTGAACATATTAGGACGTTTTTATAAAAACATGTTGAATTAATAAATGAAATTACCTTTTTTGTTCAGTCTCTGTTCCCATGATTCATTTCCCAGTTGCACACAGACACATACACACACTATCACTTCTATGCATGTGTTCCCCACCATTTGAAACAAATATGTTACATGTGGGGCTAAATTTATCATGTCTGAAAGGGTAATTGTGTGTATTTTAATGTCCTTTTTGATAAACTAGTAAATAAAGGTAGTTTTATATTTACTTGCTGTAGCTGAATGTAGAAGCCACTATTTCCTGTGGTGTCTAGTATCACTGCTTTTACTTAAGATCTTCCTTCTGTTTGTGTTTCTTGCATTTCCTCATGACCAATTTCATGCAGCTCAAAGACCATAAAGTCTTTCTTGATTTTTCCACTTAACCAGAGGTAATCTTAGCCTATTTTGAACTTTAGTGGTGTCAAGGTTGTTTCCTAAACGTATCTTTGGTTTAAATAACTGTATAGATAGAAATCCCTTGAAGTAGAAGGGGAACAAATTTGGCAGTTCTTATTGACTAGTTTGGAAAGACTTGATTTAAAAAATTTTAGCTTTACCTCTTTATATACAAAAACTACTAGGTATTACAAATATTATACTGTAAAGCAAATTATATTTACTTGGCTATTTACTTACATGTTGATATATTCATTAAGCATTCAGTCATTGTGATCTTTCATTTGTGTTGACTTTATTATTTCTTTTTTTTAATTTGTTGTTGCTAACGGTTTTCTTTCTTAAAATATTTGTTCTTTTTAGTTATACATGACAGTAGAATGTATTTTGACATAGCAAACATACATGGAGTATAACTTTCTGTTTTAGTCAGCCTTTTTGCCATTGTGACTAAAAGACCCAAATAGAACAGTTGTAGAGCAGGAAAAGTGTATTTGAGGGTTCATGGTTTCAGAGGTCTTGGTCCATAGAAGTCCATCTCCATTCCTCAGGCCTGCAGGTGAGGCAGAATATCATGGTGGAAGAATGTGGCAGAGGGAAGTAAGCTCACATGATGATCAAGAAGTAGAGGGAGAGGACTCCACTTGCCAGATACAAATTTACCCCAAAACTACACCCCCCAATCCCCACCTCCTCCAGCCATACCCTACCACTTCAGTTACCATTCAGTTAATCCCTATCAGGTGATTAATTCACTAAATGGGTTAAGACTCTCACAACCCAATCATTTTTCCTCTGAACCTGCTTAAGCATTGTCTCACACTGTGCTTTTTGGGGGACACCTCACATCCAAACCATAACCCTTCCAATTTTTGTGGTTGTACATGATGTGGAGTTATACTGGTGGCATATTCATATATGAACATAGGAAAGTTATGTCCAATTCCTTCTACTATCTTTCCCATTTTCATCTCTTCCTCCCACTCCCCGCCCCAACATGAAAACCCCCCACCCCCATTGTAAGTCAGCATCCACATATCAGAGAGAAAATTCAGCCTTTGGTGTTTTGGAATTGGCTTATTTCACTTAGCATGGTAGTCTCCAGGTCTATCCATTTGCCAGCACGTGCCATAATTTCATTCTTTTTTTTGGCTGAGTCACATTCCATTTGTGTGTGTGTGTGTGTGTGTGTGTGTACAAATATATACCACCTATATTAGTTTTTATACAGTTTTCTAATTATGTAAATCTGAAAACTTGACTACCAGACAACAAGTGTATTTCTTAACATATTCACTATTTTATGAGATTTACCAGGAGTTTGAGATTAGAGGAATAGAGAAGGAATTTTCATCTAAGAATTCTTTTGTGTATCCTAATAAAAAGAGAAAGAAAGGTAATCTAATTCTTCCATTTCAGCTTTGCTTCTGCTTTGACTAAAAGTTACTAAGCATCCTTATCCAGTTGAAACAGGCAGAAACAGGAGTGCATATGCCAGCTTTGGAGTTTGGATGTTTATCCTAAGTTTTGATTTTGCATATCTCATTATAGCCTGTGGTTTGCTCAAGTCTGTTGCCATAAAAAAACAGGGAAATGCAAGATGAGTTCATCAGTTTACCATCCTTAGAATAATTTCCTTTTTTGAAAACTTTCTCAACTAATTGAAATTGCTGGTTAATCCTGAAGCACTAGTCTTTATTCACCACTTCACTAAATGCATGAGTTGCTTTGTATATACTTAATGTGTGCTTTTATGAATATTGGTGCTCTCAGGATATTTCATATTTTGTACATTTACAAAATATGAGTTAATATTGGATTGCATTAGAGTTCATATTAGATTGTAGATTATAGATAATGTTAGATTGGGATTGTCATTAAAATTTTTGAATTTTCTTGTTATGCCTTTATAGCACTATGTGTGGGAAATTAGGACAATATTCATATAATAAATTAATTTAGGTTGGGGTGTGGAGAAAGAGGGCTAGGTTATGCAAACATTATTAGATTTTGTTTGTAATTATGCTACCTTTAAATATCATCCATTTATGATTATAGTATTGAAATGTATGTGAACATGTGTGAAATATTCAAACTTGGAATGAATTTTTACATTGTATTTGGTAGTTCTATTTATGAAGCCCTTTGAGATATAGAAATAGAAGAAATCAGTCCCTTTTAATTTAGTGGGGTTCAAGTAAATATTAGATTTGGAGGTTTCTCTGAAATAATATTGTCCATTCTCATTTTGGATGTGAAGATATTCAGACCCCAAAACATCTGTACAAACGTGTACTTTAATACAATATTATGTGTGTGTGGTTGTACACATATGTGCATGTGGGTATGTGTGTCTATATATAACACACTAGTAGAATTCATTCTGGATTATAAGTTAAAGTTTCTGGGTTATAATTACATATCTCTGTGTTTCATTTTTTTAGTATGTATTGGAGGGGCATCAAATTAGTTGCCATCTCTAAATTTTTATGATCCTGTTAGTGATATAAATGGGAGTGATCATATGAAAAGGAAGGGAAATTTATAAGATTAAAGAAAAATTTGAGGAGAGATGTGAATTGCTCTTTTAGCATATCTAGATTTTATTTCTCATATACTTTTCTTTACTAAACAAAGGTATGAAACTTCATTTTTTTTGAGCTGTTAAAGTAATAATCCTATTTTAGTCCCATTGTTAGGCATATGGCGACTACACCACCTCATTCATCTCCTCCAAATGATGGGAAGTTGTTAGAAGATGAATTTATAATTGATGAGTCAGATAGAAGTTTTGCTAGTCGATCTTGGATTACAATACCAAGAAAGGGTGGACCTCTGAAACAATCCATAGTATCTCCTGCTGAGAGCACTACAGTCCTTCAAGGTAAGAAGTCAAGAGGAAATCATTGCAGTGTATCTCCTGAGACTTTGACAAGTGACAGACATTTGCATAAATCTCACCCAGAACAGAAGTTTCAACCCTGTGCTAAAAAAGTACTATGTTCAAGTTCTGCTTTGACAGATGAAGTGGAAAATACATCTACAAAACATGAAATATATTCTGAGAATGCCAAAAAACCATCTGGAAACAAAAGAACAATAAAACAAAATCAGAAAAGAAAACTTAAAGCCAACAGGGTTGAAGAACAGCTTAATTTGGGACAGTCTAAAGATGAAAATATGTCACATTCTGCTCAAGACAAATTACGAAAAAATTTAGACAGAAAAGATTGTGAAGAGACTAGAAATGACCACATTTCTATAAATCCTAGGCCATCTGTGGGTAAGTGTTTATATTAACTGAATATTATTTCATAGTCTTATATTTTTAACATTACTGTGTAGCTTTAGGAAGTAGGCAAAGTAAATCTATATCTACAAATAGCCTCAAAAGTCTATAAGTTCATTTGGAGAATCACTTTATTTTGTATATAGTTTTATTTCAACTCAATTGCTTTTTGTTCCATTTGTAAGATTGCATTATATAGAGAGGGAAAAGTAGAAGGCAAAGACTAGTAAATAAGTTAGTTATTAAAACACAAGTAAAACAGAATAGAAAATTCTTAAGGGTTATTAAAATATAAATGGGGTAAAATCTATTATACTCACATATACCCACTATATATCAGTATAATGTGGGGCTATTTCTTGTAGAGATAAACATACATACTCTTCTTTCATTCACTAGTTCATATGTTATTAAATGCGAGACAGTTTTGGCCCTAAAATCAAAAACAGTTTCCACTGTTAGCAAGATCATTTTAGTGGGGTCTGTAGACCAACAGTTAAATATATGTACAAGATGAAAGTAAAGGCACAGAAAACAATTATCTAACCAAGATCTCAGTAGATATTTGCATCTTAGGTGGCCATATAATTTATCACCCCAATAAGGCTATTTTTGAGAATAAGAATGTCAGGACAATAAGTATAAACTGGGATTGTTCCAGACTATCCTAGTGTGTGATTGCTTTCCTTTTTTTTTTTAATTTTTTTTTTATTGTAAACAAATGGGATACATGTTGTTTCTTTGTTTGTAAAGGCATACCATTTGTATAATCATAAATTTACATAGGGTAATGTTGTTTGATTCATTCTGTTATTTTTTCGCTCCCCTCCCCACCCTTCCCACCCCTCTTTACCCTCTATAAAGCCCTTTCTTCCTCCATTCTTGCCACCCTCCTTAACACCCTTCCCACCCCTCTTTACCCTCTATAAAGCCCTTTCTTCCTCATTCTTGCCACCCTCCTTAATTCTAACCCTAAACCTAACCCTAACCCTAACGCTAACCCCTTCCACCCCCAATTATATGTCATCATCCGCTTATCAGCGAGATCATTCGTCTTTTGGTTTTTTGAGATTGGCTTATCTCACTTAGCATGATATTCTCCAATTTCATCCATTTGCCTGCAAATGCCATAATTTTATCATTCTTTATGGCGGAGTAGTATTCTATTGTATATATATATGCCACAGTTTCCTTATCCATTCATCACTTGAAGGATATCTAGGTTGGTTCCACAATCTGGCTATGGTGAATTGAGCAGCAATGAACATTGATGTGGCTGTATCCCTGTAGTATGCTGATTTTAAGTTCTTTGGGAATAGGCCAAGGAGTGGGATAGCTGAGTCAAATGGTGGTTCCATTCCAAGCTTTCTGAGGAATCTCCATACTGCTTTCCAGAGTGGCTGCACTAATTTGCAACCCCACCAGCAATGTATGAGTGTTCCTTTTTCCCCACATCCTCACCAACACCTGTTGTTGCTTGTATTCTTGATATTCGCCATTCTAATTGGGGTGAGATGGAATCTTAGGGTAGTTTTGATTTGCATTTCTCTTATTACTAGAGATGTTCAACATTTTTTCATATATCTGTTGATTGCTTGTACATCTTCTGTGAAGTGTCTGTTCATTTCCTTAGCTCATTTGTTGATTGGATTTTTTGTATTCTTGTGTAGAGTTTTTTGAGTTCTTTATAGATTCTGGAAATTAGCACTCTATCTGAAGTATGAGTGGCAAAGATTTTCTCCCACTCTGTAGGCTCTCTCTTCACATTACTGATGGTTTCCTTTGCTGAGAGAAAGCTTTTTAGTTTGAATCTATCCCAGTTGTTGATTCTTGCTTTTATTTCTTGGGCTATGGGAGTCCTGTTAAGGAACTCTGATCCTAAGCCGACATGTTGAAGATTTGGATCTACTTTTTCTTCTATAAGATGCAGGTTCTCTAGTCTGATTCTGAGGTCCTTGATCCATTTTGAGTTGAGTTTTGTGCAGGGTGAGAGATAGGGATTTAATTTCATTCTGTTGCATATGGTTTTCCAATTTTCCCAGCACCATTTGTTGAAGAGACTATCTTTTCTCCATTGCATATTTTTGGCCCCTTTGTCTAGTATGAGAAAATTGTACTTATTTGGATTTGTGTCCATGTCCTCTATTCTGTACCATTGATCTACCTGTCTATTTTGGTACCAATACCATGCCGTTTTTATTACTATTGCTTTGTAGTAGAGTTGAAGATCTGGTATTGCGATACCCCCTGCTTCACTCTTTCTACTAAGGATTGCTTTAGCTATTCTGGGTTTCTTATTCTTCTTGCTCTATTTCTGTAGGGTACGTCATTGGGATTTGAATTGGAATTGCATTGAATCTGTATAGCACTTTTGGTAGTATGGCCATTTTGATAATATTAATTCTGCCTATCCAAGAACATGGGAGATCTTTCCATCTTCTGAAGTTTTCTTTAATTTCTTTCTTTAGTGTTCTGTAGTTCTCATTGTAGAGGTCTTTCTCCTCTTTTGTGAGATTGATTCCCAAGTATTTTATTTTTTTCAATGCTATTGTGAATGGGGAAGTTTTCCTAACTTCTCTTTCTGAAGATTCATCACCTATGTATAAAAATGCATTGGATTTATGAGCATTGATCTTGTAACCTGCTGCTTTACTGAATTCACTTATGAGTTCTAAAAGTTTTCTGGTGGAATTTCCAGGTTCCTCTAAATATATAATCATGTCATCAGCGAACAGGGATAGCTTGAGTTCTTCTTTTACAATTTGTATCCCTTTAATTTCTTTGGTTTGTCTAATTGCTCTGGCTAGAGTTTGAAGGACGATGTTGAATAGAAGTGGTGAAAGAGGGCATCCCTGCCTTGTTCCAGTTTTTAGGGGGAATGCTTTCAGTTTTTCACCATTTAGAATGATATGGGCCATGGGTTTAGCGTAAATGGCCTTTACAATGTTAAGGAATGTTCCCACTATCCCAATTTTTTTTTTAGTGTATTGAGCATGAACGGATGCTGTGTTTTATCGAATGCTTTTTCTGCATCTATCAAAATAATCATGTGATCCTTAACTTTAAGTCTTTTGATATGGCGAATGACTTTTATTGATTTCCGGATGTTGAACCAACCTTGCATCCGTGGGATAAAACCCACTTGATTGTGGTGCACTATCTTTTTAATATATATTTGTATGTGATTTGCTAAAATTTTGTTGACAATTTTTGTGTCGATGTTCATTAAGGATATTGGTCTGAAATGTTCTTTTCTTGATGTGTCTGTGTCTGGTTTCGGTACCAGGGTGATATTGACTTCATAGAATGAGTTTGGGAGGGTTCCCTTCTCTTCTGTTTCATGAAATACTTTGAGGATTATTGGAATGAGCTCTTTTTAAAAGTTTTGTAGAACTCGGCTGAGAACCCATCTGGTCCTGGACTTTTCTTTGTTGGTAGGCTTTTGATGACCTCTTCTATATCATTGCTTGAAATTGATTTATTTACGTTGTGTACATCCTCCTGGTTGAGTTTAGATAATTCATATGTCTCTAGAACTTGTTGATGTCTTTGAGGTTTTCTGTTTTGTTGGAATATAGATTTTCGAAATAGCTTCTAATTATGTTTTGTATTTCACTCGTGTCTGTTGTGATGTTTCCTTGTTCATTCCGAATTTTAGTAATTTGAGTTTTCTCCCTCTTTCTCTTTGTTAGTGTGGCTAAGGGTTTATCAATTTTGTTTATTTTTTCAAAGAACCAACTGTTTATTTTGTTAATTTTTCCAATTGTTTCTTTTGTTTCGATTTCGTTGATTTCGGCTCTGATTTTAACTGTTTCCTGTCTTCTACTACTTTTGGTGTTGGTCTGCTCTTCTTTTTCTAGGGCTTTGAGCTGTATTGTTAAGTTATTTATTTGTTGATTTTTACTTCTTTTGTTGAATGCGCCCCATGAAATAAATCTTCCTCTAAGTACTGCTTTCATAGTGTCCCAGAGATTTTGATATGATGTGTCTTTGTTCTCGTTTACTTCTACGAATTTTTTTTATTTCCCTCCTGATGTCTTCTGTTATCCATTCATCATATAATAGTGTATTATTTAATCTCCAGGTTTGGAGAAGTTTCTGTTTTTTTTTTTTCTGTCATTTATTTCTAATTTCAATCCATTATGATCTGATAGAATACAAGGTAGTATCTCTATCTTCTTGTATTTGCTAACAGTAGCTTTGTGGCATAAAATATGGTCTATTTTAGAGAAGGATCCATGTGCTGCTGAGAAGAAAGTGTATTCGTTCTTTGTTGGATGGTATATTCTATATATGTTGGTTAAGTCTAAATTGTTGATTGTGTTATTGAGATCTGTGATTTCTTTATTCAATTTTTATTTGGAAGATCTATCCAGTGGTGAGAGAGGTGTGTTAAAATCGCCTAGTATTATTGTGTTGTGGTCTGTTTGATTTCTGGTATTGAGTAGGATTTGTTTGACGTACATGGATGAGCCAATGTTCGGGGCATAGATATTTATGATTGTCATGTCTTGCTGATTTATGCTTTCCTTAAGCAGTATGTAATATCCTTCTTTATCCCTTCTGACTAGTTTTGGCTTGAAGTCCACATTATCTGAAATGAAGGTGGATACTCCAGCTTTTTTGCTTTGTCCATGTGCATGGTATGTTTTTTCTCATCCTTTCACCTTTAATCTTTGGGTATCTCTTTCTATGAGATGAGTCTCTTGCAGACAGCATATTGTTGGATTTTTTTTTCTTTTTAATCCAATCTGCCAGTCTATATCTTTTGATTGATGAATTTAGGCCATTAACATTCAGGGTTATTATTGTGATATGATTTGTATTTCCAGTCATTTGACTCATTTTTGTTTTTTGACATGGTTTGGTTTCTTCTTTATTTGGCTATTCCTTTAGGGTAGTTCCTCCTGTTGCTGATTTGCATCGTTGTTTTTCATCTCTTCCTCATGGAATATTTTGCTGAGAATGTTCTGTAATGCCGACTTTCTTTTTGTAAATTCTTTTAGCTTTTGTTTATCATGGAAGGATCTTATTTCGTCGTCAAATCTGAAAGTAAGTTTTGCTGGGTATAAGATTCTTGGTTGGCATCCATTTTCTTTCAGGGCTTGAAAAATGTTGTTCCAGGCCCTTCTAGCTTTTAGGGTCTGGATTGAAAAATCTGCTGATATTCTTGTTGTTTTCCCCCTGAATGTAATTTTATTTTTTTCTCTCTCAGCCTTTAAAATTCTGTCTTTATTTTGTATGTTAGGTATTTTCATAATAATGTGCCTTGGTGTGGGTCTGTTGTAATTTTGTATATTTGGAGTTCTATAAGCCTCTTGTACTTGGTTTTCCATTTCATTCTTCAGATTTGGGAAATTTTCTGATATTATTTCATTGAATAGATTGTTCATTCCTTTGGTTTGTTTCTCTAAGCCTTCCTCAATCCCAATAATTCTTAAATTTGGCCTTTTCATGATATCCCATAATTGTAGATTCTGTTCATGATTTCTTACCGTCTTCTCTGTTTGGTCAACATTGTTTTCAAGATTAAATATTTTTTCTTCCATGTCTGAGGTTCTTTCTTCCACGTGTTTTATCCTATTGGTTATTCTTTCTATGGAGTTTTTAACTTGGTTTATTGTTTCCTTCATTTCAAGGATTTCTGGTTTTTTTTTTTCAGTATCTCTAACTCTTTATTGAAATGATCTCTTGCTTCCCGTATTTGGTCTTTTAACTGTTGATTGGCGGGATCATTTAATGCCTGCATTTGCTCTTTCATGTCTTCCTTCAATGCCTGCATTTGCTCTTTCATCTCCTCGTTTGCTTCCCTGATTGTTTTAATTATGTACATTCTGAACTCCCTTTCTGACATTTCTTCTGCTGTGCTGTCATTGGGTTTTATTGATGTAGTATCTAGGTTTGTTTGGGACATTTCCTTCCCTTGTTTTCTCATATTGGTCAGATATCAGTGGAACTCTGAGATATTGCAGATTTCCTCTTTGGCTCATAGTGTCCCTGTAGATTTCCAGTATATCACCTCCCAGCCTTCAGTAGTCAGAAGTCTTGGAGGAACTTGATAATGCAGTGCTTCTGAAGAAAGCTGCCCCTAACCCACTACTGTATCCAGGGCTGAGGGCTGGTTCTGCATGGAAATCCTCTCACTGGGCGGTCCTGCTCCTAGAAGCAGGCTGTAGACAGAGCCTGCCCCGGCCTGAAGGAGTCAGGCTTCTAGGGGAAAGCCTCTCCCTGTCCTGCCTTGGTCCCAGAAGCCGCCTGCAGGCGGGGGCCGCAGCTGGGTTCAGGGCTTGGGGTTGGCTCTGTGCAGAAAAGCTCTCACTGGTCCGGCCTGCTCCAAGAAGCTGGCTGTGGACCCCATGTGCCGCTGGAGGGAACAGGACTGCTTGGGGAAGTCTCTGACTGCCCTCCCCTGGTCCTTGAAGCCGCCGCTGGGTCTGGGGCTTGGGCTTGGCTCTGTGCGGAAAGGTTCTCACTGGGCGGGCCTGCTCCAAGAAGCTGGCTGTGGATCGAGCCTGCCGCTGGAGGGAGCAGGGCTGCTTGGGGAAGTCTGTGGCTGCCCTGCCCTGGTCCCAGAAGCTGCCTGCGGACTGGGTCCACTGCTTGGTCCCGGGCTTGGGGTTGGCTCTGTGCGGAATAGCTCTCACTGGGCGGCCTGCTCCAAGAAACTGCCCGAGGATCGAACATGCTGCCAGAGAAAGCAGGGCTGCTTGGGGAAGACTCCAGCTGCCCTGCTGTGCTCCAAGTAGCTGTCCCTGTCTGGTCCTCCCGCCCAGGCCGAGCTTCACCCGGTGGGAGAGACTCACCCCACGGCTCTATGTTGGTCGGAGTCTCTCAATGCCTCCCCTTCTTGAATCCTGGGTTCTGGAGCGACTGAGATGCAGTC
Organism: Sciurus carolinensis; assembly: GCF_902686445.1. Classification (NCBI taxonomy): domain Eukaryota; kingdom Metazoa; phylum Chordata; class Mammalia; order Rodentia; family Sciuridae; genus Sciurus; species Sciurus carolinensis. Next base: position 86,973,988 of record NC_062222.1, read on the forward strand.
ACCCTCTAGTCCGCCATCTTGGATCCTCCTGCTGTCCTTAATATCATCATTGTATAGTGATTGGGATTTGTAATGAGCTTAGTCATAAAGAAAAGATCAGTTTATGTTCTTTAACACTTTTCAGTTAATAGATTAGTTAATGGAAAAAAAACTAGAAAATGTATTAGGCACTTTATTTATGTATGTAATATAATTTAATTTTTCTTCACAATACTATAAAGTAGGAAGTAACACTGAAAGAAGATTAAAATAAATCTGGTCCAGGATCTGTCCTACCATACAGTTCTTATTCTTTGAGTTCTACTAAGAAATTTTTAAAAATATGGAGATATTTTCAATGCTCAGTGGAAAAGCGTTAGCTAACCAGAATATGCTCTTGACTAACTAGAATTATGTATGTATCTGAAAGTTCTAGGTGGCTATACTATGTCCCTAATATAGTATATTCTAATAAACTCTTTCTCCCTATACAGGGAGAAAGAGTTTATTAGAATAAAATATTAAAAGTAATTTTTGTTAAAAAAAATCCACTGTAATATAGTTATTAATGAATTATTTATTTTAACTCTCTTTTGGTATAGTCTGTAAGATATACTATATATTGCCCAAAGTAGTAGTTTAGTTTGTTTGCCTTTGTGTATTCAACTTGAAGTAGAGAGAAAAAAACACCTCAGTTTTTTGTAAATGTCTGCCATGTCCTATATTCTTTTTATTGTATTTGTTTTTTATTTTTTTGCTTCCTTTAGTTGCTAATTAGTTGTTGGCCATTTTAAGACTGACTAATCTGATGGTGATATTATAAGAAAGTTTTTGTCTGAACTATTTCCTTAAGCAGAATGTGCGTTTACAAAATGTTAAAGTAGAGAATTTTGATCAGTCTGTGATTTCTTAAGAAAAGACACTGTATGAAACATGCACCTGAAGGATGTTCCTTGCAGTTGTAAAGATTAAACATTTATTGAGTACCTCTTATAGTCTATACACTTACTTTCAAACTTGTTTTTCTTTGTCTAGATTGCTCTGTGATTATGATGTTCTGATTAATCACTATACCCATCGTAATCCCTCCCCATTCCATCCTTCCATTCCTCCCTGTCCAGTTCAGTGAACCTCCTTTTGTAAGTCAGCATCACTATAGCCGAGAAAACATTAGACATTTGGTTTTTTGGGATTGACATATTTTGGTATGCATGATAGTCTCTAGCTCCATTCATTTACTGGCAAATGACATAATTTCATTTCTTCTTTATGGCTGAGTTAATATTCCATTATGTATACATACCACATTTTCTTTATCCACTCAATACCTGTTGAAGGGCACCTAGGTTGTTGGTTCTATAGCTACCTATTGTGAATTTTCTGTTGCTCTAACTAATTACCATACACTTAGTATTTTAAAACCACACAGCTTTAATATCTTACAGTTCTATAGGTCAGAAGTTTCACTGGGCTAAAACCAATGTGTTGGTGGGACTATATTTCTTTCTGGTGTCTTTGCAAGAGAATCTCTTCCCTTGTCTTGTCTTCTGCACACCTAATTTCTTCTTCTTTTTCTTCTTCTTTATTTTTTTTTGCTTTGACTTTTATTTATTTATTTTTTTTATTTTTACATACTGCATTTTGATTCATTGTACACAAATAGGGTACAACTTTTTGTTTCTATGGTTGTGCACGATGTAGATTCATAGTGTTTGTGTGATCATACATGTACATAGGGTAATAATGTCTCATTCCACCATTTTTCATACCACTCCCTCATCTCCCTCTATGTAATCTAAAGTTCCTCCACTCTCCCATCCCCATTATATATCATCATCCAGTTATCAGGGAAAACATTCGGCCTTTGGTTTTTTGGGATTGACTTATTTTACTTGGCATGATATTCTCCAACTTCATCCATTTGCCTGCAAATGCCGTAATTTTATTCTTCTTTATGACTGAATAATATTCCATTGTTTATATACACCACAGTTTCTTTATCCATTCATCTATTGAAGGGCATCTATGTTGGTTCCACAATCTAGCAATTGTGAATTGAGCTGCTATAAACATTGATGTGGCTATGTTACCATAGTATGCTGATTTTAATTTCTTTGGGTATAAATAAACCAAGGTGTGGGATAGCTGGGTCAGCTAGTGGGGATGCAAATTAGTGCAGCGACTGCAAAGCAGTGTGGAGATTCCTTAGAAAACTTGGAATGGAACCACCATTTGACCTAGCTATCACACTCCTTGGCCTATACCCAAAGGACTTAAAATCAGGATACTACAGTGATGCAGCCACATCAATGTTCATAGTTGCTCAATTCACAATAACTAGATTGTGGAACCAACCTAGATGACCTTCAATAGATGAATGGATAAAAAAAAAGTGTGTTATATATACAGAATGGAATATTACTTGGTCATAAAGAAGACTAAAATTATGCCATTTGCAAGCAAATGGATGAAGTTGGAGAATATCATGCTAAGTGAGATAAGCCAATCCCAAAAAACCAAAGAAGGAATGAGCTCTCTGATAAGTGGATGATGATACATAATGGGGGGTGGAAAGGAGGCAAGAATGGAGGAAGGATGGAGTGTATAGAGGAAAGAGGGGTGGGTGGGGTGGGGGAAGGAAAAATAACAGAATGAGTCAAACATCATTGCCCTGTATACATGTATGATTACACAAATGGTATGACTCTGCTTCAAGTACAACCAGAGAAATAAGTTTTACCCCATTTGTGTATAATCAATCAAAATAAATAAATTATTAAAAAACAAACAAACAGGTGTAACTATTCCAAGTTTTCTGAGGAATCTCCACACTGCTTTCCAGAGTGGCTGCACCAATTTGCAACTCCACCAGCAATGTATGAGTGTGCCTTTTTTCTCCTATCCATGCCAACATCTATTAATGTTTGTGTACTTGATCATAGCCATTCCAATTGGAATAAGATGAAATCTTAGAGTTGTTTTAATTTGCATCTCTAATAGAGTTGTTAAACATCTTTTCATATATTTATATCTTCTTCTGTAAAGTGTTGGTCCTGTTCCTTGGCCTATTTATTGAATGTGTTATTTGTATTTCTGGTGTAAAGTTTTGTAAGTGCTTTATAAATTTTGGAGATTAGTGCTGTATCTGAAGTGCATGTGGAGAAGACTTTCTCCCACTCTGTAGGCTCTCTTTTCACATTTTTGATTGTATCCTTTGCTCATGAAAATCTTTTTAGTTTGAATCCATTGCGTTTATTGATTCATGCTTTGATTTCTTGTACTTTGGGATTTTGTTAAGGAAGTCTGGTCGTAAGCCAACATGATGAAGATGCGGGTCTACTTTTTCTTCTATTTGGTGCTGGGTCTCTGGTCTAATTCCTAAGTCCTTGATCCATTTTGAGTTGAGTTTTGTGCAAGGTGAGAGATAGAGGTTTAATTTCCTTTTACTGCATATGGATTTCCAGTTTTCCCAGCAGCATTTGTTGAAGAGGCTATCTTTTCTCCATTGTATGTTTTTGTCTCCTTTGTCTAATGTGAGGCCACTGTAATTTTGTGGGTTTGTCTCTGTCTTCTATTCTGTACCATTGATCTGCCTGTCTGTTTTGTTGCCAAAACCATGCCATTTTTGTTACTATTGCTCTGTCATATAGTTTAAGGTCTGGTATTGTGATACCTCCTGCTTCACTCTTTCTGCTCAGTATTCCTTTAGCTCTTCTGGGTCTCTTTTTCTTCCAGATGAAGTTCATGATTGCTTTCTCTATTTCTATGAGGAATGCCATTGGATTTTATTTCTATGAGGAACGTCATTGGGATTTCAGTTGGAATTGCATTAAATCTGTATGGCACCTTTGGCAGGATGGCAATTTTGACAATATTAATTCTGCCTATCCAAGAACATGGGAGATCTTTCCATCTTCTAAGGTTTTCATTAATTTCTTTCTTTAGTGTTCTGTAGTTTTCATTGTAGAGTTCTTTCACCTCTTTTGTTAGATTGATTCCCAAGTATTCTGTTTTTTTTTTTTTTTTTTTTTTTTTTTTGAGGCTATTGTGAATGGATTAGTTTTCCTAATTTTCAGAGGATTCATCACTTATGAATGGAAATGCATTAGATTTATGTATATTGATTTTATATCCTGCTATGTTGCTGAATTCATTTATGAGTTTTAGAAATTTTCTGGTGGAGGTTTTTGGATCCTCTAAGTATAGAATCATGTCATTGGCAAATAGTGACAGCTTGAGTTCTTCTTTTCCTATTTGTATCCCTTTAATTTCTTTGCTCTGTCTAATTGCTCTGGCTAGCATTTCAAGGATGATGCTGAATAGAAGTGATGAAAGAGGACATCCCTGCCTTGTTCCAGTTTTTAGAGGGAATGCTTTCAGTTTTTCTCCATTTAGAATAATGTTGGCCTTGAGCTTAGCATAAATAACGTTTACAATGTTGAGGTATATTCCTACTATCTCTCTTTTTTCTAGTATTTTGAGCTTGAAGTGATGCTGTATTTTATCAAACGCTTTCTTAACATCTGTTGAAATAATCATATGATTCTTAACTTTAAGTCTGTTGATGTGATGAATTATGTTTATTGAACCAACCTCGCATCCCTGGGATAAATCCCACTTGTTCATGGTGCACTATCTTTGTTTTTGTATGTGATTTGCCAGAATTTGTTAAGGATTTTTGCATCTATGTTCATCAGGGATATTGATCTAAAGTTTTCTTCCTTGATGTATCTTTGTCTGATTTTGGTATCAGAGTGATACTAGCTTCATAGAATGGGTTTGGAAGGGTTCCCTCCTTTTCTATTTCCTGGAATACTTTGAGGAGTATTGGTATTAGTTCTTCTTTAAAGATCTTATAGAATTCGGCTGAGAATTCGTCTGTTCCTGGGCTTTTCTTTGTTGGTAGACTTTTGATAGCTTCTTCTATTTTGGTACTGGAGATTCATCTGTTTAAATTGTGTATGTCTTCCTGATTTCATTGTGGGAGGATCATATGTCTCTAAAAATTTGTCAATGTCTTTGGTATTTTCTATTTTGTTGGAGTATAGATTTTCAAAGTAGCTTCTAATACTACTTGTGTGTAATGTATTTCAATGGTGTTTGTCATGATCTTTCCTTTTTCATCACGAATTCTAGTAATTTGAGTTTTCTCCTTCTCTTCATTAGTGTGGCTAAGGATTTATCAATTTTGTTTACTTTTTCAAATTTTTGTTTACCTTTTCATTTGTCAATTTTTTGAATTCTTTTTTGTTTCAATTTCATTGATTTCAGCTCTTATTTTAATTATTTCCTGTGTCTTCTGTTACTTTTGGTGTTGATCTGTTCTTCTTTTTCTAGATCTTTGAGATGTAATGTTAGGTCTATTAGTTGTGGACTTTTTATTGTTTTAATGTATAAGCCCAAAGCAGTGAACTTTCTTCTTAGTACTGCTCTCAGTGTGTCCCAGAAATTTTGATATGTTGTGTCATTGTTCTCGTTTACCTTTAAGAATTTTTTAATTTCCTCCCTGATGTCTTCTGTTATCGTTGCATCACTTAATAGCACATTATTTCTTCTCCAGGTATAGAAGTAGTTTTTGTTTTTTATTTTATCATTGATTTCTAATTGCATTCCATTATGGTCTGATAGAATACAAGGTAGTATCTCAATTTTTTATATTTACTAATGCTTTTTTGTGGCATAGCTTATGGTCTGTTTTGGAGAAGGATCCATGAGCTGCTGAGAAGAACGTGTATTTGCTTGAAAATGAATGAAATAATCTATATGTGTCCATTAAGTCTATATCATTGATTGTATTATTTAATTCTATAGTTTCTTTGTTCAGTTTTTGTTTGAAGGCTCTATCTAGTGGTGGGAGCGGTATATTAAAGTCACCCAGTATTATTGTGTTGTGGTCTATTTGGTTCTTGAAATTGAGAAGGGTTTGTTTGATGTACATAGATGCTCCATTGTTTGGGGCATAAGTATTTAAAATTGTTATGTCTTGCTGGTTTATGGTTCCCTGAAGCAACATGAAATGTCCTTCTTTATCCCTTCTGACTAACTTAGGTTTGAAGTCCACTTTATCTGATATGAGGATGGAGAACCCTGCTTTTTTACTGAGTCCATGTGCATGTTATGTTTTTCCCCATCCTTTTACCTTTAGTCTGTGGATGTCTTTTTGTATAAGATGAATCTCTTTAAGGCAGCATATTGTTGGGTCTTTCTTTTTAATCCAGTCTGCCAGTCTGTGTCTTTTGAGTAATGAGTTTTGGCCATTAACATTCAGGGTTATTCTTGTCATAGGATTAGTATTCCTGGTCATTTTGGTTTATTTTTGGTTTTTAACTTGACTTGATTTCTCCTTTGATTGACTTTTTCTTTAGGGTAGTTTCTCCCTTTGCTGACTCGTATTGTTTTCCACTTCCTCCTCATGAATATTTTGCTGAGAATGTTCTGTAGTGCAGGCTTTCTATTTGTAAATTCTTTTAATTTTTGTTTATTTTGTAAAGATTTATTTCATCTTCAAATCTGAAGGTTAGTTTTGCTGGGTATAGGATTCTTGGTTGGCATCCTTGTTCTTTCAGAGCTTGAAATATAATGTTCCAGGCCCTTCTTGCTTTTAGGGTCTGGGCTGAGAAATCTGCTGATATCCATATTGGTTTCCCCTTATATGTAATATGACGCTTTTCTCTTGTGCCTTTAAATTCTATCTATATTTTCTGTGTGAAGTGTTTTCATTGTAATGTGCCTTGGTGTGGATCTGTTATAATTTTGTGAATTTAGTGTTCTGTAAGCCTCTTATATTTGATTTTCCATTTCATCCTTCAGTTTTAGGAAATTTTCTGATATTATTTCGTTGAACAGGTTGTTCATTCCTTTGGTTTTTATCTCTGTGCCTTCCTCAATCCCATTAATTCTTAAATTTGGTATTTTCATGATATCCCATAAATCTTGGAGGTTCCATTCATGATTTCTTACCATCTTCTCTGTTCAACTTTATTTTCAAGATTAAATATTTTGTCTTCATTGTCTGAGATTCTGTCTTCCACAAGATCTATTGTGTTGGTTATGCTTTCTATTGAGTTTTTAATTTGGTTTATTGTTTCTTTCATTTCAAGTATTTCTGTTTGTTTGTTTGTTTGTTTGTTTTTTCAGAATCTCTCTCTCTTTTTGAAGTGCTTTTTTGCTTCCTGCATTTGTTCTTTTAACTGTTTATTGGAGTGATCATGCATTGCCTGCATTTGCTCTCTTCTCTCATCTTTTGCTTCACGGATCATTTTAATTATATAGATTCTAAACTCCTTTGCTGTCATTTCTACTGCCACGCTGTCATTGGATTCTATCAAAATTGCATCTTGGTTTGGTTTAAGGACACTTTTTTCCCCTGTTTTTTCATATTATTCCTGTATCTTCCCCTCTAGCTGTGAAGATCTGAGGTATTGCAACTTCCCTCGTGTAGGCTTATTGTGACCCAGTAGGTCTCCAATACCTTTCCTTTAAGGGGAAGATCAATATTAGCAGCACCCAATACAAACAATATGCAGCCCTAAACCAGATAGCTCTATAAAGACAGTAATGGTATTGTAATAAACAGGATGAGTTCAGTTATTATCTATGGTATAGCCAATAAGTTTGAATGAGTTCTACAATTTCTAATGGTGGACAAAGAGGATGGGGAGGGGTGTAGGATGTAATCATTAATGGGATAAGAAGTGAGTATATAGAGGTTCCAGATCAAGGGAAGAGTCAGAGCGGAATCAAAAGATGTTGGTCTTTAGCATGAGAAAAGGGAGAGAGAGTGAGGAACTAGATAAATAAAAGGAAAATAGAGTGAGAAAAAAGAAATTAAAAATTAAAAATTAAAAAAAAAATGTATGGTTCACATTCATCCACCACTCAAACTTCCCAGTCCTTAGTATCTGGATGTGAGCACAGTACCTGTCAAAGGACCTCTAGTCTCCTGCAGGCATCTCAGGGTGGGAGCCTCCACATCCAAAGATAGTGGCTATGCCCTTAGGGATAATTCAGAATGTCTGCACCAGCCTCCAAACACTCTTGGGAGCTGCTGCTCGAGCACTGAGTCTGGGGTCCAGAAGCAGTGGGGGGTTGGGGGGAGGTCACGGTTCGGAAATGATACAGGCACTTGACACCTACATTTCTTGACTCATGGTCCTCCTCCATCATCAAAGCCAGCAATGCCATGCCTCTTATGTTTTGAATTTTTCTTGCCTCTTCTGTCATCCTGTATCTGACTACAGATTGAAGGACACATGCATTTTCAATGATGCATGGAATGGACCAGTCTGAGTTGTCCAAAATATTTTCTTTTCTAGGTTTATAATTTAATCACATTTTAGATCTTTTGTTCCAAAAAAAAAAGATTGCAAAAGATCATTGTTTATTTCAAAACAAAAAGCAGTAATTATCTATTTTAACTTGAGACCTTGGTAAGTGGTAGGAAGGGACAAAATATTTTTTCCTTTTGGAAGTTAATTTCTTTTTTGGTTTAGTAGTATATCAGAATTATCAAGCCAGGTGAATGTTTGCATTTAATGACAAAAGGTTAAAAATCTTTTGGAAACATGTAAGCTTTAAAACCTTAAGTGTGTAGGATCAATTTAAGAAGTTCCTATGATTGAGAGTTTTATTATTTTCTTAATCTTTTATATGAAATTTTTTGGAAAATGGTGAGACTTTTGAATTGTTTTTATGGTTTTCTTAATTTTAGGAGACAGGAAAAAAAGTAGAGGCTCCAAAGACAGTAAGGAAAAATCTAGAAAGAAGTGTTTGTTAAGTGAATCCAAGAAGAACAAACTTGTACCTGAAGAAGAGACCATTACTGTCATGAGAAGTCGTAGAATTTCCAGGCGTCCGTCTAATTGGTGGGTGGTAAAATCAGAGGAGAGTAAGTATTTTTATTTTAAATTATGTTCATTAAGAGGTCCTAAAAAGTATTGTATAAGGAGTTTTATGTTTGATTTATACTCCTATTATACAGAAAAACCTTGAGGACAGAATTGGGTTATCAATTGATGTTTTTCTTTAAATCAATTATACAGAAATTCCTAGGTGTATGGAAACAACAGTGAAAAAACAAAGCCAGAAACAAAGTCCCTGGGCTATTGTAGTTTACATTCTAGTGGGACAATGCAGATAAATAATTCATGCAGTGATAGATGAGAAGGAAGAACAAAACAGATAATGTATGGAGATGGGAAGGAGGTGACAGGGATGGAAGTGAACAAAAGGATAGAATGTGATACTAGTTTTATTATGGTAGTATAAGAGGCTATTATGATCTCTCAGAGCCCATATATGAATAAAGGGAAAGAACTGACAGATAACTATACGTGGAGTATATCAAACCAAGGGAACAGTAATTGTAATTCTTGATGGGGCATACTTGGCATGTCTGATGAACTTTAAGAGGGCAAGTGTGGCTGGAGCTGAGCGAGTTAGGGAAGACAAATTTGGACAGGCAGGCCATGATAAAGAGTTTAGATGAAATGTATTGAGAAACTATTAGAAGATTAAACAATAAAGTGACACAGTTGACTCATCTTTTAAAAGGATCATATTTACTGCTAAGGAGGGAGGAAACTAGGGCAGAGCAAAAATGGAAACATGGCACAACTGTTTGAGGAGGAGGATGTAGGAAAGAGATGAGACTTGTTGGATTAAGAATATTTTTGAAGAAAACCTGAAGGAAGTATAGGTGGATTAGAATGAGAGAAAGAGCTACTGTTTACTGAGATTAGGAAAAGAATGAGAGAAAAAGATTTTGGAAGGATTTTAAGATTTCAGGTTTTCTTAAAAATATATATACATACATACATACATTTAGTTGCTGGTGGATATTTATTTATTTATTTGTATGTGGTACTGAGAATTGAACCCAGTGCCTCACATGTGCTAGGCAAGCGTTCTACCATTGAGTGATGACCCCAGCCCTGATATCAGGTTTTTATATGTTAGTTTTGAGGTGTTGTTAGATACCGAAATAGGTATATTCAGGAGATATTTAGATCAATAAATGAGAGACTAGTACAGATATGGTACTACATCTGTGAGGACTTGTTACTCTGAATTACTCATAAGAACTTCTATAGAATTATCGGGATACTTGATTGATAGCAACAAGTATTATTCTATTGCAGCTCTTGGATTTCAGAGTCAGATCTGAGTTCAATATATGACTTCTCCAACTTGGTAGATTATTTTCTTAATTTCTCATTCTTTAACATTTGATTTGCCTTCTTGAGTTTTTATAAGAATTAAATGCAATTGATATAGTAGATTAAAATGCTAACTACTGAAATGTTACTGCTCTGGGGAACTCACTTTTCTGCTCCCAGGCTACCTGAAATACCTTATTGTGAATGAGTATGCAAATATATGGGGAAATAAAAGTCATACTGAGCTTGGGTAAATGTACCAGAATTCTGAAACTTATAAAAGACTTGTTTAAGAGTCTTAAAATAGAAGTTTCATTTCTGATCACGTTGGGAGTCACAAAAACAGAAATGTTTATGGTTCATGTAGTGCAAAATCCTTCATCTGATGGAAAAAAAAACTGAAATCTGAAGTCCAGAAATAAGAAAACTTGACTTACATGTAAGCTGCATATAGTGCACACATGGCATTTCTGCCTTTTCATATATGTGAAAATATATTAAGTCCTTGTTTTGAGGCAGGAATGGCATAAGGCAGGGTAAGTACTGTGGTAGTACAAGTGAGACACTAGAGTAGAAAACTTAAGGAGACACCTTGCCTCAGAGTAGAGTTCAGGCTCTTACATGCATGACCCCAGAAGTGATTACATTCTTTAATTTTCTACCCAAGTGTACACAGTATTGCTTTATCATAGTGCAACCCCCATCGGTACACATTAGGAATAAAAAAGTAGGTAAAATACAGTCAATTCCTTGATCTTCAGGAATTGTCAATCTGCTGGAGGAGAGGGATAGAGATAAGTAAACAGTTAGATATGTAATAAATATTATCAAAAGATTAAGAGGTAGTTACACTAAGACTTGAATCAGTGAAAGCTTCCCAAAGGGTGAATTAGAAGTTAGCTAATTGGATGGTGTAAGGAGGAAGGATGGCACATCTCAACAGAAGTAGCTTATGCAGGGATCTGGAGCTGAGGGCTTGATTTTTTGTTTTGTTTTTGTTTAGTATGTCTCAGAATAATCTAAAAGGCTTACTAAAACATTTCTGGGCCCTGCTGTGCAAATTTGTTTCTGTTGGTTGGAGCTAGAGCCTGAGAATTTGCATTTCAAATTCCCGGAAGATGCTGATCTTATAGTATAAAGACCACATTTTGAGAACAAATGCATTGCATATATTTCTGTACTGCTGTTTTTGTGTGTTTGAAACGAGATGGTTGAAAGTTTTAGTTTATGAACTAAACAAACTACATGTGGAATTAAATTAATGTTGAAGTATTTAGACTTAATCCTGAAGCTGTAGATATTCATTAGAAGATTTTCCTTTTTTTTTTTTTTTTTTTTTTTTTTCCCTTTGAGATGGGTTGTCCCTTTGTCGCCTAGGCTGGTCTCCGACTCATGAGTTTCCATGATCCTTCCCCTTCATCCTCTTGAGTAGCTGAGGCTACAGGTGTGTGCCACCATGCAGAACCTCTTACTAAAGAATTTTAAACAGGGTTATAACAATCTTATTTATGTTTTCCAAAGATGATTTTAAAGCAATGTAAAGAATGGCTTGAATACAAGGCTACAGAAGGGGAAGTCTGTTAAAGAGCTGTTTTAGTAATCTAGAAATAAAAGGATAAGGGCTTCTACTAATGAGAGTCAGGAGAGCTTAAAAGAAGCACATTTGAGAACCATGGAGTGGGACTTATAACAACACATCCCATCATTACATACAACTAAAATGCACCAACTTAAAAAAAAGTGGAATGAAAAATAAAGAGAGCAGGACTGATGGGATTTAGGGACTGATTATGGGTAAGGACAAGAGTCTTGGATAACTCTGATTGCTGATTTAGTCATGTGGGTAATTTTACTTTTAATTTTACTTCTCATAAATATAGGAAATAAAATGGGAGAAAAAGATTGAAAGATGAATGGTGATGGATATTATTGGTGTCAGCATATAGATATCAATTCAAGCTATGAGTACAAAGGTTCCCCAAAGAAAGTATATAGAGTGAAAAGTTATAGCTAGAGTTTTGGGAAATACCAGAATCTTAAGGATGGTCAGAGAGTTGTAGGTAAATACAGAGAGAAGGTTGTTTGGGAAGCTTGTGATGCATTTAAAGGGTCTGGTGCTTGTCTTTCTAAATGGAATTTAAGGAATTTTGAAAGAATTTAATGTGGAAACAAATTTAGCCAATGAGATTGGTCTGTGTGTACATGTTTATATGTAAATGAATGACATTGGCATTTTAGTGAGCCAAATCATCTGGACATACATTATGACAACTTTAAATTTTCATCAAATTCTTCAGGTCCTGTTCATAGCAGTTCTTCAATAAAAAATGAATTATCAGTGTATCACAACACTAGACAAAAATCTGCTAAGAAAACAAGTCAGTCATCTAAGAATGCTGGGAAAAAAACCATTCCATCAAGAAGGCAGAAGACAGCTACGCAAGGCAGCTCAAAAGTACAGAAATTTTTAAATGGTAAAGGTTCTGAGAATATTATCAACCATGAAAAAATTTCCAGTTCCCAGAACGAGCCATTGGAAAGTGACAAAGCTAACCTGGCTAAGAAGAAGAATCTTAATCGTTCTGGGTAATGTCTGTTACGTTTACAATTTTGTTATTGTTGTTCCACATTTAATATTTTGTGTTATTTAACCATTTATAGAAAGAGTATCAACATAAAGGGCTCTGTACTCTGACAGATCTGGTATTAAATGTAGGCTCTGCCTTGAACAGAGCAAAATAATATTCTGATCTTGTTTCTTCATATTAATATAAGTAATAATACGTAGCACATAGGATTGTGCATGGTAAATCTAATGAAATATTATCTTTGCCCTAATTGCTGCCTTTTAAAAAAACTATGACAAAAGATGCATAATAAAATTTGTCTTAATCATTTTTAAGACATCACATTTTAAAATGAGATGAATGTAAAGTCAACTTGAAACATGTCAGTAATTTTCCTTTTAATCTAATAGTTAATATTTTTTGAGCACCTACTATGTACTGAATGATTTTTAATGACTTCTTATGTGTCCTTACAACCTGTTGAGCTAAGTAGTGTTTTTATATATTCTCGCTCTTTGCTATATCATGCATTTAACAAATATTTAATGCATACTCTGTTAGAAACAGCAAGGTACTGGGGATTAAATGGAGCAATAATTGATTAGACAGGACTAAAATATGTTTTGTGTATGTCATTTTGGTATATATAAAAAAAGGTGCCATATCCCCAAGTTTTAATTTCTTCAGATCATTTTCATATCTACTTTGTTGTTGTTTTTTGGTACTGGGGATTGAACTCAGTGGCACTCTACCACTGTGCCACATCCCCACCCCTGTTTTGTATTTTATTTAGAGAGAGGGTCTCACTGAGTTGCTTAGTACTTCAGTTTTTGCTGAGGCTGGCTTTGAACTCTCCTGCCTCAGCCTCCCGAGCCCGCTGGGCCACCATACCTGGCCTACTTTCTTTTTAAAGGAATGTTACTAGATTTGGTTTCATTTAGGTTCTTATTTGTTGGTATATAGTTGTTCATAGTATTCTCTTACAGTTAGATTTATATCTTTTGACTCCAGGAATAAACTTTCAAAAGGAATAGTGTATCTTGTTTGCATATATTTGGGGTAAATTGATCAACTGGAAACTACCAATGACATGAGCTGGGTTCCTCTGAGGACCCTAGGACCCACTTTACTGCTGACTAAGAGTATCAAAGAAAATTATGTTGCTTGTGGTTTCTCCTGTAAACTGTGATATTAGACTAATTTTAGAATATACATTATAACCTGTGTGCAGATAATGTCTTTTGATGTCCTTCCATCATTACTCCCATCCTAGTTAGGCTAAATTTGCTCTAGTTCTCCTTGGAATTTTTCAAATTGGTAATCTTACAGGTTCTAGAATCAGTTTTTGACCTGAGCCAGTTATAGGTCTCAGGACCTGAACATGGTGAGCTGAAATTTGTTATAGCCAATGTTACATTTTTATATACCCATCTATGTATTGTTTCTGGAAGAAATATTATTTGAAGATGTGTGAACAGTTTTAAACTTCATTTTTGTAGAACAACAGGGTGTTACAAGGATCAGCGTGGTATTATGACTGCACAAAATGTTCATTTAAAATCTCAGACCAGTGACCCTAATTGCAAGACACCAACAGAGTCTGATTTGGATTCTGGAGAGCCTAAAACTTCAGTTTTAGAAGAAAGGTATGTATGTATTCTAAGATTAATAAGTTTTACTCATTATATTAGGTACCCATTGATATGTAACAGATTACCTCAAAACTTAATTTTGTTATAGACGTGCAAGGTTAAAAGGTTATGAAACAGTATTTATTATGTTTAACTGTCAATTATGGGATTAAATTGTAGTCTTTGTTTTATGCAGCAAGTAATTGTTTTCTTGGTGATCTGTAATGTAACTACTGGTTCTATAAGAAGAACACCTATGGTAGTTTTAGGAGAAAAATGATAATTAAACTTGGATACATTAAATATATATATTATAAAAATAGGTTTTATGATTCATTTATTTTTTCTTAAGTGGACCATCCAGGCTAAAGAACTGCTTAATGGCTGGGAAGAAGAATTCTGATGTGGGTGATGAGGAAGTTCAGGAAAGTTTAGGTAAGTTATTGTTTATTTTCTACTGTATTGATTTTTATAGAATTATGTATACATCATAAGGTGTACCATGTTTTATTTATTTAAACTTTCACTGATGGGAAGTATGTATTGAGTACCTTCTCCTTAGAGACTTACAGTATATTTAGAGATTTGTAAGAGAAAGAAAACGAGTGACAGTTCTTTCTTTTAAGTAGGGCATAATAAAATGTTGGCACGTAAAGTATCTACTCCATTTTTAAGTTGATAAGGGGACACATGAAGCAAGGTTAACTATCTATTGGTGAATACTGAAGCTTAGTGACTGTATTTGGGGTTCATTATACTGTTTTCCTCTTTTTTGAATAGTTCTGAAATTTTCCATGTAGATTATTTAAATACCTCATTGTAAAAAATTGGTTCTTTTTAGTTATACATGATGGTAATATCAATTTTGACATATTTGTATAAGCATGGAATATATTTTGTTCTAATACAGACCCCATTACTTCTCCTTCCCCTTCCCTCTCTCCACCTCCTGCTTACTTCCCTTTATTGATCTTTCTGTCATTTGCCATACTTATTTTTTCAATTACTTTCTAGTGGATAAACACAGTGATGAGATTTATTATGATATAGTCATATATGTACACTGGAGGGTTATGTCAGATTCATTCCACTATCTTTCCTTTACCTATCTCCCCTCACTTCCCTTCATTCCCCTTTTTCTAACCCTGAATTTCTGTTCCCCTCTGTGTTATTCTGGGTTAGCTTTCACATATCAGAGAAAACATTTGACTTTTTGGAATTGGCTTATTTTATTTAGCATAACAGTCTATAGATCCATCCATTTACCAGCAAATGACATAAACTCATCCTTGTTTATGGCTGTGTAGTACTCCATTGTTTCTGTATACCACATTTTCTTTATTCATTCATTTGTTGAAGGGCTCCTATGTTGGATGTATAGCTTAACTATTGTGAATTGTACTACTACGAACAATGATGTGACTGTGTCACTGTAGTACGTTGATTTTAATTCCTTTGGATATGTACGGAGGAGTGGGATCACTGGGTCACATGGTGTTCCATTCCTAGTTTTTTGAAGAACCTCCATACTGCTTTCCAGAGGGATGGCATCAGTTTGCAGTCTCACAAACAA
The DNA here is from genome assembly GCF_902686445.1 of Sciurus carolinensis. Lineage (NCBI taxonomy): Eukaryota > Metazoa > Chordata > Mammalia > Rodentia > Sciuridae > Sciurus > Sciurus carolinensis. Next base: position 86,989,895 of record NC_062222.1, read on the forward strand.
TTATGAGCATCTTCACCAACATTTATTGTTGCTTATGTTCTTAATAATTGCCATTCTTACTGGAATGAGATGAAATCTCAGTGTAGTTTTAATTTGTGTTTCTCTTAATTGCTAGAGATGCTGAGCATTTTTGCATATATTTGTTGACTGTTCACATTTCTTCTTTTGAGAAGTGTCTCTTCAGTTCCTTTGCCCAATTATTGATTGGGTTATTATTTTTTTTTTTCTGTATTAAAATTTTGAGTTCTTTGTATATCCTGGAAAATAACACCTTATATGAGGTGCGGATGGCAGATTTTCTCCCATTCTGTAGTCTCTGTCTTCATGCTCTTGATTGTTTACTTTGCTGTGAAGAAGCTTTTTGATTTGATGCCATTCCACTTATTGATTTGTTTTTTCATTTCTTGTGCTTTAGAAGGTTTATTAAGGAAGCCAGTACCTGTGCCAACATGTTGGAGTGTTGGGCCTGAATTTTCTTCTAGCATTTGCAGGGTTTATGGTCTAATTGTTAGGTCCTTGATCTACTTTGAGCTGAGTTTTGTGCAGGGTAAGAGATAGGGGTTAAATTTCATTTTGCTACATGTGGACTTCCATTTTTCCCAGCACCATTTGTTGAAGAAACTGTTTTCTCTACTGTGCTTTGTTGGCACCTTGTCTAGTGTGAGATAACTGTATGTGGGTTTGTGTCTGTGTCTTCAGTTGTGTTCCATTGGTCTTCATGCCTCTTTTTTTTTTTTTCCTTGCTGTTTGTTATTCTTTATTTAAACTCTGGATTCTCATTTCCCAGATGAAAAGAGTGGGGAGAAAAGAAAAATGGGGCGAGGGAGGAAGGAAGGGTTTTGAGAGAGAGAGAGAGAGAGAGAGAGAGAGAGAGAGAGAGAGAGAGAGGTGTTTGTTTCATGGGAAGAGTCTCTGGGACTCCCTCCTATTCCATGTTTTCCTTGAAGATCCTTTAGGAATCCTCCACTGTGGGATGGACAGATGTGTCCTACTGCAGGTTTGACATTTGACAGCTGTCCAGGAGAAAAACGTTCCACTTTTCGAACACCGTCACCTATTCATGCCGTGCCACCATTGTTTGTAGAAGGAAGGAGAGAGAGCTGAATGTCCTGGGATTCCAGGCTGGCTGAGAGAGGAGGATATCAAGTTTGATGTCAGCATGAGCTGTTGTCTTTCTTCCTGATTTAGGCAGATTCATCTGTCCTTGAGTGTACACCCACCATAGGAACAAAGTAATCTAGATTTGGGGGATGGTATTAGAGGATCTCAGAAGTGACTAAATCTCAAAGTAACCAGTAAATTACATCCCATGATTGGTTCAGGTCGGGACAACTGGTTGACCTCGGTCCTTTTGAGCATACTGGTCGACCTGTCTCATGACAGTCTAAACCCAGCTCAAGTTCCCTATTAGTGGGTGAACAATCCAATGCTTGGAGAATTCTGCTTTACAGTGATAGGAAGAACTGACATTGAAGGATCAAAAAGCAACTTTGCTATGAACGCGTGGCCACCACATGCCAGTTATCCCTGTGATAACTTTTCCGACACCTCCTGGCACTGTCCCCGGAGCGGTTCGCACCTGGCTGGCGCGCCTTCATACCTATTTTGATGCCAATACCATGCTATTTTGGTTACGGTAGCCTGTGGTATAATTTGAGGTCTGGTGTTGTGATGCCTCCAGCTTTGCTTTTCTTGATGAGGATTGTTTTGGCTATTCTGAGCCTCATATTTTTTCGAATGAATTTCATGACTGCCGTTTATATTTTTGAAGAACATTAGAATTTTGATGGGGATTGCATTGAATCTGTATAGTGCTTTTGGTAGCGTGACCATTTTGGCAATATTAATTCTTCCTATCTAAGAATATGGGGGGCTGTCTTTCCATCTTCTAAGGTCTTCTTTGTTTCTTTAGTGTTCTGTAGTTTCATTGTAGAGGTTCTTTACAAGCTCTTTTGTTAGATTGATTCCCAAGTTTTTTTTTTTTTTTTTTTTTTTTTTTTTGAGACTTTTGTGAATGGGGTAGATTTCCTAATTTCTCTTTCAGCCGATTCGTCATTGGAGTTTAGAAATGTGATTGATTTATGGATTATTTTTTAGCAACACCCATATATTCAGCTACTTTCTTGAATTCATTTATGTGTTCTACAGGTTTTTTGGTGGAGTTTCTTTGGTCTTATAGGATCATGTTGTTGGTAAACAGAGATAGTTTGAGCTCTACTTTTTGTCTTTGTATCCTTTATAATTTATCTGTCTGATTGCTCTTGTTAGAGTTTCAAGGACTATGTTGAATAGAAGTGGTGAAAGAGGGTATCCTTGTCTTGTTCCTGTTTTTAAAGTGAATGCTTTCAGCTTTTTTCCATCCACAGTGATGTTGTCCTTGGGTTTGTTTTATATAGCTTTTATGATGTTGAGGGAAGTTCCTTCTACCCCTGTTTTTTCTGGCATTTTAAACATGAATGAGTGCGGTATTTTGTCAAATGCTTTTTCTGCATCTTTGAGATAATTGTGTCATTCTTCTATATAAGTCTGTTTATGTGGTGAATCACATTTATTGATTTCCATATGTTGAACCAACCTTGCATTCCCTAGGATGAAATCTATTTGATCATGGTGCACTCTCTTTTTAAATGTGTTTTTGTATGCAATTTTTCAGTATTTTATTGAGAATTTTTGCATCTGTGTTCATCAAGGATATTGGTCTGAAGTTTTCTTCCCTTTATGTGTCTTTGACTTTGGTGTCAGAGTGATACTGTCTTTGTAGAATGTGTTTGCAAGATTTTGCTCCTTTTCTATTTTGTGGAATAATTTGAGGAGAATTGGTTTTAGTTCTCTTTTAAAAGTCTGGAATAACTCAGTTAAGAACCCATCTGGTCCTGGGTTTCTCTTTGTTGATAGACTTTTGATGGCTTCTTCAGTCTCATTACTTGAAATTGATCTGTGTAAATTTTCTGTATCTTTACTTCAAATTGGGTAGGTCATCATCTCTAGGAATTTGTGGATGTCTTCAAGAGTTTTTTGTTTATTGAAGTATAAATTTTCAAAATAGTTTCTGATAATCCTCTGTTTGAGTGGTGTTTGTGGTGATATTTTTTGGGTTATTAGCTTGAGTTTTTTTCCAATCTTTTGGTTAGTTTGGCTAAGGATTTATCAGTTTTATTTTTTCAAAGAACCAAATTTTTGTTTTGTTAATTTTTTGAATTTTTAAACATCTTAATTTCATTCTGGTTTCATTTATTTCCTGTCTTCTACTGCTTGTAGTTTTGATTTGTTCTTTTTTTCCTTTGACCTTGTGATGTAATGTTAGATTATTTATTTGGTATCCTTCTATTCTTTTAACTGTATGAGCTCAATGGTAAGAACTTTCCTCTTAGAATTGCCTTCATAATTTCCAGAGATATGTTATATCATTGTTCTCATTAAATTCATTTAAGAATTTTTTTTAAATTTTACCCTTGATTTCTTTTGCTTATCCATTCATTCATTCAAAAGTGTCTTAGTTAGTCTTCAGGTGTTAGAGTGGTTTCTATTTTTTATCTTATGGATTTGTAATTTCATTTAATTACTACCTGCTAAAATGCAAGGTAATCTGTTTCTCCTTTTTAATTTGCTAAGATTTGCTTTGTGACCATAATATGGTCCATTTTAGAGAATGTTCCATGTGCTACTATGAAGAAAGTGTATTCAGTCATTGATGGATGAAATATTCGATAGATGTTTGTTAAGCGTAAATTATTAATTGTATTTTAAAATTCCATATCTTTTTAATTTAGTTTTTTTTGGAACCATCTAGCCAGTGGTGAGAGAGGTGTGTTAAGTCACACAGTATTATTATGTTCTGGTCTATGTGATTCTTAATATTGGGAAGGATGTTTGATACATAGATACTCCATTGTTTGGGGTGTTTATATTTAAGATCATTATTTCTTCTTGTATGATTCCCTTAAGCAATATGAAATGATCTTCTTTGTTTTTTTCTGATTAATTTCGGCTTGAAGTCCACTTTATGTGATATGAGAATAGTAGTAACCCCTGGTTGTTCACAAGATCCATGTGAATGGTATGTTTTTTCTTATTCTTTCACTCTCAGTCTGCAGATGTCTTTGCCTATTGGATGAGTCTCTTGGTAACAGAACATTGTTGAGTCTTGTTTTTTAATCTAATCTGCTAATCTATATCTTTGGATTGATGAGTTTAGACCATTTATGCTTAATGTTATTATTGAGAAATGATTTTTATTCCCTGCCATTTTGATTTATTTCTGGGGTTTAAATTGAATTTGAATCTCCATATATTGACTGCTCTTCTAGTGTAGTTCCTCCCTCTGCTGGTTTTCATTTTTATTTTTAATTTCTTCCTCATGAAATATTTTATTGAGTATGTTTTATAGTGTGGGCTTTCTGGTTGTGAATTCTTTTAACATTTGTTTTTATTCCATCTTTAATTCTGAAGCTTAATTTTGTTGTGCACAGTGTTCTTTCAGAGGTGGTATATATTATTCTAAGACTGCCTAGCTTTGAGAATCTGGTTTGAGAAATCAATGGACATTGATTTTACCAGATTGGTTTACCTCTAAAGGTGACCTGTAGTTTTTTTTTGTTTGTTTGTTTTAAACTGCTTTTGAAATTCTATCCTGTGGGGGTCCTCTCTGCCACGTCTCACGTGGAGGAGGAAAGGGTTAACTGCCAGAGGAGGATGTTGGTGGTATTTCTATTACCCAAAAAACTTATCTACTCAAATGAACACACAAAAACCAATACTCTTTTCATGAGAGAGGGGGTGTGATGGGTCTGACCACACAAGCTTTGGCCTCTTACAATAACAACATGGAGTCATCCAACTCTCTTTTATTTCTAGACACACAGGTGAAGGGGGCAAGGACTGGGAGGAGCTTCTTTTGTGATGAACAAGAAAGGGTGGAGTTAGGAAGCCATCCTCTTGGGAAAATTCCAGAAGGAGACATGCAACACCACATGCTTCTCGGCAGTTCCTAGAAGCCAGGCCTTGCGCCACATGGCTCAATCTAGTCTGATTCTGCTCAATAAGGATGACTTCCTGCACCATCCTTATTCTGTATATTAGACATTTTCATAGAAATGTGTCTTGAAGTAGATCTGTTATAGTTTTCTATATTTGGAGTCATGTATGCCTCCTGTATTTCTATTTCCAATTCATTTTTACGTTTTGGAAATTTTTCTAAAATTATTTCATTGAAAATATTGTGTATCCCTTTAGTGTGTATTTCAGAGCCTTCATCTATCCCAATGAATATTAAATTTGGCCTTTTAATGTTATCCCATATTTCTTAATAATCTAGTCATGGTCTCTTAACATCCTTTTTCTATGGTCAACTTTATTTTCAAGATTATATAATTTGTCTTGAATACATGAAAATTCATCTTCCATGTGGTCTAGTCTATTGGTAATGCTTTCAATTGTATTTTAAAATTTGGCTTATTGATTCCTTCATTTTGTGGATTTCTGATTGATTCTTTTTCAGAACTCTGTCTCCTTATTGACATGATCTTTAACTTGTGTATATATATTTTAATTTCACTCCTTTCATTGTCTTTTACCTCATAGAACACTTTAACTATGAACTTTCTGAATTCCTTCTTAGACATATCTTCCACTTTTATGTCAATGTGTCTGTTGTTGAGGCTTTTGGGGTTGAGGGAATGGTTTGTTCCCTTACTTTTTCATATTGTTTTTATGTCTACCCATTGATCAGTATGGTTCAGAAGCAACAGAATTTCTACCTTGTGAACTTGTAGTATCTGTAGGCTTTCAGTACCTCAGAGATTATGGAGAAACATAATAGCAACAATCGGTGCAAACAGTATACAGCATTAAAGTAAATACTTGGTTCCTATTATGATGTCTATAATTTTAATTGGCACAATAAACAGAAGTGGTAGGATCAACAATTGCCATTAGTAAAAATAGTAATCATGTATCTGGCATTAAATCAAACAACAGGTGTCAACTATGGCCTCTCCTCCATTAATAATTACAACAGCATTAATAGTGTGGGAAAGCATTCTGTAAACCAATTAATGATAAAAGATGGTAAGAACAGAGTTAATTGAGAAGAAAAAAATGTGATAGGTGGGTAGAAAAGAGTTTACAATTTCAAAAGGTGAACAGACAATGCAGAAGGCAGATGGGATGTGATAGTTATGGGGAAGAAGGAGTAAAAAATAGAAGTAAAAAATTAAAGGAATAGTGAAAGAGAACAACTGAATTTGTTAGCAAACGAAAAGAGAGAAAGAGAAACAGATAAATGAAAAACCAATATGAAACAAAACGTAAATATACTAATCAAAAGTGCTAACCCTCAAATCAAAGCAAGGAAAAATAACTACATTCCAAAAATTCTAGAAATGAGGAAATAAAAAACAATGTGTATGTATAAATGGCCACGAACCACACACACGTATATACACAGAAGGAAAAAAAAAGATTTTTAATGAAAAAATTAAGTGATCAAAATAGAGAATATATGTTTACTATCTATGTCTTTCATTCTGTTTCTTCTTGTATGTACTGAGCACAAGAATAGAGACCTATATTGTTAAACACTTCTCTTTTTGTGTTGTTCACTGAGTTGCCAGTGGAATTAAAAAGTTCTCAGCTTCCCTTTTTGGCAATATGAGGTAGAACGGGATGAAAAGTACTGTCAACTTGAGTTTTGGCTGCACAGACCAATTTGATGCACTCCCAGGGTAGGCAGAGTTCTCACAAGAGTGATAAGAAATACAGCCTTACTCTAGCATACCATCTTGCTTCCTTAAATGCATCTTAATAGAGTTTTATATATAAATTTTTTTCATGGTCATAAAGAATATAATATTTTGGCATTTTTTCTTTCTTATTTCACTAATTTTTTTTTTACTTTATAATCCCCCATCTTTAAATTTATTTAATTATTTTTCTCTTTTAACTTGAACACTTTCCATATTTCTTTTACTTTTTATTTGGTAAAGAAGAAACAATGAATATATCTGAGTATAATTTTGGCTTCATTTTATGTGTTGCTATGTAGTATTACTGTAATATACTCTTAATTTACTGTGATAATTTTCCTTTGACCAAGGAGTTACTTAAGGAGTAAATAGTCAAGATTTTGGTGTCCAGAGACCTGAGATTAAATCTATTATTATTATTATTATTATTTACCAGCTATGTTATCTTGAGTAAGGCATTCCATTGTTTTTAACTTCAGTTTCCTTATATGAAAAATGGTGATACCAATTCCAGTTCCATAGGTTAATTTATCTGGCATATGCTGGATATTATTCTCAGTGTTGGTATTGTTTTGTTCTTTTATTTATATTTCCCAGTTTCATTTCACTGTTCTGGAAAAGTTGACTTTTATTATTTTTTTGTTTAAATTATTAAAACTTTTTTGACGGACTTTGAATTCATGATCCTCGTGCCTCAGCCTCCTGAGCTACTGCAATTATAGTTGTGTGCCACCACACCATACAGTACGCTCAGTTTTTTATAGTTTTTCTATAAGTACTTTTAAAATAATATCATTATTTTGTTATAATGTATATGGATATATTTTTTGAATAATTTTGAATATGAAATTCTTCAATATTTGTGGAGTATTATGGAATACTTATTATATATTCTGTTGGGGGCTAGGATGTCACAGTAGATAAAATAGGCAAAATATTCCATTCTTAGATCTTACTTTCTAGAGGGGCAGGACAGCAGATAATAAGAAGATAGCAAAAATTTTGATTTGTTAGATGTTGAGATTGGAAAAATAAAGCATAAGTTTTAGGGTAAGAAACAGAGGTTACAGTCTTTAGGTTAATGTGGAGAGAGGGCCTCACTGGAAAAGTGATCCATTTGAGTAAAGGAGTGATCAAGATAAGACAGCAGACCATCAGCTATTTGAGTAATTAGTGTCCCAGAGGGAAGATCAAGGGCAAAGATTCTGATGTAGTAAAGATTCTGTCCTGGAATATCAAGAAGACTAGGGACTTGAGAGGGAGATAGTAGTAGGAAATGATGTCACAGAGATAGTACATTAAAGGATATTATAAGGAATTTTGGCTTTTGCTAAGAGAGATGAGAAACTTTTAGAGGATTTTATGTAGACATAAATCACTGTAGTCATCCTTGGGAGTGGACTAGATAAGGTTGAGGGAACACAGGAAGTTTGGAAAGCAGGGAGAATAATTGGTGAGATGTGGATCCTGGCAAGAGACAGTGGGTGGGATAAAAACAAATCATGGGTGATAGGAATGGAATGTGGAGAGCAGTGGTAGAATTTTTTAGAAATTAAAAGGTAGAATCAATAGAATTTCCTGATGAATGGCATGTAGGACAATAGAAGTACCAGGAAAAACTTCAATGATTTCGCCTGAGCATCTGGGAGAATGGCACTGTAATTACCTGATTAGTAGACTCTTAAGGAATAAGAGTGTTTAGGGGGGACATGTTAAATTTGATATTACTCTGATTGTATCCTTCCTTTGGACTTGAATTCTGTAAAGGACTGCTAGAGTTGAAGTAAAATGTTCCAATGCAGTTGTCTGTTTATTTCTCCTGGTATTTCCTGCAGTCTTTGTTACATACATTTCAGTACAGTTATTGAGCAGGTAATGTTATGGGGTGCAACTTAAGAACAGACCAGTCACCCCTGAGAAGTCCAAATTTGAGAGTCTTTATTAAGCCGGCTGGCTGTCTGTTTCACACAATGCCCCCAAAAATGGCTATTGGGAGAATAGCACCGACCACAGGGTTGTAGGGGTTCTTATACCAAAAATCACATCAATCATAAGTGTCTGTTGCTATGATTCGAAATTACACATTAACATCATGAGATCATCAACAGAGGGAGAAGTGGGTCAACATGACCCTTACCTAGGTACAAACTAAAGAATGGTTGCTAACATCAACACAATCACTGTTCACATGGGATAGTTTGAGTTCTTTTCCTATTCGTATCCCTTTAATTTCTTTAGTCTGTCTAATTGCTCTGGCTAGAGTTTCAAGGATGATGTTGAATAGACTTGGTGATAAAGGGCATCCGGGCCTTGTTTCAGTTTTTAGAGAGAATGCTTTCAGTTTTTCACCATTTAGAATGATGTTGGTCACGGGCTTAGCATAGATAGCCTTTACAATGTTGAGAAATGTTACTACTATCCCTATTTTTTCTAGTATTTTGAGCATGAAGGAGTGCTGTATTTTATCAAATGCTTTTTCTGCATCTATTGAAATAATCTTGTGATTCTTTAAGTCTGTTGATATGGTGAATTACATATATTGATTTCCGGATGTTGAACCAACCTTGCATCCCTGGGCTAAAACCCACTTACTTGATCTTGGGGTACTATCTTTTTAATACATTTTTGTATGCGATTTGCTAAGATTTTGTTGAGAATTCCTTTTGGTGTGAATACCCAGTAGACAGAGGTGTTTGCTATTCTGGTATCGGTGCTTGCCTAGTCCATTATGATGCTGACAGGGACACACCTGTAGAAGAAAGGACAGAGGAGTTGTAGGCACTAGTATAGATCATGTCCATCTGGTAGAATACATGTCAGCTTTGAATTCCTGTGAAGGAATAGTTGCCTGTGGTGGCTTCCCTCGGCAGTGTATAGCATGTATATACACACTTGTATAGCTTGGTCCTGAACTTCGGTAGGCTCTTTGTGTTACCAGCCAAAGGGAAAAGCCAAAAGTGCCTTTTAAAATTTGTGTCTCATCTGTGGGACCTGGCCAACTAACATGTACCTTGGGGTAGGGGGCATTTGTTAATCACCCATGGTGTGTTACGAGGAGATCACATTATAAACTTCTCCTCATGAGGCTAGGCACTGGAGGCTGAAGGCTGCTGTCACCTCCAAGTAAACCGTGTTTAATGTCCCAACTGTACCTCCTATCTTCCACCTGCAGGGATCCCGAATCTGATTCCTAGGATCTGAGTCTCAGCCCAGTAGGGCTTTCATGATTTTATAATTAGATGCAAGCTGCTGAACTGGAGTCATCTGAAAGTTCAGTTGGACATCCAGTCAGAATGGCAGGAGCGGTGAGGCTACCATGTCTTTTCTTCCACATGGCCATCTTGGATTTCCTCATAGCACGGCAGCCTTTGTTAGTCAATCTTCATATAATATTATTTTTCCCCCAAAATGAGATCCCTGGAGGAACCTGTATATTTAAGGACATAGCTTTCAAAGTCCTAGAAAATCAGTTGTGTTGCTTTCTATTAGTGAAGTAAGTCATAAGCACTGTAGAGGTTCAAGAATGAAGTGAGTCTTTGCTTGTCGACAAAGAATACTTGTGCATAGGAAGGGAAAGAATTGATAGTAACTATCTTTTTTTTTTTTTTTTTTTTTTTTTTGCGGTGCTGGGGATTGAACCCAGGGCCTTGTGCTCGCAAGGCAAGCACTCTACCAACTGAGCTATATCCCCAGCCCACGATGGTAACTATCTTTAGTGCATGTGTCATGCTTAAAATTGGGAAACCCAGAGTTTATGGACATGAAGTGTTCCAGTTACATATCACTTCATAACCAACCACTCCGAAAACTTAGTGACTTAATACGCCTATTGATTTCTTTGCTTGTCGATAAAGAATACTTGTGCATAGGAAGGGATAATTGAGGTTAATTGAGGATATTTGTAGTGTTTTAGAATTTTAAAGATAAAGTTGCTGATAAGTCATAGATCACATAGTTCGCTTATTAATTCATTATCATGCCCTGCATTTTTATCCACCAGTGGCCTATTCCCTGTGTCAGTGAGCAGTAGAAAATTTGTTTAGTTGTTTTTATTTTTAAATGTGATACTTTTAAGGTATGTTCGCAGTAGCACTGTTTTTCCTTAGTTTTTATTTCTATGCAATGAAAACAAAAATGTAATAAAATGTATTATCAGGGCAGTACTTAAAATATTTACACTTAAGTTGGCAAAGTGACATACTTTATCAACATGGAATTAACAGACATTGCTCATGATACTATCTTTTGCCCTTTTCAGATGACTCAAGACTGAAAAGATCTAAAGTAGCACCAGAGAAGAAGATACATCACAAATTAAGTAAAATAATTTTCTCTCGTAATACTTCCATTAAAGAAAACTAGTATTAAATTTATTTCTAAATATAGCTTAATTTTTTGTATGCAGGGAAAGTAATATTATTTGGATTTCTTTGTAGATAAATTAAAATTACACATTTAGTTCCCATGAATGTCACAATAAGTCATCATAAGCCACTGAATCTGTCCATTTCCCATTTATAAGTTTTGTAACCTTCTCATTCTGCCCCACAGTAGGTAAGGATTTTTTGATCTTACATACTCAAAATTAAGAATTCTGTCAAAGAAAATGTAATTGCTAAGTAGATGATATCCCTGACAGCTTCTTCCACTTTTGTCTAGTTCATTCTTAAATAAGAGGAGTAGTTAGAATGCTAAATGGGCAGAGTTGGGCACTGTGAATCCATGAAGAGATTTGTGTGAGGATTAAAACTCCATGGTTCCCCAAAAGATACTTAACAGTCAAGATTTATGGGACAGCCCATGTTTGTGTCATGTTGGCTTTCTGTGCCATATATTAAGCATAATGTCTTAAATCATAATGTAATCACAGTGACACCCCACTTCTGTAGACATAGTTGTTGATTAGAAGAAAGTTGTATAGTAGAGAAAGAAAGTATAGTAGAGACCTGTACTTTAGAGAGGAGATGATACAAGGGTCTGAGACTCATTGCTCATTAGCTTAGGGTATATCTACCACATATTTCTTACATGACAGAGAATTTTTAAGTGCTTAACTAAGGACTTTTGTAATACCTTATAATCCTGGTTACTTAATAAAATTGGGCTTGGTGAAGAGGAAATGGTATAGTAGGGAGGAAAGAGGCAAAAGAGAGGTAATAAAAATAGTTTAAAATGTGTCAGTTTTTACCAGTGGTATCTTAATAAGGGATATGTTTTTTATTTTTATTTTTTGGCAGTGCTGAGGATTGAACCTAGGGCCTTATGCCTGCTAGGCAAGCGCTTTACCACTGAACTATACCTCTAGCTCCAGCGATATCATTTTGATATAATCATAGAGAAATGAGACTTTGATTTTTGAATATGAGGAATGGGAAGGTAACCAATATTAAAGTGAAAAGGCACAGCAAATCCTTGAAGTTACCAAGAGGTGAATAGATAAAAGAAATGGCTATTCAGTCAAACCAATGAAAATGAAGACAAAGAGGAATCATCAATATAAAATAACTAGTTTATATAAATTAAGATGGTTGAATGTGGTGCTGTATACCTTTAATCCCAGCAATACTGGGAGCCTGAGGCAGGAGAATTATAAATTTGAGGCCAACCTCAGCAACTTGTTGAGGCCTAAGCAACTTTGTGAGACCCTGCTTCAAAAAATAAATTAATAAATAAAAAGTGCTAGGAATGCGTCTCAGTGATTAAACGTCCCTGCATTCAGTTCCTGGTACCAATGAATGAATGAGTGAATGAATGAATTAAAGGAAGCAGGTTGTTAAACTGAATAAATGTGAATGATTGAATTTCTCTAATAAGTCAGGGATCGTTGGGTTTGGTTAAATAATACAAACCAATCTATGAGTTTTTAAAAAATATTTAGGTTTAAAAAAATATAAACAAAAAGAAACAGTCTAGTTTTAATATAAGGCAAAGTAGGACTTAAGGTTACAACTGATGAACGTGATAAGGAAGAACATATAAAGTAAGCAGTTTTAAGAGGACAGAAAAACTATAGACTTGTGCACCAAACAATTAGCAACTAATTTGCATAAATAAAAATGACTAGATAAAGCAAGAAAATTTTCATTTAAACTATTTAATTAGAATGAAGATTTTAATAAATTGCTTTCAGAATTGAATGACTGTTGAACAATAAAAAAAGATAAGAACATAGGAATTTGATAATATAGCCAACAAAAACTCTATTTAATATATGGAACTTAACGTTTTTCAGATAACGTTGTTAACTCTGGGTATTAAGAAAGTTTTGTGTCTTTGCCGATCTAGAGGCCTAATTTTTTGCTGGCTTTTCTTTAGTCATTATCCCAAATGTATCAATTTTTTTCTTGTTTTTTGTCTAGAACCATTCATGTTTTCATAGGTAATATTAATCTTTCTGCTGCTGAGTATTATCCAACTCAGCATTTATATACATATATTTTTTTCTGACAATTTTTTATAGTTTTGCCCTCCAACACACCAAATGTCCGCAGGACCAAGAGAATACGATTGAAACCTTTGGAATACTGGCGAGGGGAGCGAATAGATTATCAAGAAACACCATCAGGTAAAACCTAATTTACATTGTAGTGTAGTGTCTGTTACAATAAGAAGGATAAATATAACTTATTTGTGATTACTATGTGCCAGTCACTGTCCTAAACATTTATGTACATATACTTTATTTAATCATCATTCTTCTCCCAGTGTGATGATAGGAGGATTCAAATCCATATTTGTTTGATTTCTGTAGAGATGCTAATTTTTTTCTCTTTGGTAGCTGTATTTTTGTATATGGCTTTGTGGAGTATTGTTATAATTTTATCTGACAAGGATTTTAATTGCATAAAATATGTGTTGGTTAGAGCATGATTAAAATCAACTAATAAAGATATTTTATATTATTCGTGCCAGCCATTTCTTATCCTATTTTTCTACAAAATGATAGAGGTTGGGTAAAGAAGTATAGTGTTTATTTCCTTCCTTTAACAGATATAGCCAAGTCAAAGGCACTCATATGTGGCTTAGTACTTGTAGTTCATTACTAGCTTGTCTTTTTTTTTTTTTTTAATTTCTTTTAAACCCTCTACTGATGACTGTTGATTCAAGGAAGTAATAAATACCGATCCTGTTCATCAGTGCTCCTAGATTTAGTGTTAAAGAGCCAAGTGCAGTTGGTTATTTATTATTTGAACTACTGGAATGTAGTAACAGTAATATTTTCTTTGGTTCTCTGAAAGGAAATGTATCATATTTAAAGAATTTTATTTCAAGCTTTTTACTTTTCCAGATATAATATTTTATCTTTTTTGTTGTTAAATTTCAGGAGGATTTGTGATTGGTGGAATACTGTCCCCAGATACAGTATCATGTAAAAGAAAGGCAAAAGGAAACATGGGAAGAGTCAACCGAGTAACTAATAGGAAAAGGATCTGTCTTGATAATGATGAAAGAAGTATGAACTTATTTTTGAAAGTAACTTTTAGATTTTATTTTAAATGACATAGTACTTTGAGAAGAACCTCATTGCAAAATTTGAAATTTACCTCTAAAACCTTCAGACATAATGCTATAGGTAAAATTCACTTTTTAATGTCCAGTTTTTCCCAAATTTTGAAAGTAAGCTCTTTTTATTCTTAAAAAAAAAAAAAAAAAAAAAATCACTGAATTGGGTGCTGTGGTGCATGCCTGTAAACCCAGTGATTCAGGAGCCTGAGGCAGTAGAATCACAAGTTCAAGACCCACCTCAGCAACTTAGTGAGGCCATAAGCAATTTAGTGAGACCCTGCTTCAAAAATGAAAAATAAAAAAGGGTTGGGAATGCAGTTTGGTGATAAAGTGCCCCTGGGTTCAATCTTCAGTACCAAAAAAGAAAAAAAAAGTCACTGATAACATAGTATAAAACATTTCTTCATGAATAAATTACCCAGTCAAATGAAACTTCAATTATCCATACTGAAACTATGCTTACAGTAGACATATTAATGAATTCTTTCTAAAGTGTGTTGCATGTCTTAGGGAATACACAGAACATTATTTGGCTTTTTGAAGTTTAAGAGTTGACATGTTATAACATCTTTATAGAGAATTGGAAGTTTAGAGTGTTTGCTTCTATTTTAAATCACTGTGGAGTTTTTAATTAGAATTTTTATTAGTCATTTATAAATAGGAAGAGTGTTATAGGTTTGACAGTTTATATCTTGTCTATCGCTGTATTTTGTACTGTACTTTTTTATAATTGAGAATAATTTTAAGTAACTAATTTGTATTTCATTGGTATTTCTTTTGCAGAGAATAGATTAGTAGTAAATTTGGATATACCTCTAGGAGATCCTTTGCAGCCAACACTGGTAAAGGACCCAGAAACAAGAGAGAATGTTCTCATGGGTAAGATCGGAAATGATATGGAAAATATTTAATTTACCAATAAGTAAGAACAAACTGTTGGCTTGATGATTGATCTGCAGACTTTTTTTTGCACAGTTCTTTTAGCACTCAGTTTCACTTCTAATAAGCAGCCTATATGAGGACAACTCTGGGAAAGCATTAATTGCAGACAGCCTCCAAGGACGTGTATTATCATGCATTTGTCCTCTGGAATACAGGTGCTAACACTACTTTGGAAGTGTTCTCTACCCCAGTGGGGTAAGACATATGGTTGTAGGGACTTTTCATGGGGAATCTTTTCAGGTTAACTGGCAGATCCCAGGATATACTCTTACTGTGGAACCAGGCAGGAATTATTGGCACAGCTGTCTTCTGGGCCTTCGAATGCCAATAATGGTACCTGGGCTGTGAAACCTTTGTGAGGATCACTGTCAAGGGCATCAATCAGCCATACAAATGCTAGCCTTAACTTGAAGGCCTGTATAAGATCCTAGAAGCCTCATACACAGGTATTAAACATTTAGTTTCTGGGAGAACATAAGAGGTTCCAAGGGACATGTTATAGTGGGGCGGGGGTTTAGAGAAAATTTCGCATTTTACCAACCAGGCAATGTTTATATACACATATAAGAAATACTTAAATAATCTTAACTGTTATGAACGTACCAGTTAGTACGGAAGACTCTGTCCTAAGTCAGAAGACCATTAAGGCCATTATGGTATTCCCACTTAAGATTTTGGCTATGAAATAGATTCCATTTGATATCTTATGTCTTAGCTAAATTATTTCTACATTGAGATTATTTGACAGCAGAGGTAAAAGAACAGTGTTTTGTTTAGTGTAAAAAACATTGCTATTTAAAAAATGTTTTTGTTGGGTTTTTTTTTTTAGTTATACATAACCGCAGGATTCATTTTAATACCCTTCTATCAGTCATGCTTCTTAGTTTTCTTATTTTCAATGATTTCTCATTCTGTAGTTTTGCTGTGCTTTTTCTGTAAGTTTCTCTATTCTCTTTTTCAATTTATTAGCTGTCTTTAGCTTTACAAATTTATATTTAATGTACTTTTTAAATTCTATGATCCTAGTTGGTCCTCTTTTGACTTGTATTTAAGTTAAAATATTCTATGTTCTGATTTCCTGAATGTTATTAAATTTCTTTGATAAAAAAAAAAAACATTGCTACACTTGAGTATGTTAGAAAAGTTGTGAGTGTTGTTGACAGTTTACTTTGTTGTGTAAGTCCACATGTTTTCTTCATCCTGTAATCTGTGGGAACACGAATATTCCCAAATATCTGGAGAAATAATAATATAAGAAGCTGATGATTAAAGAATGTATTAATTATAGATCCAGAAAGGAAGTTTTTTAAAAAAGGGAGTTTTTTAAAATTGAGATAGTAATTTGTGAGCAACTATTAAAACTCTGGTTTCTTGTAGCCTTTTCTTGATAAATAAAAATCTTGTTATTTAATCATCAGTCAAGCAGAAAGTTAGCAGCAGAAAATAATTTATTGTTTAAATTTGTATTTTGATCATAAATTTGTATTTTGGGCTATGTGAAACTTTAAAGAGACAGAGTTCTTTCCTGTGTCTTGGTTAATTTTTATTTTCCATCTTGGCCACAATAGAAATAATAGTAATACCATTATTACTATAAAGCTAAATCTAACAAAGTGCTTATTTTGTGTCATTGTTTCAAATCATTTGCACACATTAACTCTGATGTTCACAGCAACTCTTTAATACAGGTTAACGGTCATTATTCATTTTTATAGAAAAGAAAATTGAGATACAGAGAGAGAGTTTAAGTAACTTGGCAAAGTCCATGTAATTTGTAGTAGAAAACAAGATTTGACCCTCTGGCATTCCAGCTCCAAAATCAATGGTCTTAATTATTTCTGTCTTTTTTCTAAGGCAGGTTTTATATCTAGAGGTACACATAATATGTATGTGTACATTTTTTTTTTCATTGAGCATTATCATTACTATTGCTTTACATTTCTATTATTATTTCCCCCTAGATCTTATAAGGCCACGAGATACATATCAGTTTTTTGTGGAACATGGCGAGTTGAAAGTATTTAAAACTTTGGATACACCTTTTTTTTCTACTGGGAAATTGATATTAGGACCCTATGAAGAAAAGGGAAAGCAGCATGTTGGCCATGATATATTAGTAAGTATATTTCTCCATTTATTTATTCTTTGGTATAGATATTACTTTACTTTATTGCATTGGATGTGGCATTAAAATGCTGTTTCCTTACTCATGAAATCCTGTTACTACAATACATGAAGGTTTTATTTTTTGTTAAATCTGTTTAGAGTTAACCAATCAAATTAAAAATATCTTTTCTGTACATAGCATTGTAACCTTGAGGTTCCTAGTTCTAAGGCATGGTCTTTACTTAAAAGAATATTAAAATCTAGTTTTCAAACAAATCGTTAGAATTTTATAGCTGAGGGGATTTTAGAGATCAAGTTTAATTTCGAATTTCTCTTTCTTCTGTTGAGAAACAGAAATTAAAAGACTTCAAAAAATACTTAACTAGTTAGCAGTAGACTTGGGATTAAGCACTAGTTGCTTTAGTAAGTACTAAGTAAAAACTGTTATATATAATACTGTTACTGACTGAAGTTATAATGAAGTTCAAAGTGAGACAGTCAAACAGTCTTTCTCCTTCTTTCTTTCATACCCTGTTAGAGACGTTCTTCTGAATTATTGGTCTTTTATGTGTATGTATGCATGTGTGTGTATATGTATATTTTTGTATTTTTATCTTGAAGATTGTAGAATTTGAAAAACATCAAATTTTAAGGATATTTAACATTATGCCATTAGTTTAAAAAATGATATAACTAAGGGGTATCATTCAATATGGGACATTTCAGGAATATGAAATCACGAGTTATTGAAGTATCACACTCAAAATAATTTTTCCTGACAAAGTGAGCTCAAAAGGGAGGAAGAAAACTCATCATATTAATGAGTTTATATTAACGAAGAAGGGAAAAATCAAAACAAGGAAAGGAAAAGATATAGATGAGAATTAAGAGGAATTTATTGCTACATCAGTATAAATATTCATGAATCCAGTCTTGGCATGTTCTTGATCTCCAGGCATTATTTAAAGAGTAAAAACAACAAATATTCCCTGTGGAATGATAAAAGAATAATAATGAAGACAAATATTATGATGTCATCACTGAATAGTTACCCATTAAAATTTACTGCCTTTATTATTATAAAAGGAAATTTGAATAATAAATATTTGAAAGTATTTAACCTGGTTAATACTCAGTGATCCAAATTTGAAAACAATTAACACTTTACAATTACCCAGTTAGTATAAATTATTAGAAAAATATTCATACCTTGTGACCTGTGGATATCATTTCCAGAAATTTTTCCTAGGGTAATAATTTTAAAGTTGAAGGGAGAAACTGATCTTATGTATTTATTGTAACATTGACCATAATTGCAAAAGTTGGAAATGAGTGAAGGAAGAAAGTGGTTATACTTTTAATGATACAACAAATATGTAGCACTTTCAGGCCTTGTACCTGAGCATTTTTAAATTAGTTTAAGCATATTATTTCATGACTAGCCATATAAAATTACCTTTGCAGTAACATTTAATGTACAATATAGATAATACTTTATCTTTTTTTCCTGACTAGAATTTCAAAATGTAAATGAAAGTTAAAGAGAATGTAGAAAAGAAACCTTACTGTGTAATTACACTTGATATTTATTTAACTATTCCTGTAACTTTCTAATGAAAATCATAGTTGTTTTTTTAAAATAATATGGAGAGTATTTTTGCATTTTAAAACATGAAACACATGGTTTAAAAAAAAAAATAAAGGGGACAAGTTAGAGAACCAGGGTAGGCTGTAACTTTCTTTATAACAGTGCTAGAGTGACTCAAGATGTTGGTGGGTCTGTATTCTTTTCATGGAGGCTCTGGGGTTGAATCAGTTTCCAACTTTTTACAGTTTTATACATATTGTTGATAGAATTCAGTTCCTTGTGTTTGTAGGACTGAGCTTCTCATTTGGTCACTGACTATTGGCTAGAATGTTATTCTCAACTTGTAGAAGTAGTCCATGCTCCTTGGCCAGTGGTTCCCTTATGTTTACTATCCGGAACAGTACGAAGTTTTTTTTTTTTTTCTTTTTTTTATTGTAAACAAATGGGATACATGTTGTTTCTCTATTTGTACATGGACTCAAGGCATACCATTTGTGTAATCATAAATTTACATAGGGTAATGTTCTTTGATTCATTGTTATTATTTTTTCCCTTCCCCCCAACCCTCCCACCCCTCTTTTCCTTCTATACAGTCCTTCCTTCCTTCCTATCACCCTCCTTATCCCAAACCCTAAATCAAACCCTAAACCTAACGCTAAACCCTCCCAGCCCCCATTATATGTCCTTATCCGCTTATCAGCGAGATCATTCCTCCTTCGGTTTTTTGAGATTGGCTTATCTCACTTAGCATGATATTCTCCAATTTCATCGATTTGCCTACAAATGCCGTAATTTTATCATTCTTCATGGTGGAGTAATATTCCATTGTATATATATGCCACAGTTTCTTTATCCATTCATCAACTGAAGGGCATCTAGGTTGGTTCCACAGTCTTGCTATGGTGAATTGAGCAGCAATGAACATTGATGTGGCTGTATCTCTGTACTATGCTGATTTTAAGTCCTTTGGGTATAGGCCAAGGAGTGGGATAGCTGGGTCAAATGGTGGTCCATTCCAAGCTTTCTGAGGAATCTCCATACTGCTTTCCAGAGTGGCTGCACTGATTTGCAACCCCACCAGCAATGTATGAGTGTACCTTTCTCCCCACATCCTTGCCAACACCTATTATTGCTTGTGTTCTTGATAATTGCCATTCTAATTGGGGTGAGATGGAATCTTAGGGTAGTTTTGATTTGCATTTCTCTTATTACTAGAGATGTTGAACATTTTTCCATATGTTTGTTGATTGCTTGTACATCTTCTTCTGTGAAGTGTCTGTTCATTTCCTTAGCTCATTTGTTGATTGGATTATTTGTATTCTTGGTGTAGAGTTTTTTGAGTTCTTTATAGATTCTGGAAATTAGCGCTCTATCTGAAGTATGAGTGGCAAAGATTTTCTCCGACTCAGTAGGCTCTCTCTTCACATTACTAATGGTTTCCTTTGCTGAGAGAAAGCTTTTTAGTTTGAATCTATCCCAGTTGTTGATTCTTGCTTTTATTTCTTGTGCTATGGGAGTCCTGTTAAGGAAGTCTGATCCTAAGCCAACAAGTTGAAGGTTTGGACCTACTTTTTCTTCTATAAGATGCAGGGTCTCTGGTTTAATTCCGAGGTCCTTGATCCATTTGAGTTGAGTTTTGTGCAGGGTGAGAGATAGGGGTTTAATTTCATTCTTTTGCATATGGTTTTCCAGTTTTCCCAGCACCATTTGTTGAAGAGACTATCTTTTCTCCATTGCATATTTTTGGCCCCTTTGTCTAGTATGAGAAAATTGTATTTATTTGGGTTTGTGTCCATGTCCTCTATTCTGTACCATTGATCTACCTTTCTATTTTGGTACCAATACCATGCCGTTTTTGTTACTATTGCTTTGTAGTAGAGTTGAAGATCTGGTATTGCGATAACCCCTGTTTCACTCTTTCTGCCAAGGATTGCTTTAGCTATTCTGGGTTTTTTATTCTTCCAGATGAATTTCATAATTGCTTGCTCTATTTCTGTAAGGTACATCATTGGGATTTTAATTGGAATTGCATTGAATCTGTATAGCACTTTTGGTAGTATGGCCATTTTGACAATATTAATTCTGCCTATCCAAGAACATAGGAGATCTTTCCATCTTCTAGGGTTTTCTTTAATTTCTTTCTTTAGTGTTTTGTAGTTCTCATTGTAGAGGTCTTTCACCTCTTTTGTGAGATTGATTCCCAAGTATTTTATTTTTTTCGATGCTATTGTGAATGGGGTAGTTTTCCTAATTTCTTTTTCTGAAGATTCATCACTTATGTATAAAAATGCATTGGATTTATGAGCATTGATCTTGTAACCTGCTACTTTACTGAATTCACTTATGAGTTCTAAAAGTTTTCTGGTGGAATTTCCACGTTCCTCTAAATATATAATCATGTCATCAACGAACAGGGATAGTTTGAGTTCTTCTTTTCCAATTCGTATCCCTTTAATTTCTTTGGTTTGTCTAATTGCTCTGGCTAGAGTCTCAAGGATGATGCTGAATAGAAGTGGTGAAAGAGGACATCCCTGCCTTGTTCCAGTTTTTAGGGGGAATGCTTTCAGTTTTTCACCATTTAGAATGATATTGGCCATGGGCTTAGCGTAGATGGCCTTTACAATGTTAAAGAATGTTCCCACTACCCCAGTTTTTTCTAGTGTTTTGAGCATGAAGGGATGCTGTATTTTATCGCATGCTTTTTCTTCATCTATTGAAATAATCATGTGATTCTTAACTTTAAGTCTGTTGATATGGTGAATGACATTTATTGATTTCCGGATGTTGAACCAACCTTGCATCCGTGGGATAAAACCCACTTGATTGTGGTGCACTATCTTTTTAATATGTTTTTGTATGCGATTTGCTAAAATTTTGTTGAGAATTTTTGCGTCGATGTTCATTAAGGATATTTCTTAAATTTGAAATTTTCTTTTCTCGATGTGTCTCTGTCTGGTTTCGGTATCAGGGTGATATTGGCTTCATAGAACGAGTATGGGAGGGTTCCCTCCTCTTCTATTTCATGGAATAGTTTGAGGAGTATTGGAATGAGCTCTTCTTTAAAGGTTTTGTAGAACTCGGCTGAGAACCCATCTGGTCCCGAACTTTTCTTTGTTGGTAGGCTTTTGATGACCTCTTCTATTTCATTGCTTGAAATTGATTTATTTAAGTTGTGTATGTCCTCCTGGTTCAGTTTAGGTAATTCATATGTCTCTAGAAACTTGTTGATGTCTTCGAGGTTTTCTGTTTTGTTGGAGTATAGGTTTTCAAAATAGTTTCTAATTATGTTTTGTATTTCACTTGTGTCCGTTGTGATATTTCCTTGTTCATTCCGAATTTTAGTAATTTGAGTTTTCTCCCTCTTTCTCTTTGTTAGTGTGGCTAAGGGTTTATCAATTTTGTTTATTTTTTCAAAGAACCAACTCTTTATTTTGTTAATTTTTCCGATTGTTTCTTTTGTTTCAATTTCGTTTCTGATTTTAACTGTTTCCTGTCTTCTACTACTTTTGGTGTTGGTCTGCTCTTCTTTTTCTAGGGTTTTGAACTGTAGTGTTAATTCGTTTATTTGTTGATTTCTACTTCTTTTGTTGAATGCGCCCCATGAAGTACTGCTTTCATAGTGTCCCAGAGATTTTGATATGATGTGTCTTTGTTCTCGTTTACTTCTAAGAATTTTTTTATTTCCCTCCTGATGTCTTCTGTTATCCATTCATCATATAATAGTGTATTATTTAATCTCCAGGTTTTGGAGAAGTTTCTGTTTTTTTTTTCTGTCATTTATTTCTAATTTCAATCCATTATGATCTGATAGAATACAAGGTAGTATCTCTATCTTTTTGTATTTGCTAACAGTAGCTTTGTGGCATAAAATATGGTCTATTTTAGAGAAGGATCCATGTGCTGCTGAGAAGAAAGTGTATTCGTTCTTTGTTGGATGGTATATTCTATATATGTCGGTTAAGTCTAAATTGTTGATTGTGTTATTGAGATCTATGGTTTCTTTATTCAGTTTTTATTTGGAAGATCTATGCAGTGGTGAGAGAGGTGTGTTAAAATCGCCTAGTATTATTGTGTTGTGGTCTATTTGATTTCTGGAATTGAGAAGGATTTGTTTGACGTACATGGATGAGCCAATGTTCGGGGCATAGATATTTATGATTGTTAAGTCTTGCTGATTTATGCTTCCCTTAAGCAGTATGTAATGTCCTTCTTTATCCCTTCTGACTAGTTTTGGCTTGAAGTCCACATTATCTGAAATGAGGATGGATACTCCAGCTTTTTTGCTGTGTCCGTGTGCATGGTATGTTTTTTCCCATCCTTTCACCTTTAGTCTATGGGTATCTCTTTCTATGAGATGAGTCTCTTGCAGGCAGCATATTGTTGGATTTTTTTCTTTTTAATCCAATCTGCCAGTCTATATCTTTTGATTGATGAGTTCAGGCCATTAACATTCAGGGTTATTATTGTGATATGATTTGTATTCCCAGTCATTTGGTTCATTTTTGTTTTTTGACATGATTTGGTTTCTCTTTTATTTGGCTGTTCCTTTAGGGTCGTTCCTCCCGTTGCTGATTTGCATCGTTGTTTTTCATCTCTTCCTCATGGAATATTTTGCTGAGAATGTTCTGTAATGCCAGCTTTCTTTTTGTAAATTCCTTTAGCTTTTTTTTTCATGGAAGGATCTTATTTCGTCGTCAAATCTGAAAGTAAGTTTTGCTGGGTATAAGATTCTTGGTTGGCATCCGTTTTCTTTCAGGGCTTGGTAAATGTTGTTCCAGGCACTTCTAACTTTTAGGGTCTGGATTGAAAAATGTGCTGATATTCTTATTGGTTTCCCCCTGAATGTAATTTGATTCTTTTCTCTTGTGGCCTTTAAAATTCTGTCTTTATTTTGTATGTTAGGTATTTTCATAATAATGTGCCTTGGTGTCGGTCTGTTGTAGTTTTGTATATTTTATTTTGTATGTTAGGTATTTTCATAATTCGTCTCTTGGTGTGGGTCTGTTGTAATTTTGTATATTTGGAGTCCTATAAGCCTCTTGTACTTGATTTTCCATTTCATTCTTCAAATTCGGAAAATTTTCTGATATTATTTCATTGAATAGATTGTTCATTTTTTTGGTTTGTTTCTCTAAGCCTTCCTCAATCCCAATAATTCTTAAATTTGGCCTTTTCATGATATCCCATAATTCTTGTAGATTCTGTTCATGATTTCTTACCATCTTCTCTGTTTGGTCCACTTTGTTTTCAAGATGAAATATTTTGTCTTCAGTGTCTGAGGTTCTGTCTTCCAGGTGTTCTATCCTATTGGTTATTCTTTCTATGGAGTTTTTAACTTGGTTTATTGTTTCCTTCATTTCAAGGATTTTTTTTTTTTTTTTCAGTATCTCTAACTCTTTATTGGAATGATCTCTTGCTTCCCATATTTGCTCTTTTAACTGTTGATTGGCGGGATCATTTAATGCCTGCATTTGCTCTTTCATGTCTTCCTTCAATGCCTGCATTTGCTCTTTCCTCTCCTCGTTTGCTTCCCTGATTGTTTTAATTATGTACATTCTGAACTCCCTTTCTGACATTTCTTCTGCTGTGCTGTCATTGGGTTTTATTGATATAGTATCTAGGTTTGTTTGGTACATTTTCTTCCCTTGTTTTCTCATATTGGTCAGCTGTCAGTGGGAATCTGAGATATTGCAGATTTCCTCTATTGGCTTATCGTGTCCCTGTAGATTTCCAGTATATCACCTCCCAGCCTTCAGTAGCCAGAAGTCTTGGAGGAACTTGATAATGCAGTGCTTCTGAAGAAAGCTGCCCCTAGCCTGCTACTGGTCCAGGGCTCGTAGCTGGCTCTTTGAGGAAAGGTTCTTACTGGGCGGTCTGCTTGAGAAGCTAGCCTTGAAAGGCGCCTCCTGCTGTAGGGAGCCGGGCTGTGTGAGCAAGTCCCTGGCTGCCCTGACCTGGTCCCTGAAGCTGCTTGTGGACTGGAACTCGACGCTGGTGGGACTTGGATCTGGTTCTGTGCAGAAAGGCTCTCACTGGGTGGCCTGCTCCGAGAAGCTGGCTGTGTGGGAGGAGCCCATAGCCGGAGTGAGTAGGGCTACCTGGGGAAGACTCTAACTGCCCTACCCTGCTCTGATTAGTTTCCCCTCTCCGGGCCTGCCGCCTAGGCCAAGCTTCATCCGTTGGGGGAGACTCACCCTGTGGCTCTATTTTAGTCCAAGTCTCTCAATGCCTCCCCTTCTTGAATCCTGGGTTCCTGAGCGACTGGAGATGCAGTCACCCCCTAGTCTGCCATCTTGGATCGCCCCATGGAAAGAGCTACAAAGTTTTTTTATGCTTCAAATTTCTCTGACTTCTCTTTCTGCCTTGTTCTTCCTCTGCTTCTTGGAGAAAGTTCTTCCTTTTTCAGGCCTTATGTAATTAGATCAGTCACACTGAGATGATTTTAGTCATCTTTTCATCATTGTGACCAAAAAACTTCAGAAGAACAGTTTTGAGGAGGAAGATTTATTGTGGCTCATGGTTTCAGAGGTTCAGTCCATGGTTGACTGACTCGTATCTCTAGGCCTGATATGAGGTTCATCATGGTGTGTTGGAAGAGAGCTGCTCAGTTCATGGTCAGCTAGGAAGGAAAGAGGGAGAGGGAGAGGGAAAGACAGGCAGAGACAACGTGTAAACCCCAAAGGCACTCCCCCAGTGACCTACTTTTCTTCAGCCACACCCTACCTGCCTACAGTTTCCACCCATTTATCCATTCAAATGGATTAATCTATTGATCAAAGTTATAATTGTTGTATTCAAATCATTTCATCTCTGAACATTCTTACATTGTCTCTATGTGAGCTTTTGGGGGACAACCCATATCCAAACCATAACCTTATTAAGGATTATTAATCTATCATCTCAAAGTTCTGTTTGCTGTGTAATCTAACATATTCATAGGTTCTAGACATTAGAGCATTGGCATCTGTGGGGAGTTGTTATTCTGACTACTGCATTTACTTTGAGGGTTGTAGTAGTTCATTTTGAAATGAGATTTTTATTTTTATTTTATAGGTCTTTTATGTTGACTTTGGTGACCTTTTGTGTACTTTACATGAATCACCTTACATAATAACTACTGGGGATTCTTTCTATGTTCCTTCAGGTAAGAATAACTATAGACATTTTATTTCACATAGTTATAGTCTCCATATAGTTGCTCATGTGCAGCATGAGAATGGAAGCCTCAGTTGTCAAAACAAAAGTACAACATAATTGATTACAAAGCAATTTGGTATATATATTTCTTTCATTATTAGATAAGTATATTAATATTTTGATACATGAAAATCGAATATGAATTTGTTGTAGAATATAAAAATACTGATTAGAAGATG
This sequence comes from Sciurus carolinensis, assembly GCF_902686445.1. NCBI lineage: Eukaryota > Metazoa > Chordata > Mammalia > Rodentia > Sciuridae > Sciurus > Sciurus carolinensis. Next base: position 87,016,156 of record NC_062222.1, read on the forward strand.
TGTAGCATTTTGTGGTAAAAAGGTGATTATTTCCTTCATGGTACCTCTGAGACATATGGTAGCCAGTTTTTAGTGGATTTTAAACACCGAAGTACACAAGTTATTAGAAATAGATTCTCTAATTCATTTTATGTTCATTCATACATTTGACAAATACAAGTCGAAAGTTTATATGGCCAAGCATAGCTCTAAGAGTTTGGGATAAATAGTGAACAAAGCAGGAAAAATTTCAATTAACGGAGCTTATGTTATGTAAGGAGACAATAATAGTAACCATGTTTATGTAGTACATAGTATGTACTAACACTGTTGTGAATATGAATGTGGTTAATCTTAATATGTATCAATTTTTTATACATAGAAAATTACAGTAATATTACTTAATGGTAATATACCTGCTGTATGCGATGCTGTCCATGTATATTTCACTTTTGTTATTTATTACCTTATTTATTATTAAGAGCAGTCTTATCTTTTTTTAACTTTGAGATTTTATTTTACTTAACAGTGTATATGTGTTTAGGGAAATCCACAGCAATTTCAAAGATTGATTTCAGAAAGAGACTTTCTATGCACCCTTGTCTAACTTAACTCTGCATTTGTTTTAAACAATATAAAATTTGTGTTTTTTCAAGTCTTATCTGGATCAGTAGATAGTGGTTAACCCTTGGATCTTTCAGTTCATAGAATTAATTAAGAGTTATTTTGAGTTAAGTGAATTCTTTTTATCTTGTGTTGTACATACTGTAACTGTCAGGTGATGACTAAATAATTTAAAAGTAAATGATTCCTATGGAAATAATTTTATTTTCTTATTATTTTACTTTTAGGTAATTATTACAACATTCGAAATCTCCTGGATGAGGAAAGTATTCTTCTTTTTACTCAGATTAAGAGATGAAAGATGAAACAAGTTTACATATGTGTGGGTGTTTATGTATATGTGTATAAAGTATACATATATACACATGTATAAAGCAGCTTGTATAGTTGACACTTATTTTTCTAATTGTACTATTTTAAAATAAAAATTTTATTCAGCTTTGTGTAAATGTGTATTAGGTAAACATTTTGTACTCCCATGTGGGGGGGACCTCTCTGCCACATCCCTCGTGGATGAGAAAAGGGTTAACTGCCAGAGGAGAATCTTGGCTGTATATCACTCAATTACCCAAAAACATCTTCTCCATAAACACATAAGAGCCAATACTCTTTAAATGAGAGGGGCCATGATGGGTCTGGCCATACCAGCTTGGTCTCTTAACAACAACAACCTGGAGTAGCCCAGCTCTCTTTTATTTATAGACACACAGGTAAAGGGTCAAGGACCAGGAGGAACTTATTCTGTGATGGACAGTATAGAGTGGAGTTAGGGAAGCCATTCTCTCAGGGAAACTAGACAGGGAACTGTCTGATTCTGCTAGATAAGGATGGCTTCCTACACTCCCACATGTATCTTCAAATTTTTCTGTGAATACACATATCACCTATAGTGATATTATTTTAATAATATGAAAAGAATACCAAAATCACTGCTCCTGCAATGAATAGAGGACACATATTTTTACCAGAAGAGATCCGATTAATATGTCTGTTGATTTAAAATTATTTTTGCCAAATTTTACTTTTGAACTATTGAGCATTAATCTAGAGAACTGTGGTTTATTGTACATCTGTATTTGTTTCTAGGACTTCTGCCACAAATTATCACAAACTGAGTGACTTAAAGCAACAGAAATTTGTTGTCTTAGTTTTGGAGGCTTGAAGTCTGAAATTAAGGTGTTGTCAGGGCCACAATGTCTCAGAAACCTGGAGAAAGAATCGTTCCCTCTTTCTAATTTCTGTTGGTTTGCTGGCAATCTTTTGTATTCCTTGACTTGCGCCTACAACACTTCAGTTCCCTGCCTGCATTGTCAAATGATATTCTTACTTGGCATGTCTTTGTCCTCAAATGACATTTGTTTAATTATTACAATTCAAACTTTTCTTCCATCTTGTTTCTGTTTGTATTTTCTGCTGGAGGTGGTGTCCTGTGCCATTGCTTTCTGCATGTGACCTCCATACCCACCTTTAATATTAAAAGGAAATGCTTTAGGAAACAAATCTGTGTTGACAAGTTGAATTTGAAGGGTTTTTTTTGGGGGGGGAGCTATAAATATATATTATGATTGTCAGTTCTAAAGAAGTTCATATTTCATATAAATTATCTTTAGGCTGACCCTCTTCATGCTTCTTTAAAGTTAAATGTACATACACATTGAAAACAGTATTGGGGTCTGGCTTCTGAGATGGAATGAGGTATGATAGACTTTTTTTTTATTGTAAACAAATGGGATACATGTTGTTTCTCTGTTTGTACATGGAGTAACAGCATACCATTTGCATAATCATACATTTACATAGGGTAATGATGTTTGATTCATTCCATTATTTTTTCTTTCCCCCAACCCCTCCCACCTCTCTTTTCCCTCTATACAGTCCCTCCTTCCTCCATTCTTGCCCCCCTCCCACCCCCCATTATGTGTCATCATCGCTTATCAGTGAGATCATTCGTCTTTTGGATTTTTGAGATTGGCTTATCTCACTTAGCATGGTATTCTCCAATTTCATCCATCTGCCTGCAAATGCCATAATTTTATTATTCTTTATAGCTGAGTAATATTCCAATGTATATATATACCACAGTTTCTTTATCCATTCATCAATTGAAGGACATCCAGGTTGGTTCCACAGTCTTGCTATTGTGAATTGAGCAGCTATGAACATTGATGTGCTGTATCTCTGTAGTATGCTGATTTTAAGTTTTTTGGGTATAGGCCGAGGAGTGGTATGATAGACTTTTTAAAAAAACAAAACAAAACAAAACACTTTTTTGTTTTTTTGTGATTTGTTTTTATTAAAAAAAAAATGGAGAATTCTCTTTACATGATAAATAATTCCATAGAGATAAGTTGGTCCCACAATATACTGGTTACAAATTTATTTGTGTTATAGTAGACAAATATAATGCTTCCCAGTAGGATTGGGAAAATGTTAAAAATCATTTAATGGGCATTTGGCACAGAAATAATGACAGTCTAGACCTTATGGAGTTGCATCATCACATTCAGGATATTCAGGAAAGCAGGAATGATCTTGTAGATCCTGTGTGGCCTAAACAAATATTTAATGATTTAAATGGTTTCAATCCCATGAATATGTTAAAACATTCAACATGATGCATTTTTGGAATTACGTGTTTGCTACTAATTCTCTTTTGTGTTGTAATAATAGGTTGCTGTATCTTCCAGCAGGACATCTGAGAACTTCACTCGCCCTCAAAAAATGAAGGGGGAGATGTCAGGAGAGCTGAATGAATTATGGATCTTTGAACTGCCGAGAGATAGAGAAGACACCTCCCTTGGGAATTTTTAATCGGTTTGAAAGCCAACCCTTGAAAAATTGGCCTCTGAACAAAGAATGCAAAAACCTCTATCGTTAGATGAAATAAAACCAATTAGAAAAACACATTAATTTAGGTATATAAGATCAAATGTGAATTTACCATAAAATAATGAGCTCAAAATTACAGGATTTGTTTTAGAGGAAAATAAAAACCATAATTAGTAAAGGGGCATTAGAACATCTTTATCAACTCAGTTCACTTTGAGTTGAGATTAGAGTCAGTTATTTAAAGAATGTGAGAGTCTATGAAATCCTTAAAAATGAAAACTTGTACATTTAGAATATTTTCATTGTTCTCTCTCAGTGCGGTAGCATTAGGGAGGAAGTTGTTAACAGAACTGTGGTAAAGACATCCAGTTAAGCTAGACCAGAAGAGACTCTGATTTAAACATGATACCTTTTTTTCTTCAGCCAGCCAAATCAGAAACCACTTGAATTGGGATACTTTTTCCCTGTGGTCTGAAATCTTGCAGGATTTTCTAAAAGTGTGGTGCTGTAGTTTATATTTTTTCCAGAAACTCTATCCCAGCTAGTTTTAACTGAGAAGGCAAAATTGTCTATGTTTGTGATTTACATTCATTAATTCAATGTTTATCGCCATAGTGAAGTGGACGCAACCCTAGTTTATTTCTATGACCAGGCAGCTGTCGACAATCTCTGGCCAAGTGTCCAGGTTTGTCACAGTTAAAACTCCTCCTTTTGGAATTTTTATTTTCCGGGAGACTGTACAACATCTCCCTAATTTTTTTTTTTATTTGAGTGATAGAGGACACAACACCCCCATTCTCTTTATGTGGTGCTGAGGATCAAACCCAGTACCTCACCCATGAGAGGCAAGTGCTCTACCACCGAGCTACAACCCCAGCCCCTGCAAAACTTCTAAACTCTGCTGCCAGAGTTTCAAATCTCCCCTCCCCACTCTCAGGAGATAAAGTCTCCAGTGTAGCAGTGGGGAGGGTCTGCGAGAGATTCTGCAGGTCGAAGACTCTGTTAACTGTTTGCAGCCTTTAACTGTCTCTCAAGCCAGAAATCAGGTCAGAAACCAAACATTTCACACAATTGCAAGATGAATCAAGACAATTTTGTATCAAAGATCACAAGGTAAAAGTTCCCATGGGGATTTTGTCTGGTTCCTCGGTAGCATAGGTAGCACATAGATGTTTACCGAGTTTCTCCCATGACTCTACATCTGCTCTCTCCTCAAGGAAACAAGAAGAAAGTTTTTAAAAATTCTAAAATCTCTGGCAAATGTCTTTATGGGGCTGTCCCATGATTTAAACAGTCTTAAGCAGAGTAATATAAGGATCCCTGTGAATCTTAACTGTCTGGAATTTTATGCGGAGCTGTATATAAAGCCTCGCTCCTTTCCTTCCTTTAATGGACTTGCGCCTCTTTTAGGAGCATCCTGCTCAACCTGACAAATGAATTCCTGTGTGTCCATGTGGGTCCTTGTTCAGGGACCCCAAATGTGGCGTCCTGTGAGACAATTTATTTGGGGCTACATGAGCCCGTTGATGAGACTGTAAAAAGAGACAAAAGTAGAGAAAAGGCTGGGACACGGTGGTTTAGCCTGCCTCTGTTGGAGAAAGACTGGAGGAGGAGCAAGGTTGGCATGTTTATTATATAGGTTTAAACATCAGAAGGATTTATTGTGAGAAAGCTGCTTCAGGATAAACAAAACTAAAACAGAGCAAAAGCAGGCAATCAGGGCTTATCAACTTCACCCATAATTCTCTACCTCTGGGGAAGCAGGCGCTTGAATCCAAGGTAATGAACTAATAAAAGTCCTTGGCTAGTGAGGAATTTCCCTCTGAACAGGGTGTCACCATACAACTGGGTGGTTTTCTCTGTACCTTTGCACTGAGAAATTCCCAAGGGAAGTGTCTCCTCTGTTTCTGGGCAGTTCAAAGACCCATAATGCATTGGCCACTCCTGACAATTTTGCTCATTTTTTGTTAAACTGCGTGGTAGGCATTGAACGTTTCTTGATGCTGGGGTAAATTTTATTTTATTTTTCATTTTCCAAGTGTTAATGTCTAATACATGGAAGTATAATTTATTTTTATGTATCAGTTTATATTCCATGACCTTATCAAATTCAGATCATTAGTGTTTTTTTTTTAAAGGATTCTGTAGGATTTTCTCCGCATGTATTCTGTGTATACTATCACATCTGCGAATAAAGACATTTTGACTCAGTTTTTGTATCTTATATTTTTTCATCTTGCTATATTGATAGGCCTTTCAGTATACTGTTGAGTAGAAGTAGTCTTCCTGCTTTGTGCTCAAGCTTAACAGCAGTCAGTTTTTTAATATGAAGTATAATGTTGACTGTAAACTTTTCACATACCCTTTATTATATTAAGGAAGTTCTTCATATTTTTTATTTTGACGAGATGTTTTAAAGAATTAAGATTCGGTTTATCTTTGTCTATTGAAACAATCATTTGGTTGTCTTGTTTATTTTGTCGTAGAAAAAAATGTAAAACCTCTAGTTGCATTTCTGTATAAAACCTCTTGGTTATGCTGTACTATTTACAAATTGTTGAATTCAACTTGTTAATATTTTTTAAAGTTTTTTTATAAATTTTTTTTTTATTTTTACAGACTGCATTTTGATTGGTGTGTCCAAATCTATGAAGGAATTTTTCTCTTTATTATGACATGGTCAGATGTTAATATGAAGGTTATTCAGATATTATAAAGTGAATTGAAATTCTACCTTCTTTTCATAATCTCTGGAAAAGTTATATTAGATTGCATTTATCTATATCTCAAATGTGAGAAAGAATTATAAGTGGAACCATACATACCTGGAGTTTCTTTAAGGAAAGATTTTTAATTATGGTTTTAGCTTCTTTTATAAGTATCATTGTTGTTTATTTCTATTTCTTCAGTTTTAGTAAATTTGGTTTATATCTAGATTTGGAAGAATTTGCCTTAAGCTTTTTTTTCCAGTTGATTTTCATATGTTCAGAATCTCTTGTAAAATCTCTTTCAGTAACTTGTTTGAGATTTGACAAAGACTTCAAAATAATGTTTAATATAAAAGTGCTCATCACTGCAGTATCTAGAACACATATGTGCAATGTAATTAAGTTTTCTTCTTTTTTCTTAGTCTCTCTGGATAATCTAGAAGTACAATTGGCACAATTAGTCGATAAACTAGTTAAATCAGTTTTGTTGCACTTTTAAAATAATTAACCTTTGATTTTGTTGATTTTCTTCTTTTGCGTTTCTATTTTATTGATTTTTGATCTGATAATTTTTTCCTACCTACTTAGTCTTGATTTGCTTTTCCATTTGTAGTTGCTTAAGGTGGAGACTTATTTTTCTTTGCTTCTGTTAAATCTGCAATATTCCTTCTTAGTGTTGCTTTAGCCTTGTCTCATAGTTTACTATGATGTATTTTCATTTTTAATGTGTCTTCATTTTAATTTAGTTCAGGCTGTTTCATAATTTTTCTTGTGATGTTCTCATTGGCCAGTGGTTTATTTTTGTTGTGTATCTTATAAGTTCCAAAATTTGAAAATTTCCCAGATTATTTTTCTGCAGTGGTAGCCTTTGTATTCATAAAACTTCGTTCACGACTACTGAGTTCTCCATTTGTGGCATGAAAATAGCCATATACAATAGGTAAAGGAATTGTAATTAAATTCCAATAAACTGTTTATTCCAAACAGATTGAGCTGGATTCTTCCTGTGGGTTTGCTTTTCCAGCTACTGATGTGATCAGAAAATATGTTTTATATGATTTTAATACTTTTTTCATTTATTAAGATGATTTTATGATCCACATTGTAGTGTACCTTGGAGAATGTTTCTTATGTATACTAGAAATGTGTGTGCTTTTGGGTGAAGTATTCTATGTCTGTTGCAACAGGTTGGTCGATAGTATTGTTGTATATCCTTACTGATTGTCTACATAGTTGTTACTGATCCAGCAATATCAATACCTCCTTTGCTGTGGAATAACTCTTCTTTCAAATCTGTCAATTATTGCTTCATATATTTTGAGACTATTGTAAAGTTTATATGTTCATTTACCATTGTTACATCTTCTAGCTCTACTGATCATTTTATTATTTATTTTAAGTTTTATCCTGGCTCCTGAGGGCTATCCCCTGTGTCTGTGTAGCATAGTAGTCTGTTAATGATCTGAACAGAAAAGGACATCAAACATTTTGAGTCAATAAACTGTCTTAATGATTTTTCTGCATGTGGACGGGAGATATTCTGAATGTTGCAGCCAGTTCTGAAGTCCCCTTTTGCTTTACTTTTTGCCATACTCTCTCGAATCCCTCTAGTGCTTGCATCATTGCAGTTAGCCAAAGAGATTTGGAAAATTTATTTTAGCCCTTCTGTGACCCTCCTGTTTCTAGGATTTGATTACATTTTTGGGCTGCTCTGTTGCTCTCTAATAACTGTAACCTTTAGCTAGCAAATGGAGGTTTTCCCTATTTTTAAAAACAGTTTTAAGGAGGGCAAGTTTATTTTGGGGCTCACGGTTTCAGTCTATAGACCGCTGACTTCATTCCTTTGGACCTGAGGTGAGGCAGAACATCATGGAGGAAGGAAGTGACAGGAAAGCAGCTGGAGATAATGGCATCAGGAAGCAGAGAAAGACTCCTCACCACAGACAAAATGTATACCCCAGAGGCACGACCCTAATTATCCAAATCCTCCAGCCACACCCTATCTGCCTATAGTTACCGCCCAGTTAATTTCTATCAGGGGATCAATGCTCTGATTAGGTTAAGGCTCTCAACCCAGTCATATCACCTCTAAATTTTCTCCCATTGTCTTAACACATGGGTTTTTTGGTAGGGATATCTCATATATCTAAACCATAACACATAGAATTGCTGTGGGATTTAAAAATAGTACCTGGCATATGTAAAGGCTACATGAGTCTTCTTACTATTTTGGAATCCTTTAGAAAATGTGGAAAGCATATGAAGAGATATTTTTCCATGTTAGTATTTTTAAATAGCATCTACCTGTTGCCAGATTAATGGTATATGTAACTATGGCAAAATTTCAGTAGCATTTAACATTAAACATTTTAGTTGGTTTATGAGTGTTTAGTTTTAGGCTTGACTTGAACAGTGTTGACAGGGTTTACTTATCTGCGATTAACTGCACGTTGGCTAGGTCATTCTGTTAATCTTGAATGTACTCAAGCTGAGAGTCAGCTAACTTTTATTCGATCTAAAAAGCTTTGGATGACTGAGGCAACTTGGCTGTCCCGTCTATCTTCTGTGTCCTAGCAATCTACCTAGCTAGACCGGACATGTTTTTTCCTTTGGTAATGGTAGAAAGAAAAGAACAAGCATGCAAAAATTTTAAGAACCCTATAGTTACTTCTTTGACCAAGCAGATCATGAGGGCAGTCCAGATTTTATGGGAAAATAGATCCTACCTTTCTGGTAACAATTAAAAATCATGTGGCAAAGGGTATAGACAGAAGGAGAAATTAAAAATTGCAGTCCTGCTGGAAATTTATCTCATGGTATTTAATTTTGTTGTTAAAGCTATTAGACATTTTTGTCAAAATATTTTTATGGCTATTTCTGGGACATTAGAGAATAATCAAATCTCCCATGTTTATACACTGTATAGTCACTTTATTGAACTTGTTAATTCTGATAAACTTTCAGTGTTTTTTTCCTTAGGTTTATATTTCAAACATAAATTCAACATAATTTTCATCAAATATACGTATCTGAATATATGTGTGTGTATACTACATAGTATTTTTTTCTTTTATAAAAGTTATACCCTTGTTTAAATTTTATATTTTAATGCCTGGACCAGAATTATCAACAAAGTTTTGTCACTAGCTTTTAAAGGAATATATCTAATTTTGCATTGTTAATTAAGATACTGGTTTAAGATAGATTTTCTTAAATCTTTACAGTGTTAAGGTACTGTTTTAGTCAGCTTTTTTGTTGCTGTGTCTAAAGGACCTGACCAGAACAAGTGTAGAGGGGGAAAGTTTATTGGAGGTCTCACAGTTTCAGAGGTCTTAGTTCATAGAAACCTGGCTCCATTCCTCGGTACTTGAACATCATGACAGGAAAGAGTGGCAGAGGGAAGCAGCTCACAGGGTGATCAGAAAGCAGAGACTCTACTCACCAGATATAAAACATATATACCCCAAAACCACATCCCTAATTCCCACTTCCTCCAGCCATACCACTTCAGTTACCACTCAGTTAATCCCTATCAGGAGATTAAACCACTGATTGACTTAAGACCCCTACCACTCAATCATTTCTCTTCTGAACCTTCTTGCACTGAGCTTTTGGGGTACACCTCACATCCAAACCATAACAGGAACTTTTGTTTCAAAGGTTTATTAGGGTATTGGTTCTGAACATTATATCATGACAGAGTGTTCTTGGTCTATATTAAGAAGTTTAGTAAATAAAATATCACTGCAATACCATTAAAATAATAATTTTTATATGAAGTTGTTAAACTAATTTCTTTCAACTAGATCTTCATATGTTTCTTTGTCAATTGCATGATGGATAAAGATAAGAACAATTTCTAAGACTTTTTTAGTGGTTTTCTTTATGTACACTCTTATGACTTAACCCTCACTGATCTTATATAATTCTAGTCTTTCTGGAATTCATAAAGTTATTTTTTTGACATCCTACTTACTCCTAAATCAGGCAATAACATATAGATCATGTGAATGAAAAGAAAGGTAAATGTCTTATTTTCCTCCAATGGCCTCTTGTAAATAGAGCACAACACAACACAAATTTTTCCCTCATCAACCAAGAGGCAGATCTTCTCTTTCCACATTGGTATGTAAAGGCCATCAAAGTTAAAGACTCAAGTAATATTTGTGACAGGGTGTTATGGTTTATATGTGATATAAATATGCTCCACAAGGGTTCATGCTTTGGAAACTTGTTCCTCAGAGGTGTGGACTTGAGGGAGATAATAACAGGCCCTTCCCTGTACTCTGGTTTCCCATCTCATGATATGATCTTTCCCTCTTCCATGCATTCCCACTATTCTGATGCCATCTGTGGTAAGCTGATACAGCCAGAAGAGCCCTGGCAGAGCTGGCATTATGCTGTTTGGACTTTTATACTCAAACCCCATCCCCCCCCCCCAAAAAAAAAAAAGGGAATAGCAACCTCCAGCGACAAAGGAGGACAGTCCGACCTCAGTGGGAGAGAAGGCAAACAGTGAGCTCTAGGCTCTGGACGTTCATTCACTCTTTCCCAGCAACAATGGGTTTTGAAGTGTTTACAACTGGTTCCTGATTTATGCTTTGAACTTGCACAACTCTTCTCCCTGACTGCCCATTTGACACATTTTACAAGTGATTCAAACCTTGTTATGAATCAAAACTCACTCAAATCTATGAATCAAATTTCACTTAAACCCAATTAAAAATTAGACCCCTCTGTAATCAGTTGCCATCTTCTCTCCTGAAAACGCGCCATTCTGCTGCTTAATAAAGAAAACTTGTGGATCTGTTGAGTTCTGTTCCCTCTTTTGGTCATTTTTGCTTTTATCCAGTCCCTTCTTTGCCCTCTTTTGCTTTCTGATCACTATGAAATGAGTAGTTTTCTCTACCATGTGCTTCCTACAATGATGTATTTACTCACCACAGGTCCAAAAGCAAAAGGGCCATGTGGTCATGGACTGAAACATCTAAAACTTTGAGTTAAAAAACCCTTTCCTTCTTTAAGTTGATATTTTCAGAGTTTTATCACAGCAGTGGAAATCCGACTAATACAGAAATTGGTACTGAAAAGTGGGATTGTTGTGGTGACTATACCTTATGATGTGGTTCAGAAGCCTTTGGAATTGGTTTGCAGAAGGACTTTGGAAAATTTGGGAGAAATAAGCTAGAGAAAGTCTAGAATGCTATAAGAAGAGCTTAAGGAGCCCTCTGGTGAGGTCTCAAAAGACCCACAGCAGAATTGATGAGGTTTCAGAAAGGAATGAAGACACTATTAAGAAGTGATCTACCTGCCACTCATGTTATATTCTGGCAAGTGACTTATCTATATTTTATCCATGCTCTGAGCCCTTGTAGGATGCTGAGTTTAAAGGTCATAGACTAATTAATCTGGTAGAGAAAATTTCAAGTCAGCACGATATTCAGACAGTGGTATGGGTATTGTTGGCTAGTTTTAGCTATATTTACTGTGAGAATTGGGAGTAAAAGGCAGACAGTGGAAAGATTTTTAAAACTTGCTGTATGTCCAGAAAAGGAATGTGTTTAAAGTTGTGGCCAAGTAGGGTGAGGTTGCTAAGGAGATAAGTGCCATCTAAAAGCAGCAAAATATAGGACAATAGGAAAGACACCTCAAGGGTATCTCAGGAATCAGCAAGACCCTACCCTTCCCATCATAGGCTCAAAGCTTGCTTTTATATTTTCTGGAGGAGAAAGCCCAGGGTGCCCTGCTTCCACAAGGCTACCTAAGGACAGTAAAGCTAAAGCAGCAGTGGAGACCCTAAGATATTAGAGATGTCAAGAATGTGAATCACCTCCCAAGGAAAGGTGCAGGCAGCAACGAAGACCAGCCCTTTGGGCTGCAGTCAGCAAAGCTGTAGAAGCAGGGATGCCCAAGTCCTTAGGGGTTCATGCCATGTGCCCCAGATGATGGATTTGGAGCTACAGGATTGATGTTTTCCCTGTCAGGTTTCAGTCTTGCTTTTTTCTATTCCTCCTTATTTTTTTCCTATTCATCCTTTTTGGAATGGGAATGTTTACCCTGTGACAGTGTATCTTTGAAGTTGTACCTTTTAAAAAAAAATTTTAGAGTTCAACACTAAGTTGGCCTTGAGTTTCAGAGACTTTGAACTTGGACATTTGAGCAATGCTGGCACTATTAAGACTGGGGTTGCTTGGAGATGGACCAAATGCATTTTGCACTGTGATGTGGACATGTATGTGCCTTTGGGACCGGAAAAGAATGTTATAGTTTTTATATTAAGTGTTCCCCAAAGACTCATATCCTAAAGGCTTTGTCACCAGCCTTGGTGTTATGGCAGGTGGTAGAAACTTTAGAAGGTGAGGCATAGTGAAAGAAAGGTCTTTAGGGTTGTGTCTTTGAAGGAGATATTTAGACCCCTGTACCTTCCTTTATATTTTGCTTCCTGTCTACCTTGAAGTGAATAGTTTTACTCTGTCATGTGGTTTTTTGCAATAATGTTATGTTTTAGAACAGGCCTAAAACAGCAGGGCCAAGCAACTGTGGACGGAAACCTCTAAAACCATAAGCCAAAATAAATATTTCCTTTTTATAAATTGATTATCTGAGGTATCTTGTCACAGATACTCCATGACTCATGATGGGACTATATCTTGATGAATGCATTATAAGTTGATATGTGGGGCTGGAGTTTTGGTTCAGTGGTAGAGTGCTTGTCTGGCAGGTGTGAGGTCCTGGGTTTGATACTCAGCACCACATATAAATAAATAAAATAAAAGATCCACTGACAGCTAAAAAATTTTTTTAAAAATAAGTTGAAAATGTTATGTCAAAAATACATTTAATACATCTAACCTACCAAACACCATAGCTCAAAAAAGCAGTACGTTGTAAAAATGGTCATTTTTTTTCCTCATGATTACATGACTGACTGGGAGCTGTGGTTTGCTGCTATTATCCAGCATTGCAAGAGAATATCATATCATCAGTCTGATAAAAGATCAAAATTCAAATTCTGGAGTGTAGTTTCTATTCAATGTATATTACTTTCACACCATCATGAAATTGAAAAATCTTAAATTGAGCCATCAGAAGTTGTCACATATGTATGACAAAATTTATACTTCACCATTTTTAAGTGTATGAGTCAATGACAGTAATTACATTCACAATGCTGTAAAATTATTCCATTTTGAAAACTATTTTATCACCCCAAATAGATACATTATACCTGTTAAAAATAATTCCTAATTTCCATTTTCCCCATCCACGGATAACCTCTAATCTATTTTTTATTTGTCCTTCTGTATGTTCAGGATTCATCTGTAATGATTCCTTTTAATGTGAATTACATATTACTTATTGATTATCTCTTCTTCTATTGATAGATTCTGAGCTCCCTTTGGTGATTGTGAATAATTCTTCAATGAACAGGAGAGTACAACTCTCTGTTTGATTTCTTGCTTTCTAGTCTTTGGGGTAAGGGTAGAATTGCTGGTCACATGGTAATTTTTTCTTTAATATCTTTTTGCGTGTGTTACCCTGGGAATTAAACCAAGGATCTCTCACATGCCAGGCAAGCACTCTACCACTGAGACACATCCCCAGCTCCTACTTTACTTTTTGAGGCTAAGTTGGTTTCCATAGTGGATGTACTAGTATTTGTCATTCCTCAGCAATACATAATATACTCACCAACAAACACTTTCTTTTTTCTTCTTTCTTTTTAACCAAAACTATCCTAGTAGGTATAAGATGGTATCTCATTATTGTTTTCCTAGTTGTGTCTTTGTATCAAAAATTAATGAGTTCTATTCAATTAAAGCTAAAAGTAATTTGGGATAACCAGTAGGTTTTTATGGTAAGAGGTAAAGTGGTTTGAAAAGTAACTTCATTATCAAAGTATTAGCTTTTGGATTGTCATTGACTCACTGAGAAGTCACACATCCAGCTTTTCCACCATGTTAGAAAATCTGTTTACCCCGCAGTGGTTACAGCCCAATTAATTTGATGCTGCTGCACCTCTAGTTCCACAGGGGGTGCTCTCATACCAAGGAAGCATCAAAATGTCTAATCATTTTTAGTTCCAGGCACTGTGATCCATTTTTTTTGGCCATCCTGGAGATTGAATCAAGGGCCTTACTAGCACAGTCTCTGAGCTATAACTTAGCACCATCACAGTTATAATGGAAAAAGAAAAAAATATTTGCTTATTATTTGGAAAGCTATTGTAACAGTTCACGAGAAGGAAAACTTGCAGCAAGCAGAAACTCAAGGCAGGAAATTGAGATTCAAATTTGTTAGAGATCTGGAAAACAGCGTGGAGATTCCTCAGAAAGCTTGGAATGGAACCACCATTTGATCCAGCTATCCCACTTCTCAGCCTATACCCAAAGGACTTAAAAGCAGAATACTACAAAGGTGCAGCCACATCAATGTTCATAGCTGCTCAATTCACAATAGCCAGACTATGAAACCAACCTAGATGTCCTTCAATTGATGAATGGATAAAGAAACTGTGGTATATATATACAATGGAATATTACTCAGCCATAAAGAATGATAAAATTATGGCATTTGCAGGCAAATGGATGAAACTGGAGAATATCATGCTAAGTGAGATAAGCCAATCTCAAAAAACCAAAGGAAGAATGATATCGCTAATAAGTGGATGATGACACATAATGGGGGTGGGAAGGGTTAGTGTTGGGGTTGGAGTTGGGTTTAGGGAGGGGGGCAGGAATGGAGGAAGGAAGGACTGTATAGATGGAGGGGAAGGGTGGGAGGGGAGGGGGGGAAGGAAAAAAATGGCAGAATGAATCAAACAACATTACCCTATGTAAATTTATGATTACACAAATGGTATGCCTTTACGCCATGTACAAATAGAGAAACAACATGTATCCCATTTGTTTACAATAAAAAGAAAAAAAAAAAATAGTGCCTACCACTTAATCGTGTCATTCAGTAGTAGACACTAAAAAAATATTCGATGAATGAATGAATCTAAAAATGTCCCAGCCATTGTATCTTCTCAGTCCAGTGTAGGGATTATGTTTTTTTTTTTTTTTTTCCTTAGATTATATGTTTTGCCTTGACTAAGAAAACAATTCTCCAGATTTCGAATGCAGGCTTTTTCTACTACACCACCAAGAAGTGACTTTGGGGTTGTACAGAATGTGAGCTAAGCAGAGGAGAGAGAATGTTTGAACTGAAAGTGACTCTGGCTTGAGATAAGTTTATCAGATGTTACAAAAGCACAAGGAAAGTATGAGAAAAGTCCAAACCTCAAATTAGAGTCCAAAATAACAGAAATTAATGGACTAGCAACTGGACATCTGAGAGGTAGAAATGTAATTGGTGAGTATTCAAAATTGGTTCACCTAAGTTCCACTCTGCTTTCCTTCTAGCTGGAGTAGAAGAAAAGTAAAAATTACTTTTCCAAGATTCCTTTTCATTCAGGTTTTGAATGCGAATTAAGTTCTTTTGAATAAGTGCACCGCCATGCAATCTGGAAGGTAGAAGTAAAGCAGAGGCCATCTTCCAATGGTTCTTGGCTCCTGATTCTGGCAAGCAATGTTATGGAAGTGAGATTTGCCTACAGCCCTATTCCAGCATCCCTCCTCCAGCTCTCTGAATGTTGACAAGCAATGCTTGAAATAGTAATTTCTTGATGTAACTCCTTAGTCCTTGGATTGACATTTTGGGTGGCTATTCTCCATCTTACTGGGTATCCAGAGATAGTTGTAGACGTGTCTTAGGCAAAGCTCCTGGGCAAGCTACAAGGGAGAGCTGGCCTCAGAAGTCAGTTCTTTGTTACGTTTGTCATCGGTGGAAACCTGCTCTACCAATTTACAAGCATCTAATTTCCTGTGTCATGTCCTTTCTTACTTAAAATGCAGTGCTTTTTCTTTCCCAGAATCTTACTTTAAAAACTGAGGAATAGTCGGGGGGTGGGTGGGGGGGGAGTGAAGATGTCAATGTTACAATAAGAATTTTGCCTTGTGGGAGGGGGGAAAGCCCAGGTTAATGTAATGCAACTCTGCTAATCTTTCTCTTTCCCTCTATGAACTTTGTTTTTCTGGGTCTTCTGTTTATCACTCAATCTCTATTTTGATAGCACAGTTGAAGGATGCCCCCGACTGTCCTGGTTCTTCAGGACCACAGTTGCTAACATTTGTGTCACAAATACTTTACCAACACTTGAAAATTAGAGTTATTAGAATTAGTGCCATTATCACAGCAGGCTCCATCATTACTAAGTCATCACCAATACCTGCATCCAGGCTACTCAGTCCTGTTGAAGAAAATCACACACTTTTGCAGATTGGTATCTATACAATGTATAGACCCTAACTTGGACATGCTCGGTGAGGTCCAAAAATTCTTTAAACTATTGACCAATATGCTCATTCAGATGTGGCACATGTACCCAAAACTGCCTATGTCAGAGTGAATAAATTAACTTCCCCAACAAATGTCCCCACTCTCTTCATGTCTGTAATGATATTGGACACCATCCAGTAGAAACTCAGGAGTTATTCTTGACTTCCTTTTCTTTTTCACTCTCCACATTAAAAAATTTACCAATCCTGATATTTATATTAAAAATCTTAAAAATCTCCCCAGTTCTGTCTACTCATTGCTACTACATTTGTTGAGACCACCATTCTTTCTCATTTCAATTATATTAACCATCTTCTAACTGCTCTTTTAACACCCTGTCTTGCTCTCTTAATCTGTTTTCCAAACTGTTACCAAAGCGGTTTTCCATCTTTCTCTTATTATGTCTCATGTCATTAACAGTCTTCATGATGTGAGCAATGATTAATATTATGTGTCAACTTGAATGGGTTAAGGAATGCCCTGTTAGTTGGCAAAACATTTTAAGTGTGTCTATGAAAGAGTTTCCAGAAGAGATTAGTATTTGAATCAGTGGATTGAATAAAGAAGATTCACATCAATGTGGGGGGATAGCTTTTAATCTGTTGAGGGCCCAGTTAGAACAAGAAAAGGTGGAGGAAGGGTGAGCTCTTTTAGGGCACGACTTTCATCTTCTCTTGCCCTGAGATATCAGAGCTATGGTTCTCAGGCCTTCAGGCTCCAGAACTAGGTTTTTTAGGTCTTCTTCCACAGACTGGGAATTATACCATTCTCTTCCTTGGATTTTAGGCTTTTTAACTCAGACCAAATTACACCATTGACTTTTCTGGCTCTCCAGTTTTCAGAGGACATTCTGGGAATTTTTGGCCTCTGTAATCACATAAGTGAATCCCTAATAATAAATTTCTCTCTTTGTCTTTTTCTTTCTCTTCACACTCACACACACACTATTGTTTTATTGGTTCTGTTTTCTGGAGAATCCTAACTAACACAATATGGTTCCTATTAATCTTACCAATTTTATTTCTACATCTATATACTTTCAGTTTTCCTTGCAACCCAAACAGAAGGCTTCTAGTTCTTGAGTATTTTACATGTATTCTTTCTCTGTGGTGTTCTTCTTTATTCCCACTCCTTGCCTGCTCTTAGAAGTTATTTTTGGCACCCATTCTTTGTGATTTTCCCTATTAGAGCACCCACGAAACTGCAATATGATTGCCATGAAATTAAATTTTGGGATTTATACCATGTCTTTTTTTTCCCCTGAAATTGTTATATTCTGCCCCAACTATCTCCATTTATTGAAGCTCAGGCACCACTGCTTCAAAATGAAAGCTGATATCACAGAAAACAAAGACATTGCTAAATGGAACATTTTAGCTAGATTTTAAATTTTTTTATTAAAAGAATATTGCAAAAACAGTACTCTGGTAAGCAATTCTTTAATTTGCAATAATTTTATAAGAGAAAAATGACCGGCATGGCTCAAATGACAAAAAGTTGGATCCTTACTGTAAGTCAATAGTTTTCAAAGGGTGCTCTGGGGACTTCTGAGGGATTTCTAAGATTTTGTCGGGGCTTTTGAATTTAAAACAATTTTAATAACAAAATGAAGGTGTAATTCAATTTGTTGTATCATATTGATACTGATTATGTAAAAGCAAGTATAAGGAAAGCTATGCTATCTTAGCATGAATCAGGTAACTGTTATCAAATGTACTAGTACTAATTGTGTTCTTCATCACCAAGAAGTTATTTTTCTAAAAAAGACCAATTTCACTATGAATGTCCTTGCTGAAGCAGTAAAAATTCAGTTTTCATTAAATCTTAATCCTTGAGTGTGTTTTAAACATAGTGTGTGACAAAATGGGAAATAACCATAAAGCACTTCTACTACATGAAAAGTTCTATAGCTGAAAAACTGTATGCCAATGAATTAGATGATTTAAATGCAATGGAAAAGTTCCTAGAATGACATAAACTACCTAAAGTGTTTAAAGAACTAGAAAATCTGTATAGGCCTCTACCAATGAGATTAGACTTGTAATACAAGTAAAAGTAAAGCCCAAGACTAGATAGCTTTACTGATAAATGCTATCAAAAATTAAAGAATTGATAGCAATTCTTCACACATGCTTTTAATAAATAAAGGAGAAGTGAGCACTTTCCAATGCAGTCTATGGGGCCAGCATTATTCTGATACCCAAAATAAGTTAAGGTAGCACAAGAAAAGAAAACTATAGATCAATTTCTCTTATGAATCTAGACACAAAACTCTTCAACAAAACACTGGCAAGTGGAGTCTAACAATACATCAAAGAATTACACATGATAACCAAGTATGATTTATTCTAGGAATATAGGTTGTTTTAACATCTGAAAATCAATTAATGTAATGCACCACATCAATACAATAAAGGACAAAAATCACATGATCATCTCAATAGAAGCAGAAAAAAAATTTGACAGTACTCAATACTCCTTAATAATAAATACACTAAGTAAACTAGGAAAATTCTTCAATTTATTAAAGTATAGCAGCAACAAACCTACAACTAACTTCATTTTAAGGTGAAGACTGCTTTCCCTCTAAGATTGGAAACAAGACAAGGATTCCAGATTTGGCTGTTTCTATTCAAAATTGCATTGTTGGTTCTAGTCAGGGCAATTAGGCAAGTAAATGAAGTAAAAGATTTCAGTATTGGAAAGGAAAAAGTAAAACCATCTCCTGCAGATGTCATGATTTTGTATATAGAAAATCCTAGTAAACCACCAAGAAACTATCAGTTAATAAATGAGTTCAGCAAAATAGCTGGAAACATGGCTTAGACACAAAAATCAATTGTAGTTCTAGTTATCTCATATTGGACAAAGGCACCAAAAACATTCACTGAAGAAAAGATAGCCTATTCAATAAACAGTGCTGGGAAAATTGGAAATCCACATGTTACAAAATGAAATTAAATACCTATCTCTTATCCTGCACGAAACTCAACTCAAAGTGGATCAAAGACTTAGGCACTAGAACAGAGCCCCTGTGCCTAATAGAAGAAAAAATAGGTCCAAATCTTCATCATGTTGGCTTAGGACCAGATTTCCTTAACAAGACTCCTAAAGTGCAAAAAGTAAAATCAAGAATCAATAAATGGGATGGATTCAAACTAAAAAGCTTCTTCTTAGCAAACAATCAATAACATGAAGAGAGAGCCTACAGAATGGAAGAAAATCTTTACCACATGTACCTCAGATAGAGCATTAATCTCCAGGATATATAAAGAACTAAAAAAACAAAAAACAAAAAACAAAAAAACAAATAACTCAATCAATAAATGAGCTAAGGAACTGAACAAACACTTCACAGAAGAAGAGGGAGGGGGTATGGGGGTAAGAAGGATAGAATGAATCAGACCTTATTACTCTATGTACATATATAACTATATGACCTGTGAGCTTCTACATCATGAATAACCACAGGAATGTGAAATTATACTCCATTATATATGATATATAAAAGTGCATTCTACTGTCATGTGTAACTAATTAAAACAAGTTAAAAATTAAAAAAATATCAATTGTATTTCTGTTTGCTTGCAATGGAATTAATATTTTTATCAGAAAATTAAATTGGGGAAGAAATTGAATTTAAAAGAACATTGAAAAGGATAAAATACCTATTAATAAATTTGATGAAAGTAGGGCAAGAATTGTATAGTAGACACTATAGTACATTCTTTAATGAAGTTAAAGAAGACCTAAAAATATAGAAAGTTATCCTGTATTCATGGATTGAGAGAATAGCTACTGTTTTCAGAAATTGACAAAATGATCCTAAAAATCACATGGAAATTCAAGGAACCTAGAATAGTCAAAATAATTGTGAAAAAAAGAACAAAATGGGACTCATTTTTTACTTCAAAACTTACTACAAAGCTACAGTAACCAAGATTGGGAGTGACAGAAGGTAGATATATAGGTAAATGGAATAGAGTTGAGAGTTCAGAAATTAAGCAACTAGTGTTCAGCACAGGTTTCAAAACAACTAAATAGGAAAGGAATAATCTCTTTCTCTTCAACAAATGTTGCTAGAACAACTGACTATCCACATACAAATCAATGAATTTGGACACCCACCTCACATTATAAAGCTCACATGCAAGACAATGCAAAGAGGTTCAGAGGAGAAATGATTAGGTTGTAAGAGTCTTTACCAAATCAGTGAATTAATCCCTGGGATTAATTGAAGTGGTAGGGTGTGACTGGAGGAGGTGGGAATTGGGGCATATCTTTGGGATGTATATTTCCTATCTGGAGACTGGCATCTCTGCTTCCTGATGATGCAAGCTGCTTCCCTCTGCCATACTCTTCCATCATGATGTTCTGCCTCACCTTGAGCCCTGAGGAATGGAGCTGGCCTTCTATGGACTAAGACCTCTGAAACTGTGAGCCCTCAAATAAACTTTTCCTCCTCTATAATTGTGCTGGTCAGATCATTTAGTCACAGCAGTGAAAAAAGCTGACTAAAACAGTATATGAAAATTGTTTTAGGAAAACCTAAATTAGAAGCTGAAAATTTGAAACCCTTAGAAGAAAACATAGGCAAAAATCTTGCATTTGGCAATAATTTCTTAGATATGACACCAATAATACAAGTGATGAATTAAAAATAGACAAAGGGAACATTATCAAAAAATTTTTATGCTTCAAGGAATGCTGTCAATAAAGAGGAAAGACAATCCACAGAATAGGAGAGAATATTTACAGATTGTAAATCTGATGAGAATTGTATTTAGAACATATAAAGAACTCCTACAATTGAATATAAAAGAGACAATCCAATTTAAAAATAGATAAAGGATTTAAACATACATTTCTCTAAAGGTGATATAAAATGTCCTGTAGTCATGAAAAGATGCTCAATATTATTAACCATCAGGCAAATGCAAATAGAAGCCTTGATGAGATACCACTTTACACGTACTAGGATGGCTTATATAAAAAAAAAAAAAAAAAAAAAAAAAACAGATAAAGACAAGTGTTGGGATGGTGTGGAGGAATTGGAACCCTCATACACTACTGGTGGGAATGGTCAATAGTGCAGCTGCTTAGAAAAATAGTTCATCAGGTACACAAATGTTTGAATATAGAGTTAACATGTGATCCAACAATGCCAATCCTAATTACTTAGTTCCTCACTCTGTGGAGAGCAGTGACAGAGGATGGGAGAGCAGTGACTGAGATTGGGTGTTTCTGATGCCCTCAGGGCTGTGGCATGCCTGGTGCCTGGGAATGTTTCTGTGTAAGGGCACAGAATGCTCAGCGACTGTGGCAATGCCTGCATGAGGGGGCTCTGTGCAAGAGTCCTATCAGCTCTGATCTTCATCTCAGGCACACAGCTCCTGGGAAGGAAGGAAGGAACTCTCTCTCTCTTGTTTTTCTTTTCTTTTCTTTTCTTTTTTTAGGCAAAGAATATGAATTGGTAATTAATTTTTTAAATAAATAATTTTTTTATTTTTACAGACTGCATTTTGATTCATTGTGCACAAATGGGGTACATAATTTCATTTCTATGGTTTTGCATGATGTAGATTCATACCATGTGCGTAATCATGCATGTACATAGGATAATGATGTCTGTCTCATTCCACCATTTATCACACCTCCCCTCCCTCTCATTTCCCTCTGCTTAATCTAAAGTTCCTCCATTCTTCTCTCAACCCCTCACTCCCCCACTCCCATTATATATCATCATCCACTTATCAGGGAAAACATTCGAACTTACAAATCTTTACTCCAAAAATACAAAGAACCATTCAATAAATGGGCCAAGGAACTGGAAAGACACTTTACAGAATAAGACACACAGGCAATTAATAAATATGTGAAAAAGTGTTCAACATCTCTAGTAATTAGAGAAATGCAAATTAAAACAACTCTAAGATTTCATCTTACTCCAATTAGAATGGCTATTATCAAGAACACAAATAATAATAGATGTTGACATGAATGTGGGGAAAAAGGCACACTTTTATATTGCTGGTGGGGATACAAACTGGTGCAGCCACTCTGGAAAGCAGTGTGGAGAATCCTCAGAAAACTTGGAATGGACCTGCCTTTTGACCCAGTTATCCCATTCCTTGGTTTATTCCCAAAGGACTTAAAATTAGTATACTACAGTAACAGAGCCACATTAATGTTTATAGCAGCTCAATTCACAATAACTAGATTGTGAGACCAATCTAGATGTCCTTCAACAGATGACTGGATAAAGAAACTGTGGTATATATATACAATGGAATATTATTCAGCCATAAAGAAGAATAATATTATGGCATTTGCAGATAAATGGATGGAATTGGAGAATATCATGCTAAGTGAAATAAGTCAATCCCAAAAAACCAAAATGGTGAATGTTTTCCCTGATAAGGAAGGAATTTTAAGCTAGACAGTCACGATGTTCACCAGCTTTACAGTAACTTTAAACAATGGACTTTCTTTATTATTATTATTATTATTATTATTTTTACAGACTGCATTTTGATTCACTGTACACAAATGGGGTACATCTTTTTGTTTCTATGTGCACAATGTAGATTCATACCATTTGTGTAATCATACATGTACATAGGGTAATGAGGTCTGTCTCATTCCACCATCTTTCATACCCCGCCCCCTCCTCCCTCTCATTTCCCTCTATGTAATCTGAAGTTCCTCCATTCTTCTCTTACATCCCCCCACCCCCATTATGTATCATCATCCATTTATTAGGGGAAAAAATGCTTTTTTGGAATTGATTTATTTCACTTAGAATGATATCAAGAATACAAGCAATAATAGATGTTGGCATGGATGTGGGGGAAAAGGCACACACTTGTACATTGCTGGTGGTGTTGCAAATTGGCACAGTCTCTCTGGAAAGCAGTATGGAGATTCTTCGGAAAACAATGGACTTTCTTGAGAGCTACACAAAGCTCCTAACATTACACTTTGCAACTGTGGATTGCAACTGTGGAAAATCTACATAGATGTCCTGGCTTCTGTAACTTTCCTGAATACAAAGAATAATGGTTGCATAGTGTTTCCTGATAATGAGATGTATATAAATAAAGATTGCTGGTGTGAATCTTTAGATCTGCATCTCCATCAGAGATCAAAGCTCCACCTGATCCCAGCTTAATCTTCAAAATCTGTGTCTGTGAATCTATTTTCTAATCTCCCTTTGCTCCTCGCCAGACTGGAGAGTTTAGTCATGCTGCTCGCTACATCACTCACAAAAAGATCTTGTACGCAGGGCTGAGGATGTAACCCAGTGGAAAAGCACTTGCCCAGCATGCATGAGGCCCTGGATTTGATCTCCAGAACTGCAAAAAAGAAAAAGAAAAAACCATAGACATGTACACTAATGTTCATAATAGTGCTGTTCATAGCAGCCTCAAACTGGAAATAACACAGTTATTTATTTTCTAGCTGGATAATATTGTATTCCAAGGATATCACAGATTTTACATTGACCATCAAAATGAGTCAAATACTGATAACATGCTACAACTTGAATGAACTTGAAAACATTAAGCAAAAGAATTCTGTCATAAAAGACTGTGATTTCATTTATTTGAAAGTCTAGAATAGGTGAATCTATAAAGATAGAAAGTACATTAATGGAATGTCTAGGTTTGGGAAGAATAGAGGAATTGGAAGATGATGGTTATGGGATGTGGGATTTCTAAAATTGATTATGTTTATGATGTACAATGTACAACTCTGATAATGCTAAAAATTCTTGAATCCAACACTTCAATGGGTGAATTGTGTGCATTATATCTCAGTTAATACGATTTTTAAAAGTACCATGACTATATGGAACAAAAGCATTTTTGCTTGATTTGTGAGCTGAACTAGCCACTTTTTTTTTTCATGGAACAGTTTTTCCTTGAGTGCTGATTGATAGCTATTGGCTGGGGAATTAGACTTGAGTATTTGGCAAATATTTTCTTAGAAATGAATTACAAGAACTTGTAACTTTAGGAAAAACAACTGGAAGTATTTGTTTCCAGTAATAAATTTCAAGTGAAAAATTAGAATCTTCTCTGAAGACTTGAAGATTTGTATTTGCCACCTTGAACTTCGCTAGGTCCCAAATGCTGTGACTGCCATGATGTTTACTCAGTTTTCCTGAACTGGACTGATGAGAGGATTGGATAAAAAGATGAACAAACACAAAAATAGAGAAAAGTGGGACCCAATGGTTCAACCTGTCTCATGGTAGGAGAGAAACTCACCATGATCAGGCTGCACATGTTTATTAAATAGGTTTTTATATCAAATGGATTTATTGTGAGAAAGTTACTTTAAAGAAGAACTGAGGTCAAAAGTGTGAACAGCTCAATTACAGTCATCAGCTTGTGCCTACAATTCTCCACCCCCAGCAGCTGGTACCTGAACCTTAGGTCTTGAACTGATAAATTCCATGGTAGCTGTGGAATCCCTTTGAACAGGGTGTCACCATACAAATGGGTGATTTTCTTGGTGCCTTTGCACCAAGAGATTCCCAAGGGAGGTGTCAGCCTCTGTCTCTGGGTCAAACATCCATAATTAATGTGCTCTTTCAGACACTCAATATATAAAGATTTTGCTGGTAACATATTAACAAATGTGAGTTTTTGATATGGTATAGTGAAACTCAGTGAATCAATATTTTTAAGTAAGTAACTCATGATACAAAATCACATATGAGTAAAAAGATACATTCCAAGAAACTAATAGGTTTTAACAGAGTTCAAAAATTTTAATAATATATGTTTTCGGTTGTCCCATTTCAACTAACTTAAGAATATTCACTTATAAATTTTGGCATAGTATGAAAGAAGAGTATACACTAGCATTTGGAAAGTCTATTTTAATGCCCTTCCCTTCTTCAGTTACATAGCTGTGTGATTAGATTCTTTCATATTCTTTACTCAAAACAGCATATTATATCCTGGTGCAGTGGCACAGACCTGTAATCCCAGAACATGGGCTGAGACAAGAGGATTGCAAGGTCAAGGCGACTTAGGGATGCCCTGTCTCAAAATGAAGAAAATAAAAAGGACTTGGGATGTAACTCAGTGGTAGGGCACCCCTAAATTCAATCACCAATACTGCACAACAACCAACCCCTCCCTGCAAAAAACCCTCGAAACTAATATATTTCAATACATGAATGCAGTAGCAGAGATGTGAATCTAGTTGCTTGCTAATAAGACAGATATTAAAGAGATTTCCAAAAATGTCAAACAACCCCACTCTTTACACTAATTGTTTTTGTTTTGAGGTGTTTAACTTTTTTAACCTATGAAATGTTATGCATACTGTGTTAATGTGATTGGTTTCTTACTTTTAAAAAATTAAGTTGGAAATAAAAGTATCTCAATTTTAACTTCTAATATATTAAATATTATTAGATTTGACTTATGCAAAATATCTTTAGGGCCCTCAGTTTTCTTTTAGAGTACAAAGGGGTCCTGAGATCAGCTATTGAATAGAGAGGATGCAGGGTATGTTAGGATGTTCATTGCACAGAGGGAGGTAAGTGCCCATCTTCAGCTGGAGCATGGTGGGGAGGGAGAGGAGAATAGCAGAGGTAGAGTGTAGGATCTGATCTCTGCCCCCTCATCAGCATTTGTACCTTGATTTAGGGAAAGAGAGACAAGTCAGAGAGGTCTGGGAATCACAGAGTAAAGTGTTTGTGCCTTGCTTTCTATCAGAGAGGTGTGTAGAAATACCCTATAGAGTGCTTCCTTCCAACTGTGAAGTGGTTGAGGGGTTTAACCTCTTTGACTCCCTGAAGGTTTTGAGTGGCATGAATAAGATGTGGAAGCATTTGCAGGTCCCATTGGGGTATGTGCAATGAGGTTGAAAGTGAAGGGCAAACTCACTTGCATGGATAATCCAAAGCTGAGGACAAGTTGAGGGTCATGGAAATGTCTAGGAGAAACAGTATCATCAGTGACGACCATGGCCAAGCAGAGTCATTAGTTGTGGGGGGACCATGGGTCTTGAGAGTGCTGAGAACAGTCAGCACTCAGACACTTTGGCTGGAAAAGGCTATAAGGACAGAGCCCACATTCAAGACCAAGCTGTGGGCTACCTGAGCAGACCAACATGGGGAAGACATGCCTTTTCATCACATAAACATTCCTCTGAAAATATCCCATGCTCTAGTTTCGATGGTGAGTGTTCCCCAAATGTCCGTATGTGAAGGCTTGGTCCCCAAGGTATTGGAGATGCTGTGGACCTTTACAGGGTGGAGCATAGTGCAGGTCCTTAGGTCATTTGGGTTATGCTCTTGAAGGGAATGGTAGGACCTCGTCTTTTTCTCTCTTTGCTCTTATTGAAGGGCTGAGCATTTTGTTCCACTTCACCCCACTGATGCTGTCAGTAACATGATTGATGCAGTCAGAGTGGCACACACCAAGCCCGCCCTATGCTGTTCAGACTTTGAATCTTGAAAAATGTAAGCTAAACAAGTCTTTTCTCTTTATGAAGTTAAAACACATGCTACAGTAACATGAAGCTAATACACCCCCACACTCAGGAGAGCCAGAGACTTGTTTTGTTTTAAATGCAGAAGTGTGAATAAGGTATTGTGAATGGGTAATCTGTTTTTTGTATTGTTGTTTTGTTATTGAGTGCAAATGAAGACCTATGAATAAAACATTTATTTATAGAACAATAAAGAAAGTTACCTCTAAGTGATGACTCTTTCTCTCTCACACTAAATCTTAAGTTCTCCTAGCAGGTCTATTTTATATTCACTATTGTATCCTGAGAATCTAGGCTTATGTTTGGCCACTTAAAGATTTGCTGATTGACAAGAATCTATAAATGGGATGGAACCAAATTAAAAACTTCACAGCAAAGGTAACAATCAATAACATGAAGAGAGAGGCTACAGAATGGGAGAAAAAAAATACTTACCACATGCACCTTCAATAGAGCATATAAAGAACTCAAAAAACTTAATCCCCCAAAAAACAAATAAACCAATCAATAAATGGGCTAAGGAACTGAACAGACACTTCACAAAAGCAGAAATACAGTTGATCAACATATATGAAAAAATGTTCAACATTTCTTGTAATTAGAGAAATGCAAATCAAAACTACACTGAGATTCTATCTCACTTCAGTCAGAATGGCAGTTATCAAGAATACAAACAATACTCCTTAGAAAACTTGGAATGGAACCACCATTTGACCCAGCTATCCCATTCCTTGGCCTATACCCAAAGGACTTAAAATCAGCATACTACAGAAATACAGCCACATCAATGTTCATAGCTGCTCAGTTCACAATAGCCAGATTGTGGAACCAAACTAGATGTCCTTCAATTGACGAATGGATAAAGAAACTGTGGTATATTTATACAATGGAATATTACTCAGCCATAAAGAATGATAAAATTATGGCATTTGCAGGCAAATGGATGAAATTAGAGAATATCATGTTAAGTGAGATAAGCCAATCTCAAAAAACCAAAAGACAAATGATATTGCTAATAAGTGGATGATGACACATATTGGGGGATGGGAGGGGTTAGTGTTAGGGTTAGAGTTAGGGTTAGGGAGGGGGGCAAGAATGGAGGAAGGAAGGACTGTATAGAGGGAAAAGAGGGGTGGGAGGGTTGGGGGGGAAGGGAAAAAATAACAGAATGAATCAAACAACATTACCCTATGTAAATTTATGATTACA
This sequence comes from Sciurus carolinensis, assembly GCF_902686445.1. Lineage (NCBI taxonomy): Eukaryota > Metazoa > Chordata > Mammalia > Rodentia > Sciuridae > Sciurus > Sciurus carolinensis. The sequence goes on from NC_062222.1 coordinate 87,044,403, forward strand.
CAAATGGTATGCCTTTACGCCATGTACAAACAGAGAAACAACATGTATCCCATTTGTTTACAATAAAAAAAAAGAATACAAACAACAATAAATGTTGGTGAGGATGTGGGGAAAAAGGCACACTCATACACTGTGGGTGGGACTGCAAATTTGTGCAAAAACTATGGAAAGCAGTATAGAGATTCCTCAAAAACTTGGAATGGAACTACCATTTGACCTAGTTATCCCATTCTTAGGTTTACACCCAAAGGACTTAAAATCAGCATATTACAGTGAAGCAGTCATATCAATGTTTATAGCAGCTCAATTCATAGCTAAATTTTGGAACCAACTTAGGGGCCCTTCAATAAATGAATAGATAAAGAAAATGTGGTATATATACACAATGGAATATTACTCATCTATAATGAAGAATGAAATTATGGAATTTGCAGGTAAATGGATGAAGCTGGAGAATATCATGCTAAGTGAAATAAACCAATCCCCCAAAATCAAAGACTGAATGTTTTCTCTGATATGCAAATGCTAATTCACAAGTATTGGGGGTAAGGGAGGGGAAAGGGATACTTTGAACTAGACAGAGGGAAGTGAAGGGAGTGGAGGGGCTATTGGAGTAGGAATGATAGTAGAGTGAATCAAACATTATCACCCTATGTGCATATATAATTACATGACCTGTATAACTCTACATCCTGTACAACCAGAAGAATGAGAAGTTATACTCCAATCATGTATGATGTGTCAAAATGCATTCTACTGTCATGTAGAACTAATCAGAACAAATAAAAAATTAAAAAAAGATTTTAATATTTTTATCTGTTCTAATCAGAATCAATGGTTATGGAGAAAAACAGGATAATATTGGTGTACAAATGTTTTAAACCCCCTAGAATAAAAGGGGTCATTAAAAACACAAAAAAAGATTTGTTGATTGAATAAAGAACAAACTGATTTAGAAATGTCAATTCTATTTTCTAATTTTTCTTCTTACAACAAATACATTTAGAAAACAACAGCCAGATTGAGCCTGAAGCTCAAGACAATCGGATCAGGCCTCTCTGCTCGAAGCCATCTTTTATCCTACTGTGAAGCCCTGAGTAAAAAGTTCAAGCCCTTGTAGAGGCCTTCCACCATGTCCCAAGATCAACTCTTCTCTCTGGTCTCTTATTTCTCTCCCCCTCACTCACTCCATATCAGCTGCACTGTCCTCTTTGCAAGTCCTAGAATATATGAGGCATACTCTGCCTCAAAACATCTGTCCTCAGATGTTCTTTAACTTTAGGACAGGTCCATGGATGGCTGGAGCAACCGAGCTCCCCTCCTCCCACTTGTAGTTATCAGAATAACTGTAAAATATGCCATGAATGCAACGTCCTGAGATAAGAAGGAACTGGCTGGAACAACTGGAGTTATGTCCTTATTCCTCCTCCAACAGGATGGCCTGCAACATGTGAATTCCAGGGACTCAAGTGGTGTCCAAGACATAAAATGTCGTGTCCCTCGCCCGCAAGAAAGCACGACACAGGAATCTTCCTTCAGCAGTTTAATAAGGACCTTAATATTATAAAACCATGGTTTTTCTTCTTCTTCCTCTTGAGCTGAATTCATACACTTTTATACTCTCGCAATAGCCAATCTACTCCTGCCACTTGGCCTGTGTTCATAGGTGCTCCCATTTGCAACAGTTAGCTCAACCAAATATGGGCTTGTTTACCTAGAAAGCACTTCAGGAAACCAGCGCCATCTTATCATGGTGGCAAGGCGGCTCGCCACAATAAAACCCAGGTCAGAGAGTTTGCGGGGTGTCTCAGCTGCAGTGTGACATGCCCCACATGCAGATGAGACTCCTTGTGCCCTAGGCAGAGTTCCTGAGCCTTGGGAGACTGGTTCAGCATGGATCTGAGGCTTCTAGTTTTGCTGCCTATCTATAAGTAATAAATCTTTGTTTTCTTATTGTGCAAGTGTTGTGTCTCATGAGACTCATACAATGAGTCCTTGTTCAAAGGCCACCTTTTCTTTTTTTTTTTTTTATTATAAAATTGTAAACAAATGGGATACATGTTGTTTCTCTGTCTGTACATGGCATAAAGGCATACCATTTGTGTAATCATAAATCTACATAGGGTAATGTTGTTTGATTCATTCTGCCATTTTTTCCCTTCCCCCCCTCCCCTCCCACCCTTCCCCTCCATCTATACAGTCCTTCCTTCCTCCATTCCTGCCCCCCTCCCTAAACCCAACTCCAACCCCAACACTAACCCTTCCCACCCCCCATTATGTGTCATCATCCACTTATTAGCGATATCATTCTTCCTTTGGTTTTTTGAGATTGGCTTATCTCACTTAGCATGATATTCTCCAGTTTCATCCATTTGCCTGCAAATGCCATAATTTTATCGTTCTTTATGGCTGAGTAATATTCCATGGTATATATATACCACATTTTCTTTATCCATTCATCAATTGAAGGACATCTAGGTTGGTTCCACAATCTGGCTATTGTGAACTGAGCAGCTATGAACATTGATGTGGCTGTATCTCTGTAATATACTGATTTTAAGTCCTTTGGGTATAGGCCAAGGAGTGGGATAGCTGGGTCAAATGGTGTTTCCATTCCAAGTTTTCTAAGGAATCTCCACACTGCTTTCCAGAGTGGCTGCACTAATTTGCAGCCCCACCAGCAATGTAAGAGTGTACCTTTCTCCCCACATCCTCTCTAACACCTATTGTTGCTTGTGTTCTTGATAATTGCCATTCTAATTGGGGTGAGATGGAATCTTAGGGTGGTTTTGATTTGCATTTCTCTTATTACTAGAGATGTTGAACATTTTTCCATATGTTTGTTGATTGCTTGTATATCTTCTTCTGTGAAGTGTCTATTCATTTCGTTAGCCCATTTGTCGATTGGATTATTTACATTCTTGGTGTAGAGTTTTTTGAGTTCTTTATAGATTCTGGAGATTAGCGCTCTATCTGAAGTATGATTGGCAAAGATTTTCTCCCACTCTGTAGGCTCTTTCTTTGCATTGCTGATAGTTTCCTTTGCTGAGAGAAAGCTATTTAGTTTGAATCTATCCCAGTTATTAATTCTTGCTTTTATTTCTTGTGCTATGGGAGTCCTGTTGAGGAAGTCTGGTCCTAAGCCGACATGTTGAAGCTCTGGACCTACTTTTTCTTCTATAAGATGCAAGGTCTCTGGTCTGATTCCGAGATCCTTAATCCATTTTGAGTTTAGTTTCGTGCATGGTGAGAGATATGGGTTTAGTTTCATTCTGTTGCATTATGGATTTCCAATTCTCCCAGCACCATTTGTTGAAGAGGCTATCTTTTCTCCATTGCATATTGTTGGAACCTTTGTCTAGTATGAGAAAATTGTATTTATTTGGGTTTGTGTCCGTGTTCAAAGGCCACCTTTTCATAGAAATCTTTCCTGACTATCCTTTTGAACCCTAATGATACCCAGGAACCCTTTCCTGCTTTACTTATCTGCACAGTACTAAGCACTTTCTAATTGATATATATGTATTTGCATTTTTTATTGTATTTTCTTTCTCTGAAATACTTCACGAAGATGAGGATATATTTGTAATCAAAATATATCATTCTAATTTATTTTACTACCAAAACAGTGCTTGGCATAAAGTGGACTTTCAATATACTTTTGTTGAACTTGTGGAGTTGAGATGAATACTGGTTCTCTCCTTGCTATGGTTTGATCGTATTCTTCCCCAAAACTGTTGGAAACTTAATCTCCAATGGAACAGTGTTTGGAGGTGGAGCCTAATGGGAGGTGTTTAGGTGTTATAAAGGACTTAATTTATGGAAATGGCAAATGCTGTCCTGTGAACAGCAAGTTCTTTCTCAAACCAACTGACAAACAAGTGTTAGAACTGGGAGTAGAGTCTTCAGTACTTTTTCTTGTCCACCAGGATACCTCCAGTAAGGATATTATGAAAAAATAATTTGTCTATTTCCTTTCAGTCACCACTTCTACCTTACCTCTCTAGTTCCTTTTATTTTAATTGAGTTGTGCTTATGAAATCAGATAATTACATGGCCCTTTTATTTATCCACAAAGATATCATTAGAGGGAGTCATCAGTGAAAATAAAACATAACTGTTTTGTCATCTGATTTCTAGTTCACTGTTTTTCTTTTATTCACTGGAATGCATTGCTTTTTTTTTTTTTTTTTTTTGTGGAGCATTGAGGTTAATAATCAGTTCCCAGTTATAATCTATGAGGTTAATCTACAGTATGGTTAGGCTAAAATGGGATTGGTGTTGTATAGAAAATGTACATAAATTACTGTTATGGTCTAGATGTGAGATGTCTCTGAAAAGCTGTGAGACAAAGCAAGAAAATTTAGAGGTGAAATGATTGGGTTATGAGGGTTTTAACCTAATCGGTGGATTAACCTACTAATTTGGTTTAACTAGGTGGTAACTATAGGCAGGTAGGGTGTGGCTGGAGAAAACTGGTCACTGGGGTCATGACTTTGGGTTCAGATTTTGTACTTGGTGAACAGGGTTCTCTGCTTCCTGATTGCCATGTCCTGACCTGCTTTCCTCCGTCATGCCCTTCTGCTGTGATGTTCTGCTTCACCTTGGGCCCAGAGCAATAGAGTCAGTTGTCTATGGACTAAACTGTGCCAAAATAAACGTTTCCTCCTCTAATTGTTCTTGTCAGGTCTTTTGGTGACAGACTAAAAAACACACAAAAAAACTGACTAAAACAATGACTTGAATAAATTACTATGGAAATATTATTAGCTTCTTGGTAATATTGGAAGTCTGCTGTATTATATCACTGGCGTTAGGTGAATGGAAACAAATGTGAGAATATTCAAATAAGGGTCACATAGTTATATATGTTAGGTATAAATGTTGCAGAATGCAAACAATAGCCACAATTTTACTTTACCCTGTATATATGCCCTTTGCAATGTGACCTGGCTGGTCTCCTGTGTCACCTTTTTATCACTGTGAAAATAAATAGCTGATAAGAACACTTAGAGGAGGAAACATTTATTTTGGTTCATGGTTTCAGAGGTTTCAGTTCATAAGCAGGCAACTCCGTTGCTGTGAGCCTGAGGTGAGGTAGAACATCAAGGTGGAAATGCATGGCAGAAGAAAGGGCTCAGTACATGGCACTAGAGAAATGAGAGAGAGAGAGAGAGAGAGAGAGAGAGAGAGAGAGAGAGAGAGAGAGAGAGAGAGAGAGAGAGAGAGAAAGGGAGAGAGAGAGGGAGAGAGAGAGAAAGTCAGGGACAGGTCACAATCCTCAAAGTCTCACCCCCAGTAAACTACTTCTCCTGGCCATGCCTCACTTGCCTACAATTACCATCCAGTAATCCAAGTTATTAAACCAGCAAATGAATTAATTCACTGATTAGGTTACAACTCTCATAATCTGATCATTTTGTCTTTGAATATTTCAACTCTACCAAGGAGATTTCAGACTCTCTTCTTGTCAGCAATTTGAATGAAGTGAAGAAGGCGAGGGAAATGGACATTTGGACACAAGAGAGTTAATAGAAGGGACAACGGCAGCAACAGAACAACAATTCTTTGTCTTCAGATTAAGTGGTCTAAATCACCCTGATTGAGTCCTCTAAAGGTCTTATTGGTTGTCCTGAGAGAAACAATGAATGGTACACTGGCAGAGAATGTAGCTTATAACTAAGAAACCTATGGACTGTGCAGGTTTCAACTTTCCTTTGTAAACTCAGTGGTTCCTCAGACCATCTTGTCTCCTTAATGGACAAATGTATATGAAACATTCTCCCTTTTTAGAAGGATATCAAGAATGAACATCTGAATATCTGGCATTTTGAAAAAAAGGCAAAAATGTAATCATCTGATAGTTTTAAATAGCAGCTTTAATACACGCCAAGAAATTCTGAAATTACATGGGTAAACAGTATGTCCATCCATCCAGCTTTTATAGGGAAGATCTATTTAACACACTGCAGTGTAGGAATGAAACCACAAGGTGGCAAAAGAATCACTCTAATCGCCAAGGCTTCCCCCCTCCCACCGCCCCCCTCTTTTCCCAAGCTAAAAGATATAACCTCTTTGAGCCAATTAACCCTGTCATTCATTCAACGGGAGGGTTAATTAGCTAAAGCGAGGCCTAATATAGTTTAAAAACTATTTTAGCTTTTTAATATCCATTTTATTTGTGTCAGGTAACAGCAAGGAAGGAGAATTTGGCTTGCCAAGGATAAATCTACAGTTATTTTTGGTTTAAGGACTAGACTCTAACATTGAAAGTTTATTGCAATGAGTAGGCACAAAACTCAAGTATGATAAGATCTCCCTGGAATTAAAATGAAGTTAATTGTCTTATATTTGGATTACAAATTCTTGTACAGGAAGAGATTAGGGAAACACATATTGTGGAATGAATTGTATTTGGAAAAAGTAGATTCAGGGGCAATTTAGGTTTAACTACCCTCTTCAAATTACTGCCAAGGCAAGCCAAGCTAATGTGTGAAGGAGGACAGGAAGAGGAGAGAGATGATGAAAAGGTTGAGCTAATTATTCAATAAAAGGAAACCTTTTAACACATTGCTGTGGCCTTCTGTATATTTTCTCTTTAAATTTTCCCATGATCCTTTAAGGTAATATTATTACCACTCCCACTGTGTAGAAGAAGTTGAATCTCAAATTGGTTAACTAATCAAAGTCTATCTGCCTAGTAAATAGAAAATAAAAATCACATTTTTAACCCAGATAATCTAAGTCCAGAGTCCTTGCTTTTGTTTATTATACTCTATAACTACTGAACACATACTGAACACAGCAGAGCTTTAGTTTTTGCACTTTTATCAGAAAATATGTTCCCTATTAATATGCTATTTAGTAAGCAATATATTGACACAATCATAATATGTAACATATACTATATATGTAGGGGAGGAAAAACATTTTTCCTTCTGTCTCTCTAGGTTCTCAACTGGGTCTCTGAAACCATTGACAAGAAAAAAAATACAAATTTATTTAATATGAGCTTTATGTGACATGGGAGTCATCATAAGGAAACGAAGACCCAAATAAAGGGTTAACCTTGAGTGTTTTTTCCCTAGGTTTGTTGAAGAGTGGAAAGTCATGAAAAAAGGATAGGAAAAACAAAAAAGAGTGAGCTAAGAGTAGGTCACTGGGGAAACTTGGCAAAGCCTCTTGGCTCAGAGTCCTTTCTGAGGTTTCTTTCCTCCTGGGATAGGAGGGACAGCTCCCATGTGAGCGTTTTACGACCTGCGTCAGGGAAGTTCAACAGTTCTTCTGATAGCTTCCATCCTCAAATGCCGTCAGTTTAAAATACTCGGTGTGCCAAATGCCTTATTTTAGGCTGGCATGTGCTGTCACAAAAAAATGACATTGCAGTTTTGTTAAAATGTGTTTTAGATATAGTTGACTTCTTTTTACAAGGGGGATAGGGATGAGTTAAAAGGCAGAAAATCTAAGTTATTATATTAATTATTTAGCAAAAATTTCCCAGGAGTTCGACCTTATTTTTTAAAATTGAAACAGTGCTGGATCTCAATAGTTGACCAGCTGTTTCTGGCACCTCCAGGCACAAACTTGGAAGATTTCCCAAGTTCAAGGCATTTGAATCCGTCTCTGCATGCGTGCGTGTGTGCGAGAGAGAGAGAGAGAGAGAGAGAGAGAGAGAGAGAGAGAGAGAGAGAGAGAAGATGTGTGTCTGCTGGTAGCATTTATCCTTTTGGAGTTATTAAAGCTGAAAATACACTAAAACACTTAAGCTTATAAATATATAAGCTTATATATATGCATATATAACTTTTAAGTTATATATTGAGAGGACAGACAGAAGTGGGATTGGGAGAGGGGGGGATGAGAAGCTGATTGAATTATTGAGAAAACTGCCATTCTCAAGCAGAAGTTCCATCCCTTTGGAACTGCTGCCATCTGCCTTTACCATCTCCATTCCTCTTTCTTATTGTCATCTTCTTATACATTTATCTATTTCTCATAGCTGTTTAGAGTTTTGACTCCTGCTGATGGTCTTTTCTCTGCGGCCACTGATCATTCAATGGGTAACTCAACCAACACCCAGCCTCACGGTACCTCCACTCCCACGACACTGACCTCTGTGTGCACCTGCAATATTGCCATCATGTGGAATGATCTAAGATGAATCCCAAAACATTACCTCCCATTTCTCTGGACCTCTCACTTCCTGATTTAGTTTACCTGCTTTCTCAGGTGAGAAAGAAATCATTATGATCTTGAGACTCTTGCCTTTCCATTTTTTGCCATGTCTAGGTTTTACTTTTTCTCTTGTCAGGCTATTTTCCTTTCTTACCTCTCCTCGGGAAGAGGGCTTTCTCACCTATCATAAACTTCATGGCTGTGGGCTCTAAAATTGAAGACGTTGACAAGAGAAAACCTATTTAATGCAAGTTTTATGTGACGTAGGAGTCTTCAGAAATGAAGATCCAGAGAAACTGGGAAAACTACTCCCTGAGTCATGCAGAAAGGTAACTGGAGGAAGGAAGGATAGGGTCTCATGGTCTTAAGCTGAGAGGGACTGAGTGAGGCCTCTTTGTTCATGTTCTTCTCTGTGTATATGGGTGACATTTCTTTCTTCTGACTACAGGTCATATGAGGATCTAATGACATATGTTAGAGAAAGGGTAACTAGGTTTTTAAGACCTGTTTTAAGGGAGAAGGAATGAAGACGGTTGAATGACCTTCTTGCTTCTTCTATTTTCTCTAATGCCAAGGTGTCATATTTGGGGGTAGGATGTCCCAAGCCCCATCACCCTCAGCATTTTCCCCAGATACCATGGCATCTTATTTCATCAAGAATAATTTTGTTTTTTTTAACCCAAATTTTATATATTAGGGACCTGAGGCTCAGCAAGGTTAAAAACTTGCTTATGGTCCCATGATTAGAAATTGGAAGAGCCAAGCCATCTTCTCTCTCTTTCCTTTTTATTTTATTTTTTTATTTTTGCAGTGTAGGCATCAAATGCAGGGCCTCATGCATGCCAGGCAAGCGTTTTATAAAGCCAAGTTTTCTAATCCCAAGTTCAGAAATTCTTGAATTATCTCAGGAAAGGAATGCACACATTTGCCTGTCTGTTAATTACTCTAGTTAAAAAATTAAGGTGATTTTGGTGATGAAATCTATCAGAACATCAGCTGTAATCAAGTTGCATGAGCTTACAATTGTGCCAGTAGGTGGCACTGTAAACCCTTTAATCTACTTAAGTGACTCCATAAATTTCTGACTAACCTGAGTTTAACTGAATGGGCAGGGTGGTGGGGGAGGCTGTAGCAAATATAATATTGCCATCTAATTATAGAGCCTCTAGCAATTATACCTCCGTTGTCACAAGAAGCTCCAGTGAAAGTAGATCAAAATAATTTAAGGATTAGAACCAAAGCTCTGGAGGGAATATTTGGGTATTTGGTCTAGTTCTGGAAGTACCTTGAGTATATAAACTTTCCAGCAAATCATTTACTGCAAGGAATTTCAATTCTTCATTTTATGTCACATCAGGAGGTGTCCAATTTTCTCAAAATGTATCACAAAAATCTTATAAAGTTAGATAAATTTAATAAAGTTATTTAAATCTGTTATTTAATGCTTTTAGGAAGGAAAGGAGGCAGCATCCCCCTCCCCCGTCACCTCCAAGTACTGGGGATTCAACCCAGGATACTCTACCACTGAGCTACACCTCCAGACCTTTTATTTTTATTTTGAGACAGGGTCTTGCTAAGTTGCCCAGGTTGGCCTTGAACTTGTGATCCTCCTGCCTCAGCTTCCCGAGTCACTGGGACTACAGGCATGTACCAACTGGCCTGGCAGAAGGTAGCACATTCGATAAATTAAAGATTTAAGAAGAACTGAAAGAGTCATTGCTTTTTCCATCTAAAATATCTCCCTCACTGATGTTCAGTAGTGCCCAGAGTTTTCATTACTTTCTTGTCTTGTGGTAAGGCTTTAGTGATCCAGTAAGCTGCAAGTGCCATCCAGATGGATTAAATCTTTGCATCATCCATACCTGTTTAGATCCCATTAGGCCTTTGACTAGCTTTGGTCATCTAATCAGTTGGCAGGGATTTCAGTGCAAAGAACAAAGGATAGACAATCAGATGGAGGAGAGGGTTAAAAAGATTGATAGTTTGAAATGAAGATGGTTAATGCCCTGAAATGGTTTTATTTGATAATTTTACTCAGTTTTGTTTGCTTTCTTTTTCTCTTCCTTCTTTCTGTGGGAAAAAATCACTGAACCCCCCTCACTGCCATAACTAAATTGACAAGTGGACACTTTTGAAAGTAGTTTAGTTTGGGCCATCTTGCTAATACTTTTCTTCTATCTGCTTAAGAGGGCTGGTTGCCATGTGAGGAAACCCAGAAGCAAGGGCCTGAGGGTGGGCCAGAGAAGTAGGAGCAAAAGTGGTGTGGGGAGAAGCTGGGCTGGAGCAGAGCTCCTTTGTCAAGGAACTCTGAAGATAGAGGCCTCTGCAATAATCCCCTCCCCAAGGATGCACACATGGACTCAAGAGAACCAACATTTGGACACCTGCCACCCCAAAAGTATCCATAGCTTAGACACAGCAGCATTCACAAATAAAAAAAGTAACATTTTTCTCATCTTTCCTTGTCCACAACTTAGGAGCTAGAAAGAGAAGAGAGGACAGAGGAGTTAAGAACAGACAAGGTAGTTTGTGGATGTAGCTCAGTGGTAGGGCACTTGCCTAGCTTGCACATTACCCTGGGTTCAATCCCCTTGCCAAAAACAAACAAATATGCAAGGAAAAAAGTAGTAAAACCATTTCATGTTTATACCCCATTGAGAACAAACAAACAAAAATAAAAATATTTAACATTTTTATAATAACACTAACTAGAGAAGCTAGTTAAGAAGAAGAGAAGCTTTGTGGTAGAAAAGCTACCAGAAAGGTAGCTGGAAACCAACAATTCAGAGACTGTGTTCATGAACACATTCATCTTCTCCACTCATTTGTTCACTGAACAAGTATTTGTTGAGCACCTACTAAGTGTCAGCTACCCAAGATACAATGGAGATGAAAATCAGACTCGATCCTAGTTATAAAAAAGGTACTATTTAATGGAAGTTATGGATATTAAATAATACCCTTGACTGTAAACTTGAAAGTGTTCTAAAGGAGAGAAATATGATTGTTCAAGACTATATATGAAATCAATCTGGTCTGTAATCTCTACTCAGTATATCCTGGGTGGGGGTAGAAATCATATAATTATTTTATGTATTGAATCTAAGATATAGAAATAAAAGGGATGTTGTTTTGGAATCAGAGATCACTATCTCCAAGTCCCTCATGATCCCCTTTCCTTCCTTTCCTTCTTCCTCTCCCAGTTTCTCTTTCTACCTCCCTACTCCTCTCCCCTCTTACCCCACTTCCATTGAAGCTTCACTTTTGTCAGGTATTCCTTCCATGCTTGAACTTGAGTAAAGCACCTTCTCCCTCAGGAGTCATCATGGACTTCCTGAGAGAGGAATCTAGCTCCACATGGGGTGAAACGTGATTTAAAAAAAAAAAAAAAAAAAGGAGCTTGACGCATAAGCTCTCTCTCCTTCCACTGAGAAGTAGATACTTCTTATAACCTCTCTGGAGAAGTTCCAATATAGAATAAACGCACTACTCAGCAACTTGCTGGCTCACCAGGAGGCAGAGAGCAGAAGGGTATTATTGTGTCACATCACATCTTTCCTTGCTTTCCTTCCCTTTATCCATTATCTCCCAATTTGGATTTTCAATCCCTAATCAAAGCATTACCATCTTATTCTTTGCCAAAGTTTTACTTTCTAGAGGACTGAACCTAAGGTAAAATGTTTTTTGGAAATAAACCATTCCATTTTTTGGAAATTACATATTTTTAGAAATCTCTGGGGGATTTGCAAATCATTGGAGGGGGAGAGCTGACTTTTCTTCTATCTTGTAAGGGTTCAGTAACTGAGTGAAATTAACCAACAACAGGCAGATTAACAATAGAAAGGAAATAGAAATTTGTTTTGTGCGTCACATGGAAGAAAATGAATATCTCCCAGTCCAGTGAGACCTAGAAGCTTATATACCCTTTCCACAGGGGAGGTGGGAGGGAGGACATATAGGTAACTTAGGATAAATGGGCTACTAGGAAATAGATGATAACTTATGACCAGGTTTGTCTGAGTGTAGTGATGACTTCTAGTCTTCCTCTTTGGTAATAGGAGTTAATTTTCCCTGAGAAGTCAACCTCTAGGAAATGGATTGATGGTGAATGATTTTTTTTTTTTTTAATTTGTCTTTAGACAGATGAGAAGTCATAGAAAGCCTCTCTATGCATTTGTGGTTCTCCAAGTGTCTTTGGTTTGAAGTAACCATCATATCGAGATGACATTTGGGGGTGGCTTTTCCTAAATTTGTCATTCCCCATCAAATGAGGAACAATAACATTTCCCATGTAAAGGTGTGAACAACCTGAGCAAGGATTTGCATTTTTGTCCTTTGCAATCCCAGATTCCAGCAGAATCTTGGCCCACAGTAGGGGCTTAAATGAGCTCTGTGTGAGTTTTGCTTAAAGAATACCCTATACTTCCTCAAAATACAAATTGGTCAATAAAATTAGTGAAGTGGATATGGGGAGGAAAAATACCTTCTTTTTATTCATCTTAGGTTAACTAGCTGGTGCCCTGTAGTAAAAGACAGACTAACATGATAAAAACACACAAATATACTTAATGTAAGTTTTACAGAACTCAAGAATCTTCATAAGGAAATGAAGACCTGAAGAAATGAACAAGCAAACATGCTTTTATACTGCATTTGATGAAGTGTGGGAAGTCATGGAGAAATATGTTAGGACAAAGGTATAATGAACTGCAAGTAGTAAACCAGGGGATATTTATCAAAGCCTGTTTAGATTTAGATGCCTCTCTGTGTTCCTTTAGTTTTGGATATGGATGTTTATTCCCCTTGGGCATAGGGAGGGAACCTCTTGTGCCAGAGGGTTTGTTTTTTGTTTGTTTGTTTGTTTGCTTTGTTTTTTTGTTTTTTTTTTGTTTTTTTGTTTTTGTTTTTTTTTGGTCCTGGGGATTGAACCTTGGGTGCTTAACCACTGAGCCACATCCCCAGCCCTTTATATTTTTAATTCTGAGACAAGGTCTCCCTAAATTGCTGAGGCTTACCTTGAGCTTGCAATCCTCTTGCCTCAGCCTCCAGAGTCACTGGGATTATAGGCATACACCACCACAACCCCCCAGTGATCTATCTATCACCTGTTTCAAGGGAAGGTCGAAAAGTCCCTTCTGCACGAGCTGTTTCTCAAATTTCTTCAGTTTAAAATATTCAGTATTTCAGGTTGGGGGTGTAACTCAGTGATAGAGCAGTAGCTTAGCATGTGCGAAGTCCTGGGTTCAATACCCAGCACCACACACACACACACACACACACACACACACACACTCACACACACACAAAAGGTTTTTTTGTATGTGTATGTTGGACTAGCATGTTTAGAACTTCATCATGAAAATTATTTGCATCACAAAATGTTATCTTACAGGAATTATTTAAAGTAAGGAAAACTCTTTTCTGACCAAATGTTTCCAAGATTGTATTTATTTTTAAAATAAGAAAATCTGCATATATACCCATTAGAGTCATTCATAAAGAGCATTTGTGACAACATTGAAGTGCTCTATAAAATGTGATTTCTTGAATGGCAGGATATCTAAACAGATTATGAAAATAGTCACAATGAATCCACATAGTTAAAACAACTGTTCATAAACTTAAACCCTTTAAAAATGATGTGCCCTCCATAGTTTTTGGATTAATAACAAAAATAATTACATATTAGTGTGCTCCCTAATATGAAGTTTTGATTTTTTGCATTTGGGTCTGTTTAAACCAGGATCTGGAGGCCTCTACACAGAGCAGTAGGGAGGACAGTGGTAGAGATCCTGATGAGCTGGAAGGTGGTCTATGGCAGGTGCTCCATCCACCCAAGGTAGGACAATTCCACTTCATTGCCAGGCTTATTGACTTGTATGTCCTGGCTTTGAATTTTTAAAGCCATAACTTAACCATGTAAATTGATGATCCTAACACCCTTGAATTTTGCCTCAGCCTTGTCTCAAGGTTCAAAAGAGATAACGTATGCAAAAGTGCTTTGCAAAGTGTAAAGTGCTGGTTAAATGTGGGTACTATTATTACTCAGGAAGAACACTTAGCTCATTGCTTAGTAATGGTGAGGCAAACAGTGTCACTAAATAAGACAATATAATGGTCTTAAGAGGCTCTAATTCAGTTTCTCCTTTTTATTCAAGCACACAATTGCATTCTAACACTTCACAGACAGACTGAAATGGGCCCTGTGGAGGCTGATAAGGAAAATTAGAACAAGGAGCTATTTGAGCCCTCATTTTAATAACTGAGTCAAGGAGCAGGCACTTTAATACAGGAAAGAAGGAACACTTTCTCTTACTCAGTCCTCAGCAGGATAATGACTCCATTACAAAGCGTGCCTTCCATAATAAAGGATGCAGAGCTCAGGAAGAGTTCTCCCTCTATTTGAAGAAGGAGAAAGATGCCATTACTGTTAAAGCCAAGGGTCCTCCATGGGTAAAAGCAGACAGAAATTTATCCACAATTTACAGAGGATGGGCATTTTTATGGACCTTTTGTTTTAAAACTGGGGATAAATAGGCCTCAGTTACACAAATACCTGCTGGATATTTATGCCTTCAATTGTGCTTGCCTATATTTGTATATTTACTTCCCTCCTCAGCACGTGTGCATGTGTATGCATATGTGTATACGTGTATGTGTGTATGCAATTTGGATACCAAACCTATGCTTTGTTTAGGGAACATGAAAGAAGCCTGTAGCCTATGTCCATGCAGGAGTGTGGACATGCTTGAAGGCCCTTGCCATTTCTTTCTGTTAATGCTGAATCTCAGTGAGTGATGGTCTGAGCAGCCTGAAAAAAAAAAATAAAGCACTTCTAGTCGACTGTTAAAGTACCATCGATGTCTACTGGACAGTGTCTGAAACAAAACATACAGCCTGGGAATATTTGTGGAATAAATAAATGAACAAATGAATGACACCTACACCCTATAACCATGAGAGAAATTGGGGGTGGGGAAAGAGAGAGAGAAAGAGAAAGAGAGAGAGAGAGACAGACAGAGAGAGAAATCTCATATAATGCTTAGTTTCCAAACTTAAACACTTAAATGCACTCTTTTAGATATTTTGATTAGGGAGATGCATGCTGGTCTTATATTCACTGTGTTTTTAGTGATGGGGTATTATCTCTTTCCCATTTGACTTCAAAATTGTAAGGTAATATAGAATTATTAAGTCAGTGAGATCAGTGCTGGAAGAAAGCTTGGAACAGTTGATTGTCATGTATGGCAGAGGTTCTTTCTGTTGTCTTCTCAATGTTTATACACCCCATCCCCAAATTTATGTATTGAAACCTAATCACTGAAGTGATGGTATTAGGATCTGGGGCCTTTGGGAGGAGATTAGGTCATGTGGACAGAGCCCTTTTGAATGAGAATAGTGCTCTTGTAAAGGAGACCCATAGAGCTGCCTTGTCTCTTACACTATGTGAAGACACAAGAAGAAGTACTCTCTACGAAGCAGACATCAAAATCTATTTAAGCATCTTGAACTTACCAGCCTTCAGATAAGTTTCTATAGTTTCTAAGGTATAGAATCTATGGAATTTTGTTATAGCAACCCAAACTAAGAAACTTTCCATTTATAGGTAGTTTGTGTGTGTGTGTGGGGGGGGGGGGGTGTGCGTGTGTGTGTGTGTGTACATGTCTCTGCTTTGAGTTCATGTGGTTAAAAGTTAGTCTGAGTGTCTGGTTATACATCCAGAATTTTCTGGTTTGAGTCTTGGTTTGATCCCTTCCTGGCTGTGTGATTTGAGGCAAGGTATTTTTTATCTTTAGGCCTCCTTATAAAAATTGGGTAATAACAGTAGCTTCCTTATAAAATTGTTGAGAACATTTAGGGAACTAATGTACATAAAGCAACTCTATTTTTTGATCAGTACGAAGTGGTCAATGTTACCTGATGTTTCAAGGTGAGCTTAATATAAAGCTGCTTTTGTGGATCAAGTGACTAGTTTTAAAGGTCTGTTCATTTCCTGCCTATTTATTGAGAGTCTAGCTAGTGTTCTTTGCTGACAAGGATAAACTCATTTTAAAGAGGAGAGATGAATAATAGCAGGGACTATAACTTTTATATGTCACTCTGGTAAACAATTAAATTGAGATTCATTCTCTATGAATTCCTAAAATTAATTTCTTGGATCATATTGAAGAATCTCTTTTCCACCAATCAACTTACGTGAATTTTATACAGTTCTTTCATTACATATTTAAATAAATCTTCATGCTTTTCTTACTAAAAAAAAAAATTATTCTAGATAATTCCTGAAGTAGAGATGTGAAGAGAAAAAGTCGAAAGAATCTATAAACTCCTAATTCAGAGATACTGGGTGATATTTTTCTTTGATTTCTCTTTGTATCCTATACACATTGAAAGTATATAATTTAAATTTACATATTATTCATGACACTTTAATTATATATATCACTGATATATTTCCACCAATAAATGCTATGGTAAACCCTCACCAGTGAATATTAACAACAATCTTTCATTTGTTCAACACTATTCTAAAAGTTTGATGTGCATTAACTTATATCTTCTCAGAAAATCCAATTAAGTAAGTATTACTATTATACCCATTTCATAGATGAGGAATCTATAGGACAGAGAGGCTAAATTATATCCAAACTTTACCCAGCTAATGTGTGGAAGATCCAGGATTTGCATACATCTGTTTCCCTACTACATTCTCTTTTCTATTATCCTCCTGAATGATCTCACACTTTATTCTCTCCTTTCAAATCTCCTGTGTTCTGAGAAGTCCCTGTGCTTTTTCACAGTGTGATAACAAGTTTCTCAACTTCTCCAGCTGGTTGGACCAAGCATGTCATTGCCTCTGCCTTCAGTTGTTCTGGGTACTTGCTGATTTTGCTATTACTCCCTCAGCTAAGTCCTCTACAATAGTCTTTCCTTTGTTTCTCTTTCCCAGGCCTATATCTTCATTTCTCATAGTATAAACCAGACTGCCTGTTGTGGTAAGATTTGCTGAATATCAGGGAATAATATAAAGGAAGTTCAACCTAGGGACTAATTTGAAAATGGTTCCTCTTTGTGCTGCCATTTTAGTCAGCTTTGGCATTGCTGTGACCAAAATACTTGACAGGAGAACTTATAGGAAGGAAAGCTTTTTTAGGTTTCACGGTTTTAGAGGTCTTGGTCAATAGGTGGCTGACTCCATTGCTCTGGACCCAAAGTGAGGCAGCACATCATGGGGAAAATGCCAAGCAGAGGAAAGTCACTCAACTCATGGTGGGATCAGGACGCAGAAAACAAGAGAGAAGGGAAAAAGACTTTAGGGAAGACGTACCCTTCCAGGGTATAACCCAGTGACCCACTGCCTCTAGTAATGCTCCACTAGTATACAGTTACCACCCAGTCAATTCATAGTAGGATGGATTGATGAGGTTACTGCTTTCATGATTCCATCATTTTACTTAATATTTTTGCATTAACAGGAGATTTTGGGGGAATACATCATATTCAAACCATAACATTCTTCCCTGGTCCCCCAAAGCTCATATCCATCTCACAAGGCAAAATGCATTTATTTCATCTCCAAGAATCCCACAGTCTTAACAGTTTGAGCATTGTCCAAAAGTCCAAGTCCAAAGTCTCATTTGAGACTCAGGGCAAATTTTTGGTTGTGAGTACCTGTAAAAATTCAAGCAAGTTACATATATCTAATATACACTGGTGCAGAATAAATATTCCCATTCTAAAAGGGAGGAATGGGGCATAGGAAGAAGGGGTAGAGCCAAATTAAGACAGAAACCCAGCTAGGCAAACTGCTCCTGTAACTCCACCTATAACTCTGAATACAAAAAGTAGGATTCATGGTGGAGAGACATTATTTCCAAAGAGATACTATTTCCTAGAGACAACCTCCCCCTTTTGTCTTGCTGGTTGTAGCATCCAGGGTCTCTCATTTGGCTTGGCTCTCCACATTGACCAACTTTTCTTGGCAGACAGTCCATGTTACTGGCATTTCTTAATTCTTAATGAAGTTACTCCATTTCTAGCTTTGTCTTCACCTTCATAGCTTCATTATTCACCTTTTCAGGTAAAACCTGCAGAGACTCCAACCGTGTTATACCTGGCCTGGCCTCCCAGATCTTCCTTTGAAATCTTGGTTGAGGTCTTCATGACCCCTTAAATTCAGCATCCTGTACCATGCAGAACCATCATCAGGTGGATGATGCCAAGGTCTGCTGCCAACTTGCACACTACCTGTACCCTGTGGAATCATGGCTGCAGTGGCTTCTGAGTGCCTGCATGTCTCAGCATGGTGAAACAATTTCTTAGCATCCTACCCCAAGAAGCAGGGCATTCCCATGATCTCTTCTCAAAGGAATTTTCTCTTCTGTACACTGGAGCTCATAGTGGGTGTGTTCTTGCAAATTGCTGAGATACCCCCAAGGCATCTTTCCTAGATCTCTGTGCAAAGCATTTAGCTTCTCTTTAGACACTATAACTTCTATATCAACCACAGCATTCCTTTCCCAGCTTTACATATACTTTTTTGGTTGGATTGCAAGTCTTAAAAATTCTTTAACTCTCTTTTCTGTTCTCAATTCTCACAGCAAGTCTTGATAAAAGCTGCCAGCAATATCTATGCCACAGACTGAATGCTACATTGCCTTAAAATTTCCTCTATCACTTTAAATTCAGACTCACACAAAGTCATAAGACGTGGGCAAAATGTAGCCCAGTTCTATGCTAGAGTATAACATGAGTGACTTTTAGTCCAATTTCAATGAAGTCCTTGTTTTTCTCTCAAACCTCATGAACACAGTTTACATTCCTATTGGATTCTGGTCTTCTGAGCTTCCACAAGAATCACCCATTAAGTTCCACTTACAACACTCTAGCCTTTTCCAGTTTCTAAACTTTTTCCAGTTTCTAAACTTTGAAAATTTCCTCTTGAAAACAAGCTCTGAAGACTTCTGAACCACATGGTCAGATTAGTCCTAGCAATGACCCCACTTCTTGGAACCTATTTGTATTTTAGTCAACTATGCCAAGATAACTGACAAGAACAACTTAGAAAAGGGAAAGTTTATTTGGGGCTCATAGTTTCACAGGTCTAAGTCCACAGATAACTGACTCCAGTGCTCTGGGTCCAGGTGAGGCAGTAAGTACATCATGGGGGAAGGGCCCAGCAGAAGAAAGGTGCTCAGCTCATGGCAGGGTCAGGAAGGAGAAGGATGGGGGAGGGACAGGACCATAAAGAAAGTACACCCTTCCAGTACACAGTCCCTTTGACCCACCTCCTCCAGCCAGGCCCCACCTGCCTGCAGTTACTACCCAGTTGCTTCAAACTAGGATAGACTGATTTGGTTACAGCTCTCACGATTTAATCATTTCATCTCTGAATATGCCTGTATTGATAGGAGTTTTTGGGAGACACCGCATATCTAAACTGTCCTCCTTGCCTAACGTACTGCTCTATTTGATAGACGTCAGCTTCAAACATCCCTATGCTTCTGAGTTTAGCTCCTTGTTTCTATCTAAGCTTAGTTCTTGATTCTTACTTTCTCTCCTAAATGACCTTTTTACAGCATGACTAAAGAGGCAATACCTACTTTATTTAGGGGAGAGTCTACTCCTAACTACAACATTGTGCAAATTACAGTTAGAAAATTACATTAGAAAATAATGTCAAATACTAGTTTATCTGGGCTATTCAAACTCTTTTTTTTTTTTTTTTCTTTTATTGGGGGTACTGGGGATTGAACCCAGGGGCACTCAACCACTGAACTACATCTCAGTCTTTTATATTTCTTATTTTGAGACAGGGTCTCGCTAAATTGCCAAGCTGGCCTTAGCTTGCAATCCTCCTGCCTCGGCTTCTTGAGTCGCTGTGATGATAGTCATGCACCACCATGCCCAGCTATTCAATCTCAGTTAACATTGCACACTGGAAATCAAAAGTTCAGTTTAGTTTTATTTTCCATTTTTCTTGCACCAAAGATGATTCCAAGGTAGATTTGGAGATGGCAGAGTAGAGGAAAGCTGCAAGTCATGCAGTGGCTTAGGACCAAAGTAGTGGTGTACAGTTTCTCAGCGAGGTGAGTGAAAGGGAGGTTTCACTAAAATTCCGTATTGGACATTCAAAGTGGCTTAGGGACTCAGAAATTTGGGTATAGTAAACAAAGAATCAATAATAAGATTTGGAATGGAAAACACCTGAGATAAAAAAGGCTGCCTAAACTTAGCTGATCCAGAGGCTGCACTGTACACTAGTACTTGAAAAGCATGCTCTGTATCTCAACTGACTGAGAGAGCTGAGGCAGGGGCTGTCTTGGGGTTGTTGCATCAGTGGTTCCTAGAGATGGGAAATCAGAGCAAACTCTGTTACAACATCCTGGTGTGAACAGAGTGACCAGGGTATGCCTGATGGAACATGACTGTAACAGGCAGAGAAGACTGTACCAGGACAGATTTGAGTTGGAAGGATGAAAGGGAGCCCAACTCACTCTCCTTTGAGTCTGGCACTCACACAATCAGCTGAAGTGGCCTGGGAGTCTGAGCAGGTGGGGAATACACTTGAGAATGAAGACACAGGTTTGGGCAGCAGTGACTGGACATTCAGGCCCCCCGCTACATGACTGGAGTTCTTGGGAGGCTCCTGAGTACTGGACCCACGTCAGAGGTCAGTTACTGTCAAGCCCTAGGGCTGGGTCTAATCTCTCCAAAGCAGATATCACCCAACAAAGATCCTGGGTCTGATTAGACCTAAGTCCCCTCTGTTGGAACTCCCCTCACAGAACTTTGCATAAGGTTTACTCTGGGAGTGCACCAGTCTGGTCTGAATGGACAAAAATCACTGACACTACTTCTTAACCCATCCCATCTCACACTGATGAGCAGGGAAGCAAAGTCTTATATGAAAAGCTTAAATCTTAGGTTGCTCCTACTAGTAACTCAGAGAGCAACACAAAAGCAGGAAAGGGTTAACAACCCCACCCCTTGCTCTCTCTATCAGTGTATAACTCAAGAAGAATTGAAAAAATAGATTGTTGGACTTAAATAGTTGACCAGTCTGGTCAACTACTTTGACCATCTCAGTTCCTTCATTCTTCATTACAAAATTCTTTTTCTTTTCCTTTGTGTGTGTGTGTGTGTGTGTGTGTGTGTGTGATATGTGTGTGTGTGAATTCTTTTTGTGCTGATTGGTTCAGGAACATATATATATATATACACTTATTTTTTTCTCATTTTTAAAATGTAGTTATGTTTTTCATGCCTTGTCTTCTGAGGATTTGAATTTTTTTTGGATTATATATTTTGGTTTGGTTTTGTATTATTTTCATTTGTTTATTTCTTATCTCTTTCTCATCTCTTCTCCTGATAATGGCCAAATTCTATTGTTCTCTCTTCCTCTCTTCCAATACTTCACTTCTTCTATTTCCTACCTCCTTCCATATAATCACCACTGTCACATTTCTTCTGCATTTTCTCTGTTAACTTTTTGAAATTGTAAGCTCTTTCCCAACTTCTTAACATATTTTCTTTTCCCCTAATTAACTGTATTTGTACCACACTGCAGAACTAATTGGGCTATATAACTCCTGCCCTACTGTTAATGCTGATGGAATCATTAGTGTTGTCAATGATATATTTGACACCTGCTGTTTGCTTTAAAGGTATATCTAGTTTATGGTTATTGTTTTTACTGCTGACAATTGCTAAACCTGAGATTGAAAAGGACAGGCATTTGAGAGTAGAGAAGGAACAGTAAAGGTCAACAAGAGGGCAAGCATGAGAACAGCCATTTTAACATGCCTCAGCATGCTACAAAAGAGTTTCTGTTTCTCAAAGGGTGTAGGTTTCTATTTCATGGAGAACAACTGTGAAATCCAAAATCCAGTCTGCGCCTGCATGTGGGACAATTGAAATCAAGAGGAATTTATCAACTTCTCCTTATGTGCTTTTGAAAGAAGGAGTGCTGCCTGGCTCAGTGGTGCACACCTGTAATCCCAGCGGCTGGAGAGGCTGAGGCAGGAGGATCATGAATTCCAAGCCAGTCTCAGCAAAAAGCGAGTTGCTAAGCATCTCAGTGAGACCCTGTCTCCTAAATAAAATACAGAAATAGGGCTGGTTCAGTGATCAAGTGCTCCTGAGTTCAATCCTTCGTACCCCTACCCCCCAAAAGAAGGAATGCTCTAAGACTTAAACAGCACTCTCACCCCCTCCCAGAACTGTGCTGGGAGTTCTGCATCTTTTACTCTATTTTAAATAAAATTCCTTCTTGTTTGCTTACCTTGGCAGTGTTCATGATGTTCATTCTTTGACTCTCTGTAACACGACCCTGATCCTGACTCCTGCCAATAACAAACCCAACATTCTGTTTTGTTGGTAGTAATTGATGTTGAAGATGACATAGTAGGAATGTGGTACTTACTTTAATGTTCTGTATTGTTTGCAACAGCTGTTACTATTTTTATTTGCCCTATTCTGTGAGATGCTGGGAAACTACAGGGACAATAAAAGTTCCCAGGTTAGAGACTCTGCTAAACTCAACCAAATGACAGTACACCTTGATCCACACATAAATTAATGACAAACTTCAGCCTTAATTTAATACAAAGAATAGAAGAGACAAAAACCAAAACTAAAAATTAGACTATGTAATTCCCAGTCATTCAAGTTGGAGTGATCATTAATATACAAGAAAACATAGCAGACACCTACTGTTGAATTCCTGATTTAGCTCATGATTTTTTATTGTCGGTACTGTTGTTAAATGCTGACACCACCATTCCTCTATAGGTGGCCAATAGTACTGCAGATGTCAAAGTAAGCATTTGAAGATTTAACATAAAGCTATATATTTGTTGCTGACATTAGTGCCACTCTTGGTTCACCCTTCCTCTAAGAGGGGCTGGACAGAGATTGGGTCAATTCAAGATCACAGAGAAGAGATCTTGCAGCTGAGAAATACATCTCAACCAAGCAGCAGTGAATCTCGCTTCACACACAATCTACTCTACCTGAGCCCTGCTATTATCCCAACTCAAAGAAGTGAGGAGACAAAAGCCCCAAACCAACAACAAGAATCCAATGAGGAACAATTAGAAAGGGATCTAAGGTCCATCCCCTGGCGTCTACTCATATATCATGAACAAAGAGAAGTCCCAGAACAAATAAGACAATTAGACACACATGGACACACATAACAAAAAGAGGTGTGGGATCCACCTCAATTGATGCACAAGTTCAAGATTTCTGAAAACATGAGGAAACAAGGAAACACTTCCTCCCCCAATCCACAATCCACCAACAAAGGATCCTACCCATGGTGAAGTAGACAAAATGCAGAGAAAGATTATTAAAAAATTCAATGAACTAAAAGGAAATCTAAGAAAGTAATTACAGGAGATGAATGACCACTTTAATAAAGAAATAGAAATAGTGAAAAGAAACCACATAGAACACTTAGAAATGAAAGATACAATCAAATTAAAAACTTACTTGAAGGCATTACTAAAGATTAGAATGTATAGGAGATAGAACCTCAGCCTTTGAATCCAGCAAAAAGAAGATAGTAAATGTTTATGCACCAAATATCAAGGCGCCAATTACGTTAAAACAAATACGTCATGACTTTAAATCCCACATAGACTCCAACACAATAATAGTGGGTAATTTCAATATATTTATAACCAATAGAACATCAAAGCATAAAATCAATACAGATATTTCCCAACCTAAATAATACTATAAGTCAAATGGACCTAATAGACATCTACAAAATATCCACCCCCAAACAGCTGAATTTACCTTCCTCTCAGCTATTCTAGGCCATAAAGCAAATCTTAGCAAATATAGAAAAATTGTGGAATACTACGTGTCCTATCACATCATAATGGAAAGAAACTAGAAATCAACATTAAGAAGATAGAAAGACACCCCATTTTCTTGTAAAGGCAGAATGAATATTGTCAGAATGGTCATACCACCAAAAGCAATAGACAGATTCAAGGCAATATCCATCAAAATACCAATGATATTCCTCACAGAATTAGAAAACACAATTTTAAAATTCATTTGGAAGAATAAGGGACAGAATAGTCAAAGCAATACTAAGCAAGAAAAGCATAATAGGTAGCATTACAATACATGGTCTGAAATTATGCTACAGAGCTGTAGTAACAAAAACAGCATGGTATTGGCATCGAAATAGACATGAAGACCAGTGCAACAGAATAGAAGACACAGAGGTAAATACCCATAGTTGTATGATATTTGACAAAGGTGCCCAAAATATATTTTGGAGAAAAGAGCCTTTTAAACAATGGTCCTTGGAAAACTGAATAGGTATATGTAGAAAAATGAAACTAGACCCCTCTCTCTCACCCTGTATAGAACTCAAATGGAAATGGATCAAAGACTTTGGAATTAGACCAGAAATTTTACCACTGCTAGAAGAAAACATAGGGCTAACACTTCATCATATAGGTGCTGGCACAGACTTCCTTAACAAGTCCCCCAGAGCACAAGAAATAAAATCAAGAATCAATAAGTGGAATGCCATCTAACTAAAAAGTTTTGCACAGAAAAGGAAATGATTAAGAGTGTGAACAGAGAGCCTGCAGGATGGAAGAAAACCTTGACCAGTCACTCCTCCAATAGGGAATTAATATATGTGTATATAAAGAACTCAAAAACATTACACCAAACACCACCACCATCAGATAACCAAACCAATAAATGGAAAAAAGAATAAACAGAAACTTCTCAAATGAAGAAATACAAATGACCAACAAATATATGAAAAAATGATCAACATCTCTAGTAATCAGGGAAATGCAAATCAAAACTACACTAAGATTTCATCTCACTCTAGTAAGAATGGCAATGATTAAGAATACAAACAATAATAAATGCTGGCAAAATTGTGGGGGGGGAAAGTTGTACTTTACAACCCTGTGGGACTATAGACTAGTACAACCAATGTGGAAAGTGGTATGGAGATTCCTCAAATACCTAGGAATGGAACCATCATCTGACCCAGCTGTTCTTGGTATTTTCCAAAAAGATCTAAATTTGGGATTCTATAGTGATACAGCCACATCAATGTTCATAGCAGCACAATTCTCAATTGGTAAATTATGGAATCAACCTAGCTGCCCATCAATAGAAAAATTGATTTAAAAATTGTGGCATGTATACACACACATGCATACACACACACACACACACACACACACACACACAATGGAGTTCTACTCAGCCATGAAAAGAATGGAATTAGGGTGTTTCCTTGTAAACGAATAGAAATGGAGACTATCATACTAAGTGAAATAAGACAAATTCAGGAACTCAAAGGACAAATGCTTTTTCTATGTGGAAACTAGAATATAATAAAGTAAAGGGGGAGGGAAGGATAGGATAATATGAAGACAAAGAGAAAATCAGTAGTGTAGAAGGAGATCAAGAGGCAGAGTGGAGGGATGAGTAAGGGGAGAAAATGCAGAATGAATCCTTAAAAAATATGCTATATGCATATATAAATATATGACAGGGTACTTCACCTTTATGCATAGGCAGAAAGAATCAGTTATATAAATTAATGGATGAGGGAAAGGAAGTGTAGTAAAGTAGAGAGGAGAATGGGAGAGGGCAAGGAAAGGGGGAGGGAAAAAGGGGAGGGAAAGGATGGGATCCCAAACTGAAATAGGATTCCATGTATGTATGTGTTTGTTGGGATGAACCCAACCAGTATGTATAATTATAAAGCTCTAATAAAAAAAGATGATTCCTAAAGGTTCATTCTATTTTCTTGTGGTTCTTATTCTTTATTACCTATAAGTCACTGTCTAATACACATTGTTACAAAAATAGGTCAGAATTTACAGCACAGTACTTTGACATACAGAGTCAAATGTTACAATTTCCTTCAGGACTATTCATTGACTATTTTCTTTATATTTGTGTGATGAAATTTATAGAAAACATTTTAAAAAACAAATTTAATTCAAAGGTATATTGAATTCTGAATTCTGGGGAAGCAGAACAGTATTTTATCCTTAAAAAGCCATTTGTTTATATCAGCAAGGTTTTAGTTAAAAAGAAAACACAGCAGTGAAACAAAAAAAAATCCCCTCTAAAACAAACAAAAGTCTACAGTCCCATCCCACTAAACAAGCTTAGATAGAATTAAAATTCTTTTAGCATTTATAATTACTGTAATTCTATCATAAAGATGTGTGACATTTGATGAAACATTTCTCTATTCTTGCACATTTAGATGACTTGCAATTTCCCATTATTTTTATCATAAAATTATATGTAGTCTCAAAGTATCATACAGGTAGGTGTATATACTCAATGATCATCTCTGGTTGCTACAGTTGGGATACATTTTATTTTTCTTTGACTTCTTTGTGAGTTAATTCTTCAAAACTTCTAAGGGAGAAATAATGCTAATTATACATACATTCATGCAGACAGTTGAAAAGAAGATACTACTTCCCAACTCATTCCTTGAGTTTATGAGAACTAGATTCTAAAACAAATCAAGAACATCACAAGAATAGAAAATTATAGGCCAAAACCTCTGCTTCTTGGCTGTCTTGCCCTGAACTGCTTTCCTCCACTACATACTTCCAAGGTGATATTCTGCCTCAGCTGGAGCCCAGAGCAAAGAAGTTGGTCAACGAGACCTCTGAAACCTTGGGGAGGCTAGGAGGTCCAAGATCAAGGAGCTGACGTATTTGGTTCCTGGTGAGGTCTCTTCCTGGCACAGAGGCTGCCTTCTTGCTGTGTCCTCACATGGCAGAGAGACCTGGCTCCAGCTTCTTCTGTACAATATCTTTCCAGTGTGTCTCCAGTGGAACCAATCTCTGTTCCATCATGCACTCATTCTTTCAACTCCCAGCAGTGTGACCTAGATCCCATTTGCAGAAGGCAGTATTGGAAAGAGTACATGCAAATCTTGTTCTCAAGGAATCAAGCAAGCCTGGTTTCCAAACACAGCTCAACTGCTTATTGGCAAATTATTTCTTTGATCCTAAGATTTCTCATCTGAAAAATGGGAAGAATAATATCCGTCTCATTGTATAGTGGTGAGGATTTAATTAAACGGGGTTCAAGATTCTTTAATACCAAAATTGAGAAGCAGGCTGAGAGAAGGGAAAAAGATAATAAAAACATCAAAGTTCTACTTGTAATTGATGTAGGTTCTAGGAATATGAAATTTGATAAAATTAAAATACAAATTAGTTGAAGGATTTCCTTGACAGACATAAAGTAAAATTTATAAGTGTTGAGAGACCAGTGGGAGAACACACTCATTCCAGGATTTAGGTCACACCCATGGCATAGACATTTGGATAACATTGACATTTTGATAACATCGAACTTCGATGTTTGGTAGTCAATTATTTATGTTTGCAGAGACTCAGATTAAACAATTTACTTAACAGTTTAAACCAAAAAAAAAAAAAAAATCACAGGCCAACCTTCCTTATTACCATAGATGCAAAAATTTTAAATAGAACAAATCAGATTCCCAAACATACCATGAACATATACATCAGGATGAGGTAAGTTTATTCCAGGAATGTAACATTTGCTTAACATTCAAAAATTAATTAATTAAATTATCACATGAACAAATAGTAAATCCATACAATAACCTGAAAAGATATAGAGAAATTATTTGATAAAATCCAACATTTACTTCTAATTAAAACTCTCAGCACACATGGACTAAATAGAATTTCCTTAACTAGGCAGAAAGTAGCTACAAAAATACCTACACCTAACACTTAACATAATGGTGACTGCTTTCTCCTTAAGATCAGAAATAAGACAAATCCTTATTCTGTTCTTATCACTTCTATTCAATATAGTAGGATTCCTAGCCAGTGCAATAAAATAAGGAATGAAAAAAGCATACTGAGTGACAAAAGAAGTAAAACTCTCTGTTTTGAGACAACGTGATTATCTACATAAAACTTTTAGTAGAATCTTTTTAAAAAGCTAATAAAAGTATTAAGTTTATCAAATATGCAAGATAAAAGATAATATACAAAAATCAATTGTATTACTTCATATTGGCAACAAGCAATTGGAAACAGAAATTAAGTATGCCATGCTGTTTATGATAGCATAAGAGACAAGATATTTAGGAATAAATCTATCAAAACATAAAATATGTACATACTGAAACCTACAAATTAAAGAAATTAAAGAATATCTACATAAATGAAGATATATAATGTTCTCATTGGTTGGAAGACTCAATATTGTTAAGATTTAAGTTCAATTGAAATTTATGTACTGACTTAATGAAATCCTAATACAATACCAGTGCATATTTTGATAGAAATTGATAATCTGATTTTAATGCTCAGACAGAAATGTAAAGGGCATAAAACAGTCAAAATAACTTTAAAAAGAAAAGGTTGAATAACTAATCTCACCTGATTTTAGGACTTATTCTAAGACTGTGGTGATCAAGAAAGTGTGGTGTGGTATTGGTAAACAGGCGAATAGATCAATGGAACAGAGTAAAACTCCAGAAATAAGCCTACACTTAATGGCACACATCACTGGGCGACTGATTTTTGAGAA
Organism: Sciurus carolinensis; assembly: GCF_902686445.1. Lineage (NCBI taxonomy): Eukaryota > Metazoa > Chordata > Mammalia > Rodentia > Sciuridae > Sciurus > Sciurus carolinensis. The sequence continues at coordinate 87,073,182 of NC_062222.1, forward strand.
AGGTATGTAGATAATTTGGTAGAAAAGTTTTACCTTTTCTGTAAATGAATCAGGCACAATTGGATATACATGTGCACAAAAAATGAACTTGAAACTAAACCTTTATCATGTACAAAAATTAACTTAGATTATAAAACCAACTGCAACATGAACAACTCTAGAGTCTTTGGGAAAAAATGAAATTTTTGTGGTATTGAGTAGGCAAGAATTTCTTAGGCATTATACTAAAATGTATGATTCATAACAGAGAAAACTGATAAATTGGGATGTACCAAACTTGAGAACTTCTCTTTGAAAGATACTCTTAAGAAGATGAAGGGGCAAACCATTGTGGGAGAAAGTATTGTTATTTGTCACCCAAAGGTTATCAACTTATAGATACAATTCAGGAGATTACAACCAACACAAACACAATAATTTATACATATATATTATAAAGATAATTAAAAACAATAATTATTTGAAAAAATGTTGGGAAATATGACAGAAGAGAGCATTAAAGTTGGTGTGTTATAGGTACAGCTACCAGGAGAAATTTTGATATTCAATCTCAAACTCATATTTTGAAGAGAGTGTGTATAATAGATCTGACTTTGATTAAGGGTATACAGCAGGACAGAAAAAAGTGAAGAGGATTTAGGCAATTACATCAGAGAAGATATATGGATTCAAAATTATGATGATATTTGACATTATTAGTTATTACTGAAATGTAAATTAAAACAATGAGTACCATTACATACTTATTAGAATGACTTAAGTTAAAAACACTGACTATACCAAGTGTTGGCGAGGATGTCAGGGAACTCAACATTCCTGAGTTGAGAATAAAACATTCATTGCTGGTGGGAATTAAAAAAATTATAACCAATTTGTAAAACAGTTTGTTAGTTTCTTAAATAAAGATATACATATTCTACAATCCAATGACTTTACTACAATTTAATCCAAGAGAAAGAAAAATAAATGTGCACAAAAGACTTTTACATGATTGTTCATAACTGATTTATTTATAATAGCCCCAAATTGGATGCAACCAAATAGCCAAATAACAAGTGCATGGATAAACAAATTGTGGAACATTCATACAATGGAATACATGCTGGCCATAAAGAGGCATGGATGATTGGAGTATGCTACATCAATCGTTATCAAAATAAGTATACTAGGGAAAGGGGCCAACAAAATAATACAGCATATTACATGAAATTACAGAAAATGCAAACTGATCCATAGTGACAGAAAGCTGATGAGGGGTTGCCTGGGAATTGGGGCCAATGAGGACTAGGAGAGAGGAATAACAAACAGATGTAACAAAACTTTGGGGAGGTGATGCATATGTTGATGATCTTGAATGTGGTGATGGTTTCATAGGCAGATAGATAGGTCAAAACTTTAATTGTACACTTTAGATGAGCAGTGTATTGTGTGTCTGTATATCTACATGTATATTTATCTGTATACATATATGTCAGAAAAGCTGTTAAGAATAAACCTTCTCCCATAAAAATCAAAGGCTCTCTTTTTAATTAACCTCATTTACCAACTTTGGTTTCCTTTATTCAACACTAAATATTTTATTCTATTCTCCCTTGTGTGTGCATGGTTTCTGATGAGAAATTTTTTGAAATTCTTACCTTTGTTTCTCCTCTTTTTTTCTCAAAACTTTGTTTTTTCTTTTCTTTGATTTAATTTCTGAGTGTGAATTTTTTAGCATTATCTTGTTTGGTGTACTCAGAGCTTCCTCAATGTGTGGTTTAGTACCTGTCATTAATTTTGGACAATTCATGGCCATTATTACTTCAAATATCTATATATGTATTTGCTCTGTTTATTTTTTTTTCCTTCTCTCTCTGGCGTTCCAGTTACATATATTTGTACCTTTTGAAGTTATCCCATAGTTCTTAGATGTCCTGTCTGTGTAATTTTTTTTTTAATCTTTGCATTTCAGTTTGGGAAACTTTTACTAATTTCAAACTCACTGATTCTTGTCTGTGTCCAGTCCACAGGTGATCTTATCAAAGACTTTCTTCATTTTTGTTACTATGTTTTGTTTTTTACATATCCTTTTCATACTTTCCCAGAAGTTCCATCTCTCTGCTTACAATACCCATCTGTTCTTACATATTGTTTACTTTTTGCATTAGTGCCCTTAACATAGCAAACATAGTTATTCTAAGTTTCTTGCATGATAATTCCCCAATCTGTATCATGTCTGTCTCTGATTCTAATTTTGTTGTCATCACAGACTGTTTTCTCTGCCTTTTGGTGTGCATTGTAATTTTTTGTTGTTGTTGTTAAAAGTTGAGTATGTTATATTGAGTCATAGAAACTGAGGCAAATAGGCTTTTAGTGTGAAGATGTCCATTAACATGGCTGTGTAGTGTTTGCTATAACTCTAGGTATGATAGACTACATTAGGCTCAAAGCCCTTGTTTTTCTTTCTCCTGTTGTCCTTGGTCAACCAAAATTCCTCCTGGGAAGACCCTGAATCTTCCAGTCTTTCAGCTGTAACCCATTGGTATAATACTGGAGCCCTATTGGTGTGCTGGTAATATGTGGGCAGGGAAAAAATTCTACCATCTCATGATTGAATTTCAGTCTTTTAGTGAGCCTGTGCTACTATTTCACAAGTGACCCTTAGTTTTATTTTTACCACTTATGTGAGTCTGGAAAGTTAGAAGGTGCTGGAGTCAGGGGACTTCCCACCACTAGGTGGGATTGTGCTCTGAAGTTTTTTTCTTAGAAAAATAGCCCTTTTGATCCTTTTTCAAGATGGCGGACTAGAGGGCGGTTGCATTTCATGTTGCTCCAGGATGCAGGATTCAAAAGAGGAGATAGCAAGAGACTTGGGACCAACTCAAAGCCGCCGGGTGAGTCTCTCCCGTTGGGGAGGCGTCCCAGATGGGGTGGTAGCCCCGGAACACAGGGAACTTTGTGAAGTAGAGTTGCTCGGCGAGACGCCCCTCTCCCCACAGGAGCGGTAAACACGGACAACTGGGATCATCGTAGAGGAGGCAGCTCAGCACAGCGCTTGGACTTGGAGCAACCACTGGGGCTCCGGGCGGCTGCCTGAGGAGGAGCTGCGTGGCGAGCTGTTTGGATTCAGAATGACCACTTCTGAACACCGGGGGCTGCCCGGAGGAAGAGAAGAAGTGCGGCAGGTCGCTTGGTCTAGGAGGGTGGTTGCCAGAGGAGGAGGCAAGTGGTGAGGTGTTTAGACTCAGAGCGACTGCTTCTGAACACCGGGGGGCTGCCCGGAGAAAGAGGAGAAGCACGGCGGGTCGCTTGGTATAGGAGTGACTGCATCAGAGCCACAGGCGGTTGCCAGAGGAGGAGGCGAGTGGTGAGTTGTTTGGACTCAAGGGGACCGCTCCTGAACACCAGTGGCCTGCCTGGAGGAGGAGCTCGGTGGGTCGCTTGGTCTCCGAGCGACCGCTCCTGAACACCCAGGGGGCTACCCCGAGGAGGAGGAGGAACAGGGCGGGTCACTTGGACTCAGAGTGACTGCGTAGGGCTACGGGCGGTTGGCGGGAGGAGGAGACGCGAAGTCACTAGTGACTCCTAGTGACTGCGTCGGTACACCGGGCGGCTGTCCAGAGGAAGAGGTGTGTGGCGGGTCTCTGGGTCTCGGAGCGATTGTACGAGGCTCCAGGTGGTGGCTCAGAGGAGGGGACACATAGCCAGGCAATTAGGTGCAGAGCAGGGTCCCAGGATCTAGGCGGCTTCTTGCTGGAAGAGCCACACAGAGACAAGCCTAGGGGCAGAGCAAAGTTTCCAGGACTGCGGGCAGATTCTCTGAGGAGAGGCAGCCTAAGGAGACTTGTCTGCGAAGGGTGAGGCTCCCAGGCCCAGGAGGTAGGTCCGGGTCCCTGGGAACATTGCAGAGGAAGACAGCCCAGCCCAGGCACTAGTTGTAGATTGAGGGGAACCTCTAGGAGGGGAACTGACCAGTGACACCTCCCCACCGGGTGAGTCTTCCCTGCCAGGTGAGGTTTTCCCACAAGGACGGTAAAACCAGAGACACAGGCTCAAACAGGCCTTGCCTCAGCCCGCAGCCTAGTTCCCCTTTGGATGACCATTGGTCAACAAGTGGAGGCACCTCTGCCCACTAGCAGGGAATATACCCCACCTGAGGGTCACCAACCCTAGAAAGGCAGATTCTTTGTGGAGCACTGCATTATCAACTTCCTCCAAGACTTCAGGCTACTGAAGGATAAGAGGTGATATACTAGCAATCTTCAGGGACATTATAAGTCAATAGAGGAAATCTGCAATATCTTAGTGACCCACTGATTCCTGAACAATATGAGAAAACAAGGGAAGAAAATGCCCCAAACAAATCTACATGTTACATCAATAAAATCCAACGACAGCATGGCAGTAGAAATGTCAGAAAGGGAGTTCAGAATGTACATAATTAAAATGATTAGGGAAGCAAACGATGAGATGAAAGAGCAAATGCAGGCATTGAGTGATGAGATGAAAGAGCAAATGCAGGCATTGAATGATAGCACCAATCGACAGTTAAAAGAGCAAATTCAGGAAGCAAAAGATCATTTCAATAAAGAGTTAGAGATATTGAAAAAAAACCAAACAGAAATCCTTGAAATGAAGGAAACAATAAACCAAATTAAGAACTCCATAGAAAGCATAACCAATAGGATAGAACACCTGGAAGACAGAACCTCAGACATTGAAGAAAAATTATTTAATCTTGAAAACAAAGTTGGCCAAACAGAGAAGATGGTAAGAAATCATGAACAGAATCTACAAGAATTATGGGATATCATGAAAAAGCCAAATTTGAGAATTATTGGGAATGAGGAAGGCTTAGAGAAACAAACCAAAGGAATGAACAATCTATTCAATGAAATAATATCAGAAAATTTCCCAAATCTGAAGAATGAAATGGAAAATCAAGTTCAAGAGTCTTATAGGACTCCAAATACACAAAATTACAACAGACCCACATCAAGGCACATTATAATGAAAATACCTAACATACAAAATAAAGACAGAATTTTAAAGGCTGTGAGAGAAAAGAACCAAATTACATTCAGGGGGAAGCCAATACGGATATCAGCAGATTTTTCAATCCAGACCCTAAAAGCTAGAAGGGCCTGGAACAACATTTTTCAAGCTCTGAAAGAAAATGGATGCCAACCAAGAATCTTATACCCAGCAAAACTTACCTTCAAATTTGACGATGAAATAAAATCATTCCATAATAAACAAAAGCTAAAAGAATTTACAAAAAGAAAGCCAGCATTACAGAACATTCTCAGCGAAATATTCCATGAGGAAGAGATAAAAAACAAAGAAGCAAATCAGCAAAGGGAGGACTTATCCTAAAGGAACTGTCAAATAAAGGAGGAACCAAGGTGTGTCCAAAATAAATAAATAAATAAATAAATAAAATTTAAAAAATGAACCAAATGACCGGGAATACAAATCATATCTCAATAATAACCCTGAATGTTAATGGCCTGAATTCATCAATCAAAAGACATAGACTGGCAGATTGGATTAAAAAGAAAGATCCAACAATATGTTGCCTTCAAGAGACTCACCTCACAGAAAGAGATACCCATAGACTAAAGGTGAAAGGATGGGGAAAAACATACCATGCACATGGACAAAGCAAAAAACCTGGAGTATCCATCCTCATTTCAGATAATGTGGACTTCAAGCCAAAGTTAGTCAGAAGGGATAAAGGACATTTCATACTGCTTACGGGAAGCATAAATAAGCAAGATATAACAATCATAAACATCTATGCCCCAAACAGTGGCTCATCCATGTATGTCAAACAAATCCTTCTCAATTTTAGAAACTTAATAGACCGTAACACAATAATACTAGGTGATTTTAACATGCATCTCTCACCACTGGACAGATCTTTCAAACAAAAATTGAACAAAGAAACCATAGATGTTAATAATACATAGATGTTAATAATTTAGACTTAACAGACATTTATAGAATATACCATCCAACCAAGAGCGAATAAACTTTCTTCTCAGCAGCACATGGATCCTTCTCTAAAATAGACCATATATTATGCCACAAAGCTACTGTTAGCAAATACAAGAAGATAGAGACACTACCTTGTATTCTATCAGATCATAATGGATTGAAGTTAGAAATAAATGAAAGAGTAAAAAACAGAAACTACTCCAACATCTGGAGATTAAACAATATGCTATTATATGATGAATGGATAACAGAAGATATTAGGAAGGAAATTAAAAAATTCTTAGAGGTCAATGAGAACAAAGAAACATCATATCAAAATATCTGGGACACTATGAAAGCAGTACTTAGAGGAAAATTTATTTCATGGAGCGCATTTAATAAAAGAAGTAAAACTCAACAAATAAACGACCTAACACTATAGCTCAAAGCCCTAGAAAAAGAAGAACAGACCAACACCAATAGTAGTAGAAGACAGGAAATAGTTAAACTCAGAGCTGAAATCAACGGAATTGAAACGAAAGAAACAATCAGAAAAATTGACAAAATAATAGTTGGTTCTTCGAAAAAATAAACAAAATTGATAAACCTTTAGCCACACTAACAAAGAGAAGATGAGAGAAAACCCAAATCACTCAAATTCGGAGTGAACAAGGAAATATCACAATAGACACGACTGAAATACAAAACATAATTAGAAGCTATTTTGAAAATCTATACTCCAACAAAATAGAAAATTTCGAAGACATCAACAGGTTTCTAGAGACATATGAATTGCCTAAACTGAACGAGGAGGACATACACAATTTAAATAGACCAATTTCAAGTAATGAAATAGAAGAAGTCATCAAAAGCCTACCAACAAAGAAAAGTCCAGGACCAGATGGGTTCTCAGCTGAGTTCTACAAAACCTTTAAAGAAGAGCTCATTCCAATACTTCTCAAAGTATTCCATAAAATAGAAGAGGAGGGAACCCTCCCAAACTCATTCTATGAAGCCAATATTATCCTGATACCTAAACCAGACAGAGACACATCGAGGAAAGAAAATTTCAGACCAATATCCTTAATGAACATGGACGCAAAAATTCTCAACAAAATTTTAGCAAATCGCATCCAAAAACATATTAAAAAGATAGTGCACCATGATCAAGTGGGTTTCATCCCAGGGATGCAAGGTTGGTTCAACATCAGGAAATCAATAAATGTAATTCACCATATCAATAGACTTAAAGTCAAGAATCACATGATTATTTCAATAGATGCAGAGAAAGCATTTGATAAAATACAGCACCCCTTCATGCTCAAAACACTAGAAAAAATAGGGATAGTGGGAACATTCCTTAACATTGTAAAGGTCATGTATGCTAAGCCCATGGCTAATATCATTCTAAATGGTGAAAAACTGAAAGCATTCCCCCTAAAAACTGGAACAAGGCAGGGATGCCCTCTTTCACCACTTCTTTTCAATATCGTCCTTGAAACTCTAGCCAGAGCAATCAGACAGACCAAAGAAATTAAAGGGATACGAATAGGAAAAGAAGAACTCAAACTATCTCTGTTTGCTGATGATATGATTATATACTTAGAGGAACCAGGAAATTCCACCAGAAAGCTTTTAGATCTCATAAGTGAATTCAGTAAAGTAGCGGGATATAAGTTCAATGCACATAAATCTAAGGCATTTTTATACATAAGTGATGAATCTTCAGAAAGAGAAGTTAGGAAAACTACCCCATTCACAATGGCATCAAAAAAAAATAAAATACTTGGGAATCAATCTCACAAAAGAGGTGAAAGACCTCTACAATGAGAACTACAGAACACTAAAGAAAGAAATTAAAGAAAACCTTAGAAGATGGAAAGATCTCCCATGTTCTTGGATTGGAGAATTAATATTGTCAAAATGGCCATACTACCAAAAGTGCTATACAGATTCAATGCAATTCCAATTAAAATCCCAATGATGTACCTTACAGAAATAGAGCAAGCAATTATGAAATTCATCTGGAAGAATAAAAAACCCAGAATAGCTAAAGCAATCCTTGGCAGAAAGAGTGAAGCAGGGGGTATCACAATACCAGATCTTCAACTCTACTACAAAGCAATAGTAACAAAAATGGCATGGTATTGTTACCAAAATAGAAAGGTGGATCAATGGTACAGAATAGAGGACATGGACACAAACCCAAATAAATACAATTTTCTCATACTAGACAAAGGGCCCAAAAATATGCAATGGAGAAAAGATAGCCTCTTCAACAAATGGTGCTGGGAGAATTGGAAATCCATATGCAACAGAATGAAACTAAACCCATATCTCTCACCATGCACGAAACTAAACTCAAAATGGATTAAGGATCTCGGAATCAGACCAGAGACCTTGCATCTTATAGAAGAAAAAGTAGGTCCAGAGCTTCAACATGTCGGCTTAGGACCAGACTTCCTCAATAGGACTCCCATAACACAAGAAATAAAAGCAAGAATCAATAACTGGGATAGATTCAAACTAAAAAGCTTTCTCTCAGCAAAGGAAACTATCAGCAATGCAAAGAAAGAGCCTACAGAGTGGGAGAAAATCTTTGCCAATCATACTTCAGATAGAGCAGTGATCTCCAAAATCTATAAAGAACTCAAAAAACTCTACACCAAGAATGCAAATAATTCAATTGACAAATGGGCTAAGGAAATGAATAGACACTTCACAGAAGAAGATATACAAGCAATCAACAAACATATGGAAAAATGTTCAACATCTCTAGTAATAAGAGAAATGCAAATCAAAACCACCCTAAGATTCCATCTCACCCCAATTAGAATGGCGATTATCAAGAATACAAGCAACAACAGGTGTTGGCGAGGATGTGGGGAGAAAGGTACACTCATACATTGCTGGTGGGGCTGCAAACTAGTGCAGTCACTCTGGAAAGCAGTGTGGAGACTCCTTAGAAAACTTGGAATGGAACCACCATTTGACCCAGCTATCCCACTCCTTGGCCTATACCCAAAGGACTTAAAATCAGCATAATACAGAGATATAGCCACATCAATGTTCATAGCTGCTCAGTTCATAATAGCCAGATTGTGGAACCAACCTAGATGTCCTTCAACTGATGAATGGATAAAGATACTTGGTATATATATATACCATGGAATATTACTCAGCCATAAAGAATGATAAAATTATGGCATTTGCAGGCAAATGGATGAAATTGGAGAATATCATGCTAAGTGAGATAAGCCAATCTCAAAAAACCAGAGGACGAATGATATCGCTAATAAGTGGATGATGACACATAATGGGGGGTGGGAGGAGTTAGTGTTAGGGTTAGAGTTAGGGTTAGGGAGGGGGCAAGAATGGAGGAAGGAAGGACTGTATAGAGGGAAAATAGGGGTGGGAAGGGTGGGGGGGAAGGGGAAAAATAGCAGAATGAATCAAACAACATTACCCTATGTAAATTTATGATCACACAAATGGTATGCCTTTAAGCCATGTACAAACAGAGAAACAACATGTATCCCATTTTTTTACAATAAAAAAAAAAGAAACCCATAAAAAAAAAAAAGAAAAATAGACCTTTGTAATGGAGCATGCTCTAGGCATTTCACAATGATTATTTCCCCCTGGCCCCTGCCTGAGCTAGTCAAAGTTCTTTCTTGGTTTTTCATTTTAAGAACCTGGGCAGTGTTTCTGGAGATAAAAGCCGTGGAAGTATGGGTATGGTCATTCCTGAAGCCTGCGGGTCCCAGAGTCTCACCTACACACTAATCCACATGCTGTCTCCAACAATTCATCAAAATTTCCATCTAACTATTTCTACCAGTTTAAGGTTCCACAGTTCCCTCTGATTGAGATAAGCAAATCTCAGTTCTAAGTGTCTGAATTCACCTATTTCTTAGATTTTTGGTGGTGGTTTCCCTCCCAGCTTCAGTTCTTTGGAGGGTCCAAGAAAAGTCAGTAGTTTGCACTTTTTTTCAGCTTTCTTTTTCTTGTAAGAATGACAGTGACAACCTCTTAGCACTTTATATGTTGGAACTGAAATAGGAAAATGCATTTTTTTCTAGTTGTGGACAAGTTTCCTAAACTCTTCAAAGTGTCAAGATATGATCACTAGAAATTAGAAATACCTTTTTTCCCTCTTTGCAAAAATAGAAATATATTTCCTGCTTTCTTGGAGCTTAGTCTAATACATAAGCTGGACCATTTAAAAACAGGAAGATAGGTGGTTGATAGAGATGAGCACAGAGGAGAGCCATGATCTAATCTGCCAGGGTCGGGCAGAATATGGAGAGAGCAAGGATTCAGGAAATGGGTCTTTTGTGAGCTAACATGTTGAAGACAGAGATGAGAGAGGAAATGTAGTCTGGGTCAGAATAGCAAACACAGAGGCGTGAAGGTGAAAGAAAAAATAACAGACATTATTACTTAGTATTTTTGAGTGCTTTGCTTATTTTTTGCAATTAACTCCTACTGTTTTACGCTACTTAATTTAGAACACTGTGCAGCGCATAGGGAGTGTTCGCAGATGGCCTTTGTACCTCCAACCTCTTTGTGGCTACCCTAGCCCAGTACAATTAAGACTTTATTTTCTATTGAGTTATAAATGAAAATGTGATACATTCATTTCAATTATAATTTGTTTCTAACATCTTTATTTGTGATATTGTGAAACAAAGGAAATCCTTAATTTTCATGTGTTCTGAGAATTTGTTTTGTGAGAAATGCTTTAGACTAATTAATGAGAGTAATAAGAGAATCCTGCAAGTTGCAAGATGTTCAATTAACCACAGCTGCCCTTTGGGAACATTCCCTGGACTTCAGCGATCCATCGAAGGTTTTGAGAACCTAAGGCAAGGCTTCCAGCCTAACACAAGAGAGGATTGTCTAATAATTAGAACAACAGACTGGGAGTTGCTTACCTTGAATTTTTGCTTTAGCAAGTTTTTCTGTCTGACCTTGGGCAAATTGCATAATCTTTGGGGGCTTCTTTATCTTTCAAATGCTGATAATACTTGCTTGATTTTAGACTTTTTTAAGGTCCTTGGATAAAAGCTGTTTTAAAAGCTTGTTGTATTATCAGGAAATGCCAGATTTAGAAGTTATTATTAACTGTGGTAGGCATGTGAATTCACATCCTCCCTCCTCCCAAGATTAGAAAAACCCACCATCAGAGTTCAACTGCTGGGTTGCCATGGGCACAGAGTTCTTTCATGATATTTTGTGGAGCAGTTAACAGTCAGTAGTACTTGTGGGTAAAAGTTGTGTTTTCACTGTTTCTTTCAGGTCAACATTATTTATTTATTAGCTGCAGACCTCATTATATTCCACTGGGTGGCTTTATAAGTGTCACCACCATGAACATCTGACATTGGTTTATAATGTAAGAGAAATAACCTGACAAAAACATAGAATCCCACATGGTAAATAAATGAACATGCTTTAAAAAAGAACACGAAAATCACAGGAGGAAAAAAACAATCAGTTTCTAGTGGAGAACTTACAACAAAAAACATGATTCTCCCTTGGCCATAACCAGGTCATGACTTCTATAAAGTTTAACCAGATTGGCAAATATTGAATGCTGGCAGAAATAACATTCTCTTTATTTCATCTCATTTACATTCTGTGAAGCTTCGTGCTTCTTTTTAGGTCATTATTTGTTGATACTTCAAAAAAAAAAACAAAGACAAAATTATTACTAGTAGGGCTGCTAAGTCCTTTGAGGCAAGTGTCTCCAAAACATAGCAAGCTATTTGTTCCTGAACTCTTGCATTTTTTCCTTTCTTCTTGAAAGTTGTTTGCTTATGTAGAACTATAAAACATGTTAGGTGTAAGGCAAGATAACTTGTTGACAAACAACCAGGAAGCCCTGGTCTGAATGCTTCTCTTAGGGAAAATGCTCTGACTGAAAAGCGGCTCCTTCCATGATCAGAGATTCAGAGGAAACCTCACAAGGCCACCAAATTTCCTCAATTGTAAAACTGAGAAGAGTTCTGAGAAAGTTACATTTTATATGAGTTTATGCTTTAAATTATCAAATAGTATTGAGTATTTACTATATGTTGGGTACAATTATAGGTACAGAGAAATCAAAGATTAATTAAACAAAGCCCTTAATTTCCAGGGATTTTTAATACAGTGGAGGAAACTGACATCCAGACTATGTCATTGGAATACTTCTAGGTCTAACCAACTTATGGGTAAAATTGAATAATGTAAACTCTTGCAATCCCCAACTGTTTATGGGAATTCCTGGGACGGATTCACATATGCTCAAGAACAGTCCTTATGTCTTGTCCAGTCATTCTTTTTGCCTTGTCCATGGCTTCTGGAGTCCCATGAAAAGGTAATATCTTCTTAAGCATCTAGAGACAGGAAATTGTCTGGGATCAACTCCACATCCATTTTTCTTTCTTGAAAATGGATAATGTGGTAGCATTAAAAATAAAGGAAGTGAGAAAAAAGCATATTTTGGGGGGAAGAAGTGCATATCATATGTTTTGAATTAAAGGTGTCTGTGAGACGCTCAAGTGAAGATGACATGTGAGCATTCTCTGTTGCTCAGGAGAGAAATGTGTCAACCTGGGGCCTTAGCATATAGTGACTGTTGAAGCTATGTTTGTTGAGAACACCCTGAGAAAGTGCTTAGAGAGTGGAGGAAAGAGGAATATGCTATAAAGAAGGAATCCAGTCTTGTCATTAAAACCATGTTTCTGGGTATAGGAGACTGGAGAGAATAGGAAGATAAAGGGTACCTTAAGGGAAGGAGTCAAAGGGATCCCTACAAGGGAAGAGGGGAGTCAAATGTAGGGGATTTGATAGAGACAAATCTCAATGATTTCCCAGGGATTTTTTTTTTGTTGTTGTTGTTATTGTTTAAATGTCTGCTCCTTCTAATGAAGGAGAAAAGTTGAAAACTGAAAGCTACAGGAATTTCCTTGATAAGATTCTAAACTTTCCAGTCTTATGCTTCAGATGTCCTCTCCATCCTCCCAAACCAAACCAAACCAAATCCCACTCTGACTTTTATGTGTACTTACTCAAGACACAAACTGGAAACCGAATGAGATGCTACTTGCCAAGAGCAGAGAAAACAAAACAAAAGAAAAAAACAAAACAAAACAAAAAACGGAGAAACTGAACATTCAACATATTTTAGTTTATAGTGTTAACAATTTTCTTTTATCAATTCAATTTAATTTACTTTTGTCTAAAGTCTTTCTGTATTTATAAATTTATACCTGCTACTTCTATTTCTGTTATTAATATATTCCTTTGAAACTCAGATATATAAAGTTGGGTTAATCATATTCTTTGCTTCATATCATACTATTGTTAGATAATTGTCTGGTACTTTATATTTTATGTATTATAGTATCTATAAACTGACTACCTAATCTGAATCTGGAACATTCCCAATAACTAAATTGACCTATGTGTTTTCCCCTCTCTCATCTCAACTCTCAAAGCAACCACTTATTTTTGTGATTATCATTTTTTACTTTAAAAATTTATATATATATCTGTGTGCCTAAATAACACATTATCCTTTGCTTACTTTTAAAACTTAAAATGGGCATCAAACTATATGTAATCTCCTGCGATTTGCTTTTTTCACCTGATATTATGTTGTAACAATTCATACATAATGTTGTTTGCAATAATATGATTCACTGCTGTGTAAACCCTGATTCTTTTTTTCTTCTTCTTCTCCAGTACTGGGGATTGAACCTAGGACCTTGTGTGTGCTAGGTCATGCTCTATACTAAGCTACACCCTTAGTCCTTTTAAAAATTTTATTTTGAGACAGTCTGTTAAGTTGTCCAGTCTGGTCTCAAATTTGTGGTCTTCTTTCCTTAGTCTCCCGAGTAGCTGGGATCACAAATGTGTGCCATCACATATGTACTGTGGTTCTTTTTTATCCATATTATTTGTCAAGGGGGGCTTGAGTTGTCTGAACATTTTAGGGCTTTTCCGGGCTTTATGTTGAAATGACAGATGATTTCTGGGATGGTTAATTTGTATAGCATCTGTGCAGTGGTAACTGTACAAGGGTAACTGCTCAAGTATCCGATTAAGCATTTAGCGGATTCCTGTGAAGGTGTTTCCAGGAGAGTCCAGTTTTTGAGTTTGTGGACTGAATAAAGCAGAAGGCTCTCCTCAATGTGAGTGGGCATCATCCAATCCATTGAAAGCCTGAAAAGAACAAAAGTGGAGGAGGTTTGAATGCACTCTTCTTGATTACTGGAGTTGGAATATTGATCTCTTGTGCTTGATGCTCCAGGGTCTCAGGTCTTCAGACCCCCAACTGAAATCTATATCAACATCTCTCTAGCTCTCAGACTTTGGAGAGCCACTGTCTTTCCTGTGTCTCCAGTTTACAGATGGTAGATGAGGGGACTTAGCCTTCATAATTGTGTGAGTCAATACATTGTACAGCTTCTTAGATCTCTCTGTCCCTTTATCCTGTTGGTTGTTTCTTTAGAGAACCCTAATATAGCTTCTATCTACATTTCCTTTACCTAAAGTAGCCAGGTGGCAAGCCAGCTCAAGGGAAGATGATGGAATGTTTGATGACCCCTGGTGCAGTCAGTCACTTGGAAGTGAAATTCTTAGGCTATAGGGCTTATGAAAATTCAGTTTTGTAAGACAACAGCAAGTTGTTCTCCAAATTATTGATGAATATTTATGCATTCAATAGCAGTATAAAAGAAATGTAATTTGTTTTGTAAAATATCTGAGAGATTTCATCACAAAGACCCTTTTCTGAAGCATTTTTTTTTTGAGCTTTATATTTGTACTTCCATGTAAAATAAATGGAGACTTTTTTGTTTTTTAATGATCCCAGGGACACTCTACCACTGATCCACATCCCCAACAATTATTTCTTAGAAATAATTTTTTCTTTTAAATCAGGATTTCACTGAGCAAACTTAAGTACATCAGTCTCCCAGTAATGGTGGGGCTGATCTGTTCTCAGAAACCCACCCCAAATAAACCAGTCAAATCCTCCCACAACCTAAGTACCAAGCCTTACACAAAAGACCACAGGGGATGTGGCCCAATGGTAGAGCGCTTAACCAGCATGTGTGAACCCCTAGGTGCTGATCCCCACCACCACAAAACAAAGATGACAACCCAGAATAGTGTGCTTGTTACTCCAAATGAACTTTTAGATTTTCTAGACTTCATCCTGATTCTGATTTTACTCACAGTGCAGGGAAAAGGTCCCTTATTAATAGGGAAAGTGGGCCTGGACTCTTGACTCCAGCTCTGCTCCTAATTCTCTTGTTGACTCTTGGTGTACTCTAGTTATCCTTGGCCTTCACTCTTCCTATTTGCAGAGCAATGAGTTATTAAAAACCAATAAAAGAGCCGGGTGTTGTGGCGTGAGCCTGTAATCCCGGTGGCTCAGGAGGCTGACACAGGAGGATCATGAGTTCAAAGCCAGCCTCAGCAAAAGCAAGGTGCTAAACAACTTGGTGACACCCTGTATCTAAATAAAATACAAAATAGGGGTGGGGATGTGACTCCCCCCTGAGTTTAATCCCTGGTACACATGTACATCAAAAACAAAACAAAAACCAATAAAAGAAATTTCTGCAGTTGGTGACCAGGTGATCAAAATGGTGTTGCTATTCACCTTCCGCCCACTATGTAAATACCTCATGGCAGTAGTTTATAATTAAAGGATCTCAGGGGGTACATTTGGCTCAAGGGTGCAATGTTCTTCCTCTCCAGAAAGGTCTAAACATCTGCCTGTCCACACAGAGGACAGAGGAGATAGTGTCCATCTTTCATGCAATTAGTTTCATTCCTCAGCACAATGTTGGGATTGCTCTAAGCATTTGCTGAAAAAGGAATGAGTGAATGAATGAATGTCAGCACAAGACAGTACCTCTGCAAACTTAAATTCTACGAGTACTTCCATGCGAATGTCAAAGTTACTAAAGGGCCAGGCCCCCAGGGAAAAGATAACTCTACACAAAACAGACTCATGGGCTTCCCTGATGACAGCTGCATCTCGACTTCAGATTACATCTCAGCACACTGCTTGGCCTTTACTAAATGCTTGATGAATGAACAATGGAGGGAATAGGTGCATATGGAGAGGTTAAAGAGGAGGTGAGGGGACAAGGGGTAAGGATGATTTCAGAAAATGGACTGGTCCAGACTTGGTTAACTTGGATTACCCTGGAAGAGTAAGAGAGTTCATTCTGTATCAGGGAAAGAGGACTCTGGGATCCTCAAATGAGAAAGGATATGAAGAAAAAGCCAAGGAACCAACTATACTCAAAATTATGTTAACTACATGGCTATTGGCTTTGATGTTTGAAAATCATCTATAGATTACTAAGCCACAAAACGATTACCACTAGCACCCATTTTTAGATAAAGAAGCCAAGAACTATCCTAAAATTGGTAGCTGGTGTCATGGTCCAAGCCCACTCTGAAAGGAGTGGTTCTTCATCCAATTGAGGGAAGATCCCACCAGATCTCACCCTTCACATTGGCTTTTGTGCTTAAGATGTTTCAGTAAGAAAAGTGACAAGATCTGGTTTGCTTTAGTATATTAGACATCTTTCTAATATAAACTATGAGAAAGCAATTCCAACTTAATGGAAGAGATGCCGAGAGATTCAAGATTAATGTTATCCACTATTAGCATATAAAATTGAGGGAAAGATCAGTGAATCGTGCTCATAGAATTCTGCCCCCATGGGAGATGGAAGGGTCAATCCAAAGCCACTGATGGAAAGATGAAGAAAGATGGACCCTCAGAGCATGAGTTTCTGGTTAGAATTTGTTCCTTGCTCACTATGTCAATTTTCCTTTTTAATTTTTATTTTGAGACAGAGCCTTGCTAAGTTGCTTAGGACCTCACTAAGTTGCTGAGGCTAGCCTTGAACTTGGAATCCTCCTGTCTCGGCTGAGACCTCAGAGGGGAGTCACTGGGATTACAGGTATGAGCCGCAGTGCCTGGGCAAATAGAGACATTTTTATGGCTCTTTTATAGATAGAATAACTGATAGGTTTAAATAAGTGAGTATCAAATTTGTGGTGTTTTTGTTTGCCAATCCTGACATTTCTTTGCATCTGGTAATAGTACTCGATCTTTGGCTTCTTGGACCACATTTCCCCATTGTATGTAGTTGTGATGAATGTCACCGTGCTTTGATCCCTTCCCCTCCCTCTTTCTTACCACAGGAAGGGACATAAGACACAGCCTTTGTGACCTAGAATATCTTTTTTGGTGGGGTGTACAGTGACTGAACTCAGGGGCACTCAACCACTGAGCCACATCCCCAGCCCTCATTTTGTATTTCATTTAGAGTTGTTTAGTGCCTCACTTTTGCTGAGGCTAGCTTTGAACTTTTGATTCTCCCACCTCAGTCTCTCAAGCTGCTGGGATTATAGGCATGTGCCACTGCACCTGGCTGTGACCTAGAATATCTTATTCCTTTGCTATGAGTGATTGAGTTAGCAGTGGGTCTATGGGCCAATAAAATTTTTTTAATGGATGTTCACAGAAGGGGGAACATGGGCCAATACAATTTTTTAAGAGAGAGAGAGAGAGAGAGAGAGAGAGAGAGAGAGACTCTTAATAAGATTAAGAGCTACAAGGACCATGTATATCTGAAACTGTAATTGGCTGCCTGCCCTAGAATCCTTGAACAAGCTGTCTGAAGAATAAGGGTAAAAGAAAAGCTAAGAACAGAAGGGAGAGATACAGAGCCTTGGCAACATGGTTTATTCTCTTTGATTTAGCTGTACTTGAAGACCAGTTCCTGAACTTTTCAGGTATATGAGCTAATACCCTCCCTATTTTACCTAAATCAATTTAGTTGGATGTCTGAGAGTCCTTTTGAGCTACTTAGTGACAGGGATAATATCTGAATCCATGTCTTCAATCTCTTGCTTGGACTCTTTTCCCACAAATCTTAACTGTGCCTCTTGGTTGTGCTTTTCTGCTATGAATTTTACCAGCTTGTTTTCACATTGAGTTCTGTAAGTAGAGACCTAAAGAAAACTTTGGGTGTAGGGGGCTTTAAGATTTTTGAGAAACCATTTGGAAGGTTACATGGTGAGTAATGTGTTACAGCACAAATTAATATACTAGACAATTTTGTCATTGTTCCCGAGTCTAGAAATTGATTCTTGAGTTCCCTGGTCCATGGCACTATAAAAAGATACACATCCATCACCTTATACAGGATGGTAAGATTTTATCCTTGTACTTACCTCAAAGTGACAAATAGTTAATTAGACACATAAAACACTTTCTAACATAGACAGTTTTGAACTTGAAGTTTTGCTGCTAACAGAGAGAGGAATCCCAAAAGGTGCAAGGGTCTGAACACTAAATAAATCCAGAACCCTCTCCAATGTCTCAGTAACTGCCAAGTCAGCTGGGAGACTAATTAATCAAAACAAATTCACAATTAAGCCCACAAAGAAGCACTAATTACGATGCCTAACAGGGGAAAATGTGCTGAAAAGGGAAATCTGCAAAGTGAGAAGGGAGAATGGTCTTGTCGTTGGCTTGTCAAGGGCAGTGCCATCGGGTAATTGCGTGGGCAGGGTTGCACCTTGTTCTCGTTCTGGCAAAGGTGCCAGTCATCAAGGGGAGGGCTGCAGACGCAGGGCCCTGCCTCCTCCCGTGTGCATGCTGGAATCTCATGCCTGGCCTTCAGGATGAGGCCGGTTCCTTCCATCAGAGCGAGAACGGCTAGATTCTTTCTCTGGGTCGGCACATAATGCGGCAGGAAACAAGAAACGCAGAGGCTGGAGGTTGTGAAGGAGCCCTGTTTTTCCCAATCATATCCCATGAGTCGGGCTTGTGGACAGGGAAGAGCAGGGTTCATGTGGGCTACTTTGATTCTGGTTGATTATATTACTGATATTCACTGCCTCTAAATCCCTATTTCTGCATATCAAGGCACATTGATTTTACATGGAGCCTTACCCTGCTTCAGTTCCAGGATAAGTTGGAATTGAAGCAGGTAAAACTTTGACAGCTACCTTTGCTACCACTGATTTGTTATTGATATTTGATGATATTGAGCTACGATATTGGCCACCGTCTTAGGACTTACAAAATTTTTGCATTGATTTTTCGTTCTACTCTCTTATTTGGACCTTGGTTTTCTCTACTGTTTCTTTCTTTCTTCTCATGCTTCCCTGGTTCTTAGAATACTGTTTCCAAACCTTGGCTACGTGTGCTAGATAAAAACTGACTGCCCAAGTCCTAATGCTGGTCACTTAGTCATTGAACAGACATGGACTGACCTTTTAAGTGAGAGAATCTGGTTAGAGTTCCAACACACCAATTTCCTCTTCCTTTCATGGGCATGACTGTATTTTAGTTTTCAGTTTTCTCTATAAGTAGTACAAGTAGTATAAAAGTAATACAAATAATTTTCTCATGAGTTAATGTTGTTGCTATTGTAGCATACAAAGTTAGACATCATCCTGCTCATTACTACTGTGGTGGGCTTCAGTCCTGGGAATGTAAGCAAGCGCCACATCCCTCCCTTCCCCCGAGAGATACACACTCCATTAGTTTTTCATTTTCCAGAAGCATCGGTTTTTTAATATTTTTTCTTTTATCTCAGGGGAATATCAATCTGTACAGATTTATTATTAATTCCCTGGTAACATGCTTAGCTGCTCAAAATTTTTTACTGTTGCTTGTAAAAGAAGGCCTGCCTGTTCTTGAAATCTCAGGGACTTCCATCATTCTGGGATAAAATATTACCTTGAGAGATATTGTGAGGAGAAGTACAGGAAAAACAACTCCTTCTGCCCTCTCCCCCACCTGCCTTTCCTCTGGAACAAGCAACAGCCACTGCAGCAGAGGCTGTTTTTCCATCAGATTGATCCTATGCTTTTTTTCTAGAATCCTCTCCTTCTAAGAAATCAGATTCGTGCTTACAATAGCATTCCCAGAGGACAGTAATCCTCTTTGCAGAAGCTCCCTCTCCCTTTCTTTCTTTTTAATTATTCTTTCAGACTTCTGTTCATCTCTCACAGTCTCATTTTTTAAAGGACTCCTTTGACATTTAGGGTATCTTACATATGTGGATATATAAAAGCTCATTATTGTTATTATGCACAATCAAGAATTTTTAAAAGGAACCTCAAGAGTAGTCTGCATATATTTATTTATTTATTCAAAAAATATTGATTAGAGGTCCACTAGGTGTCAGAACTTGGCTGGTACTGGGGATGTGACCTCTGATTCCAGGGAATGTGTAGTCTAGTGAGAGACATGAACATTAGGCAAATAAGCATGTTAATAATTTTACAAAAGACTGTAGATAATTTTCTCATTAGTCAATTAAGCTGCTAGAATTTAGAGGGATGCAAGCATAAAATTGTTTTGTTTTTTACACCAACTGCTGTTCTTTATATTTATTGTCCCTAATGTAGGGTTGTTCAGTTTATGATTTTTAGACTCCATGCTTGTGTGAAAACAATAAAAATCCAGTAGAAACCATACTTAGAAAGTTGAATTTTAGTCTCTTCCCAGGCTAATGAAATGCAGTCTAGTTTTTTCTTGTGATCATCAGCCCCATGATCATGAAGGTGAACGATATCCTATGTAGTACTCTGTTGCTGAGCCATGATGCTGGGTAGGTTAGGCATATTAAGTGCATTAAAATATTTTTGACTTATGGTGGTTTTATTGGGACATATCACCTTCACAAGTGGAGGAGCCTCTTATTTGCTGAGGCTCCCTTCCCTACTCTTTAGTGACTTTTGGAGTGCTTATGCAACTGTAAGGTCCAACACATTCTAGACAATGCCAGTTTAGAAGTTCACTTTCTTTTCTGATCCATGGTTTGTTTTCCTCTCCCAGTTGGGCCTGTTGATGAGAGGGACATGAACTGGGAATGAAGACAAGGTCATTTTTCCAACTTAATCTGTTGTTCTGGGCCTTATCAATAGTGTGTGGGGTGGAAGAGTGCTGGGGAAAGGGAGAATTACAGAGAGGGGACACAAATGTTTCTAATTAACAAGCACTTTGTGTGGCAGCTACCCTTTAGCCCTACTTGCCATGGTACAGTTGATCATCTGCTGCTAGGGCCCCTCCCATGTAAGGCCACTCTTTTGGTCAGGGTACAGCCAGGTACCTCCTGATTGACTGCCTTTTACAGTGTCTATTCTGCCCATGGGAAATATGTGTATGTCCTTGTCCTAGGGCTGGTGAATGACCAGAGTATCCACTGTTGCTCTGCTTCCTATCCCATAGTATTTCCAGTTCTTCATTTCTTTGCTTAGACAGTTCAGGGAAGATGGAGGGGTGTGCTGTCTGAGTCCTATGAAGATCTTAGTATTTCCTTTTCACACACCACCCCAGTCTCTGTGAATGATTCTTTTAACCTATGTACCTGAATTGGAGGAGGAGGAGGCAGCTCCTCAAACTAGTTTCCAATAATTCCTTTTCCAAATTACTAGTGATCTGTTATATGAGCTTGAATCTGGGTGATACTACAGGGCTGGTTCTGCTCCCAGTGAATCCTGTGGGTGGCATTTGGAGGTCTCATGAAGAATACAGTTGTACTTTGTGCCTCTTGTTATTAGCATTGGAGTTTTAGTTGCTGTCTTAGTTTTCTGTTGATTAATCCATTCTGTTAGTAATAGATTAATACATTCATGAGGGCAGAGCCTTAATCACCTCTTAAAAATCCTACCTCTGGTCTTACCTCTGAATATATGATAATGGGGACTACATATCAACATGAGTATTAGTTGAAAATATCAGAAACTGGAGAAGTTCCCCTTAATACTTTGTTATAGTATGTGCTATGACAAAAAGTTAAGATTGTTATGAGGGTGAATAAGAAAATGATTTCATGTAGATTGTGGTGGACAGGAGAGTTGGATTAAGAAGGTGTCCTTAAGGAATTAACTTTCAAGCACATACCTGAGGAATGGATGGGAATTTAGGTTAGGAATGATCAGGTGGTGTGGTTTCCAGGCAGAGGAAACAGCAAGGGGCAGACCTCAAGGCAGGAAGGCACTTGACTTTGTAACAGAATAGAGGGACTTCTGAAATAGCAGAGGAAGCTCTTTGGTGGAAGTTCTCCCCAATAAAACAATGATTTGGTGAAAATGATGAAACACTATCATTTAAGTTTCTGGAAATTGTACTAAATGTTTCTTCAAGAGAATCTGTGAATCTTAGTAAGGACAAAGAGAGTCTGTGGCATGTGTGTCATGAACGACAGTCTTGCCTCCCTCTGTCCCTCTCTGCCGTGTTTCAGCTGCTTTAGCTGGGGCATTCTGCTCCAGGTAGGCACAGCCAAAGGGATGGGGCTCCCTTCCCGCAGCCCAGTCCCTAGTCTGGAGCTATGGTTGTACCTAGCAGGCTGCTGACATTTCTCCTCCCAACCAGCATTCCCTCAGTCTTGTGTTGCAGAAGTTCTACTGCAGATAGTTGTGGCATAGAGTACCAGTCTCCCTTCTCTGACACAGCTCCCACTTACAGGGCAAAAGTTCTGTTCCTGGCAGTGGGCTGAGAATCCTGGACATGACCGTCCCTACTCCAGTTCATTCGTAGTGCAGAAGTTCCACAGCAGGAGGGATAGGCCAAGAAGATCAGAGTTTGTCCACTACCTCCCTGTACCCACTCACAGTACTGGGTGGCAGACTCAGGAAAGAGAGATTCTGCCCAGAGTTCTGGGACAGTGGAATAATCCTAGCAGAAAGGCAGGCCATGGGGACAAGTTTCTCCACAGCTCCACCTGACAGGACTTTCTTTGGAATAGGGAGTGGAAAACTCTATGAATAATTATTTGAAAGCAATTAAGAGGAGATTGATAATTCCCTGATAAAAGCAAAATGGCAGAGTAGAAGCCTCACTGGGAAAATCAGGGAAAGAGATATTCAAGGAGAACTTTTTGGAGCTCTCGGTCAACTCTGGAGGTTGGGAAAGCTAAGTGCAGGCTGCACCCACACAGGGGTGGGTGCTCAGAGGGAGATGTGGGGTGGACTTGAAAACATTCTCTGCAGGTGCATGTCCATCAACAGAGGGCAGAAACTTCACTGACAGCAGGCTTAACTACTCATCAGATGTTGACTGAATAATGAGCTACTTCTAGAAATCCAGACTTCAAAATACAACCATTCTCCTTCCTGGCAATGTTAAAGCATGTGTGCATCCTATGCTGGCTAGTTTTATGTGTCAGCTTGGCCAGGCCTGATCACCCAGATATTTAACAAATAACAATCCAAGTGCTCTGTGAAGGTAGTTTTTAGACATGATTCATATTTAAATCAGTATACCTGGAGTAAAACCCTCCAGAATGTGGTGGGCTGTTTAATCAATTGAGGGTCTTAACAGAAGAAGAGTGAGGGAGTCCTACCTCCATATTGCCTTCAGACTCAAGCTATACCACCAACTTTCCCCCTGGTTTCCAGTTTCAAATCCTACAGATTTTGGACTTGGTAGCTCAAATGGGTGCATATGCCTATTCCTCTATTCCTTAAAATAAATCTATGTATATCCTATCAGTTTAGTTTCTTTGGAAAACCCTGACCAATACAAGGCTGCACCCTCTCAGAAACCGCAAGAGAAGGAGTCTTCAAGATTTTAGTCCCTGAATGAATGTTGGTGCCCCAAATAGAAACTCTCTAAACCATGATAGCAGTCACTAAGTCATGCAAACACCCAATAAAGGGTGAAAGTCCAACTGGCTAAGGAGACTTGAGTAGAATGTGATCAGGGGTGACCTATACATATCCAGGCAAAAAGAAAAATTGGGCGTAAAATATGACCAGGAAACTCAGTATCTGTACATTGTAAGGGAAATTGACTTCACTGAATTAGTTCAACATCATCAAACAAATAAATGACTGGGGAATCAATAACTAAAGTTGCTGCAATACATTGTCAAAAACTTCTGATTTTGAATAAAAGTTTATGAGATGTAAACGGAAAAGTATGATTCATATGCAAAGGAAAAAAAAACCGTCAGGAATAGAAACTACCTTCCAGGAGGCCTTTGAAGAGGGTATTTAGCAGATAAAGATGTCAAAGTAGCTATTACAAACATGTTCAGAGAACTAAAGGAAACCATACTTGAGGAATTAAGGAAAGGCATGATGACAATGTAGAAGACCAGAAGAAAATAAAAATTATAAAAAACAAATAGAAATTCTGGAGTTGAAAATGAAAAATTTTGCTAGAAGAGTTCAGTAGATTTGAGCTGGCAGAAGACCAAATTTGAAAATTGATCAATAGAAATTATACAATCTGAATAATAGGAGATAAAAGGTTAAATAGAAATGATCAGAGTCTCAGATAAATGTGGAGCACCATTATGTATACTGAAATATAAACAATGGGTATAGTACATGGACAAGAGAGACAGGAGGGGAGAAAAGAAATAATATTTTAAGTAAAAGTCCAAATTCCATGGAAACACTGACTTGTCAAAAAACTTGACAAACTACAACCTACAAAATGATTCATACTTAGATACATCAAAATCAAAATAGTGAAAGCTGAAGTTAAAGGTTAAGATTACCTAAATCATCAAGACAGTATTCATTATAACTCCACATTCCCCTCTCTCTTTCTCTCTCTCCATTTTTTTGGGGGGGAGGTGCCAGGAATTGAACCCAGGGGCATTTTACCACTGAGCTATATCCCAACACCTTTTTTTTTTTTTAAATTTTGATACAAGATCTTGCTAAATTGTTGAAGGTTTCACTACATTGTTGAGGCTGGTGTCCAAACTGCAATCCTCCTGTCTCAGCCTCCAGAGTCACTGGGATTACAGGTATGTACCACTATGCCCAGCTCTCTCTCTTTTTTTTTTTTAATCTTAACTGACTTAAAAAGCAGTTGTATAAAACAATATATATCCACTTATGTATATCCACTTAATGTACATCCACTTGGATGTATGATGTAAAGGAGCATATTATATTTGATAATGCTAACACAAAGATGTCCGTAAGAAAAACTGATTGAGGAAATGACACCAGATGGCAATTCAATGCACAGGAAGAAACATAAAGAACCAGAGAGGGTGAACAAGAAGGTTTGTATAATAAACTCTGCAAATACTTGCCTTCCTTTCTTAGTTTATTTAAAACCCATTACATTATAAAAGTAATGATAATGATAAAGTATTGTTAGGTTTGTAATAACACATACACACACAGCATGTGTAACAAAAATAGCACAAACAAGGCAGGATGGGGAAGGAAACTACACAGCAGTAATGCTTCTGTATTTCTAAGAGATAAATCAGTGTAAATCTTAAGTAGATGCTAACAAGTTAAGCTATGCACTGTAGATATTAAATCAATTACTAAGAAAATAATTTAAAAATAAGCCGTTCAAGGCATCAAAATGGTACCAATAAAATATATTCACTTATTACCAAAGAAGACAAGGAGGAAGACAGGAAATGTACAGAAAAACAGAAAGTAGCCAGACATGGTGGCACATGCCTGCAGTCCCAGCTACTCAGGAGGTTGAGGCAGAAGGATCACTTGAATGAGACCAGACTGGGGAAAAATATTGAGAGCCTTTCTCAAAAACGGACCAAAAAAAAAAAAAAGCAAAACACAACCTAAAAGCAAAATGGCAAATATAAGTTTAGCCATGTCCAAAGTAAATTAAATGTGGATTAAACAATCTAAAGGCAGAGATAATCTTAACAAAAATAGGTTCGACTATGAGCTTATAGGAGACACACTTTAGTTAGAAGGATACATTTAAAAGAACTGGAAGGGGTATATTCTGCATCAACACTTTTAAAAGAGTAGAAATTATTATGCTAATATGAGACAAAATAGATTTTAGAACAAAAAAGTTACTTGAGTTAAAGAGAAATATTTCCTAATGATAAATGGAAGATATCAGTCTAGATGGTTTCACAAGTGAATATCACAAAATATTTAAAGAGAATGAATCCCATTCTTCATATACTCTCCCAAAATATTAGAAAACTTTTTATTTCATTTAAAAAAATAGGAAAACTTTCAAATTCATTTCAAAACATACATAGGAAACACTTTCCAATTCATTCTACAAGAGCTAGTTGATACTAAACCCAAAGAGATTACATGAAAACTATAGTCCAATATTTCTAATGACTGTAAACACAAAATCTACAACAAAATATTAGGAAAGATACTCTTTTCAAATAGAAAAAGGACAATACATCATGATTGACTGAGACTCATCCCAGCAATATAAGATTGCTTTAGCATCTAAAACTTTATGAAAATATGCTATATCATTAGTGTACACTAGGAAAACAAACTGTTTCTCTTGCTACATTCTTAAAGCACTTTTCTGTGATCATATGTATTGAGATTTTCCCCATACTAAGCAATTCTGCAGACACTAGCTGGGTATCCTATAATTCAATCCAATTCAATTCTAATACTGTCTGTCCAGAGATAGCGCAGAGTAAAGGTTCAGTCTCACAAGACTGCTCCCACTTTAGATACCAATCATAAGTCCCAGGTTGTGGCTGTGCTTTTGACCACCAGCTATAAATTGGGGTTCCCAAAACTGCTCCTTCAGGTTTGATAATTTGCTAGGATGATTTATAGAACTCAGGGAAACCACTTACATTTGGCAGTTCTCTTATTGTGTTTTCTGCTGCTATAACAAAATATTTGAGACTGGATAATAGATAAAAAAAATGAGGTTTAGTTGGTTCACATTTCTGGAGATTCAGTAGCATGATGCTGGCCTTCTGATGAGAATCCCCCTGGTTATATCACAACATGGTAGATGGCATATAGAGACAGTGAACACTAGAGAGAAAGATCCCATAGTAAGGCAAGAAATCAGAGGGATTCTAGGGTTAGGCTTTCTCTTTTTATGACAACCTACTCTATTCACACTGGAACTAACCAGGATCCCACAAGAACTGCATTTATCACTCCCAAGGAGTCATCCCCAATGACCTAACCACTTTTCACTGGTCCTTATCTCTTAAAGGTAACAAGACACTAGTGACCAAGCACATGAATGTTCAAGGCACATACTTAAACCATATCCATACTGTAGCACCAGTGGTTATCCTATTATAAAGGCCATTACAAAGGAATTCTTTCAGGCAGAAGAGATGCATAGGACAAGGAAGAGGGAAAGGGGCACTGGGCTTCCATGCCTTCTCTGGATGTACCATCTCCATGCGTTCAGCAATGTGGTAGCTCTTTAAACCTTTCCTTTTGGTTTTTTACAGAGACTTCCTTACAGAACCTTGATTGATTAAGTGATCAAATCATTGGCCATCAGTGATAAATTCAACCTTCAACCCCTCTTCCTCCTCAGAGGCCAGGGGGTGGGAATGAAAGTTCCAACCTACTAATAACAGGGTTGGTTCCCCTGGTAGCCAGACATCATCCTAAGGCTATTCAGGAACCTCTAACCATCAATTGTCTTATTAATAAACGAAAAGGTAATTTTACATTGGAGATTCCATGTTAAAAAACTGGACAAAGACTAAATATATTTCATATTAAAAATCACAATATCACAAGTGGAATAAAGGGCAAAAGATGAATAGCGGGCATCTCAGTAGATAAAGATGAGATAAAGTAGATAAAGTAGATAAAGATGAGTAGATAAAGGAAAAGCATTTGTCAAATTCCAGCATTCTTTCATCATAAAAACACTGAAAAAAAGCAAGAATAAAATGTAATTTCTCAAACAACTAAGGGACATTTATGAAAAACTCAGTTCTCTATCAAGAACAAGATGAGAAAGTCCGCTCTTGGCACTTTCATTCAGCCTTATACTGGAGGTTCTAGGTAGACCATTTGGACAAAGTCATGGAAAAAAAGCATCCAGATCGTAAAGGAGGATTTAAAACTATCTCTGTCTGAAGATCATATTTATAGATCTGTTGCAGCTCTTCTATAGTGAAAATCCTAAGGATTCCATTGACAAATTATTAGAATTAATTATAATGTTTAGAAAGATTTCAGGATATAAAATAAACATACAAAAATCAATTGTATTTTTATACACTAGCAATGGGAATTCTAAAAACGAAATTAAGACAATTCCATTTATAATAGCATTTAAAAAGAATATGACAAAAATAATTTAACAAAAGAAAGATAGGACTTATATAGTAAAAAGTACCTACTATTTTTTAAATAAATGAAGGAAGATCTAAGATTATGTTCTTGACTGAGAAGACAATATTGTGAAGATGGCAATACTGTTGAACTGCAGATTCAACACAGTCTTTCCCAACACCAGCTGGCATTTTTTTTAAAGGACTTGTAATATCCAAATCTTAATAAATCACAAGGTTAAAGGATTCACACTTACCATATTCAAAACTTCCTGCAAAGCAACAGTTATCCAGACAGTGTGGTATCATCAAAAGAATAAATATACAGTTTAATGGAATGGAATGAAGAGTCTAGAAATAGTCATTTATGGTCAATTAATTTTCAACAAGGGTGCCCAAACAATTCAATGAGGGAAAGAATAGTGTTTTCGTAAAATGGTGCTGAGGATGTTGAATATCAATTTCCAAAAGAGTGAATTTGGATTCAAGTCTCATATCGTACAGAAAATTAACTCAAAATGCACCTGAGACCTAAATATAACAGTCCAATCTATAAAAATCTTATAAGTTAATCATGAATTGGGTTAGGCAATGAATTTTAGATGTGACACCAAAGCACAAGTGACAAAAAGCAGGTAAACTGGGGCTACTTCAGAATTAAAAACTTTTATACTGTAAATGATACCTTCAAGAAAGTGATAATTCATTCCACAGAGTGGAAGAAAAATGTACAAATTATGTATATAAGGGACTGGTGTCTAAAATATATAAAGTACTCTTGTAACAAATAATAAAAATGACAACTCAATTAAAAAAAAATGAGCAAAGGATTTTGTGTGTGTGTGTGATATTACTAGGGATTGAACCCAGTGGCAACCTACCACTGACCTATATACCCAGGCACGGTTTTAGATTTTGAGACAAAGTCTTGCTTCTTTGCCCAGGCTTGTCTTGAATTTTTGATCCTTCAACTTCATCCTCCCAAGAAGCTGCAGTTACAGGTGTGGACCCCACACTGGCTCATGGTCAATAAACACATGAAACCTCCTTTATTGGTGAGAAAAATGAAAAGTCACCTTGAGACCTTTGAATAAGGATAATAGACTTATAGGAGTCTGAGAAATCATTTAATACACACTTGTCATGTGTTCAGTAAATAATGCCTTAGGGTGCAGAGATCGAGCGTGTGGGCTTTTAAATAAAATGGACCTAAGTCCCAGTCCTGTCCTAGAAACTTGCTGGTTTTGTTAACTACCTTTTCTAATAACCTCAAATAACTCATGAGCACTTGTATGCCAGTTGTATTTCTAATTGTTTTACCATTTTATCTAAGTTGACCAATAGTGACAGCACTCTGAGCAGTACAAATATTATTTCTTTAGTGAAAAACGGAGTACAGAGGATAAGTAACTTGCTCAGGATGACACAGTAGGTGATGGAGCCATCATATGAACTGAATCTAAATCAAACACTTGAAACTTATTTTGCAATAACTGCCTCAGTTTTCTTGCTACCAAAAAAATGGCATTTATTCCATAGAATTGTGAAAATTAAAGAAAATATAAATAAAATACATGGCACATAGTCCTGAGAAACTTTAAAGTTATTTAAAATTATTTTTCTTGTAGGTTGCTTTTAGGCGTGAAGCTACACTTGGCTCACCACTGCAGTAAAATAATTGACTTAGTGTTATGGTTTGGGTGTGAAGTGTCCCCCGAAAGCTCACATGCGAGACAATGCAGGAAGGTTCAGAGGAGAAATGATTGGGTTGTAAGAGTCTTAATCCAATCAGTGTATAAATCCCTGATGGGATAAATTGAAGTGGTAGGGTGTGACTGGAGGAGGAGGGAATTGGGGCGAGGCTGTGGAGTATATATTTTGTATCTGGGAGTGGAGTCTCTCTCTGCTTCCTGATCATCATGCGAGCTGCTTCCCTTCTGCCACACTCTTCTGCCTTAATGTTCTGCCTCACCTGGAGCCCTGAGGAATAGAACTGGCCTTCCATGGACTAAGATTTCTGAAACTGTGAGCCCTCAAACTCTTCCTCCTCTATAATTGTGCTGGTTGGGTTCTTTAGTCACAACAGTGATAAAGTTGACTAAAACAGATAATTTGATTTCTCCTACAATAATTTAGTGTTTTACTTTAGTGTTATTATAAGTAGCAGTTTGCCTCTTATAAAAACAGGAAGCCCCTCAAACTGATTGACTGAACTGGGAGTAGGAGGAGAAGGAAGAGTCAGCTGCAGGCTTGAATGTGTTCATCCAGGCATTGTTGAAAGTATTATGGTTCTGAGAAAATTCCTCATGATAATTGTGTGTGTATATATGTATGTTAAGGTAGCTGCAATATTTTTTCACTTTGAAAGTTAGCTGTCACTTTACACTTGTATACTCTTTTTTTTTAAACTTTTTTTTTTTTTAGCTGTTAGTGGATCTTTAATTTTATTAATTTATATGTGGTGCTAAGTATTGAACCCAGGGCTTTGCACATGCCAGGCAAGCACTCCACCACTGAGCACAAGTGTACCCTGAATCACTTGAAAGCCTTAATGCCAAATGCAACAAAAATATTCTTCTAGATGTGTATCTAGAACAATTAAAAGTTAGCAAGTTTTTGTACCATATACATATATACACACATCTCTCTCTCCCCCTCCCTCCTTCGTTGAATCTCCCTCCCTCCCTCCTACCTATGTTTCTCTGGAGATCCCTTAGTAATTGCATACACAGAAGAAAAACTTGATACTTTTTAACTTAATATTGCCTTTGGTTCAAGGACTTCTTGCCTGTGGAGAAGAGCATAGCTGAAGGAGGGTCAAGAAGGAATCCTTTAAAATGTGGGGTGCAGGAGAGTGGTCCCACTGGGACAGTGAGGGTACAGTCCTTGCTGGAAATCAGCCCATCTTCAGAGGCCCTTCCACTTTGCTCTTTGCTTTTTGGTCTCCTTTGGCTGCAGATAAGAAACAGTGGGGAGGGAAATACACAGAATGCAATCAGATTAATACTTTAAGATAGGACCATGGTATGTGCATTATGTTTCCAAAGGATTATGTAATTGTTATTTTATAGAGTCAATATGAATTAATGATTGCTGATTTGTAAACACTGATAAACTATGAAAAGAAGATTCTAATGGAAGCAAGATGTAAAGAAACAAAAGAATGTAAATATTTAACAATAGAAAACATTTAATTCTTTGAATGTCGAGCACCAGTGTATAAATACCAGCATATATTGACTTATTCAGACTATTTCATGAGGTGGATAAATTATTTGTATTAGTTGTATAGATGAAGAAACTGAGGTACAGAGAAAACAGTAATTTTCCTAAGGTTATACACCTAGAAAGTAGCATAGTCAAAATTCATACTTTGGTATTGAGTTTACTTTTGTGTTAAAAACTGTTAGTATGTATTATCTTTCTGTTATCAGAGTCCTACACTAAAGAGGAGGGCCTGACTTTGGGGGTTCCCAACAGACTAGGTCCAAGCCACTTACCTCAAAAGTCAAAAGGAAAAATTAAAAATGAAGTAGGAAAGACTTTATTGAGTATATCCACACAGTGAGGACAAGAGGGACAAAGCATCCCCAGCACTGTCTTCAGGGAGCTAGCAAGAGCTTTGGTGTTAAATAAGGGAAGGAACGAAGTAGGGATGGAGGGTTGAAAAGTATGCACAGTCAAGCAGTTTGGTTAAACCATGGCTTGGTTGATGATTATCAGTGATAAGAAAGGTGCTGCTGCCTGGGGTGTGCTTTTGACTCATCAGAAGATGTTTATTGATTAGACCCCTTGTTCTTGGAAGTTGGGTGACTGCAGGAGAGAGTGATTCAGTTAAAAGGACAAGTCAGAAAGGCAAGATGGAGCTAGTTCCTTCAGGCTTAGAACAATGACTGGAGACTTCTAGGTGCCATTCCTGTGGTCTGGAGCTGGGTGTTGTAAAATTTGACTGTTGGCAATTTTTTGATTATGATGTCCCTGTCAATCTTAAAAATACCTTAGTTATTCTTATCTTGGTGCCTTCAGCTTTGAAGGGGATAGATTACCAGCTTTAGATGAACTTAAAAGACTAACATGTCTATGCACAGAACTCGGCAGGAATCTCCCAAAGTTTAAGGTAGCAAAAAGATGCAAAACAAAGGCAGAGATGCTGAGTTTTACCATTTTCATCATCTTTTTGGCATTTGCAGGTCCAAAGGAAGAGTCAGGCCTTTTTAGCAAAAGCAAACTCTAAGTCCCTGTTATACTTTCATCAGATGGAGATAGTTCAAAAGTTGTCACATCTGTATGACTGCTCATCTTTGGAAATCAGCTTTTTAGGCATATCTGCAGGACCAGTCAGTTTCCTTAACTGGGTCCTCTGCATTTTGTTAGAAACTCTCCTGTAACAAGGCAGTAAATTTCCCTTATTTTTCCTATGGTTGGAGTTTGTCCAGTTAGGTGTTTACCTTATTGCTAGTACTTTCCAAACTGCTTTTCTTTCCTTCTGGGACTAGCCTATTTTTCCTCACCCCCTGTTGATAAGACTTAAGCATCATGAAGATCTTTATATTGTGCGAGACCAAACTATGCCTCTCTAAAGTATGAAGGATTATTGAGCTGAAGACCAAGAGAAGCAGATGCAGAACTCTCTGCCCTCTCTCTATCTGACAAAAGGAGGACATAGATTTTAAAAGACAAAAGGTATCAACTCCCCAGCAACCCCAATAGAAGTTAATAACTGTAAACCATCATGGACTTTGAGATGAGACCAGAGGAATTTATATTATAAAGTTTTACTAACTAGCCTTTATCTGCTATGGGCTCATCCTTCCCCAAGTTGCTGCTAGTACAGTCTAAAATTCCTTTTCCTTCATGTGGCTACAGCCCTAAAATGTACTGTTCTTTGTCGAAGATGTTATGTAAGTTAGACTTCAATGCCACTTCTTTGAGAATTGCTCATTCTCTGGGTGCCTCCCATGAATATATGAAAGATACGTATGAATAAACTTCTGTTTTTCTTTTGTTAGTCTGTCTCTATGACAGGTCTGTTGTAACTATAAGCCTTTGGGGATTATTATTTTTCCCCTGCAATATTCAAGATCAAGGAAACTAGAGAACTACAGATTTAACTGTCTCATTCAGTCTTTATTTTTTATTTTTTAAGGGCTCATTCTTCCAAACTGTTAAATATAGTTCAAACATATTACATGAATAGAAATAATGTTCATTAAGCAATAGGAAAGTTTATAGGTTTATTTGGAATTCGTTTTTGAAAATATGTGCATATACTTATCTGAAGAAGTTCATACCTCTTTAAGGATTTCCAAAGTAAGCATAAATCCTTGAATTTGATGACTGTCTAACTGATTCTCCATGTACTTTGTTTTTCAAGGAATGTATTTACTATACTATATGTACTTTATTTACTATATGTATATATTTACCATATACTGTATTCCTCATTGGTTATCAAATACATCAGACATAAAATAATGATGATTTATAAAACACATTTCCAAATTTACTAAAGGAAAAAGTATCCAACCTGATTACTTGCTACTGACAGGGAAATTGTGAGCACTAGATTTTTTAAACATGAGTTTCTGCTTATATGACAAGTAAACATTTTCCCACAACTGGGTATAAAATAATGTACTTACTGAAATTTATGTGCGATTACAGCTAATATTCTGCAGAAAGTATGTCTTTTAAAATACTATTTTTTTGGTTTAAGACATCAGTCAGTAAATATGGAATTGTAATATTGAGAGACAAGAATGATAAAAGTTTTGTATTTGTCAGTGATATGTCATAAGACTTTCTTGGATTCCCAGGTATTTCAACAGCACTAATAGTATATACCATAATTCTTGCTTTTTAAAATTGTTATAGTCCATTTTGTGCTGGCATAACAGAATGACATTTATAATGAATAGAAATTTGCTTTTTCATTGTTTGCTTTCATTTTTTGCTTTTTATTAATTTTAATTGGTGCATTATGATTCATAATTGGTGCATTTAATTATACAGAACAGTGGGACACAGGTGACATATTTGTATATGCTCACAATTCTAGAGTCTGGGAAGGCCAACAGTATGGTTCAGGCACATTGAGAGGCCTTCACACTGTGTCATCCCATTGTGGAGGGGTAGAGCAAGAGAACCCCTTATCTCACTTTTATAGCAAATCCACTCTGCACTCTCGATGACTGATCCACTCCTCTGATTACATAATCCATTCATGGGGGCAGAACCCTAATGATCTTTTCGTCTCTTATCAGGTCCCACCACCAACATTGCTGCACTGGGGGTAAGATTCCAACCCAGGAACATTTGAGGACATAGTCGAACAATAGCAAAGAAGCTGTATATTACAAAATGCAACATCTTTTTAAAAAGATCTTTTCAGGAAAGCAAAACACATTTAAATATATCAAATATATACATTGAATAGATGGCTGTATCCAGATTTCTGAAACATTAGAATATGAAGAAATCTGCCTCTTACAATTAAAGCACTGTGGCAATTCTACATACCAATAAATGCAATAAAATACCCAAAATTTAAGCAAACTTTCCAACTGTCTTTCTCCTTTTTAATAATAACATTGATAACATCAAGGGTCGTTTTGGTTGCTTTCTGTTTTCTGGGATTGACAACATCTAACATCAATAATCATATTTAATCCTCACATTGATTTCTTCCAGATGAATACCATTATTATCCCTGTTTTAGAGACAAGGGCTTTGTTTTTAGGTTTAGAGAAAAGGAATATTAGAATGAATGCTTGCCTTTAAAATATATGTAGGGAAGGAAAAATAGTTTTATCCTTCTGGTTCTAAGCTAGAATTGACCATTATAACAAAAAACAGACTAACAAGAGAAAAATAAACATAAATTTAATAACATATACCTCACATATATTGGAGGATACTGAGAGAAATGAGTAAAACCTGAAGTGATGAGTTGGAATTCGTCCTTAAATACCACCTTGACCTGCACAAAGAAAGAAGGCTATGGAGGAAGCTAATAATGCAGAGGCAGCAAGGGCAAGTCTGGTGAAAAGGGTAAGTTTCATTATGCAGATTTAAGTGAGAGCCTTCTCCACTGATAAGAGCCTGGTGAGATAGTCATACCTCTGTTCCTGGTAGAAAAAGGAAGATAGTCTCACAAATGGAGATTTCACTTCTAGATATATGAATAGTAAATTTCTCTTATAAAAGAATAACTTCTGTTTGCAGAACTTTTTCTGTGGCTCTAGTTTTCAAATTAATCCTTACATAATGGTTGACTACCCATTTCTCATATGTTAGCTCAATTCACATCTACCATTACTCTCCTGATAAGATGTAGGAAGAAAAAGAATGGGGTTTCTTCTTATTTTTTATTTATTTTTTTAGTGCTTTATAGTTATGTATAATAGTTGGTTTCTAGTGGGATTTCTTGGTAACCATTTTAGGTGTCTAATTTCAGAAGTGGAAGCAATACAAGATAAGTTTTGTGGCAACTTATTGGTTAGGACTGGTTAAGGCTCCCTGCAAGAACACCTTTTATTTAGTGGTGTGGATGTGTGACTTAATCACTTAGATGAGAGTGAATGTGAAACTCACCTTTTTGAGAACTATAGTCTTAGTATTGAAAATTAACTTCTCACTATGAATTTTGTACTATGAGTGAGAAAGACATTAAGGGATTTTACAAAGTCAGGAGACTTACATACATCTCAGTTTTATTTTCTCCAAAAACTGACTCCAGGATAAGGATCTAAATTCAAGTATTTTGTTTTTTTAATTTTTTAAATTTTTACAGACTGCATTTTGATTCATTGTACACAAATGTTGTACAACTTTTCATTTCTATGGTTGTGCATGATGTAGATTCATATCATTTGTGTAATCATATATGTACATAGGGTAATGATGTTTGTCTCATTCCACATTTGGAGAGAGATCTTAGAAAATCTGACGATGGAAACCTTGGCATTCTTATGTTTGTTTAAAAGGAACAGTGTGCAGAAGTATGATTGTACAAAGTGGATCCTTTGTTATCTAAGAAATATTAAATACATTTGTATGCTTTTGTCTAGTTCATATGTTTGTTGTTATTGGGGCCTTAGCTCTAAACATATAGGGATGGATGAGAAAAGAATTTTTCCTCCTCTCTAAAATTAAAAACATCAAAATTCACTTGCCAAAGGTTTACTGCAGCATTTTTGTCTCTGTTGGCTGAATACTAGCCACCACTACAGACTTATAGACTTTGCTGACTTTAATATTAAATATTTTAACATTCTATTTTATGTGTATAAAGTTTATTTTTGACTTTATCTGTGAGGTAAGAAATAGGAATGAAATGTCTAAAGTGATTTTAACCTGTCTTATATAAATTATCACTTTGATTTTAGCTTTAAAGAATACACTTGAAAGGCTATTTTGTCTTTATTGGCTTGATGGTTTGTTTTTGAAATCAGAATCTGACTTTGCTTAATATATTATCAACATAAGTCGATATCTATATATATCACAAAAGGTGACAAACAGAATTATGTTTTGATTAGCACCTGCCCTCCAAATCACCCCCACACAAAACCTTCCTAGTTAGAGCACAACCCCACACCTCCCTGTTTCATCAAAGTGAATATCATGTTCTACTTGAACTTGAAAGAATTTAATGCTGAAATCTCAGCCCGAGTTTTATTTATGAACTAGTTTCCTGTGAAATATGCATGGGCATTTGAAATTAGCAATAATGAGTAGAATATATACATAATTTAAAAAAATACATGGATCATTTCCTGTCTTTTCTTGTGGTTAAAGTGGACTAGAACAGCGACCTCCTACAGCTGCCATTATCATTCCACATTTCTCTTTTATTGCCCATCAAACATGTATAGATTTAATGACCTGGAGAGGGATCAGTGAAATTCTTCACAGCACTGCATGTTTATTAATGGGCCTCCTGTTCATTGTGATGTGATAGTGTCAGGGTTATGCCAGTGGTATTGCAGGAGGCAATTAAGAGTTTCTTTATTCCTGATAAAAAGGAAATTAGCCACTGATCAGCAACACAGAGACAACTGAACATCCTGGCAAGTGTATGGGAAAAGGACAGAAGCAAGAGCCACAGAGATGTGAAAAGGTGGGAAGATATTTAGTAAGTTTCCTCTGTTGTAGGATATGACAAGGAGGAGGAGCAACAGTGCTGGAAAAGAGGAAGGAAATCATGGGGAAAATTTTTAAAAATGAAAGGGAATGGAGGTCTTTGCTGGAACTCTTAGCTTCCTTTGGCATGGAAGATATTTGTTTCAGCTAGATTTATTTCAAGATTAAGAACAACTTTCTTTTTTTTTTTTTTTTGCGGTGCTGGGGATTGAACCCAGGGCCTTGTGCTTGTGAGGCGAGCACTCCACCAACTGAGCTATCTCTCCAGCCCCAAGAACAACTTCTTGATCTACCATATGTATGAATGCATGGAGGTTTATGTGTGGAAGTAAGAATAATTAGTATTTAACCCTTGCCCTCAAATAAACAAAACAAAAACAACAACAACAACAAAAACTTAGGGAATTGTTTATTGAAGGTTGAGGAAGGAAGTTCATCAGCTGGTTCAGGCAGTTGACAAGCATTTATTGAGGAGCCAGTCCCTGTGCAGATTGTTTGACTGAACCTGCTGGAGGAATGTGAAAGAAACAAGCACACATCCTAATCATGCTGAGACTCACGTGGCAGAGTGCATCACACCTTTACCTAGCATATGATACGATATCAGTCAGTAAAATGACATTTAGGAGAGGTAAGAGCCAATGTTCACCAGTTTATTTTATTTCATTTAGTAGATATTAAGTGCCTACTCTACATGCTGAGAATACCAAAAAAGTCTATACTCTAATGAAAAGTCTACTACTATTCTAATAATGCTTTACTACCACCATTTCCTTTCATGACACAATCACCCCTGTTTTGTACTAACCTGAGAACCCTCTAAATTCATATGTTGAAATCCCAATCCCTAGTACCTCAGAATGTGAATGTACTCAAAGGAAGGACTTTAAAATGGTAATTAAGTTAATGAGATCTTTAGGGTGGCCCTTCAGGCAAAATGATGAGTGCCTGTATTAAAAAGGAGAAATTAGGACACAGACATAAAGAGATGGAAGATGATGTGAAGATGTAGGGAGAAGACAGAAATGTACAAGCCAAACAGAGGCCTCACAAGAAATAACCCTGAGCTGCGTGCTGTGCTGCACATCTGTAATCCCAGCTACCCAGAGAGATGAGGCGGGAAGATCAGAAGTTGAGGCCAACCTTAGGAATTTGTTGAGATCCTATCTCTAAAGGGTTGGGGCTATAGCTTAGTGGTAGAGTCCTTTGGGGTTCAATTCTTAGCACCAGAACAAAACAAAACAAAAACCCTGTTGATTGTTGATATCCTGATTTTAGACTGATAAACTTCATAATGGTGAGAAAATAAGTTTCTATGGTTTTAGTCACCAAGTTTGTGGGACCTTATTATGGCATCCCTAGTAAATGAACAAAACCCCCAAAAGGAGAAACTATGGTCCCAATTTAAGATGGAACAGGTTCAGAAAGTTATGTAAGT
The DNA here is from genome assembly GCF_902686445.1 of Sciurus carolinensis. Lineage (NCBI taxonomy): Eukaryota > Metazoa > Chordata > Mammalia > Rodentia > Sciuridae > Sciurus > Sciurus carolinensis. The sequence continues at coordinate 87,111,804 of NC_062222.1, forward strand.
AATCCAAGTTTATAAAACTAGTAAGTAATTTTCAGAACTTGGATCCAAAAAAATCCCCATAATCATTAAACATACCAGAATTAAGGATATGTGCATCACAATTTCTAACAGAACCTTGAAATTTTAATCAATAGTAAGCTTTATTTATAAATGGCTAACAAATATCAATACAAACATTTAAAAATCTTTAGAAATCTATGTTGTAGTGAAGTATCTTTTTTTACCTATAACTTACCTGGGATACCACAGTAATATCATGATCTTACATTTGGAGAAATATGTGTTAGAACTTATTTCAAACAAAGTAAGCCAAGGTGACTAAAGGACTGAGCAACATCTCACATCAGAAATGGCCCACAGGACTAAGGTGTCTCTCTAAAGATAACTGTTTCATTTGAGGAGGAAAGAGGGAATAGATTGGTTTGGGGACATCTATAGGGAAAAAATAGGATCGAATTTGTAGAAGAATAGATTTAGGCTCAAGCAGGTGTTGCTGAGGCACACAGGGAGTGGGGCGGGGGAAGAAGAATGTTAAAGAGCTTTTTGGGGTCATTGTTAGAAAACATGCGCAATTGTTTCAGGATTGAGCATTGCCTGATATTCGCAATGTCCTAGGGCTAGACAATAAACTAAATGCCCTACTAACTCTGAGCTCTCTGGACAGTGTGGGCATGTCAACAGCTTGTTGTTAGGAGCAAACTAACTTTAAGAGCCTATGGCAGAGGCAGCTGACTGTCTCTCAAAGTTTCTCACCCTTCCTCCCATGCTTGACTTTTGGGCTGTGGGGGTTAAGATGTAATGTGCCTTCTTTACTCATCTTCCTCATTTTCCCTCAAGATCTGGGTGTCTGGGGTGACCTGGGAAGCAAGGTGTGAAAGATGGCAGAACTTCCATCAGCTTGAGTCCCTGCATGACTATACAGAGCACAACATGACTTTCTCCCCTTCTTGTCAATGACAAATCCACAGTGACTCTGTAGAATACACTTGTATCAAAGCACTTGGATTTTGTATTTACTTAGTATAGAATGAGGCTTCACCTTAACTCATTCAGACCCTGAAGTAATGATGTTCACTATGGGAGAGATGATACAGTCCATTCTGCCAAAAACCAGAATAGAACTAAACTCAAAACAGTAAAACAATTCAGGTGACATCAAGAAACTTGACAAACAGTAGTCAATCAGAGAGGATAGTTTTTAGTTTTTTATTTAAGAATTCCAGACTTTGAACTTCAATTCACAAGAGAAAAATTTTTGATATTGACTTTGATTTCTTTGACTTTAATGCAACAGGACTTAATTTGAGTTTCAAATTCTCACTGGGAAGAAATAAAATAGAAGGGCTTTATGTTAAAACTTCAGAAATTTCTATTGTAGCTGTTTTATTAGAGTGTGCTTTATTTGAATATTATTTGGTCTCATTGCAGAACATATGAAATGTTATACTAGACAGTGTTTCTAAAATAGTATCCAGTGGGAAATGGAAAAGAGATGGTTTTATGCTCTGCCTGTAGAATAGGGTTGGAATTGTTTTAATCGATGTACAGTTTCGGTCTAGATCAGAGTTTTCTTGGGGAAAAATCCAATTGCTCAGCAGGTTTTCTCAGCAGGAACAGTGTTGCTATTGGGGATGGTTCACAGAGAGGTGAGAACAGGACTGTTCTGATAGAAGCCCCTTCCCTGATCTGCAGATGACGGTCACACCCCTGCTTGATTATAAGATTAAGAGTTAAACCCAATGGGTGAAAGGAAGCTGTGAAATATTAGAATGGGAATGTTTTTCCCAACTCTTGGTTTCCAAGACGAAGGACTTCCTGTAAACACTCCTGGGCCATGAACTCTGTCCCTAGGAGGGTGGCCCATTTGGGAAAAATAGCAGAACATGTATGGCTCAGTTCCTGTCTTCCTCCTTGGGAGAAGTAGGAGACCAGGAGGACTTCTCTGCTCCTCCATGAACAGGCAGCTCCTGCTACCATCCATTCACCACCATCCCCAGGCTAGTGAGTCTTACATCTAAGCGGAGTCACATCTTTTAAGTTGCCTTCCATTTGGTATTCCAGGGGATATTTTAATCTTTCTTCTGCCATTTTTTTAGTTTTATTTATCAACTTCTTCAATTTTAGAAGCCCAGAAAAGAAAGAGGAATTTGAATTTTTAGGATCCCTTACTAGGTGCCCACAAATCAATCTAATGTGAAGTTTCTGTCTTTGTATTCTGGAGATCAAACATTGTCCTTTCCAAGTGTGTGGCTTTTCTTTTGGGTCAAGCTAGGTTTTTTAGTGTCATAAAATCTTTGTAATCTTGATAAATTCTCCTTTAATTTCAAAGAATTTCAGGAAAATATTTATGTGTATAGTCAGCAACTGTCCTTATCCGAGGGCAAGATGGGAGTGTGAATTCAGAACCCTGAGTGATGAAAGGTCTGCACACCCCTTCCCACCCATGTAGCTAAAATTAAAAAAAAAAAAAAAAACACTACAGAATAATAATAACAAACTCACATGGTAATGATTACATGCTAATCACTGCTAAGAGCTCTGTATAAATTAATTCATTTACTTCTCATAGCAGACTTAGGATAAAGGAACTATTTTTATGACCAGTTTATGGATGAGGAAATACAGTTAGTTTGTGATACAGCTGGGATGCTACTGTGGGTAGATTGACTCCAGAGCCCAAGCTCTTAACTATTATATTATACTGCTGATAACAATAAAATGATAACAGTAAAACAAGTTGTTATGGTTTATGTGTTAGGTGTCCCTGCAAAAACTCACTGTTAGAAAATGCAAGAAAGCCTTTATGTGAAAGGATTAGGTTATGAGAACCTTAACCTAATCAGTACATTAACCCTCTGATAGGGATTACCTGGGTGGTAACTGTAGGCAGGTAGACTGGCTGGAGGAGGTAGGTCATTGGGGGTGTGCCTTTGGGACATATATTTTGTTTGTGGTGAGGAATTCTCTTTCTCTGCCATGTTCCAGATACTTTCCTCTGTTGCAGTCTTCCAACATGATGTTTTACCTCACCTCATGCCCTGAGGAATGGAGGCAGTTGTCTATGGACTGAGACCTCTAAAACCATATAAACCAAATAAATTTTTCCTCCTCTAAAATTGTTCTTGTCAGGTCTTTTGGTTGTGGCAGCAAAAAAAGTTAACTAAAATACAGAATATAAGAATGTGCATCAAAGTTTTGCATTTTCCCCATGATAATGTATTATTTCTTATTTTGAAGTATTACATATCAAATTCTATAAAAATTTCTCTTGGTCTATATTTCTCTCTTGGTGTTTTTGTTTTGCTCAAACTGTGTGTTAGTCCATTTAGACTGCTATGTCAAAATTCCATAAACTAGGTAGCCTATAAACAATAAGAAATATTTCTCACAATTCTGGAGGCTGGTAAGACCAAGATTAAAGCAGACCTAGTGTTAAGGACCTGCTTTCTAGCTCATTCACCGTAGTTTCTTACTGTGGTATTTATATGATGAAAAGGATGAGTAGTTTCTTTGGTACCTCTTTTATAAGGGCATGAATCCTACTCACTGGGGCTCTGCATTTATGACCCAATCACCTCCCTAATTCCCCATCTCCTAATACCATCTCTCTGGGGTCAGAATTTCAGCATATGAATTTTGGAGGGATACCACCATTCAGGCCATAACAGACTTTAAGTACAGTTTTAGTCTAGTTAGTTGTTGGATAACCCAACAGTGGAGTTGAGTGAAGACTGGAAATCTGAGCACTGAGTATACATAAAATATAAATGTAATAGGAGAGACTGTTGGGATAAAAGAGGAAATACCATATTCTTTGCCTCCAAAGTAAAAAAGAAACAAATGACTTGTGAGTGTCTTGGCTTCTTTTCCAGCACTTTGAATTCACATAATTAAAAAAAAATCAGAGAGGTCTCTTACCTTCTAAGGCCTTCACCATACTGCCTTCTTTTCAATGTAATGAATCATCATTGCTCAAAGATCTTTCAAAGGGTGAGTATCTCTGGGACTTAAGATCTCTTTTACAAAGGCCTTCTCTGGTTTGATTTGCTAATGCCCTTAGTTAAAATGCAGTTATTCCTTTTAGAGATCAAAACTGCTGTAACTCAGTGGGTTTTTAATTATTTAAAAACTGATTTTGGGCTAAAATTATTATACTTCTATACTTAGAGAGGTTATCTGACATATATTTGGGAACATTTGCCCTTATATCTACACAATCTTATTTGTGAGGGTGGGATGGAAGTATGTCTGACCTTAAAGAAGAGTATGCTATTGGGTTTTGTTGTTGTTGAATAACAAGATTTCTGGAGGCAAAACTCTCTTAAATTTGATTTAGTTTATGTTGCACCCACAGTATAGCCCTTCTTTGTTATGAAAAGAATGATTGCATTGTAATTAGAATTACAATTAGGATAGTTTTCCTCATCAGAAGGAAAACTGCATCCTAGTAAGGACTAGTGTTTAGATTAAGACTATACATAAAATACAGTTGAAGGAGGGGAGGGGGGAATAGAAATCTATAGACTTTGATACCTGCAATTTTGCATTTTGGAAGTGGCAGCCATGGGGTAGGCACTTGATGTTACCTGGAACTCACTGGTCCTACAAGATGTGGTTTCACTAATGTAGATTTATATTTCTATCCTTTGGTCATCCTGAGCCCCCCATGATTCCTATATATATTCCTCCTTTATTCCCCCACTTGATTAAAATGGTTGTATTATTATTATTTTGAGATTCCTGTTTTCGGGTTCCAAATGTTATTGTTCAAACTTGTGACACTGAGGTCTACATCCCGGTCTTATCTCGGCTTTCAATCTGCTGAGCAATGAGCAGCCCGGCATTAACATTTAGAATACTCTCCCTGACACAATGGCCCAGCCATTTGCCATACAAATGTAATCAAATCTATTAACGCCTTTATAGATCAAGTTTATTTCTTCTTTATGGAAAGCAGTTCAGGAGAAATGGTACAAAGGAACAAAGAGGTTGTCATCTGGTGGGTATAGATGAGGGAGTTTTCCCCTTCCAATTGCCTCACAAATCACACAGAGCATTTTTTTGTTGTTGTTTAGCAATAAACTCTTGAGCTGAAACTTGGGCTGAATGTAATTTTCTTTGGGGTAAGATAAGGATGGGTAGGGAAATTAGTTGTTTGGGAGGGAAGATGTATAAAAAGAATTTTTTACAGTATGATTTCTGGCTGGAATCTCGTGAGACACTCTAATAATTTCCATTGAGATCTACTCTTTTGTTTAAGATAATTCTGAAATCAGAGAGGTTTGTTTTTATACATTATGAGGGACGTTTCCTTACTTGCACTTCTGTGTGGAGGTGTATATTGTACATTATGATATTATATTGGATACCAGTTTGTGCTAACATTTACATAAAAAGAGAGTGGAAAAAATAATATCCAGGTAGAAGTAGGGGAGATGGGTGATGAAATTCATTGAACACAATTTGGAGAATTAAAATTTTAGGTATAAATGTGTGAACTTTCCATGTCATAATAAGATATTCCCACTAGAGGTCAGTAGAAGGCAAGTGAATAAGAAGGTTTTCCAGCAGGAAATCTCCCACACCCTGGTGTTTTCTCAGATATAAACCTGGTATTTTGAAGTGCTTTCTTTCAAAAACGACTAAAAAGTGATATTTGAGGTTTCATGGTCAAGGGGAGCAAAATAAAGAACTTTACCTCAAAAAAAAAAAAAAAAAACACAACAAAATACTTTCACTGTAGGAAACGTTTCTGTTGTTATTACAATCTAAAAGTGAAAAGGGATATTTATCTTACTGGTCTTCTGGTGTGGATTTTGACATGTGTTGTGAAGTCTACTGCACACTTCCAGTGTCTTCCTGTAGTGTGGAAAGGCAGCTCCCTACCCTGGCTCCGTCCAACAGCACTCTTCACTTTATTCATCGGTGGCATTTATCACATTGTTTATTAATTTTTCATGTACACACTTTTCTCTTGAATTAGTTTGCAGGCTTCTTTATGACAGTAATCTGATCTCAGACATTTAAATCCTCAGTATCTGGATATTGCTCAATTAGAACATTGTAAGCAGTCAAAAAATTTGTGGAACATATATAAAAATCAACCTAAGTTTTCATTTTACAGGTTCTTTTGTGTGTGTGTGTGTGTGTGTGTGTGTGTGTGTGTGTATGTGTCCTTTCCATTCTGTAGAGAATTTATAGTGGGTAAACACCTAAATGTTCTTTCCTCTCATAAAATCAGTCAGAATGATTATGTCATAATTTTGTCTTCTGTTTAATTTTTAATTGTGGGTCAAGCTCAGAACTAAGTAATAACATCTTCAGATATAAAATGCAAAAAAAAAAAGATTACTGTCACTTTAACCATATCTGGTTTTCTTGCATAAAGTCAAGAAGGATTTCAGAGCTTTTCAAATTGATGGGTGATAGTCTGGCAAGCAGTGAATTCTGGCCCTCAATTCTCAAGTTGTCAGACTATTTCACAGACCTGCTGCATGATGCAAGGCTATTGAATATTATTCAGACATTGACCATTATGTTATTTTCTTCTGGTAAGCGTTAAGCACTTTCCCTTTAAGATGAGCTTCTGCGGTTTCCCTTGGTTTTGTATGTTTGGAAATCCTACAGAAGAAGTAAAACCTCAATCTGAAAACCAGAGCACTCTCAGCTTTGGCATCCACCTCTTTCATGGTAGGTGGCTCAACATGGTGCCTTTGAACACACAGCCCCAGTGGGAGCCCTATTATCTGCTAAATATTTCTGAAAATGTTTATACAGAACGTGGAGCACAGCAGGCTCCCCCCACCCCTATACTGACAGCTAAGCCTTTGAAATGGCAAATGCATAGACCTCCTAAGCTCCTCCACTTGGCCCCTGCTGTTGACATTTTCAAAGTTAACATATAAAATGAGTCCATTGAATAATATTTTTGAAGATCGTACTGTCCAAACTTTATCAGCGTTCCCAAATTAGCTCGAAGATGACATCTGACTTAGGTAGTATTAATTTAAAATGAAAACTGACTAATTACATTCAGATGGATCCTTTATGACATCCAGAACACATTGCCCAAGACTCTCCTTGTTCTCCTGAGCTTGATTTTTGACTTTCTGGTGTCATTTCCAGACTTGTAGTCCTAATCACTGAAGCCACATAGCCTCTCAGGAGACTTCTTGTACTTGTCTGTACTTTGGAGGTCAGGAAACTTAGGGTTGTAGAGGATATTTGGAATACTTAAGATATGGAACAGTTGGACATTTGTGAGACAACCTTTCCCCCACCAATATAATTAACTTATTCTGGGTATGATGGTTGAAGATGGTGTGAACAGTGATTGATTATGTCACAAACTCACACCATTTTGGTATCTTGGAGGCTAACAAGGGAGTTGTCCATTTGACATATGTGAGAATGATAGAGTGAAACAGCATCATTGCTGGCTAAAGTCATTCTCCTCTACCTTTCCTTTTCCTTAGTCTGGAAATAAAGTGGATAGACATAAAGAAAGATGATATGTATTAAAGAAAAGAACATCTGATTTCAGGGTAGTTGTTATGTTGGGAGTAGAGGTATAATGAACAGAGCTGGGATCCTACAGTTTTCTTTTGACCTTGTCCCTAGAAGTAAGTAACAAGAAGTAGTGGATTGCCAAGCAAAACTACAGGTCTTTGGTGATTGTTGAAGAGAGTTTGCCTTACTTAAAATTTTTTTTGAAACGCTTTGTATAGAGCAGTTTTAGGTTCACAGAAAAATAGGAAGGTACAGAGATTTCTCATATTCTGTCCCCACATGTGTATAGCTTTCCCATTATCAACATCTCCCACCGGATGTGGTACATTTGTTGTAATGGATGAAGAGAATTTGATACATCATTATCACTCAAGGACCATAGTTTACATTAGGTGGTGTACATATATGAGTTTACATAAATGTATGATGACATTTATCTACCATTATAGTATCATACGAATTAGTTCCACTACCCTCAATGTCCTCTGTGCCCTGCCTATTCGTCCTTTTCCCCATATTTTGACTGCCTCTATTGTTTTGCCTTTTCCAGAGTACCAAATAACTGGAATCAAACAGTATGCAGCCTTTCCATGTTGGCCTCTTTCACTTAATAACATGCACTCAAGATTTCTCTTGTCTTCTTACAACTCAATAGCTCATTTCTTTTTGGCATCGATTAATATTCTATTGCCTTGTATGTATTATTTGTTTATTCACCTAATGAAGAACGTCTTGGTTGCTTTGAAATTTTGGTAATTGTAAATAGAGTCACTATAAACATCCATGTGCAGAATTTCATGAGAACATAGATTCTCAGTGGTTTTGGGAGAAACACCAAGGAGTATAATTGCTTGAACCCATAGCAAGAGTATGTTTAGTTTTGTAAGAAACTGACTGCTTTTTATTTGGTGGTAAGAGTGATAATACCCAAGAATAAAGAGCAATGTCTCAGTGCTATTGTAAATGTACTTTCTGTTCATTTCAACTCATGAAATGTTTACCAAGTACTTATTATGATTCAAGTGCTGGGTATAAATTGGAGAACAAAACAGTCTATTTTCTCATGGAATTTATATTCTTATGGGAAGAGAGACAATGAACAAATAAGAGCTAAATCCTAACTAGACCTACTGGGCAGGATAAGGGAGCCAAAGAGTGATGGCAGGAGGAGGGGTGGCATGTTATAATGGTAGTTATCTTGGGTATTGTGAGGGGCACTCCAAAACCTCTAAAACTGCTCATGTTGTCCTCTGGGAGCCCTTTATCCTGAAAGACAGGAAAACTGGAGTCTCTGTAGGCTGTGTCCCATTCTGTCACCTTGTCCCAGCTAATACACAAGCTACAATCCCCATCCTTAGCCTCCAGTCAAACTCCCCTTTCCTGTGCCTCAGCCCTGACATGAAGTGTCTGATTCCTGCTGTAGCTCAGGTCCCTGGTGCAATGTTAGCTGTACTGGCCTAGTTTTGCTCTTGTTTGTGAGTCATACTGAAGAGACTGATATTAAAAGCTTTTCTGGCAAATGGTGCCTGAGCATTATGAAGTTGAGAACCTGGAAAAACAAAAAAATATAAGAAATGAATCTGTGACTTTTCTGGCTATATTCTTAAGTTATTTTTGAAATGGGAAACCAAATAAGTGAAGCCTTTTTCTAGGGTTGAGATTTTCTAAGTTCACTTTCATAGCCAGAGAAACTGTGAAGAAAATTAGTAATTTTACATTTTGTAAGAAGAGGTTTTGGTTGAAATTGACTTTTCATATATATCAAGTAGGTGGTTCTTAAGTGCATAATTTTTTGACCTTAGAAAGATCTAGTCTGTCCTCAAATGACTCTTCTATGGGATGTTGATTTGTTCTTTATGCGGTAGGTATCTCTGTTCAATAAATAACTTATTATGGCTTAGTTTTGGATAGGCTTTGCTCCTTGTTAAAAAGTAGGTCATTATGGAAAGTGTGAAAATTTAATTGTTACCAGTTGTCACTACATTTTTCTGGATCAGCTTTAGATTTTTCTCTGTGACTGTGTTCGTGGGGGGCAGTGTAGAGGTGAAGAAAGCTTGATTCTATAGAGCATGAAAAAAAATAATGAAGAAACACTTTGGAGTGGAAAACAGAAGACAGTCCCAATTTTGGTGAAGGATAAGGTATTCTTTGACTTCCATTCTTGATATTCACTCTCAATATTTTAAGTGATACCCACATGTAAGTGTGATCTTTAAAATATTTATTAATTGGCATATTAGTTAAGCTTAACACAATATACCAGAATTAGAGTTCCTCAGAGAAACAGAACCAATAGTATAAATATATAGAGATAAGAAGAGTTTTACTATGGGACATGGTTCATGTGATTATGGAAGCTAATAAGTCTGGTGTTATGCCATCTGCAAGCTGGAAGAAGCAGGAAAGTCACTGCTGTAATTCAGTGAACCTGAAGACCTGAGAAGGGGCTTAGGCTGAGGACTCTCAGGAGAAGATAGATATCCCAGTGCAAGAAGACATAATTGTTGTTCCTTTGCTGTTTTATTCCATTTAGGACTTTAATAAATTGATGACACTTACCCACATTGGTGAGGGTAGATCTTCTTTATTTAGTCTGCTGTTTCAAATGCTATTCTTCCAGAAATATGCCTACAGAGACACCCAGAAATTGTTTTACCAGCTATTGGGGCATCCCTGAGCCCAGTCAAGTAGATATATAAAATTAACCATACCTCTGGTATGACTTTGAAATCAATTAGAACAGACCCTATGAACATTAAACCAGAGGGATGCTGAATGTCTGTCTGCCTTTATTCAGATCTTACTTCTTGGTTATAAAGTAAGTTGAGAGGAACAACAAAGAATAATGTATTAATAAACAAACTAGAGTAAATATAATGTTCTAAATAATAAGACTCATCTTCCTTGACCTGAGTGAGTAGGTAAACTCAGTTGGCTGCCTTTCAGCTTTGGTGGCAATTTTATTTCCCTTATATCATGCTTACTATTTTTGATTTATGACTTAAAAACAATGTAGTGGTTGTTGAACAGTAATTTTGCTGGTATTTTTAGGCAAATGTTTTACCATTGTTAGTCACTTTTCATCGCTATGAGCAACATGCCTGAGAAAACAACTTAGGAAAGGTTTATTTTGGATCATAGTTTCAGAGGATTCAGACCAAATTTGGCCAACTCCAATACTTTAGGTCTTAGGTAAGACAGGACATTATGGCAGAATGATGTTGGGGAAGAAAGCTGCTCAGCTGATGGCAGCCTAGAAGAAGAGAAAAAGGAAAGGTCAGGAGAGAAGATAGACTCTTCTGGGGCATGTGTCCCTCAGTGACCTATTTCTCCAGCTAGGTTCTACCTCCCAGTAGTCCATTCAGTTAACCACTGAGCAAATTCCCATTCCCTTGTTGTTGTTTTTAGAATAGACTAGCAATTCTTCTTTGAAGTAGTTTTCAGTCTCAAGAATCTTTAAAAGTTTATTGTATACACATTGTGTTGTAGTGATTTGCATGAAAAAGTTAAGATGTATTCCTAGTATCAATTTTTTATGAGTTTTAAAAAATTCAGTATAATTTCATCTGATATTATATTAATTATTTATAACTATGGTAGTTAGTACCTTCAAGTTACCAAGAAATTGACATTTAACATGAAAGTGTATGTAAAGAATAATCAAACCACTGAACATACTATACATTTTCTATGCCTCTGTCATGATGCAAATGACCATTTAATAGTCTTAATTTGATAAGCAGGAAAGCTCAATGGTCTGGGAATCCAGTGACCCTGCTTTGGTTCTGACTTCAGTCTAAATCAAATGAATTCACTTCTCTGGTTCACTGTTCCTCATGTGTAATGTGGGAGGTTGGACTATAAGATTTTCTAAAATCTCTTTTAGCTATAATGTGCTAAAAATGAAAGCTGTGTCTCACAGCATTTAAGTTTTCTCACTGCAGGAAGTAAACCAGAATATTTCCTATAAGAAAGGCATACTATCTAGTTTTGTGCCTATCAATGAATAATTTGAAGATTATGTTGAGCATATCTAGATTTTGTCTTTTCAGCATCACTCTTGTGGTTGTGGAGGGACTATCATTTACAGGGCCCTGATCCCCTGCCACAGGGTTGGCGACATAATCCAGACTCCTCCCATCCCCTTGCTGGTGATTTGTCCAGGGGTACTTCTGGTCAATTATTCTTTTGTGAGATTGACACATGGAAGTTAGGAGAGACCACTTTCTTTTGGAGATGCCAGCCTAGAAAAATGTAAATTTAGAACTTTCCATGGCCATTGCTATGGAAACAAGATTACAGACTCAGAATTTTAAAAACAAGACATTGGCATTCAGTAAGGGCCCTATGGCAAGAAGGAATAAATTGAAGGCCTGGTGTTTAGATGTGGGGCCATCACACTCAGGTGTCCTAACACACCAGAATTATGGGTATTCTTATAACTGAATATAAGCAATAACAGCTCCAGGATTTTCTGTGTGTGAGAAGGTCTTCCTCTTCCTAGTACTCAGATAATAGAGAAAGAAAAGTCATCTTCATTCTCATCAGGAAGAAAGGGCCATACTTGCCATGAGATAGTAAGCATCACAAATGCTATTTGAAAGTGATAACAATAATTTGAAGGAAGTCACAGAATATATCCAGTATAACATTTAGAGTTTATAAAAAATTTACAATATTTGTCCAAGTGAGTAAAAGTTAAAACTCTCTTTATTGACCTTTGTAATCTGTGAGATGAAATTCATGGTTTTAGAGAGGTTGATATCCTTACCACCATGCTCTTCACCACATGGAAATAAATTTGGAAAGACTAAACCCCAGAAGATACTGAAAAGAGAAAGCATGGCTGAAAAAGGCCACACCTTCCCTGAGAATATCACTTGAAGTCCTACACCCACCCAGGGAATATTCTCAGAGGCTCTAGGATTACTATTTATGCAGACCAATTTTCCTTCTTGCTTGAGCTGTTCAAAGTTCTGTTTCTTTCACTACCTAGGTAATAAAGTAGAGAAGAATTTCACCTGTCTTAGAAGCTGGAAAGTTTTGTCCCTCTTTTTTTTGACACATAGATTTGCATTAGTCGCCCATAACTCTGATATGGTTTAGCAACTAAGATCAATTGATTTTTCATGAAACTAGATAGGTAACTTCTTTTACATTGTCTAGCTTTAGCACTGTGGCATATAAACCTTATACTTGCTTCAAGCCGAGTCCAAATCTCTATGGTAAGTTGAACCATCACAATCTAAAATTCTGATAGATGTTTGCCTTATGGAGAGATTCTTGCTTTGTAGAGAATGGTCCCATCCCAGAGACAAAATTTCTCTCAAGGCTTGATAAAAATTATGAGGCATATAATATGTGCCTTTGAAATAAGGGCATTGTTTTCATTTCTACATCTTGACTATCATCTATCAGTATTGCCAATACAGGTCTTTCTATCAGGGTTTAAAACCACTCACAATAGATCTCTATCCTCCTTTCTCAAACATGTCTTTACTTTTCTTTTGTCAAATCTATTCATTATTTTCTGTAAGATACACATTTTTTGAAGTAATGCATAAAGATGGTAAGCAGTGTCATGTAAACTCAGATAGCATGCTCTCCCTAAGTCCTGTAGCTCAGGCTTTCTTATCTTCAGTGATATTGCCACTTTGGACCAGATCAGTCTTTGTCATTGGAAGCATTGTAGGCTGTTTAGCAGTAGTCCTGGTCTTTGGTAGCATCTTCTCTGCACTGACCATAAGATATTCCAAACATGGTTAAATACAACATTTATTTGTACAACAAAATTTCCTCTGGGATCAGTAGAGGAAATCAGTAGCTCAGTTCAGTGATAGAGCACCCCACTCCTTTGAAGTTTCTGCAGATAACATCAGAGGATAGGATGAGAATATCTATCTTACTCATCTCTGAATTTTGAAAGTCTAAAATGGATACTTAATAGGCAATAAGTACTTGTTGACAGACCAACTGGCTCTTTTATGAGAATTGATCCATCTTTTTTATTTATTGAATAGTATCTTTGTTTCTGAAATGGATTTTGAAGGGACTTCTATTTCAATTTCATTTTTTGTTTTCTTTTCACATGAAAGTATATCCACTTGTGTATATCTGTATATATACATATGCATACATATGTGTGCATATTTTGTATATGTGAAGTATAAATGTGAATACATATACAAATATACCATACACATTTCTACACATAAATGTCTGTCTACCTACCTTCCTATTCATGTCAGACAAAATTGTCAAAAATAGTGGATTGCTACAGATATGTACACATTTTAAAAAATATACAAATATGCACATACATACCCCATATATTCATATAAACAGCTATAGGTATTGTTTTTCATTTTGGAGCCTATTCCCAAAGGCTCTGGGTTAGGAGGTGATTTTGGGTAAAGAATGGAGAAATTAAGAGAAAATGAACTATTTATTGAAAAAAAAAAAAGACAACCTGAGTAATTAATAAAGGACTCAACTAAAATATAGATGGCTTTGGTTACTTTGCATCAAATAGATTATCACCTTTCTTTCCATCTAAACTTATTCAATCCTCAAGGATCCATATTTGCAAAATTTCTTGAAAGAGTTGCGTATATATATCCTTTCTCAATTCTACTCTCATATTCTCCCTTATACCATGCTAATTAGTTTTCTCCCTCTCACTCCCCAGACTACCCTACACAAAGTCATAAAAGACCTTTATGTTGCTAAATGCAAGACTCTTCATTACTCTAGACTTATCAGAGGCCTTTGATACAGGTGACCACTCCCTCATCCTTGAAGTACTTTCTTCACTTGGTGTTTTAGTCAGCTTTTTCACTGTTGTGACTAAAAGGATCTGACCAGCATAATTGTAGAGGAGGAAGAGTTTATTTGAGGGCTCATGGTTTCAGAGGTCCTAGTTCATAGAAGGCTAGCACCATTCCTTAGGACTTGAGGTAAGACTGACATCATGGCTGAAGAGTGTGGCAGAGGAAAACAGCTCACATCATCAGGAAGCAGAGAGAGAGACTCCACTTGCCAGATACAAATATATATACCCCAAAGCCATGCTCCAATTCCCACCTCTTCCAGCTACACCCTACCTGCCTCCAGTTACCACTCAGCTAATCCCATCAGGGATCAATCCACTGATTAAGTTATGACTCTCAAAACCCAATCATTTCTCCTCTGAACCTTCCGTCCTTGTCTCACATGTAAACTTTGGGGCATACCTCACATCCAAACCATAACACTTGGCTTCTGGTTGCCACATTTTCCTGCTTTTAAGCTGATTTTTGCTCCTTTTTAGTTTCCTTTGTCAATTCCTCTGCTTCTCCATAAACTTTTATTATTTGAGTCATCTGCAGATCAACCCTTGAACTCTTCCTTTCTCTGTTTACTCTCACTCTTCCAGTTTTGTGTCTTTAAATATCATCTGGATACTGACAACACCTAACAATGTATTTCCATTCTAGATATTCTCCCTGAATTCCCAGAATCATATATCTAACTTCCACTGGGATTTCTAGCAGGCATCTAAAAATAAACATGTGTACAACTCATCAATCTTTTCCCTAAAACCTGTTCCTCACATATTCTTCCCCCATTTCCATATATAGCAATTGCATCTTCTACTTGCTCACACTAAAAACTTTCTATCATATCCAAATCCTGTCAGCTTTACCTTAAAATACAGCTAGAATCTGAATAGTTCCCAGCACTTTCACTGTTACTTCTCTGGTTCAAGAAACATCATCTCGTGAAAATTATTTCAATGGCCTCCTGACCCATGCTCCTTTTTCCACTCTTGACCCCTACAATCTCTTCTCAAATACATTAGTCAGTGTTCTTTTTAAAATGGAAGTTGGATTTTGTCACTTCTCTGATCAAAATCCTCCAGTGGTTTTTCTGTCTCACCTGGAATAAAAGCTTTAGTCTTTAAAGTAGCCAGTGAGGCCATTCTTGATCTGGGCCTCTGTCACTTTGACCTCATTTCCTATTATTCTTTCTCATTATTCCTATTCCCTCCACTCCAGGCATGCTGGACTTCTTGCTGGGTTTTGAACATGCCAGGCACATTCTCATTTCAGGCTCTTGGTAATACTGCTTCTTCTGCCTGAACTGCTCCAAACCCAGAAAGCCACACACAGCCCTGTCTCACTTCCTTTTATATAAAAAAAGGATGAATAGAGAACAAATATTTTATGGTTTGTCATCCTAAGGTTTCTGTCACAATTTCTCAACTCTGCTGCTATAGTTCAAAAGCAGCTGTAGCAATACATACATGAATGAGTATGACTATGTTCTAGTAAAATTTTATGTAAGACACTAAAATTTGAACTTCTAATAATAATTTTTATGTGACATGAAATGTTATTTGCCTTTTTTTCCCCCAACCATTTAAAAATGTGTAATCTCTTTTAGCTTACTGACCACATTTAACAGGTGATGGGCCGGATTTGATTATTGGGGCACGGCTTTTTGATAGTGCTTTAACTCTGATTAAATGTACTTCTCTAATCATGCTGTTTGACATTCTAACCCTTATTTCCTATTTCTTTCTTTGCTTTTTTTGTGACATTTATTGTCGTCATATACATCTTACATTTTTGTTGTCTTTTCCTACTCAAAATGAACTTTATAAGGTTGGGAGTCTTGACTTTTTCTTTTTTTTCATTGCTATAATCCTAGTGCCCAGAACAATGGCTTGCTCACATTGGATGCTCAGTAAATATTTACTGAATGAACATATGTGAGTAAGTAAATGAACAAAAGCTGGGCTCTGATCAATCACCTCCTCCATGAAGCATTGCCCGACTGCCTGAGCTGGGCATGATTTTCCCCTCTGATTTCCCGTTGTGTTTCTTTGTATTTATTCCCCCACATGATTTCTTTCACATCTGATATTGTATCTTTAAAGTGTTATGATTCTCGAACATGGTCTCTTCTGTAAGCTATGATATGAAGCCAGCTCTATTTTACTTATAGGGCATGAGATAAATTGGAGGATTTAGTTATTGCTTTCAGCATGGAATGGACTTATGATTCAGTACAGGTCACAAAGCTAGTAAATGATAGAGCAAGGAATATGAACTCAGAACATGCTTCTTTGACCACTAGACTGCACAGCTACTTATATTTACTAGGTCACAGGAAATTGCTTTGTGATTTTTAAGACTACATACAAATGTTACTTCAAATGAACATTACAAAAAGTTTGTATTATTGGAAATGGAACTCAGAGCATTAGGAGAAGCCACTGGCAGAAGAGGAATGTTACAAGTGAAAATATAGAGATTCTAAAAGGTATGTGAATCCACAAAGGCACAATGGAAGAGGGAAGGAAAATGTGGCATTGAACAGTTTGACCAAACCCTTCCCCAGTTTTCTTGGTGATCACAGGAGGCCAGTGGGAGGGCAGTAACTCTCATAAATTTGATCCCAGAGTTTTCTCTACATTTTGAGCTCGGAAAAGGGGAATAATGACTTGTTATTGGGAGTACAAATATCTCTCCCACCTGCCAACACATACACACAATACCATTAAACCAATCAGGCTAGGATGATAGTTATCCCAAATCTTCCTAAAGTGAGGGTACTGAATCCTTAAAAGTGTTTCAAAATGTAAAATAGTAAGTTTTTTTTTTTGTTTGTTTGAACTGCAGAATATAAAAGCTAAGAGTCACTCAAAATGAAAGTGATAGTCTCAGAGAACATTATAGCACAGATAGAAATTCTGGAAAGCAGAAGGCAAGGATTCTGCTTGGCATATCTGTACAAAAGAACCAATAAGGCAACCATTGGGAATCAGTTCTGTTAAAATGCAAAATACAATAGGGAGCAAGCATTACATTTTTAGAGGCATCTCTTAATTAAACAATTCAGATATGTATTCAATACCTAGTTAAATGAAATGAAGAGCAGAGAGAAAGCAAGGAGACAATATTTTGTTAGGTATCATAACTCGGAAATTATCAGGCACTATAGGAGACTACACAGGGCCAAACTGTAAGAGCACAGAGTGGGAAGCAAGAGAGAGGAACAGGGTCAGATCATTATGAAAGATCTTTTAAACCATGTTAAGGAATTGGGATCTTACCCAAAGGCAGTGAGAAGCCAATGGAAGTTTTAGAAAAAATCGCATCTTAATGTTAGAGAGGGAGAAAGAATTGCTCAGGAAGATGAAATTGAGTTATTATAATAATCTCTTAAAGAGATAATGATGACTAGCACTTAACTAGTATTTAATATGTGATGGGCACTTTTCTAGGTACTTAATATAATTATTAATTGACACCTAGGATTATGTGGTGGATGTTATTTCTTTCCCCCACAATACAGATAAACTGAGGTATAGAGTGGTTAAGAAATATGCCCAGTGTTATACACTTAGTGTTGAAATTGAGCTTTGCACTCAATCTGATTTTTTAATCATTGTAAGGTACTGGCTATTCTAGGAGAGTCTTAGGATGGAAAGAAGCAAACAATCATAATTAGGAGATTCAGCATTTGGTGATTCATTTATTTTTTTTCAGGAAAGCAGGTAAATATTTTTGATATGAAAAATATTAGAAAGGAGGATGATTTTGTGGAGAGAGAGGCAGTGGAGATAAGGAGGTTGAATTTGGACATACTGAAATTGAAAACCAGTAGGGACATTCAATGGACAGTTGACAGATGCATTAAAGACCTCAAGTTCAGGAGAGAAATCTGGGCTGTAGCTACCCATTTGAGAGGCATATTTGGGTTAGAAGTCAAGCACAGGGTGTATGAAGTGATGAATGGGAAAGGAGAGGGCCCAGAACCCAGTCCTGAGTTATCCAAAGCTTTGGGGACAAGCAGAGGGAGAAGAATCTATAGGAGTTTATGAAGGAGTAGCCAGAGAAGTAGAGGAAATGAGGATGATGGATATTCCAGGTGGTGAGGTAAGTGAGATCAAGGGGGAAGATGGCCATGTGAGCAAGATGAGGAAGTTCAGCTACAAGGTGGAGGTGGGGCCAGAAGCCAGATAACATGCTGGAATAAAAACTGAAGACACGAAGGCAGTGATTTGAAACTATATTTTGAAGAGCTTTGAAAGTGAAAGGAGGAAGATGGAGTGATAAATAATGAAGAACAGGGGGTCAAGTGAAATGAAAATAACCTGAGTGGTCATATCTCCTTTGAACTTATAAATCAATGAGTTTTGAGAATCAGTTATTTTTCTCATCTGCCAGAGGGGCATACCAGAACTTCTAGATAGATTAGAACAAATCTAAATGGCTTCAACAAAGAGACCATAGAAATATAGTTACTCAAAGGAGTTACATGTTTATTTCATTTCCATGTAATAATTTAGGGGAGCTAATTTGGTGGGCAACTCTGTTCTACAAGGACATTCAGTTACTTCCACTTCATTTTTCTTCCTCCCTTAGGGAATGGTCTTGGGTGTTAGATTTCCACTGTGTCTTGCCTGCTTTCTGAAGGAAGGAGGAAGAAAGTGCAGAGAAGGTATTTTCTGTATTAGTTTTTGTATTGCTATAATAAAACAGCTGAGGCTGGGTACTTTTCTATAAAGAAAAGGGGTTTTCTTAGATTACATGTCTGGAGGGATTCAGGGGCCAGGTCTGCTACTTTTTAAGTTACTCTTGTAAGAACCCATTTCCAAGACCATGAAACCCTTCAAGCTGGGTAATGGCCCCCTAGTGACCTAACTACCTTCTTTTAGGCCCCATCTCTTAAAGGTTCCACCACTACACTGAGGAAAAAAACTTTCAAAACATGAACCCTTAGAGGACAAACCACAGTAATATTCCTTCTATCTACAACATTGGCTAGGAAAGAGAATATCACATGCCACATGTGACACGTCCACAATGTCACATGGTCATGCCCAACTACAAGAGAGGTCATCTATCTAGCAGTAAGAAACATAGTGTTTCTGGCCAGTCACATGGTTTGCTACAATCTTATTTCTGTGTAAGAAGTGGGGAAGAGTTTGGGAGATAGGTTATAGCTTCTCATACAGGAAGAAGGGTTTAACTATATACTATTAAAAAACATTTATTCTCTAGAAAAAATCTCAAAATTCTGGGAGCTAGGAGGAAAGCTATCTGATTGATCTAATTCAAAATGAATATCTTCATGACTGAAAGTCCATTAGCTTTTGGGAAGTATTTGTATTGCTAAGGAAACTATTATAGTTTTCAATTTGATAAACAAATGAATTCTAAGAATATTTGCTTAATACTTATAATAAGTAAGCCACTTTAAACCCAGCACTTTTTGAAATAATCAGTTATTAGGTCAGAAACATATTTTGGGAATAAAAATTTTCTCTCTACACCTCAACTATAACACTACTTATAAACTTGGGCCTTTTCTTCTTGAGAAAGACTGGATATTTTTCCTTAGAGCTGACCGATGTTACCTATCCCTACAAGTCAGTTGCCAATTATGGATGTAAAAATAGCACCATAGCAAAGGCAGATGAAGGTAAGAATTAAAAAAAATTTTTTTAAGAACACAAATTATATGTTGATCACTGCATGAATTAATTATTTCTTCCACTGTGAGCTTCCCTTCAGATTTCATTATGGTAAATCACAAACCTGCAATTTCTCTTTTAACTGGCCGTCATTTCTCTGCTCTCTGTTATCTAGCACAATGCAGAGAAGTTATGTAGGGAAACATCTGAATATTCAAATAGATGTCACAGAGCTCACACTTTGAAAGTTGAACTTTTCTTACAGAATTTCTCAGACTTCTTATTCATAATTACTTCACACAAAAGTCACATGGCCTTGATTATCTGGAGGAGTGCAGCAAATTAGGTAGGAGCCAGCTAGACACTAGAAGTTGATGTACTTGGGGAGAACTGAGAGTGAGTGGGAAAAAAAAAAACATAAAAATAAGTGTATTGCCACATGATTGGGATTCTAGAGTTTTGGAAGATGTAGCTCCGTATTAAATAATTTCTGCAGTCATCAGACAATACAAGTACCAGGGTAGGAAACTGGTCAAAATGGTTTTAGAGGAGAAAAACTGTAGGGTGGTTTTAATGAAAGTAAGGAAATATTTAAAACACTGTAAAAGGATATAAAACCAATAGCAAGTCTCTCACCCAGAATTTTTTGTCATAGGACCCAGAAAATGGGTGAATTATAATACTATTTCTATTATGTTTTGTGTCCTGGAAATAGTTACTTAATGAAGAAAAAAAAATTTTTTTTACTTTTTTTTTTCAGTTTAATTTTTTTATTATTATTATTTTTATTTAGCTTTTAATTTTTTACAGACTGCATTTTGATTCATTGTACACAAATGGGATACATCATTTTGTTTCTATGGTTGTGCATGATGTAGATTCATACCATTCGTGTAATCATACATGAACATAGGGTAATGATGTCTGTCTCATTCCACCATTTTTCATACCCCACTCCCTCTCATTTCCTTCTACGTATTCTAAAGTTCCCCAATTATTCTCTCATTCCCCATACCCCACCCCTGTTACATATCATTCTCCACTTATCAGGGAAAACATTTGGCCTTTGGTTTTTTGGGTTTGGCTTTTACTCTTTGATGTAGAGAAACATGAGACAAACTTTTCAAGTAGATAGCATCTATGTCACCCTCCTGTTTCCTTCTATTACCTCCATTGACTCTACTTTTGACCTCGTAGGAATTCTCATCACAGACTGTTTCCCTCATTCTGCCCTAAGCCTTCCTTCCACTGTGGCTTACCATCTGTCCTGTATTCCTCTTCTCAGCACCTGTAGCCCCTAAGTACTCCTGCCTAGGACAAGGCCTGGCTCCTAGGAACATTCAATATGTGTGCGTGAATGGATAAATAAATTTAAAAAGTCCTTAATACTTCTAAATTATTTCTATATTTTCTTCAGATTCAAGACTCTTTTTAATTCAAATACTTTCCAGGAGTTAGAAGGAAAGCAATCTGATTGAGTTAATTAAAAATGGATGTGTTCATGATTGAACACCCATTAACCTTCTGGGAAGCATTTGCATTGCTAAGGAGAATGCCTGATAACCCAAATGAATATCTTATTTATAGAATTTTTGGAAAAGGAATAAGGTGGGGCTTTAAGAAAATAGGCTGGTTTAGTAATGGTATTGGGTAGAAGATGGCTGACTCAGGCAGATGAACCTTACCTGGGAATCTGTTTTCAGGGTGAGTCGCTAAATCTGCCTTTACCTTTTTATAACTTCTTTCTATTCTTTCTTCCAAACCAATAGGTTCTCTATGAGCACATAAGTGTTTTCAGGATGGCTTTTATGTTTCAGTAAAGTACAGAGCAGGATGAAAGTGATGACAGGCATTTGTATGAATGGGTCATTGCTACGTCAGGGACTGCTTGCTTCAGAGATGGATTTGGATCTTTGTTACAGAGGAAGTTAGTTTTGGCAGAGCAATTCAAGTTCAAATGTAGAAACTTGAATGTCTTGTGTAAGGATGGTTTCCACATTCAAGATAAATTTCTGAATGAATCTCATGAATTTACCATAAGATGCTGGATTAGAGAAAGAGGGTGTGGGGAGTGGGGAGTATACTGTGTATTTATGTGTGTGTGTTTCCAGTGGGAAGCTGGAAAAGATAAAGTGTAGAATGAACAAGAAAAACAAGATTGGCCATGTTTCTGGAGAATAAAAGTCTTCTTTGCTATTCTTCCTCCTCCCCTTTCTCTACCCTTCTTCCCTTTTTCTCTCTGCCTCCGTCTTTCTTGCCCTTCATGTAACAATACTTATTGGTTACCACCTATATATCAGGAATTTTGTTCTATAAATAAGGTTTTATTGCACTCAGCTATTAATTTTATTCTGAAACCACACCTGCTTGTAAGTCAATGAGAACCCAACTTTGATTTTCTGTAATTAACTAATCTCCAGTGGTTAGTGAACGTTCTGTGATCCTGGTATGTTTAGGGGTTAATTCTCTAATTATAATGAAGTATATGGCTCTCGTTTCTTTTATGCCTTACCAATTTTTTTTCCTACTCAGGGCATTAAAGCAATGAAATCGCTGATGAAAGTTCTCACTGGATTTCTCAGAAAAATAAATGGAGAAAAAGTTAAGTGAATGTGCATTTATTTAATTGTCTTCCATATTATAGGATTGAGTTTGGAACTCAGGTGGATGCTTATTTTTAACACATATCTATCAAATTCTGAAGTAACCTTAGGTAATAGTAGTGGCCAGCTTGTATTTATTGAGCTCTTAGTAGGTGCCAGGCATTGCCATAAGTACTTCACACTAACTCCATTGGACAGGTACTGTTCTTATCCATTTTATAGACAGGGAAATGAAGTTGAGAAAGATCAAGTCATTTCCTTATGGTCATACAAGTGGTAGGTGAAGAACCTGCTCTGGAAGCTCAGAGCCTATCTATAGCCATACACTATGCCTCATCTCTGATTCTAAGGAGCACTTAGAGTGAGTTTTGTGTTTGCCATTTAGAATAAGAATTGTATCTATTGAGATACAATAGACATTGGTCTGTCTTCTTGACCATATCATGTGTATATTTTAAAAGATTTTGTTAAGTTTGTTTGAATGTAAATGAAATTGATAAAAGAGTTAAAACCCTTTCTGCCTTAAATTGAGATTTTCTTCTGTATCAGGAAGAAGAGACTGGTTAAGAACTGTCCTGGTATTTTCTCACTTTTTCTATTTCTGTTCTGAGAAAGAGTGAGATGAGTTTCTGACCTCTTTTTCTTCTACTTAAATAGTATCCTCTGACAGCCACGTAGAGATTAGTCTGTGTAAGGAAAGTCAAAGCTATTTCCTATTTGAAAAGGTTACTGGGGTAAATTATTTCTTCTCTGGAGATCTTTTAAACAAACTAACCACAGACACATAGATACACACATATAGACATACAACAAATGTTCATTTCAGAACAAAATAGAAACATCTGGAGAACTTTAAGGATAGAATAGATCCTTTTGCCTGATTGAATGTGGAAAACAAAATCTTTGTTCTCTTATAACCCTGATAATTTTCTTCTGTAGATATTATTGGCCAGTTCTGTGGATAATTCATAGCATCACAATAACAGACTTCAGTGTCTTCGTCCATTTTATTCTGCTCTAACAGATTACCACAGACTGAGTAACTTATAAATGACAGAAGTTTATTTGGCTCATGCTTCTGGAGGATGAAAAGTTCCTTCCAAGATCCAGAAGGCTGCTCTTGGTGAGGGCCTTCTTGCTGTGTCATAATGCGGGAAAAGGTATCACATGCTGAGTGAGTGCATCAGAGAGAGCACAGTGGGGCCTCAATTCACTTTATATCAAGTTTGCCAAAACCACATTAATCCTTTCATGAGGGCAGAGGTCTTTAATCACCTTGGAAAATTTCCAACTCTCAACACTACTGCACTGGGGATTCAGTTTCCAGCCCATGAGTTTTGGAGGAACATTCAAACCAACACACTTTCTGTCCATTGAATGTTCTTAGTCATGCTTTTGACTTATGAAAACTGGAAGATTGTTTGCTGAATTAGGGTTGTACATTTTAAGAACCATACAAAGTACTGCTCTCTCTAGGTTGAGGTACTTCTTTGGAAATAAACAAAGACCTTTTGAGAGATGTTTAGTTATTTCAGGGGACTGAAAAAATAGAAACGAGTGCCCTTAATAAAGAACATGATGATTAAGTTGCCCAAGAGAGTCTGATTTCTTCTTCAAGTAGTACAGATCACCCAGCAGGAGTTTATCACCAAGTTTTCTTTGTTATTTTGACAGAACAATGGCTCCCCCTAAGGGGTTCATATCCCAATTTCTACACCCATTTATATGTTACTTTACATGGTAAAATAAATTTTTTCTGGTATGATTGAGCTCAGGATTTTGAGATGAGAAGATTATCTTGGATTACCTAGGAGGACTCAAGTAATCAAAAGGGTTTTTATAAATGAAAGACAGAAAGGAGAGAGTAAGGCTTAGAGTAGAAAGAGATTTGAAGATACTGCACTGTGGATTTGAAGGTGGAGAAAGGGGCTGTAAATCAGACAGTGCAGGCAGCTTCTAGAATCTGGAAAAGCAAAGGGAATGGCTTTTCTCCTAGAGCCTTTAAAAAGAATACAGTCTTGTCAACATCTTGATTTTAGTCCACTAAGACCCATTTCAGACTTTTGACCCTTAGATATGAAAAATAATAATTGCTCTGAGTTATGAATTTTGTGTTAATTTTTTTCAGAAGTCATAGGAAATTAGTACCTACAGAGGATTGTACCAATAGCGATGGCAGACCTGAAACCTCTGACTTTGGAATCCAGTGTGTGTAAATGACCTTATTGGTGCTGAAATTTGGGATAATGTCATTTGGGAGACTGTCAGACATACTGACTCTTGAATTTTTACACCTTCCTCTGATAGGATAAATATGAGGTTGGTAGACAACCCGGAGTGAGGTTTGTCTGACTTTGTCATAATCAAATGCTGAATGAAAATCAATAGGGAAACGGAAGGGAAAAGAAAGATAATATACTATAAATTTTTATCTAGAAGGATTAATTATAATTAAAATAAATAACATTTTACAATTTAAGAAAAAACTTTGAACCATTTAGATATGTTTTCTGAGAGCCCTAATTATATAACAAGTACCTCACTATGAGGATTAAAAATAATATGCTGTTATCTGAGATGGCCTAATCAGAACTTTGTGTTTCTACATGTACCTGTAATGTAATTGATACAGGCAATGTTTCTGAGGAACTATAATACATCAGCATACTTTCTAATAATCTTCTGAGGCAAAATTATTGCTTAGTACATTTTACTGATGATTTGAATATTAGAAATGCTTGCAAGTCATATGTACTAAGTGATGTTGGTATATTCTTATGGAACTGAGATCTTGGGATCATAAGCCCCATGTTCCAATGTTCTCTTTTATTTTTTGTATAGGACTTTTGGAATTTCAGTTGCACTCGCTCTTAGTATATGTTGCTACAATTGAATACTACATTCTGGATAATTTATAAAGAACAGAAAAGTTCAACATCAAGGCACTGTCAGGTTTGGTTGTCTGATGAGGGACTGGCCTCTGCTATTTGGGATGACCTTGAATTCTGTGTGTCTTTGTATAGCAGAAGAGCACAAGAGTGCAAACCCATTCCCACAAGCCTTTGTGATCTCACCATACTCCACTAGAGCTCACCTTCCAACACTCATACATTGGTAATCAAGTTCCCTGTGAATTTAGGAAGGAATAGACACCTTGAAAGCAGAGCACACTCCTCTTATCTGACAAATGAGGAGAGCCTCTTACATCAACTGTGCTTATGTATGAAATGGATTATGTAATATCATGTCTAAAACTGAGAGGTTTAAGAGCCTTTGGGAAACTTAAAATGCCATATTGCATTTAAAATTCTTTACTAACTTAGTAAACTACAAACATATAAGGCTTTTATTGATACCTAGGATACTTATTTAGCTAGAAGCGCTTATTCCTCAACAGTTCTAGATAATGAAGAAATGACCATGTAAGGAATACTATAGTACTTTGAAAATTCACTGATGCTGGTTTTTGGTAGGTAATGATGACAGTCTCTTTTCTCCTTTCTGGCCTACATTTAGCCCCAGTTGGCCTTTCATTGACAGGCTTGCTAATTTCTTTTGTCTATCTACAGAGTATAAACCTGTGTACTGTGACTAATGATATCTTTTCCTCTATCCTGTTTCATTTTCTCATTCCCATCAGTGGAGTAGATACTGACTCTGAAGTACAGTTCTGTTTTAATGTCTTGGGACTGATTTTTTTCCATAGGAAGTAAAATGAATGAGAAAAATATGGTTTCAATATCAGAATTTTGCTTTAAAACAACTTTCAGTAATGAACTGTTTATTTTATTGAGACATATCAGTATAACTTTGTCTCTGCTCTGTGCTAAGCATTTCAACTTGACATCTATTGTTTTTAACTTTTACTGTTCTCATTAACCTAACACTTTTGAATGAGTCATAGAGTTAAATTTTTTCAGTATTTGAAAATGAGGATACTGTCTAGGAAGTTGCTGCCCCAGCTTATTTTTATGGCTTGAAGGAGCTAAATGCAGTTTCCAAAGGTGCCTGTGATCATTTAGAAGACACTGAATGACCACAGACTTCAGGCAAAAGCAAATACATAATACAAAAACCATAGATGAAAACGTGAATAATCTACTAAAAAACAAAAACAAAACAAAATAAAACAGAAAACAAACCCTAAAATGTCAGTTTAATTCTTGAGACCATAATGTGAATTCCATAGAAGGCTTAAAGAATTACTATGGAAAACATACTTTCTCCTGTGGGTTCTACTCTCTCCATGATTTTTCCTACTAGTCTTTTCTCTTTGTCTGCCCTTTAAATCATTCCCCTCAGGTCTGTTTTGACCCACTGTATTTTTTATACTTTAAATTCTTCCTTCATCTTAATTCTTTTCATGGTGCAAAAATGGTTATTCGTGTCTATATAATCACCTCTCAAAGTGCCACAGCCCCAGTTTTAGGTGGGGAATCAATGGGTTCGGATGAAGAATTGTGTTTCCCAGTCTCTGTCATACCCAAGTGGGACCATATAGCTTGGATCAGACTTAAAAGATGTAAGACAGCAGGGCAGCCTCCTGAGAGGTGCTGGAATGTGTTTTCCTGCCCTTCCCACCTTCTTTCAACTTCTGAGAATGCAGAAATACTGGATGCAGCTTGGAAAACCAAACTGGATTGGGAGGTAACTTTGAGGATGGGAATTTTACCCTGAGAAGAATTGGCATAGAACACAAACTCCCTGGGACAGTTTGTAGCCATCATATCAGTCTTAGCCTCTTCATCACTGGATTTAGAGAAGTAGATTGTTATTTTGTTAAAGTCACGGATACTTTGGACTTTCTAATATGTCTAGCTAAACCTTTATAGGTAAACAGATTTTCATGCTGATAACGACCATATCTTTTTCTTTGTTCTTCTAAGCCTCTGATTCATATTCCTTATCGATATCCCATAAGCACCTCAAAATTATCTTCTGCAGACTAAAGTCATCGTGTCCTTTCACTTCCCTCCCCAGCCTGCAGCAATTATGTTTGGAATTTTACCACCAGTCTTGTTATCCAAGGAGAGCACTTGTGTTAATCCTGGCTTTCCTCTTTTTATTTCTTCCTCAAATCCAATCAGGCACCAAATCCTTCTATTTTTTTTTTCCTGTACAAATACTTACCAATTTTGTCTCCCAACCCTCCATCCTTCTCATATAACCCCAATTCAGTTTCTCATCTCCAGTCTCTCCTACCTATTTAGGCAGTAATTCTACTTTTGCTTTTATCCCCCTCACACTATTTTTTACGATGCTGTCAAAAGGGATTTATTAAAAGCAAACTGGATCACATCAATCTCCTGCTTGAAACTTTTCAAGAGCTCTGCAGCAATAGGCCCCTGATCTCGGCACACAGGGTTCTGGTCTGCTCTTCCCATCGTGTTGTTTTCACTGCTCTGCTCTCTGTTCTTTCCTTCATACTATTTCACACTATTGCAATTCATAGCTTCTGTAATGTGGATTTTCACGCCTTTATGCTTTGCTCATGTTATTCCCTTTCTTGAACTTTCCTCTCTTTCCCTTTTTTCTTTCATAGCTAATTTTTCTTTTGTGTAGTGCTAGTCTTCTGGGCTTAGTTTACTCTGATCTCCCGCGTGAACTCTTCCTGGACTGCCATAGTCACCCAGCTGCAGTGGCTGCTCCCACACTCTAGGACCAGTATTCAGTGAGAAGGAGCTGGGGGAGGGGAGAAGAGGAAGAAAGGGATATTGAAATAGCATTGCTGGATTGAGCATGCTCAGTTAAATGTGAGTTTCAGGTTAATATATGAAGTTTTATTATTTTGGTTTAAATATGACCTGCTCAGTGTTTGGAACATATTTATATTAAAATTTTTGTGTTTACTTGAAATTCAAAAATTTAAACTTTCTTGGGCTTCCTATATTTTACCTGACAACTCTACCTGGAAGGCACATTAATATACTCATTTTTGCCTGAGTCTCTTTTTTTCTCCCTTATGAAAATATTGATGGCCAGGAACTGACCAATTTTAAACATTGCTAAGGTCTGCTGAGAGCCACTCTCTGGTCCTGAGATAAAGAAGGTGTGTGTGTGTGTGTGTGTGTGTGTGCTTACGTGTGTACGCCAGCGCATGCACAGGAAGAGACAAGAGTGAGCATGAGTGAGCTATGTGAGCTGGAGTGCAACTTGTTCTTAGAGAGGAAGCAAAACCTACAAGAACACTCCCTTCCTTTCATGCAGAGCTCTCCCCTTTCAGGTAGGGCAACTGTGAAACAAATCATATCCTTGTCTGTCAGGTTTTAATTGAGCTTGTTGAAGTGTCATCCTAAATCACTGCAACCTTGTTTATCAATCTGAAGAGGAAGAAAATGCATGCTTCACTCAGTCCTGCAGCTTCACAGAACCTTAGGAAGCCCCTCAGAAGGCAGCAGGAGTCAGGAATGTCACCAGCTATGGCTCCTGCAAGTGAAGGAGTCATTGAAAGACTTCATCACAGTACAGATGAGCAGGGTCAGTCTGGCAGTTTCCCAAAGGGGCAGAGAAGGGACTAGCACTTCTAGAGCACCTGCCACGTGGCCCCTTAGGCTCACCATTTCCTTACAGTTCTGCACACAGTTCAGAAGTTCAGTAGCTTCTGCTAAACTTAGGTCATATGCTCTTTGGTGTAGGATCTACTTGTATATGATGAACATATTTTAAAGATGAATACATCACTAAGTTACACTCACTATTTTGACATTGTATAAATATGAACATTTAAAAAATGAATGATGAAATAACACTAAGAACTTATTTTGCCCGGTTAGTTGGATGGATCTAGCCATGTCCACTGCGAGCTGCAGAGTTCCTTGTTCCTGAGAAAATGTTATTTTAACTCACATAGTCTTTGTGTTAGGTCTGCTCAGCTTCTTGTTTTTCTCCTTTCTCACAACTGGAATCACAGCAGATGGGGTTATTGAATGCAGAGAAAGAGATAAAATTAACACAGGTAATGAGCAGTAGTTTTACTGGTGGTAGAATTTTCATTCACTTGGGAAAATTCCAGACTCTGAAAATCCATAATAAGATAAATCAAAATCTAGTTTGGGGAAATAAAAGAGGTATAGCTGCATTTAACATTTATTGAGAGTTAGCATTGCACTTCACATGGCGTAAGGTAGAGGGGCAGCTTGGGTATTGGCCTCTGTTCCTACTTTGTGGTCTAAGAAAAAGGTTTTTAGAAGTTGGAACAACTTCATATTTTAATTGGTTCATCTGGGCATTTTAAAAAGTGCATTTAGTTAGGAGGATGCCACTTGTTCTTTAGAGGCTGGTGCTTTCTATTTGTCTAGACCTACTCATGAAGCTATGGGTAGATTCTTGCTGACAGCAACTTAAATGTCCTAAGTAAGTGAGATACTGTTTTCACACTGTGAGGGGAACCTAGTGCTGTAATGATCCTTGCAATCCTTCCTCTCTCCCTCCCTTCCATCCTTTCTCCCTTATATAGTATTTTTTGAATAACTATTATTCTCAGTGTTAGAGGTAGAATAGTCAACAAAATAACTAGGGAGGCATACATTAATAATTATCATCTATCGATCCATCAATCTATCAATCTAAACATAGCATATGTTAGGTACTATCAGGCACTAAGAAGAAAATTAACTGAGTGGGGAGGTAGGAATTGTATGTATGGTTACAGATTATAGAAAGAGTGGTCAGGAAGCCTTTACCAGGAATGGCAATTGAGTAAAGATCTGAAATGAGATAGCAAACCACACAGATTTCTGTGGGAGGAGCATTTTATGAAGAGTGACCAGCAAGGGGAAAGGCCCTGGGGAAGGTGTGTACCTGGAACCCCTCTCCCTCCTCTCTTCTTGAGGAAGATAAACGAGTAAGGGCAAAGGCTCTGATGTAGGAATGTGTCTGGTGTCTTAATGGCAACCAGGTTTGACCTTCCCTTTTCTTCTCTATTTTTTTTTTCACTTTTTTTTTGAATAAAATATTGAAAGAAAAATAAGTTTAAAATCTATAGAATTCTTATAGTTTCTAAATGTTAAAAGAAAGGTTACATTAAAACAATAGGGAGGGAGAGAAAGGAGGAGAGGAAAAGGAAGGGTGTCAAGAATAAACACTATGGGGTTTGTCACATTGGTTTTGGTTCTGGGTCCATTTGATTGTTGTGTACTTTGGACATGTTGTTTAGCATCTCTAGGTTCTAGAACCCGTCTACAAAATGAGAAGAGTTATCTCCCCAGGATTTCTGTGGGAAAATTCTACAGAAAACATCATGAGAAAGGGTAGTACAGTTAGTGGGAATTGAAAAAGTATTCGTAAAAGGAAGAATAAATTGCAACAGATAGATTAACCTATTTTTAAAGTTGAAAATATTTGCCATGTTTTATGTCAGATTTATTCAGTACAGGTCATATTTTCTTTGGTTAGCAAAGAATAAATCCTATCTTAATGCAACTGGTAAGTGAGTGGCTTTATGCGATGAGTCTTTATTCCTATGCCCTAGGACCTTAATATTGGGAAAGCAAAACATAAATATACAAAAATTTAAAATGAATAGGAAATATAAACATTTTGTAATATGGAATTTGGTAAGATAAATTTTTTCAATTACCAGTTTGCAAAATGCAATACTGGCAAAAACATTATGCCGATTTCTTTCAGGATAATACATTGCCAGTGTAATATATTTAAAAAAATCATTAAATAGTCATTAACATTGTCTCATTTACTGTGCATTTAGGTGAAGAAAGTCAATTGTTTTCCTAATTCTGGAGTCCAGACTGAGAAATAGTTCTGCTCCTTCAAGAGGAGTTGAAGTGAATTTGAGTCACCTAGGAAATACAATTCTAGAAACCATCTAGAAACAGATGATCAAATCTGGAAATAGATTTAGTAAATGACAATAAAATCACAACTTTTAGAACTTTTCAGCAATCCCGCATAGTTAATTAAAATCTCATGTATAAAATATCTGTAACACAAAATTGGAAGACAGATTGTACAGTCCTTTCTTTAATGTCACTTGTAGCTTTAGGAAGAGTATGGTTCAGTAAACCAATGCAGAGAAGACCTCCAGGACAGCTGAGAACATTAATTTCTTTTCTTTGGTAGCTTTGAGATTTTAAAGAAAGTAATATACTCTTTCATATGCTTCTTCACCTTTAAAAGTGGGTGGTACCAATTAGCAAACTGAAAATGTTTCCTTTCTTCACTGAAGTCCACTTTTCTATCAAGTCTTTCTCCATTACTTTTTTATTTAATACCTCAGGTCATGGCACATATACTTCTGGTTTATTTATTTTTGTTTATTTTTTTTCCTCTTTTGGTGCTGAATGGAACCTAGGGCTTTGCACATTGTAGGCAGCACTTTCACTACTTTTGCCTGACTCCTCCCTTCATTCTTTTCCATTCTATGAGATTTTTTTTTTAATGCTTTAGTGATAGAGAATAGCTTCTGAATTTGAATGACTCTTTTTTTTTTCTTTTTAGTCATTTTCTTAGTGTCAAACGTACATACTGTAGGCATTCAGTAAGTACTTATTAACTTGGACAAAGGACAACTGAATTGCTCTAGAGTCAGTGATCCTGAGTCTCCCTTAGGGAGGCTAAATTGGTAGTAAATTAGAGCTTACATAAGCTGGATGTGCAGCTAATACAAGTTCACATGACTATTTTTGTCAGTGCTGCCCACAAAAAAGAAAACAAAGCAACATTTTTAGTGCAGCTATTGTGATAAGTAGGCTCTTTAAATTAATGTCTCTGAAGTTATGTTCTTCAAATAGAGGAAAGCTACCATAAACTGAATTATGTCTCACCAAATTCATGTGTTTAAGTCCTTACTCAGAAATGTGATGATGTTTGGTGATGGAGCCTTTGGTACACAATTAGTTTTAGATGAAGTCATGAAGGTAGGGTCTTCATGATGGGATCAGTGCCCTTGTAAGAAGAGAGACACCAGATTCCTCTCTCTCTGCCATGTAAGTATATAGCAAGAAAGTGGCCATTGACAAGCAGGAAAAGGGATCTGTTTTATTGAACTTCTGCATCACTATGACAAAAATACCAGGCAAGAACAATTGAGAAGAAAGAAAGTTGATTTGGGGCTCAAGGTTTCAGAGGTCTTGCAAACTCCATTGCTCTGGGCCCAAGGTGAGGCAGCACATCATGGGGGATGGGTCCAATGAATGAAAGCTGTTCAGTTTATGGCAGGGTTAACAAGAGGGGAGAGAGGGAAGGGAAGGGAGAAAGAGACAGAGTGGAAAAGGGGTCACAGGGAAGATGCACCCTTCCAGAGCACACCCCCAATAACCTACCTTCTCCAATCATGCCCCACCAGCCTACAGTTGCCACCCAGTCCATTTAAACTAGGATGAACTGAGTAGGTTACAGCTCTTACAGTCCAATCATGTCACTTTCTCTTAATATTCCTGCATTAACAGGATATTTTGGGGAATACCTCACATTCAAGCCATATTAGGACCTTATTAGAAGAAAATAAACCCTGCCAAATCTTGCTCTTGGATTTTCCAGCCTGCAGAATTGTAAGAAAACTAATTTCTGTTGCTTTAGTCAATCAGCTTATAATATTTTGTTTTAGTGACCAAAGTAGACCCAAAGCATACAAACACGAAATTTCTATTGTGTGATGGATGCCATAGTATATCATTATTTTCTATCAGATACATAAAGGAATGAGGTCTATGTCTTGGGACAATTTATTTAAATATCCTAGACTGCAGTTCTTCATGATACATGAAGTGTAGAAGATTGGTGTAGCAAAGCACTGTCCAATAGAAACATGGTACAAGACACAAATATACTTTTGAGATTTCTAATAACTGTATTTTAAAAGGAAAAAGGATGCAGGTAAATTAGTTACATTTTAATTTATTCAAAATATCTCTTGAAATTGAAATCAATATTATAAAAAGTATTCATGAGATATCTTATGCCAGTGAGTTTTCCATTCAGTTCAGGAATGACCTTGACAACAGGTTTCACAGTGCTAGTGAATATGGGAGTAATGTTTTGGGCAGATTCATGGTGGTTACACCACAGTTTCCCTGAAGGGCAATAATGGCATTGACTGTGGTCATGAGTCCCCCAGTGATGCCAGTATTGTCATCAACAACCTTGGCCAGGGGGTAAACTGCTGGTGGTATAAGAAGCTTTCGTGATGATCTTCAGGGAGTTGTCATATTTCTTATGGTTCATACCCCTCACAAACATGGGGGCATCAGAAGGTGTAGAGATGATGACTTTGGGATCTACCCTTCAAGTGAGCCCTGGCCTTCTCCATGGTAGAGGAGACTGTATGACTCCACAACATTCTCAGCACCAGCGTCAGTATTTGATGTTGGTGGAGTCTTGCTTCTTGAAGATAGAGGTGGGCTTTCATTGATAACACACTTTCCATTCTTAGCCTTGAATGTGCCACTGAAATTTATCATCTGTAGCATTATATTACTATATTGGGACATGTAGACCATGTAGTTGAGGTTAATTAAAGGGTCATTTATATTGATAATATCCACTTTGTCAGAGTTTAAAAGCAGCCCTGGTGAATAAGCGCCCAATGTGGCAGAATCTTTCTATTTTGTCCTTTGCCATCATGTCTTGGTGACATGGCTGGCACTGCACAGAGTATGTGGTTGTCTGTTGAATGAGGAAGAACAGAGAGCCAGCCTCTATCTTTATAAAGCTTAAATACAAATCGTGATAAACTGAACATCATTTTTCCATTTTCCGCCTTTTCTATTATTCTTCATTCTCCTTCAGCAAAACACAGAAACACAAAGAGCTACACACACACACACACACACACACACACACTCATACAAACACACACACACACACACACACACATACACTCATACAAACACATCGCTTACTCTAGCCTTAAACCCCCAAACAATTTCTCATGCCAGTCAATAATATTGAAATTATCACACATATGAACTCATGACTGAACTGGATTCAAATAAGCGTCTCTGCTGTATAACAAATCGTCTGGTTTGGGAGATTGTACCTAAGTAATGACCCATGGGAAGGCTCAAGAAGATCACTTCTTTTTCAGCAATTTTGTCAATTCCACAACTAAGTTGGCAAGCATACGAACACAAAGACAGTGTTATATATTCTGCCACTATTTGAGCCCTGGTTTAATGGAATGACCACATAGTTTACTGAACTTCAAAGGCGTGTGAAATTTCCCTTGGAAATTTTTGCTTTTCTAAGTGAAAGGCAGGAGGAAGGGAACAGTGACAGCCCTGGTTGTTGTCATGCTGTTTTCGCTTCTCTACTTTAGCCTTAGAGGGAGTGCTAGACCCTTCTGAGTACCTCATGTGTGAGCTCATTTTATCTTTCAAAACTTCTTTATATTAATTTTCATTTTGATAGACTCATGAGAAATCGTGGCAGCTCTAATAACATGAACATTAAAAAAATCCCATAACATCAAGATTGCATATTTCCTACTGATTAGTGGTTTTCTCTTGATTAAATTATGCATTTTTAATGTAAGTCCTTCATTTCTCAACAGTAACACATGGTACAGTCATCCCTTGGTATAGACCAAATGCATTTATGGGTCCCTATTTGAGCATATATGGAACTGCTTTGAACTTCAGGCTCTGCATATGAAAGAGATCCAAAATGTTCAATAAATGCTTCTGCTACAACTTCTCATAAGATCTCTCTGAGGGGAAAAATAATCTTACCGTTAGGCTAGTGAAGGGAAATAGAGATATTGAAGGTAGTGGCATGCCCAAGGTTACTCAAATACTCACCATCAAATTAGCCAAGGAGACTAATGGCTAAATCACAGAGAAGAGTCTAAATAATAGACTAGGTTCACCTCCAAGTTTGTTCCACTTCCAACTGGTTTAGTAACTATATGGGTTGTCACCGGGTTGCAATTTTATTTCTTGGCAGTAAACACTCAAACATTTAATGATTTTATGTTGGCTTCTTTAGTACCTCTAGCTAAGTAACTTCTTTATGTTTCATGTGATGCTCAGGGAAATCCAGGCTGGATTTTTGGTCTACTTATGGGTAGGTGGAAAGTGCATGGTATCTCAGGGCTTTTTTTCTCTCTGATTCTTTTGTTTTGAATTTCAGAACACTACATGCTCAGAATAAATGCTGTACAAAAGGAGGGATTTTCAGAGTAATTTAGGGCAAGATTTTTCTCTGCAAGCACAGTTTCTTATCCTCACTGGAAGTCCAGACCCTTTTATTGTTTGGTCTTAGGCTCTTTGCAAGAGTATATGAATTTATACTCATGGACTACATCTAGTGATTCTGGAAAATAACTATGTCCAAGGAAGCCACACAGCCTAGGCTTGCTAATGCTTGGTTTTCTGAAGTTGAATTGAGAAGAGGTAAGTTTGACTAAGGAGTGAAGACTCTGAGTTATTGTTACAGTTTGCATTTTTCTTCCTTTATCTACCTTTAGTCCTACTTATCTGTATCTTACCACCTAGGTAATGTGATTTTTCTAACACATAAGTCTTACAAGCAATTGTCTTGATTAAATTTTATAGCATTGTGCCCTATATTATCAGTTTAGCATTAGATTATGCTGCAGTAGCAAATTCATTCAAAATCTCAGTGGTTTGATAAAACAAAGGTTTAAGTCTTACTCATTATCTATGTACCCAGTGGTTTGGGATGGAATGAAGAATGGCTATTTCGCCTCACAAAGTCACTCCAGGTCCAGGCTGGCAGAAGGCCTATTGTCTGGATGTTGCTGGGTGCCAGAGCAAGGCTGAAGAACACATGAACGTGACTCAGTGCTTTCCTGTGCTTCGTGTTAGAAGTGATATATGTGTTACGTTTACCCAGGCCAGAATTAGTTATATTTTACCCCTTTTACTTTCAAAGGTGTGAAAAGTATAGTGCCATGTCCAGAAAAGAACAGATATTAGTGAGGGCTGGTTAGGCTTTCTGAATTCTCCATTGCCCTTGTCATAGATGTTTTTCATAATTTTGTTCTTGCTTTAATTACAACTGCTCCCTGCCCCCTTTGACTGGGCTTGAACCCAGGGCCTTGTGCGTACTAGGCAAGAGCTCTACCACTGAGCTACACCCCCAGCCCTTTTTATTTAGAGGCAGGGTTTCACCGAGTTGCCCAGGCTGGCCTCAAACTTAAAATTCTACTCCTTCAGCCTCCCAAGTAGCTGAGATTACAGGAGCATGCCACCAAGCCCAACTCTCACTTCTCATTTTAACCCAGTCACAGGGAACATCTTGCAGTTCCCAGACTGTGTTGTCTCACACAGCTTTGTGTCTACATATGCGGCTTCTTTGCCTAAAACACCTTTCCTAACTCATTTATTTTCCTTATGATTCAGTTCAAAATTTCTTCCTCTGGATAGAAGATTTTCCTGACTTCCCCATACCCAGTGTGGGTTTTCTTTCTTTCTTTTTTTGAAGTTATCATCTTGATCCCACAACACCCTGCTATTAACTTCTGTTTAGCACTTGCAACACTGTGCTCCATGTGGACTCAGTTCTCCTACTACACTATCAAGAAGTGTCTTGGTATCAGAGATTGGGCTTTACTTAACTTTGCTGTCTCAAACACTTAGCAAGGAGCAGGTGCTTAGTAAATATTTGTTGAGTGAGTAGAAGAATCCTGGACTTCCTGCCTTTGTTCATAAGTGAAAAATGGAGATTACATTTAGAATCTAGGAAATTAAATAGATTTTTACAAAAAGTAATGAACCTTTTTGGAAGTCTGTGTTCAATCAATCTTTTTAAGAGAAGTTTTTATATTTACTGGGGATAAAATTAATATTGTGAAAAGGGTTATAGTGTCTAATGAGAATTTCTTTTGTCCCTTAGGGATAATATCTCTACATTAGTTTATAATTTCAATGCCCTTTACATCTACATTTTCTATTTATATAATGGCATATGTGAAAGTTGCCTACTTAAGCACTTGATCACACTCTATATCACCTGCCATTTTCCTTGAAATTCTTGAGGAAAATTTATGTTACTGATTATTCTGATCCTCTGTGTGATATTTACCCTTCTTGCCTTTGTTATGGAAGAGATTGTGTCCACTCAAATATGTTGATGCCCTTATTGCTTGGACCTATGAATGTGACCTTATATGAAAATAGGGTCATTGTAGCTGTAATTAAATATGATAGGTGTCCTCACAGGAAGAAGAGAAGAGAAATAAACACACAGGGGGTATGGCATTGTAGTGATGAAACTATGAGCCAAGGAAGGCTGAGGATTGGTGGCCACTCCCAGAGGCTAGAAAAACAGGAAAGGAAGAATTCTTCCATGTGCCTTAGAGGTTAGCATAGCATTGCTGGATCCTTAATTTCAGAATTCTGGACGCTAATGCTAGAGAACAAATTCTCTTGTTCTGAGAAAATATATTTCTCTTGTTCTAAGCCATTCATTTTGTGGTACTTTAGCAGCCCTTGTAAACTAATAGAGTATCTTTCCAATTTTTTAATCCTATAATACATAGAATATAAATTAGTACTCAAGTCTGGGCTTGCCAGCTAACATGCAAAAATAAAACCACTTTGTGAACTAAGGAAGGCTTGGTTATACTTTTTTAAAGGTGCTATTGTAAATAAACTTGGAAAAATGTTTGAAAAAAGAAGAAGAAAAAACCAAACACCTTTGACTCCTCCTCTTATAAAACACCCTCATGGTTAAGACTGCTGCTCCTGTCAGCATAGTTCTAGGTAAACTGAGACTGAGATGAAGGCAGGAATCCTTCTGTATTCAAGAGACTGAGTGACCTCAGCAACTCTCAGGAGAACTCAATACTCAAACTTTTGCTGGATTTTGTCAACAGACATTCAAGTCTTATGTTTATACTTTTTAATGTGCCTTCTTGTGTTATACAGTCTGAAAAGTAAGAAGTACATTTCCAAGAACCTATTGTAGCTGGTGTTGTGGAAGAAAATTATGTCCCATTCGTAAAATTTGCTTAAGAGAAGTTTGGAAGTGAGGAAATGGTCACATTCCTGGTGCCAATTCAGTTGGCAAATGAGGTCATAGAGATGGAGTGTCAGGCGGCAGCTGCTGTGTCCTGGCTCAGTGTTTTAGAGTGTAGTCACCACTAAGCGGGTGTCAGAAGAGAGTTGTGGAGGTAGTAGTATAACTTCTCATTTCCTGGATGGAGCTTCTGCATCCTGTTCTTAAAATTTCTGGTGGTGTCACTCTGTGTCCTGATAATTCAGTTTTTATTAAAGCTTTGTAAGCATTTGATTCTCTCTAATGATTTCTAGTTGGTTAAAGAAAACCAGTAGAGTAGAGGAAAGAAACTGGGAGTGGGGAAAGGGAGAGAAGCGGGAAATACTGGAAATAATATTGGTCAAATTATATAGTTATATTGTGTGCATGTTTGGATAAGTAACAAAGAATTCTACCATCATGTATAATTGTCATGGACCAATAAAAATATGAAAAAAATTCTAGTCTGTTAAGAATACTGAGTGTGTTTCTTGATTAATGGGTTGGTTATTTGACTTGGTTGAATTTGAAGGCTTTGACATTTTTGATACTGCTAGAAAATTGAATCCTGGTAGTCAGTGACACACGAGTAAAAGAGTTCCTTAAGCTATCAGGTGGCATACCTAGGAATGAAGTACTTATGGAATGCAATGCTTTGGCAGTTGGGTTTATCTGGAGACTCTATTGTAGGAATGGACAAAAACTATAAAGCATATGTCTGTAGTCATCTGAAGAAAATCTTTTATCCTGAAATTGTAGTGCTGATATAACTGAAATATTAGCTTATGGGTTGCTAAATTAAAGCATAAGTTGAATTCATATCCTTGCCAGGTCTTTTTTGGTCAATGTTTGAACATTGATTTATTGGGGAAGACTAGGATATTGGAATTACTGTAACTATTTGCAAATAGCAATTAGCAGCTGCTTCAGCATTTAGTTACAGGGGTTAACTAACTCTTTCCCTGGTGTTATTAAACACAAATTATTTGTTATTTGTGTCCTCTGAATATTTGCATTCTTTAACATCCCTATGTTGAAGCTCTAACCTTCAAATTTGGATATGGGAAGTCTAGGAGGTAACTTGGTTTAAATGAGGTTGTAGGAATGGGGCCCTTATCTAATATGTTTAGTTCCTTTATAAGAAGAGATCTCACCTTATCCATTAGCACACATGGAGGAAGAGCTATTTCTAGGACATAGTGAGAAGGCAGCCATTTATAAGCCAGGAAGAGAGTGGTCACCATAAACTGACCATGTTGGCACCCTGATCTTGAACTTCTATATTTCAGACCATGACAAGATAAATTTCTGATGTTTAAGGCACATAGTTTATGGTATGTGAGGACCAAAACTCACAATTGTAGCTGTATGATAACGCAGGTCAGTGGTCTTAAATGCTAGCTTAACATTTTATCTGAATTGATATTCTTAGTGCTGGACCATTGCTATTTTCTGTGAAACTTTAAAGGAAGCCATCCTGCTTTAGGGAATCAGCTTTGGGAAAGTAAACCTTTACATTTTCTTGACTGATAAAGGCCTGAATTCACTGTTGGTAAACATTAAATAGAGCTGACTTGACAAATAACCTATGGAAGA
Organism: Sciurus carolinensis; assembly: GCF_902686445.1. Lineage (NCBI taxonomy): Eukaryota > Metazoa > Chordata > Mammalia > Rodentia > Sciuridae > Sciurus > Sciurus carolinensis. The sequence continues at coordinate 87,151,935 of NC_062222.1, forward strand.
AGAAATGCAAAGATTTAGTTAGGGTGATGAGAATATCGCAATGTACCTATCACATCATTTAGCCTCTTTTAAATTGTGTCTTCTCAAAGGGCTCAGAAAAAGTTCCTTTTGCAAAGAAATTCAGAAATGCATTGGTAAAGGGCATTGTTAAAAAGTGCATTAGTAGATATACTTGTTAGCTAGGGCTGCCATAACAAAATTCCACAGACGATATGAATTAAACAAAAGAAATTTATTTTCTCACAGTTCTGGAGGCTCCAAGTTCAAGATCAAGGTGTCTGGTTTCTTCTAAGGACTCTTGGCTTGTATATGGCCACCTTCTTGCTGTACCCTCACATGGCCTTTCCTCTGCACATGCATATCCCTGGTATCTCTTCATGTGGCCAATTTCCTCCTCTTAAGAGGACACAAGTCAGATTTGGATTAGGGCCCAAGGAATCCTAATGGCCCCTTTTAAATTTAATTTTTTCTTGAAGATCCTATATCCAGATATAGGCACATTCTAAGGCACTGAGGGTTAGGACTTTAACAAGGATTTTTAAAGGACACAATTCAGTCCACAAATAGTGGTTATCCTCTGTATATTTGGAATAAAGATGAAAGATGCAGCTATTTAAATCTTTGATTTTGGTGGATGTCATAGGATTCCAGTGTGTCAGAAATCAAGTGATAATTACCAGAAACAAGAAGAGCTTTGTTAACCTAATTGGGAGCAGAACAAGAATAGTAATCAAAATGATTTGACTGCTGAGATCTTTGTGGGGGTTAACTGATTATGGCTCCCATGTTGAATAAAATCAGCAGACTATTAAGGTTATATGTGACTTTTATAACTAAACTAAACTAAAATATAATCTTTAGATTTGGTGAATGCAAACTGACATGAAGTAACATAATTTGGAATCAAAGCCCCTTATCTAAACCCCAGCTGTGAGAGAATTCTCAAACCCACAGTCTCTTGCCTCAACAGGTAGCTAGAATATTTTGAAAAAGTACTGCTAATATTCAGTAGGTGTTTTTCCTAGGCGTCCCCAAAGTGATTTGCCATTTGCCAAGACACTTGAACATTGGGAAAAAAACTAACTTTTTGGAAGACTATTGATTAGTGACTCTAATGCTAAATCATAAAGACTTGGAAAACTATTGTGGTCCTCAGGACGAGTGAACTTTATTGTGCTTAATGGATTAAGGGTTATTTTGGTATTAAAAACTAAGGAAAGACTCTTAGAACCTCTACTCCCTTTCAAAGTAGTAAATCAAAAGCAGTACTGCATTTCTGAAGGAGAAAATAGTAGAGATTAGTGCCACTGCCAAGATAGGTTTTAGAAAATGTTAGCACCATTTTTTACACTTGATCCAATGGTAATTCTAATGGGTCTTTTTTCTGGGATCAATCAACACAATCTAGCTCCTTTTATGTAGCTCTAATTCTGGTGAGTACTTTTTTTCTTTCCCTCCAAACAAGGGAGTACCAGGAGGCATTTTGCTCTTAACTTCTCTTAACTTGACAAGAACAGAAATTCACACCTTACTTCAGGGCTGGGTCATCCAACTCTGTCATAATTGAACCCATAGGATATTTCATCATTTTATTACTTCTGAGAACAGCATATTTATTTCACTTTATTGAGTTTATAATTAACAGAATCTGATAATTTAATAGAATAATAATAATAATAAATTATATAATTATAACTTTATTAAGTTCACTTTATTGATGATATTGAACTGACAGAACCTGATGAGCAGAAAGTAGCAGATGTCCTAAATCATTATATTCTCAAAGATGATGTCCCAGTTAAAAAAAATTTCAGTCCATTCTGACCAAAATTTTTATAAATTACAAAAAGTAACATAAAAATTAAGAGGGCCTTAAAATAAAAACAAAATTATTTTATTAGATTCTGTTAAATTCCTACAAATGTTTCTAAGTACTTATCATCACTATCTACAGTTGTTGAGGACCAATAAGAAAGAGTACACAGACCAGAAGAGAATATAGACTACAATTTGATTAGCCATAGACCACATGTACTTTTAAGATTTATGTTTTCAAGATGGGGATAAACTCTGTGTAAACTTAGGAATCTGCCACTTCAGGTAAAGTTTGGGAATTCAGTGGTATATGGGTTTATGGTATATTTGTATATTCCCACTGAAAACAAAAGACAAGATATTGTACCTTGTAATTCCTAACACACACACACACACACACACACACACACACACACACACACTTCTCAACAGGCTTTTAGATTTTGAAGAATCTAAAAGCAGAATGTATCATAGTTTGGTCCTCTGTTGTGACCCAGTAATGCCATTAGGTTGTCAGTTTTGAGTGCAGTTCAAAGCAAGAAATGATTCTTCTGCTGCCCGTAGTATAATTCAATCACCTCTCTTAAAATCTCTTCCACTTAAACTTGCAATCTACAAATCCAAGGGTCTTAAATGAGAGAAGAAGATTCTGTGTAAAAAATCACCTTCATTCCCCAAGAATTTTGAAGACAGTTGTTGCCTTTGTATCAGTCAGGATTATTAGGAGAAACAAAGTCATCAAGATGGATGGATGAATGGATTGATAGATTTAATTTAAAAAGTTGGCTTATGCTTTAATTTGTAGGCTTTTTGCAGGATGAAACTCTTAGATAGGAGCTGATGTTATTAACCTGGAGCAGAATTTCTTTTCTCAACTTTGTTCCTGAGCATTTTCATTTAATTGAATGAGTTCTGCCCATATTATCAAGAATCTCCTTTACTTAAAGTTAACTGATCATACATGTTAACCATACCTATAAAATACCTCTAAAGCAATACCTAGATTAGTATTTGATTAAAATAACTGGGTCCTATATCCTAACCAAGTTGATACATAAAACCAACCGTCACGTTTTTCTTTGCAAATAACTGTTCTTGTTCTGTAAATCAGGCCTTGGCTTACTACAGGTCTCTGATGGAGACTGAATACTCATCATGGGAAATAAGTTGCTCTTAGATATAAGATTCTTATCTTGAAGTAGATTTTAGCAAACTAAAGCCAAAATATCTGGGCATCTTGCACCTAATAAGTATGCAGTAACTTTGAACTCAGATGGTATTGAAGTCTTGGTATGAATATGCTTCCACTAGGAAGCACAAGAAATGACTCCACTTAGTCTGCAACTTGAGGTAATCACCTGGTAATTCTGGACTTTTATGCCACTGAGCAACAAGCAAAAAAAAAGAAAAAAAAAAAACCAAACAAACCCCAAAAACCACAAATGAACAAGAACAACAAAAACCCAGTTACTATGTTCAGTGATTGACTCTGTCAGGTTTATTTTATTGGGTGAATCTTACACTGTGAAGGCAAGAAGAAATATGTCTGAAACTGAGGGTATCCTCCGCACTGCCTCCAGTGCTCCCTCTAATGCCAAATAAAGCAGTTGGTGAAATACTGTCATGACTCTATGCTGGCAGGGTCATTAATGGCTGAGGCATCTCAAGATTGAAGATTTGCATATGTCCACCAAGTATAAAATACATACTAGCTGGAATATGGTTCAGAGCAAAGGGAAAATGAAATGTGTAGTTGAATAAGGAGGTTATCAATTCCAGTAATGCCTTAAGACAAGTTTCATAAAAGAGGACTCTAATCTCTGTGGTGCATGTGTGTGTGTGTGTGTGCATGTGTGTATTAATAAACAACCTTCTTTCCCCATCCATTTATTTACACAAAATATGTTGGGGTCAGGTTACATTTATAGTTTAGTACTTAGGTGACAAGACATTAAAGCTGGCCTGTACCTGAGCTTTAAGAGGAAGAAATATCATCCAGATTTAAACATAAATCCAATGATTAAAATCTTTGGATTCTTCTTTTGGGGAAAGAGTAAGATTTCTTTTTTGCATTACTATACAGAATATTTACATTATACTATATAGACAGATAATTTTTTTACTATTACTATTGGGAATTTTAGTGTCATTTCAAATGGTATATGTATATGGGTTTTGGGAAGCCAGACGGGAACAATGCTAGATATCATTCCTAACTCCTGACTATCCACCAGGGGATAGCTTAAGTCACATTTCCCAGACCTATTTACTTCTTGGACTCTAGATGTAAGCAAGATTCCACAAATGTGGTCTGTGGACAGGAGGCGGATGCCTTCTTCCTGATGCTGTTAGTGCAGGCAGGGGTGGTTGTGGAAACACTGACAGCTGTGGTAGCCAGAGGCCGAGCTGTAACCTTCATTCACTTACTCTTAGGTATTTGGAGGTAGTGACAGAGGCAGCATGGCTGGACTCAGGTTCTAGGACCTAGTCAGCTGCTTTGCAAATGTCCTGAGGCAGTGTTAGAAGAACAACAGCTTTTTGTTCCTGGATCAAGCTCTTAGCTCTTGATTCAAAAGGTTTTTTATTCATTTATTTCTCTAGTCCTTCTAAGGATTTTCTGAGCATTTGATTCATTGCATAATAAGACTGGGGTAGCAAGGTATAGGGTAAATAATAATGACTATAAAACCTAACATTTAATGAGCACTTAATCTATTCTAGGCATTGTATCAAGCTCTTTATAGGCATTAGTTAATAATCGCAGCAATTTAATCAGGTAGAGCCTTGAATTATTCTCATTTTTACAGGTGAAGAAACTGAAATTAAGAGATATGGAATGACTTACACAAAATCACATGGCTAACTGAGTGATGAGGACTTATGTATGGACAGTCCAGTTCCAGAACTCTCAGTGTAACCACAGTACTGTGTTGCTTTAAAATCAGAATATGGGGGCTCCATTCTTACCTGTAACAGTTAGAAAATTACTCCTCCACTTTTTACTACATTTCCCACCTGTACAGAGAGCTTCTAATATCCTTCCTGAGTTGGGAGTTAGAATTCAACAGTTAAGGTGAGTGAAAGCAATTTTAAACACTGAGAGAAGTTATAATTCTATTAATATTGCTGATATTACACTACTAACGAGTTTACCTGTTTTTTCCTTAACCAAGGAAATTGGGTGATCACATTCAAAAGTATTGAAACAATTGAAAGGGGATAGGGATCCTAAAAGAGGAGAAAAGCATCCAGATGGGAGGCTCAGAGTCCTTGTTTCTTTTATTTACTTGACATTATTGGTTATAGCTGTCCCTGAATATTTTTAAAAAGCAGTAATTGGACTTTATTTCGCCCTCCTTTCTTGTTCTCACCTCTGTCTTTCTCTGGCAAGGGCTCATCTGATAGTTCTCATCCAAATTGGAATCAGTATTTACTTGCATTAAGTTTTTGGTGGCGCCAAAGGACTGCATCCTTTCTAATTATTTCTTGGGGATACTCCAGCCTTGGTGGCATCTTACCCCATTCTGTCCACTCTGCATTGTTTCGCCCAGTCATGTGGTTTCTGGTCCTCCTTTGTTCTCTCATTTCATGATATGGGGTGCTGTATCTCCTTTAGAGATGAAAGTGTTCCTAAATAATCCATTTTTGTTTTTGAATGAACCCACAACCTTATCGAATGAAACTATGACCTTCATTGTAATCGTGATAGAGCTTAAAGTGATATAAAAAAAATCCTTTTGGGGTTCCAGCACATAGAATGCTTTTAAATTATTCTGAACCCTTTGACAAGAAGACAACTAGCTGTAGGCAGTTTTGTTACTTGTGTATTAAATGTTTACACATTCTGGCATATGCTCCTTTTCTGTGAAGTATGGTGTTCATGTTTCTGGAATGGTTAATGTATCAAATTCATGACTTTTCAAGTTGTACTGGAGAACTACACAGTTCATAGGTTTATGGAAAAACAGAAGTTTTCGAAGCTTCAATTGTCCGACATGACAATCTGCGTGATGCCAAAATTCAATTATCAAAGATTTCTGGCAGTTCTATTCTGCAGTCATATTATTGGTTTGGCAACTGAATACCAATCTTGAAGTCTTCATGGTTAAGAAAGAAAAAAAAATCTTGTATGCCATGTCAATCTGTGGTTTTTGGCACATATATCCCAGTTTATATTTATTGTTTTAATGGAGTTGCAGTTTTCACTGATTCCTCAATTTAGTCCCTCAATATAAATTGGTTGAACTGAAATTTTGTCAGAAACCAATTCCTTTCTGATTCCTTCTTGAAGCACACTGGACAAAATAAAGCCACAAGGATAAAAGAGCATGTTTAACAAGATCCAGTTCTTATCTTTGAATTTTGGGGCACTGCTACTACTCTTTTGGGTGTTATTTAAATTAGAATGAAGAAAGAAAATAAAGTAAGTTACTTTAAAATTGTTTTTTAGTATGTGACTTGGTTTTATTTGAACCATGATCAAGTCAAAAGGTAGATATTGATGTTGGTATGCAATTTAGAGGCTTTTCATATTTTCTGTGGGGTAAAGAGTCTGTGTACTTCAGTTAGAAGCCCTGGGAGAACCAGCTGATGTATTTAGGTGATATCCTTTAGCTTCTAAATGATGATTGCTTCAAAAATTTTTTTTAACTTCCAAATAGAAAAACAAGTTTAGTGGTTATTGAATGGACAGACTGAATGGCAGCAGGGAATTGGAATAGACAGTGAAAGAAGAGAGCTTTTCCTGTTTACATAAATTTTAGGAAAACCTTGGTATGAAAGAGATAGGGCATTAAATTAAACCAGACCAAGGTGAGCTGGAAGTAGGAGAACAGGAATATGAACTACGTCAAGGTCAATTGATGGATAAATGTGGAGATAGAGTAGCAGAGTTAAATTACTAGAAAAAATGTTATCTTTTTATTTCTATCTCCACCTCTTTCTCTGCCAGTAATGCAACCGAGACCTCTCACATGCCAACCATGCACTCTATCATTGAGCTATACCTTCAGCCTTATAGGAAATATTCTTTCTTTGTAAAACAGCAGTAGCAAATTCCTGTAGCTTCCATGCCTATATTATTGCAGTGGTCTTTGTCCTAACAATTCTCAGGGGTATGTCAAGTGTTAAAGCTTTGTGTCTTTTTATTTTAGAAGGCAAATATCAAATATCAAGTTCTCCAACAAGTGCTCAAATGCTCTCTTTTATGGGAATGAGGGATAATACAGGGAAAATGCCAGGTTTCTTCTTCCATTTTTTTTTTTTTAACTAAGGAAATTATCTTTTCAACTCAAAATGGATCAAAGACCTACAAATTAGACCTGAGACCCTTCACCAAATAGAAGAAGTAGTCCCAATCGTCATCATGTCGGCTCAGGACCAGACTTCCTTAACAAGACTACCAAAACACAAGAAATCAAACCAAGAGTCAATAAATGGGATGGATTCAAACTAAAAAGCTTTTTCTCAGCAACAGGTACAATCAATAGTGTAAAAAGAGAGCCTACAGAGTGGGAGAAAATCTTTTCCACACACACTTCAAATAGAGCATTAATCTCCAAAATTTATAAAGAATTTACAAACTTTACACCAAAAATACAAAGAACCCCATCGATAAATGGGCCAAAGAACTGGGCAGACACTTTACGGAAGAAGATATACAGGTGATTAACAAATATATAAAAAAGTGTTCAACATTTCTAGTAATTAGAGAAATGCAAATTAAAACAACTCTAAGATTCCATCTTACTCCAACCATAACATAGTCACATCAATCTTTATAGCAGCTCAATTCACAATAGTTAGATTGTGGAACCAACCTAGGTGCCCTTCAACAGACGAATGGATAAAGGAACTGTGGTATATAAACAGAATGGGATATTTTTCAGTCATAAAGAATAATAATATTATGGCATTTGCAGATAAATGGATGGAATTGGAGAATATCATGCTAAGTGAAATAAGCCATTTCCCCAAACTAAAGGCTGAATGTTTTCCCTGATAAGTGGATGATGATACATAATGGGGGTGAGGAGGTAAGTGAAGAATGGAGAAACTTTAAATTAGGAAGAGGGAAATGAGAGGGGGAGGGGGCAGTGGTATGAAAGATGGTAAAATAAGACAGACATCATTACCCTATGTACATATATGATTACACAAATGGTATGAATCTACATTGTGTACAACCATAGAAATGAAGAGTTGTACCCCATTTGTGTACAATGAATCAAAATGCAGTCTGTAAAAATAAAAAAAAAAAACACCATAAACTGACTTTATATCTGTAGTAGGCTATACTTTGAAAACAGAAGAAACTGCCAATAAACAAACCAACAAAAGAAAATAAACTGTTTTCTTTAGTGTTGATAATTTTTTTGAGATTACTATGTGTTATGGAGTAAATCAAATTAATAATTATGTTATCAAATTAATAATTATGTTAGCATCATTGGAAACTAGACTTTTGGCTTGGGAAAAAGAAGAGATCTAGGAAGAAATACAAAAATAGTAGTTTTGTATTTGAGTTGAAAGTTTTAGTATGAAGGAGGGATGCGTAAAGTCAATGGGTACTAAGTTACAGTTAAATAGGAGGCCGAAGTGATGAGGTTCTTCTTTCAGTTTTCTTATAATTTCCATAGTTTCTCTAGCTTCTGATTTGGAATGTGGGGGTACTTTCAGACATTATTTTCTAGATTTTTTGGGTGTCAGAACAGAGATACAAAAATGGTCATTTTAACTTACAGTTTTATCAGTTCTTACATTTCCAATTTTTTTAAACTATTTTAAGAATTTTTTCTACCTTTAACTCATTAAAAGCAAGGATTGCATTAACACTTCTGTAATTCAAACCTCCTCTTCTTCTCTCCTTGATCTTTTATTCTGACTTGTTGCTTAATTTTAACTGGATAGATAGCTGGTTGATTAATTTGGAAATAACGATTGACAATCCCTGACTCCAGTTACTACACTGATTTAGAGAACAGGAATCCAAGGCATATTTTACAGTTGGGTACCAAGAAAGCTCTGGTGGGTAATAGAAAAGGAAACAATGCAAAAATGAGGATAGACACATAATAGGCATCGAATTTGACACATATTTTGGGTTTTGTCTTTTCAGACTTTTTTTTCTTATTGCCTTCTTTAAAAAATTCAAACCATTTGGCTAATCTAGACTTGTTTTTGCTAAGATATCGGCTCTTTTTCAGGCAGACTTTGCTTTGTTTTTCTCCTTGGATGAGTTCTTAGTTATTTGAGTCAGATTATGTCTTCTATTATTTGTATTTAACTCCTGTTTGCTGATGTCTTTTTGTTTTCACCTTTGCACACAAATTCAAATTCATCTGTTTGGGCTGCTCTAATAAACTACCAAAGATTAGGTAGCATATACCCTGCAGAAATTTCTTTCTCAGAATTCTAAAGGTTGGAAACTCCAAAATTAAGGTGCTGGCAGATTTTGTGTTTGGTGTGGGCCCTCTTCCCATTTCATAAATGACTTCTGTGTCCTCATGTGGTGAAAAGGGCAAGGGAATATGTTGGGTTGCTTTTATAAGGGTACTAATCCCATTCATGGGGTTTTACCACCATGACCTAACCATGTCATAGATGTCCCACCTCCAAATACTGTCATATTGGGGACTAAGATTTCATCAGATGAAATTTAGGGACATAAACATCAGTGTAAAGCAAATTTAAAACATGATGTTGCCCTTGGCTTTAGATAGTTGATATATTCTAGAAAGCTAACAAAGAGTGCTAATTCTAGTTTGTGAAGTTGCTTTAGATTTTTAAAACTAGGAAAGAATGTTGAATTTTATTTTGTATATTTTTTGTGCATCTATTGCAGTGATTGTAAATACAGTGTTCTACTTTGATCTAGGTGATACAATATGCTAATAGATTTCCTGACTATAAATTCAATTTTATCTTACTAGCTTATGCTTTCTAAGCCTCCATCTCTGCATGTATAAACTAAAGATGGTAATGATATCTTCCTCAAAGAGATGTTAGAATTAAATATAAAAATGCACATAAGGTGCTCAGCACTATTCTTGGAAAACAGTAAGCTATTATTAGGATAAAAATAGCTTTGACTACAACCCATAAGTTTTGATAAGTAGTTCTCTAATTTTAATTTTTTTCTATGAGGTGTAATTTCTTTTTTAATGTCCTTTGAAAGCCAATCGCTATGTAGGTAGATGTTTTACAGTTTCATCTTGATTAGTTAAAACAAGTTATTAGTTTTTTGCTCTATGGCACTGTGACCAGTAGCTGTGGATTGACTAGTATTTGCTTTAGAAATTTAAGATTTCTCTATTATGGAGCAATATTTTATCAAATTTTTTAAAAAAATTTGTCATTCCAATACACTTGAGATTTTTTTGTAGACTACAGAATTTAATCTATAATTATGGATTTGGAATGATTGAGTTATTCTAATTCTCAGTAAGAAATTATATTTATGAATTTATTATTTTTACCTTGAAACTGAGAAACTGATTTTATCTGAAATCATCATTCCTACTTTATCTTTTCATTTGAGTTGGTCTTTTTTTTGACTACTTGATCTATCTTTGCAATTTTGTTTCTGTCAGTTTCTTCCCACACTTTTTTCTTTTTTTTTTTTTTTTTCATTTTTGGTGATGAGGATCATGACTAGGGTCTTGTGCATGGTAGGCAAGTCCTATAGTATTGAGTTTCATCCCCAGCTCTCTTCCTACACTTTCAACAGTTTATACTTTGAACTCCACTTAAAGGTTTATAATTTGTGGTATCCTTGTTGTGGACTAAACCTTTTATCAACATAAAATAATATCTAATTTTTAATTATCATTTAATTTCTCTGAAAATGGGTGGTACTTTTTTGAGTTTATTTTGTTTACTTCTGACTTTGAAAAAAACACCTAAGAACATGTTGTTCAGTCAAAGTTGAGGATGAGTGGGTATTTAGTGAGTTTGGGAATTTGGGTTAAGGTGGTTCTTCAAATGCAGGGATTTGAGGAGCATTATGCAAAGTTTTTGATATTAGTTTATGATTGGCAGACACAGAAAGATGGGGGTTTTGAAGAAGTTCTTGATAATGAACATTTGTTTGATAATAGGGATATTTGTCCATTTAGGAAATCTACTTTTCTGGAAGGGACTATTCACTCTACTGCCTGATGAAGAGATAAGTTTAGCAGTTTGTTGCTTAGAAGTAGATTTTGAAGTGGTTCATGAAACAAACTGTAATGTTATTGGAAATTTTATCTTCCTGGACAAAAATTTTTTGGAATATTAATTTCTTGTTAATGTAGACAGTCTATTTTTGAGTCTATTAAATCTGTGATTGAAGGCAGTATGTTCTCAATTTGATAAGTAGTTCATATTTTTGGGGGGTACGGGAAGGAACTAGGGATTGAACCCAGGGGCTCTTTACCACTGAGCTTCATCCCTAGCCCTTTTAAAAATATTTAATTATTTATTGTTCTCTTTGAGCTGTATAATTTATTTTTATTCTTTTTTTGTACATAATAGTAGGATGTATTTGACATATTATACATTATGGAGTACAATTTCCCATTCTTCTGGTTGTACATGATGTGGAATTATATTGGTTGTGTATTCACATACAAATATATATGAACATGGGAAAGTCATGTCTCATTTATTCTCTTGACTTTCATCCTCCCAATCTCCCTCCCTTTCCTTCATTGCCCTTTTTCTAATCCACAAAACTTATATTTTTCCCTACCTTTCCTTATTGTGAGTTAGCATCTGCATATCAGAACATTTGGCCTTGACTTTTTAGGATTGGCTTATTTCACTTAGCATGATCGATTCCAGTTCCATTCATTTACTGACAAATACCATAATTTCATTTCTCTTTATGATTGAGTAATACTCCATTGTATATATATATATATATATATATATATATACCATATTTTCTTTATCTGTTCATCTGTTGAAGGACACCAAGGCTGGTTCCATAGCCTAGCTGTTATGAATTGAGCTGCTATAAACATTGATGTGGCAGCATCACTATAGTATGCTGATTTTAAGTCCTTGGGGTACATACCAAGGAGGGGGAAAACTGGGTCAAGTGGTGGTTCCATTCCAAGTTTTCTGAGGTATCTCCATACTGCTTCCAGAGTTCCACTGGCAATGTATGAGTGTACCTTTTCCCTCCACATCCTTGCCAACATTTATTGTTTCTTGTATTCTTGATCATTGCCATTCTGACTGTAGTGAGATGAAATTTCAGTGTAGTTTTAATTTGCATTTCCCTAATAGCTAGAGATGTTGAACATTTTTTTTCATATATTTGTTGATTGATCTTATTTTTTCATCTGCGAAGTACCTGTTCAGTTCATTTGCCCATTTTTTTATTGGGCTATTTGGTTTTTTGGTATTAAGTTTTTTGAGTTCTTTATATATCCTCCAGATTAATGCTCTATTTGAGGTGCAAGTGGCAAAGATTTTCTCCTATTCCGTAGTCTCTCTCTTCACATTCTTGATTGTTTCCTTTGCTGTGAAGAAGTTTTTTAGTTTGATTCCATTACATTTGTTGATTCTTGATTTTACTTCTTGTGCTTTAGGAGTCTTGTTAAGGAAGTCAGTTCCTAAGCCAATATGATACAGATTTAGACCTTCTTTTTTTTCTGTTAAGTGAAGGGTCTCTGGTTTAATGCCTAGGTCCTTGATCCACTTTGAGTTGATTTTTTTGTGGGGTGAGAGATAGGGGTTTAATTTCACTGTGCCATATCTGGATTTCCAGTAAAACAGGGTCTTGCTTTGTTGCTTGGGGCTTCACTAAGTTGCTGAGGCTAATATTGAACTTGCAATCCTACTGCTTCAGCCTCCTGAACCACTGGGATTATAGGTGTGTGCCATCTGTTTGTCTTTTAAAAACATTTTAATGCCATTTTATTTTAGGTAGGTGTCTTGGAAGCAGTGTGTATAGTCATGTACCATAAAATGATGCACCAAATTTATAACAGTGGTTCCTTAAGATTATAATGGAACTGAAAAATAGCTTTATAATAGCACGAAGCATTTCCCATGTGTTTGTGCTGAGGCTCATGTAAACAACCTAAGAAGCTGCCTGTCACAGAAAAGTCAGCACATACAATTATGTACAATACATAGTACTTGATAATAAATGACTATATTATGGATTTATATTTTTCTGTATTATACTTACTATCATTATTTTAGAATATATTTCTACTTAATGAAACAATTATTAAAAAACAGTATGCTGTTACATGGCGGGAGCTCATACCAGTGCATTTCTTTACCTTGTCTCTTGATTACATCAAGAAAGCATGTCAAGTGATTGGCCTTTTGGATAGTGTTTTGTGTAAGTACACTCTAGGATTTTTGCAAAATGACAAAATTGCCCAAAGATGCATTCTTAGAATGTATTTCCCTTATTAAGTGGCAAATGATCGTATTTAGGTTATGTCTCTTAATACAATTGGAAAATTTTGTGTTATAATAGAGGAATTTAAGCTTTCTGTATTACACTCTAAGATGTTATTTTAATTCCATCTTGCTTTGAGTTTTCTTAGTCTTATGAAATATGACTGCAGCTTCCTTTAGTTTTATCTTTTCCAGTAATTGAGAGCTTTAGTCCTCATCAATGTTAATACAAACTGAAGGTTGTAAACTCAGATAACCATTCTGAACTGAATGAGTGCTAACTTTCATCTCTTTTACAATAATTATTTTTGACATGCATATTCAACTGTTTCACTCCAATTAGCAAGTTATTTAAATCTAGCTTTGCTAACTATCCTCAAGATACATCATTTGTGTCTTTGTATCCTAACTTTTCCATTTTTGAACTCTTAATTTTGATTAACATTTGATATTTTTAGAATGTTTCACAAGATATTTTCAAGAAGGACATAGAGTCTTTATATCGGAAAATGTCTTCTGTTTTCAAAAGTGAATGGCATTTTGGCTTGGTTTAATTAGTAGGTTACAGTTCTATTTTCTTGAATATTTTATACCTGTTGCTTCATTATTTTTCTGCCATGTAATTTTAGAAGCATCAGAGTCCATGAGGTTTTGTTCTTTAGCTGTTATTCTGTTTTTTTTCTGCATTGACATAAGAATTTCCCCTTTGCTTCTGTAACTTTTGAGAAACTTAGCTCAACAATTCTAAAGGTTCATTTATTCTTATTGTATATCTTAATTTATCTTATTTTTTTCAACCATGTTGTAGTTCTGATTTTCATTCTATATTTCTTGAAAATATCCATAAGTTTTGGGTCAATTCTAATTTCTTGTCCCTACATTTAATGTATTCTTCTATCGCTTTTATTTTATTTATTTATTATTAGTTATACTTTTTAAAAAGTAGTATTTTTGTTTTTGTTCAGCTATTTACAATTTTGGTTTCCTTGAAACTTTTTAAAATTTTCTTTTTCTTTAAATCTTACTTTGTTGTTTTTGTGTCTCGTATAACTAGCCTTCTCTTTTCTTCTTTTATTTTTCTTAGACTCCCTGACCTTATAGGTTAAAAATGTGTTGCATTCTACTGAAGATACCATGAAATTTTCCAAAAATTCAATTTCATATAAAGAATTAGAAGACAGGAAATCTTAGGCATTATTATTATTATTATTATTTTTTGCTTTAAAACAGAATAAGAAGAAGGTGATGGAGTTAAAACATGAAGGATTTGAGTGAAGAGAAAGAATTTCGTGATATTTAGTTCCTACTTTGAACTAAAATTTTGAGATGACTGTTAAAGAATTGTCCAGATATTCATATGCTTTACAGATCAGATGCCCAGCTACTTCTAGATATGTAGGAACTACGATACTAGGTGAACTGTCACATTGCTAGTCAGGTGGCTAGTGGACCAATTTAACATTGATATCTTTTATTTTTGAATATAAGTGTATTAAAAAATTAGTAAGGGTAACTTGTTACAAGGTTTTCTTCTGAAAATATTAGGGGGATCATTTCAGTAATTCTTACAATTCCTTGAAATCTTATGGGTGATTTTAACTCTAAAAACTAAACTGGACTAAATTATTTGTTATATAAGTTGTATAAGTTGCTTGAGTAACTTGGCAATCTGTCATTAGGTTTATAATTTATTTTATATGTATAGGGTTATATTCATAATTGTGTTCACTTATTGTTTTTGATTAGAAAGTGAGAGAAAAAGTCATTTATATGGTTAAGTGGAAGTTATTAACGGTGTCTGTTGAAGATTTCAAGGACATTTTCATTTTTATGTTCCCCTAGTTATTATAGCAATTCAGCAGGCAGTCATATCCTTTGCCTCTTCAGGTATGAAATGGCAGCTGCTGGAGAGACACAGCATGGTCACTGCTCACACAGCGGAGCAGAAGTTAATCACCGTTTGAAAACAATTGGCTGACATTAGACCAGAGAGTTAATTGAAGGGAAACTATTGAGACAAGAATTATACTCATTTTTAAAAAGTTTGCCTATATGACTAATAGTTCACATCATTAAGAAAAAGAACAGGAAGTTAGATTTCCTAAATTTTAATAAATTCGGTTTACTTAACTTTTAGATTAGCTTAATCTAAATTTACTTTGTTCCTCTCTGTTTTAAATATTCTCTGGTTATAAAATCATATTAGATTGTTCAATGTCATTTGCCTTTTTTTATACTTGCAAGAATATTTCTTTACAAAAAAGATTTAACTTCTCACACATCTTTACAATGAATTTTGTCTTTCTCCCAAGGCCTGCTATCCAAAGTCACTGGATAAAAGGCCCTATAAAATCTTTCCTGGATTTTAAGTCTTTGTAATTTTAAATCCATTCACTAATTTAGTGCCATTGAGCTCTCAATCTTCAGTGGGACTTCTTTTCATTTAATGGTCTTGCTTTCATTGAGATAAAGATATCTATTTTTAAAACACCTTTAATACCAAATGAAATTGAAATTATTAATTGAATTGTTCTGTTTCCCTGTACAGAGGATTTTCTAATCCTATACCCTGTCAATTGTATGCTTAGAAAGGAACAAAAAGGAGGTTAGTGAGGATGATCTACATTTTGGAATTAATGTATTCTTTTTGGAAATATAGCACTATAATTTCAAGGTCAGCCTAGGAAGAAATAATATTTTAACAAAATATTTCCTGTTCATAAAGCTTCATATACATTTTGAATACTATAATCTCATTTGATTTTGGAAAGAGAAAAGTCTGGTGTAATATATATAGCAGATCTTTCTCTCCAGGTCTAACTTCCAGGGTTCAAATGTCATCACCAAACTTTCCAGTTTCATAGCATCGCATGAGTTACGTTGGTCCTGGAAGACTTGTTTTACTTATGTCTAATGTAATAGTCATGCACAATAATAATAATGCCCATGTCATTGACTGTTGGATTGTTTTAAGGATTAAGTAAATTCCTTAGAACAGTCCTGGTCTAGAGTTAGAATTACTAAATATCATCATCATCATCACTGTCAACATCCAAAAGTTCAGGCTAACGTATGACAATAATTAGAGTCCTTACACCTCAGATGTCTTTTGTGGTTGGGAATGACACTGATGGCTGCTCACTCCAACATGAGTTTCTTTCCTACCTAGCCAGGAGGCTGAACTGTGAGGGGTAAGCCAGGCATGGTTCTCTTTTTCTCGTTGATCAGTCACAGGTCTAAGTAATGATGTGTGAGAAATAATTTTATGGGAATCTTCTGGAAAATATTTTTTTTCTCTACAGTGACAAAGTTCATTGGTCCTTTTTCCCCCACTTTGGTTGCTCTGATTTGAGGATATGATGCTTAAGTGTGGCAACCATCTTCTAACCATAAGCCTATAAACTGGAGGTATAATTCTACATTCTGAGTGTGAGTAACAGAAGGACAAAAGGAAACTTCCTCCTTGAAGGTATTTTTGAATATGGGACCAACTCATGATTTGTGAGTTCCCCTTCAGAACCTTCTATTGTGTCTTATATTTTCATTTCCTGGAGGCTGCCTGCTTTATGGGCTATACTACACTGGGACTTTAAATGGAGTATGGGTTACATTATGTATCAAAACTTCTTGGGCTCTTGGCAGAGCCTACTATGTTAGTTTCAAGTTCCCCATGGAGAGTCCTCTGTATTCATCATGAGTGTTTCTGGGAGGTCTCTCACAAATGCCTTACTGAGAGCCACACAGCATTCTCTGAATACCTTGCTGTACTGGACCTGGTTGCTGGGTTCCACAATTCCTGGGGCTGGGGACCTTGCTGCTGGATGCTGCTGCCATTTCTCTGCACTGTTGTCCTCAGACAATGCTGATCCCCTCTGGCTCTGCAGCACCTTTTGGCCAAGCACTGTGCTTTCTCCCTGCTCCTGGAAGAACCTTCTTTGTCTCTCACTGAATTATCACTGCCACAGTTATGCTGAAGGCTCAGAGGTGCCAAAGCTACCCAGTGGTATACAGGAGAAAGCCTCTGCCCCTCCAAATGTTACCCTGTTGAGGGTGTTTCTGAACCTCATTATCTTGCAGGAGCTTTAATGAGCGCGGGTCTTCTTGTCTCTTAGTTTATAATCTGCCCTTTTCTCTTCACAACCCCACTACCTGGGATCTAGAATTAAAGACCATACATGGGACTATGCCAGGGCCAGGCATGTAGCAAACACCAGAATTGCCCCTCCACCAGTTCTTTGAAGAAGCATATGCTGTTTAGCCTAGCTTGTCTTCTTTATCTTTTGTCATCTTAGTCTCAGTTGTCTCCTAAGAAGTTCTCCATGTTTGAATGAAACTAGATTCTGGCTGGTTTATCCCACCCATCATTTCTCCCTGAAAGTTCAGACTTGTCTAACTTGAGACAGAGGTACCACTAAGCCACCTCCTTTCCCCTACCAAAAAAAAAAAAAAAAAAAAAAAAAAAAACTTAAATAAGACTCCAAACTCTTTATTTTTTCAAGTGTGGCTTTAAAAAAGCATCCAAAAATGTTCTTACAACTATTTATTGCTTCCATTATTTCATAAATGAAAGTTATTTTAAAATTAAAAAATAAGAATGACATGGTTTTAAGAAAAACTATGTTTTCAAAAACATGCAGTTGAAATATTTTACATACAATCAGAAAAGTTTAGGTTTAGCAGTACCTAAACCTCAACATCATAATGTATGCATATTCATATAGATTTTAGATTTAATCCTTAGATACAGATGTTGATTCTAGATAGGGGAGTCGTATATTTAAAAGCTGCTGGGTGATTTGTAATGCAGCAGTCAGATTAGTTCTGGTCTATTTTTCTCTTTTTATTTTCTCCCCCCCCCCCCGTTTTTTTTTTCTTTTCCCATGGAATGGTGAGAAAATCAATTGCAGGTCAGCAGTGGTCTATAGCCTGACTCTTGGGACCAAGCTGTCTCAAATAAAATCTGTTTAACTCTAGGTATGTAAGATTTCTCTGAAATACCAATGTCCTTTCTTTCCTCACGGGAAGAACTAAGTGGTAAAATGTTACATATATTAAAATAATGTGACTTGGTCCACATCAAACACGAGATGTGGGTAGTATATAGATAATGGAGCCTTGGTCAGTTGGCAGCTTCTGGGATAACGTCACTCTGGGAATGAGACAAAGGCTGGATATCATGGCAGAAGAGTGTGGCTAACGGAAGCAGCTCACATAATGAACAGGAAGCAAAGAGGGAAACTCCACTTTCTGGATACAAATATATACCTCCAAAGCCATGCCCCAATTCCCACCTCCTCCAGCCACACCCTACCACTTCAGTTACCACTCACTTAATCCCTACCAGGGGATTAAATTATAACCCAATCATTTCTCCTCTCAACCTTCTTGTGTTGTCTCACAAGAGAACTTTTGGGGGATACTCACATCTAAACCATAATACTATCCAAATAGGACAACTTATCAGAATAGGACTGTAGGAGAATGGTCAGAATGTTCAGACTTTACTCCTAGAAACCTAATTGTTACCTGTCTATGGCAGGTTAACTCTTAAAAATCTTTTCTAATTCCTCATCTGCAAAATAAGGTTAATATAACTACTACATTAGATTGTTGTAAATATTTAATAATGTATGTAGAAGTGCTTGGCACAGTGCCTGGCACTTAGTAAGTGCTCAATAAATGTTATTGATTACTAATATTGCTATGTGTTATTGAGCTGTAATCTGTACCTGGATCACAGTAGATACTCAGTTAATATTTGTTGGTTGTGTTAAAATTAAGAACTCCTTCTGTCCTTTCCTGAGGTGGTCCATCAGTCTGTTTGCTCAACCATCCATTTGTCCTGGAATGTTGATGTTCCTGATGCGGCTCCCATTCCTCTTCTTGTCTTCTGAGTTCACTTGCATAATCCTTTCATTCTTTCCAGTTCCCTTCCCAGGGTATTTCAGACAAAGTTGAGTTAAAAGTTTTGCTAGAATGTCTTAACCCTAATCATTTTGATCATCAGGGAGGGACAGAGATGGTGAACTTACTGGGGAGAGAAATGGTTTTTGCATTTATGCAATACGAGACTGGGTCTGAATGTCAGAGTGTGTTCTAGCACATAATATTATATGCTACTTAAGACAGTTTTAAAAAACTTTGATTTTTTTTTTTGTCTCCTCTCTTGGAAACAAATTGTGAGAGTAAATTTCTACCCTGAAAAAATGAAATCAGTGAGAGAATGGATTGTTCTTCACTGTATTTTTAACATCTGGCAAAGTGACTTTTACCTAGTAGGTACTCAATACATACCTATTAAAGGAAAGAATAAAAATGAAAAAAATTGTTGAATTTATGATTTTGGGTTTTTTATGATTGAATTTGAGTGATGTGAATTGAAATATTGATTTGAACCTCTGGATATTTTTTATTTTTTTAAGGCACATATGTGTATGCACAGGTAGCAATGGATATGTGTATATGATATCCAGGAATCAGTTTCATTGAATGAATCTCTGGAAACTAATATTATAATTTGTAATATTGCCACGTCAAAAGCTCATTTTACAGTTCTTAGTATTTATAGACTATAATTTTGAGTTTAGTGAAAGTATAAAGCTAAATCAAATTAATACCATATATTTTTTGAGTCCTACATCTTGTGCAGATTTATATACCAATGATTCCAGCATTTGGTTCACCTTATTACTGTATACTTTAAGTACTATTTGACTTCATTTATATTAATGTGTTAGATAAAAAATAAAAGGGAAAATAATAAGATATTCATATCAAAAGTTGCCTTAACACTTTTTAAATCTAAATCTTCAGAGAAAGATAGCTAAGCTTTTCAAATTATATTATGTCTATAAACGGAACTGTGGTCTCAAATAGCATTTATCTCTAAGCCTGAGTTATAGCTTGCTTCATTGCTCCCTAAACACTGAATTTTCCACTGTGGATGTAGGACATATGCTCTTGCAGCTCAGTATGCCATGGGACTCAAGTGTGGCACATTTACATTGGCAGCTCCTTGGGAAGGAAAAGAAAAACAACAGCATAGGAAGAACTGAAATCTCACAGTACAGGAGGTTCATAATACAAATTTTGAAGTGCTAAGCTTTCAGAAAGTAATAATTTCCCTGATTTTTATTAGAAAGAGGACATACAAGCATAGCAATGCATGGTAAATCAGCATCTCTGCCTCTTTACCAGCTTTTATGATCGGCATTAATGGTGGCAACTGTCACAGAGATTATGGCTGCTTTATTTCAAGGGAGTCTAAGAGGCAGAGCGTAGTGTGAGTATTTTATAAACATATATTTTTAAAGTCAGCCATTTGGGCTTTCAGGGATGACAAATGTTTCCTAGGAGGGCTTAAACAGGGAGAGGGACGGAGTGGAAGAAGGAAGAAAATGGGGAAAATAGTATCATTTATTTGATGTGGAAATTTGGATGTTAGTTATAGTCCACTTTTTTTGTTAGCCATTTTGTTCTAGCCTAAGTGGTGCCAAAATTATTTTATTGATCAGCTATCCTGGGATTGAAAAAGCCACATTCTGACTAGATCCATGTGACTTTTACTTCCCATTATACCTCAATATGGGCCTCCAGGGTATAGTTGGTTTAACTATGTTTGTGATTATTCTGTGAAAGATAAAATCCCCTATCTGTCACTTTCCAGGCCTTCAGGCCCTCATGTGAAGTTTACAAAGTCATAGAAAGGAGATAATCTCTGCCATCTTTCTTTTATTCTGGTGTGTTCTGTATGTTCGATAGGGTGAGCTAATGTATATGGCTATATCCCAGAAGGTACCCAAAACAAACTGTTTCTATTGAATAGCAATAGTACCATTAGCTAAAAAGGGAAGCTTTCAGGCAGTTTCTTACTTTAAAACATTTCATAGATGGACCCAGAAATTAAAAAAAAAAAGGAGACATCAACATTCCTGCCCTGTTCTCATCTTGGCTACTATTACACCTGTAACTACAGAATCCATTATGATAATGCATTGATACTTTAGAAAATTTGTTGGTGCAGAAATGGAAGAAAGGACTGTGCAGATGACCTGGCCCTCAGCCTACAAAACTGTCTTTAGAGTAAACTTTTGGTCTTCCAAAGTTCTTTTTTTCTTCACTCCCAAGTTGTTGGAATATTTCTTATGTTCATTTATTCATTTGTTTATTCAGTCATTAAGAAATACTTACTTAGTATTTAATATGTACCAGGTACTCTACTAGGTTTTGGGTATGCACTGGTGAGTAAAGTAGAAGTTCTGTTCCTATAGAGTTTGGATAGAGATGACACAGAGAAGGGAGTTAAGTGCTAGAGGAGTTGGTGGTGGTCTAGAAAGATCAAGGGGGTTTCCACTGGAAGCAGCTTATAAATTGATAACCAAAGGACGAATAGGAGTTAAATTCCACATTGGATAGTTTTATAAGATAAATGTATATGAAATATTTGTGAATTATAAAGCATGATACAGAGTTTATATTTTATTATTAGTCTTGTAACCAGGTAGTCTTAAAATGTCAGGTACCTTAAATATCTACACATACAGGGATCCTTTTTGTGGCAGCAGTATCAGTATTGTAAATGGGGTAGGAGGGATCTTATTATTTATAGTTTTCCTTTTCCACATCCAGGTGGAATATACATTTTTAACAGCTAGTGCTCTAACACCACCTGAATACTGGGCTTACTTAAATTTGGGGACTTGGGACTTAGCCATTAAGGGAGGCTAGAAGGACAAATAACTTCTACCCTGGATATCAGGGATATTAGCAGAGTTATGACCACTACTTACCAGGTATATGGATGGATGATTTTAGGGTGACAGAGAATCAGACAACTTAGGTTCTTTTTCTAATCGATCAGTTTAATAGGTGAATGGCCAAATATAAGTCATTTAATTTTATTTGATCTTATTTTCCTCATTTGTGAAATGACAAAAGACAATAATCTATCATTAAATTCCCAGTGCAATTTCTTGCTAATATTATCCTCAGATCATTTATTGTAACTGTTCTTCTTTCCTACTAAAAATCCAAATAAAGGGAAAGAAGAAGGGAGGGAAAGGGAAGGTACTAGAGAACAAGATTCATCAAATTATATTATGTTCTTGTACAAATATGGCACAATGAATACATATATTATGGATAATTATAATTTACTAATAAAAATCAATTTAAAAGGACTCAGTGGAGCTTAAGTCATGTGTTTCCTTTACTCTACAGAACAACTTTGTTTTACTCTTAAAGGTAACAGATACACATTGCATGCCTATTTAAATATATTCAAATGCATATATGCAGTAGTGTATATAGGTGTGAACTGTAAAATTGCTACATTCTATTTATTTTCAAAATGAAAAATGTCTGTGTACCATTTTGTTCCATTTACTTGTTTATTTGTACTTATCTCTTTGTCCAAGATAGAGGTAAGATCATTTTTAGAAGGGATTAATATTTAGCATGTGGGAACAAATATACATATGTGTATATATATATATATTATATGTATACTTTTATATATATAAATTGATGCTTATATAATGCAGTAGTTCCAAATTTAATGTGTACTAACATGGATGTACATCAGCAGCTAAAATAAGATCACAAATATTTTATATAATGCAAAACAATGGTGGGTAAATATTTGTGGCCATTTCAGCTAAGCTGTGAGGATAAGCATGGTCCAATGCTTGATTCCCACAATTCAGAGCTTTCTCCTGGAACCTGGACTATTGGTTTACTTTTTCATTTATGAAACCACCTCAAATAAATACAGCACCACAATGAACAAATATAGATAATCCGTAAAAGAAAATGAAACATCTGTTATTCATATTTGTCTAATAGCAAGTAGGTTCATGAGTGCTGAAACAATAACTAACAATGGTTTCTTTGAAATTTTAGTGGGGACTCCACAAGTAACATTGTCTGCCATGCTTCTGATTAAGCATTAGTCATCACTTTTGGTTTTGTAAGATAGTGGAACATGAGTGGAAATGCATAAGGACAGAAGCCTAACAAATGAGCCAACATGAAGATTTGTGTAACATTTTTTTGTTGAAAGTTGATTTTTTGGGCTTTATCTATCTTGGCAGAGAGCCAGACTGCTAGATGACATTTATTTTTATTAAATTTTAACAAGCACTAGTCATGTGTAGATGCACATGCAGTTGAAGCTTCCGTGCAAAACAGTCAGAGAACAGGCTGTAAGAGCAACAGCAAAATATCTTTCATAACTCTTACTTTCCTATGGCAATCAAACAGCAAACTGGGCCAACTGTTGCTTCTCTGGATTTATGAAAATCCTGAGGAAAGAAAAAAAATCACTTTTTCTTCTTCTTTCCTTACTCTTATGCTAGCAAGCACAGTTAAAATGTTTTCTTTCTTTTTTTTTTTTTGCGATGCTGGGGATTGAACCCAGGGCCTTGTGCTTGGGAGGCAGGCACTCTACCAACTGAGCTATATTCCCAGCCCTAAAATGTTTTCTTCTATTATCTTGTAATATAATTTCTGTTTTTATTATTGACAAAGAATATATTGGTAAAGAAACTAAATGAATGTTCAAGTTCTATTTTGGCAATATAGAACTTCTTATGGTCATTTATTTTCTTTTTTTCTTTTTTATTATTATTTTTTTTATTATAAAATTGTAAACAAATGGGATACATGTTGTTTCTCTGTACATGGCGTAAAGGCATACCATTTGTGTAATCATAAATCTACATAGAGTAATGTTGTTTGATTCATTCTGCCATTTTTTCCCTTCCCCCCCTCCCCTCCCACCCTTCCCCTCCATCTATACAGTCCTTCCTTCCTCCATTCCTGCCCCCCTCCCTAAACCCAACTCCAACCCCAACACTAACCCTTCCCACCCCCCATTATGTGTCATCATCCACTTATTAGCGATATCATTCTTCCTTTGGTTTTTTGAGATTGGCTTATCTCACTTAGCATGATATTCTCCAGTTTCATCCATTTGCCTGCAAATGCCATAATTTTATCATTCTTTATGGCTGAGTAATATTCCATTGTATATATATACCACATTTTCTTTATCCATTCATCAATTGAAGGACATCTAGGTTGGTTCCACAATCTGGCTATTGTGAACTGAGCAGCTATGAACATTGATGTGGCTGTATCTCTGTAATATGCTGATTTTAAGTCCTTTGGGTATAGGCCAAGGAGTGGGATAGCTGGGTCAAATGGTGGTTCCATTCCAAGTTTTCTAAGGAATCTCCACACTGCTTTCCAGAGTGGCTGCACTAATTTGCAGCCCCACCAGCAATGTAAGAGTGTACCTTTCTCCCCACATCCTTGCCAACACCTGTTGTTGGTTGTATTCTTGATAATTGCCATTCTGATTGGGGTGAGATGGAATTTTAGGGTGGTTTTGATTTGCATTTCTCTTATTACTAGAGATGTTGAACATTTTTCCATATGTTTGTTGATTGCTTGTATATCTTCTTCTGTGAAGTATCTATTCATTTCCTTAGCCCATTTGTCGATTGGATTATTTACATTCTTGGTGTAGAGTTTTTTGAGTTCTTTATAGATTCTGGAGATTAGCGCTCTATCTGAAGTATGATTGGCAAAGATTTTCTCCCACTCTGTAGGCTCTTTCTTTGCATTGCTGATAGTTTCCTTTGCTGAGAGAAAGCTTTTTAGTTTGAATCTATCCCAGTTATTAATTCTTGCTTTTATTTCTTGTGCTATGGGAGTCCTGTTGAGGAAGTCTGGTCCTAAGCCGACATGTTGAAGCTCTGGACCTACTTTTTCTTCTATAAGATGCAAGGTCTCTGGTCTGATTCCGAGATCCTTAATCCATTTTGAGTTTAGTTTCGTGCATGGTGAGAGATATGGGTTTAGTTTCATTCTGTTGCATATGGATTTCCAATTCTCCCAGCACCATTTGTTGAAGAGGCTATCTTTTCTCCATTGCATATTTTTGGCCCCTTTGTCTAGTATGAGAAAATTGTATTTATTTGGGTTTGTGTCCGTGTCCTCTATTCTGTACCATTGATCCACCTTTCTATTTTGGTACCAATACCATGCCGTTTTTGTTACTATTGCTTTGTAGTAGAGTTGAAGATCTGGTATTGTGATACCCCCTGCTTCACTCTTTCTGCCAAGGATTGCTTTAGCTATTCTGGGTTTTTTATTCTTCCAGATGAATTTCATAATTGCTTGCTCTATTTCTGTAAGGTACATCATTGGGATTTTAATTGGAATTGCATTGAATCTGTATAGCACTTTTGGTAGTATGGCCATTTTGACAATATTAATTCTTCCTATCCAAGAACATGGGAGATCTTTCCATCTTCTAAGGTTTTCTTGAATTTCTTTCTTTAGTGTTCTGTAGTTCTCATTGTAGAGGTCTTTCACCTCTTTTGTGAGATTGATTCCCAAATACTTTATTTTTTTCGAAGCTATTGTGAATGGGGTAGTTTTCCTAATTTCTCTTTCTGAAGATTCATCGCTTATATATAAAAATGCCTTCGATTTATGTGCATTGATCTTATATCCTGCTACTTTACTGAATTCACTTATGAGATCTAAAAGTTTTCTGGTGGAATTTCCTGGTTCCTCTAAGTATACCATCATATCATCAGCAAATAGGGATAGTTTGAGTTCTTCTTTTCCTATTCGTATCCCTTTAATTTCTTTGGTCTGTCTAATTGCTCTGGCTAGAGTTTCAAGGACGATATTGAATAGAAGTGGTGAAAGAGGGCATCCCTGCCTTGTTCCAGTTTTTAGGGGGAATGCTTTCAGTTTTTCACCATTTAGAATGATATTAGCCATGGGCTTAGCGTAGATGGCCTTTACAATGTTAAGGAATGTTCCCACTATCCCTATTTTTTCTAGTGTTTTGAGCATGAAGGGGTGCTGTATTTTATCAAATGCTTTTTCTGCATCTATCGAAATAATCATGTGATTCTTAACTTTAAGTCTATTGATATGGTGAATGACATTTATTGATTTTCTGATGTTGAACCAACCTTGCATCCCTGGGATGAAACCCACTTGATCATGGTGCACTATCTTTTTAATATGTTTTTGTATGCGATTTGCTAAAATTTTGTTTAGAATTTTTGCGTCGATGTTCATTAAGGATATTGGTCTGAAATTTTCTTTCCTCGATGTGTCTCTGTCTGGTTTAGGAATCAGGGTAATATTGGCTTCATAGAATGAGTTTGGGAGAGTTCCCTCCTCTTCTATTTTCTGGAATACTTTGAGAAGTATTGGAATGAGTTCTTCTTTAAAAGTTTTGTAAAACTCGGCTGAGAACCCATCTGGTCCTGGACTTTTCTTTGTTGGTAGGCTTTTGATGACTTCTTCTATTTCATTACTTGAAATTGGTCTATTTAAATTGTGTATGTCCTCCTCGTTCAGTTTAGGCAATTCATATGTCTCTAGAAACCTGTTGATGTCTTCGAAATTTTCTATTTTGTTGGAGTATAGATTTTCAAAATAGCTTCTAATTATGTTTTGTATTTGGGTGGTGTCTGTTGTGATATTTCCTTGTTCATTCCGAATTTTAGTGATTTGGGTTTTCTCTCATCTTCTCTTTGTTAGTGTGGCTAAAGGTTTATCAATTTTGTTTATTTTTTCGAAGAACCAACTATTTATTTTGTCAATTTTTTGTATTGTTTCTTTCATTTCAATTTCGTTGATTTCAGCTCTGAGTTTAACTATTTCCTGTCTTCTACTACTTTTGGTGTTGGTCTGTTCTTCTTTTTCTAGGGCTTTGAGCTGTAGTGTTAGGTCATTTATTTTTTGAGTTTTACTTCTTTTATTAAATGTGCTCCATGAAATAAATCTTCCTCTAAGTACCGCTTTCATAGTGTCCCAGAGATTTTGATATGTTGTTTCTTTGTTCTCATTTACCTCTAAGAATTTTTTAATTTCCTTCCTAATATCTTCTGTTATCCATTCATCATATAGTAGCATATTGTTTAATCTCCAGGTGTTGGAGTAGTTTCTGTTTTTTACTCTTTCATTAATTTGTAACTTCAATCCATTATGATCTGATAGAATACAAGGTAGTGTCTCTATCTTCTTGTATTTGCTGACATTAGCTTTGTGGCATAATATATGGTCTATTTTGGAGAAGGATCCATGTGCTGCTGAGAAGAAAGTGTATTCGCTCTTGGTTGGATGGTATATTCTATAAATGTCTGTTAAGTCTAAATTATTGATTGTGTTATTGAGATCTATGGTTTCTTTGTTCAATTTTTGTTTGGAAGATCTGTCCAGTGGTGAAAGAGGCGTGTTAAAATCACCTAGTATTATTGTGTTATGGTCTATTTGGTTTCTGAAATTGAGAAGGATTTGTTTAACATACATGGATGAGCCACTGTTTGGGGCATAGATGTTTATGATTGTTATATCTTGCTGATTTATGCTTCCCTTAAGCAGCATGTAATGTCCTTCTTTATCCCTTCTGACTAGTTTTGGTTTGAAGTCCACATTATCTGAGTTGAGGATGGATACTCCAGCTTTTTTGCTGTGTCCGTGTGCATGGTATGTTTTTCCCCAACCTTTCACCTTTAGTCTATGGGTGTCTCTTTCTATGAGGTGAGTCTCTTGCAGGCAGCATATTGTTGGATTTTTCTTTTTAATCCAATCTGCCAGTCTATGTCTTTTGATTGATGAATTCAGGCCATTAACATTCAGGGTTATTATTGAGATATGATTTGTATTCCCAGTCATTTGGTTCATATTTAAAATTTTTGACACATCTTGGTTCCTCCTTTATTTGACAGTTCCTTTAGGATAATTCCTCCCTTTGCTGATTTGCTTCTTTGTTTTTTATCTCTTCCTCATGAAATATTTTGCTGAGAATGTTCTGTAATGCTGGCTTTCTTTTTGTAAATTCTTTTAGCTTTTGTTTATCGTGGAATGATCTTATTTCATCGTCAAATTTGAAGGTAAGTTTTGCTGGGTATAAGATTCTTGGTTGGCATCCATTTTCTTTCAGAGCTTGAAAAATGTTGTTCCAGGCCCTTCTAGCTTTTAGGGTCTGGATTGAAAAATCTGCTGATATCCGTATTGGCTTCCCCCTGAATGTAATTTGGTTCTTTTCTCTCACAGCCTTTAAAATTCTGTCTTTATTTTGTATGTTCGGTATTTTCATTATAATGTGCCTTGGTGTGGGTCTGTTGTAATTTTGTGTATTTGGAGTCCTATAAGCCTCTTGGACTTGATTTTCCATTTCATTCTTCAGATTTGGGAAATTTTCTGATATTATTTCTTCAAATAGATTGTTCATTCCTTTGGTTTGTTTCTCTAAGCCTTCCTCAATCCCAATAATTCTCAAATTTGGCCTTTTCATGATATCCCATAGTTCTTGGAGATTCTGTTCATGATTTCTCACCATCTTCTCTGTTTGTTCAACTTTGCTTTCGAGGTTAAATATTTTGTCTTCAATATCTGAAGTTCTGTCTTCCAGCTGTTCTATCCTATTGGTTATGCTTTCTATGGAGTTCTTAATTTGGTTTATTGTTTCCTTCATTTCAAGGATTTCTGTTTGGTTTTTTTTCAATATCTCTAACTCTTTATTGAAATGATCTTTTGCTTCCTGAATTTGCTCTGTTAACTGTCGATTGGTGCGATCGTTCAATGCCTGCATTTGCTCTTTCATCTCATCGTTTGCTTCCCTAATCATTTTAATTATGTACATTCTGAACTCCCTTTCTGTCATTTCTTCTGCCATGCTGTCATTGGATTTTATTGATGTAACATGTAGATTTGTTTGGGGCATTTTCTTCCCTTGTTTTCTCATATTGTTCAGGGATCAGTGGGTCATTAAGATATTGCAGATTTCCTCTATCAACTTATAATGTCCCTGAAGATTGCTAGTATATCCCCTCTTATCCTTCAGTAGCCTGAAGTCTTGGAGGAGATTGATAATGCAGAGCTCCACGAAGAAGCTGCCTCTCTAGGTGTGGTAACCCTCAGGTGGCGTATATTCCCTGCTAGTGGGCGGAGGTGCCTCCACTTGTTGACCAATGGTCATCCAATGGGGAAGTAGACTGTGGGCTGAGGCAAGGCCTGTTTGTGCCTATGTCTCTGGCTTTACCGTCCCTGTGGGAAAACCTCCCCCGGCCGGGAAGAGTCACTCGGTGGGGACGTCTCGCTAGTCAGTTGCCCTCCTAGAGGTTCCCCTCAATCTACAACTACCACCTGGGCTGGGCTGTCTTCTTCTGCAACGATCCCAGGGGCCCGGACCTACGTCCTGGGCCTGGGAGCCTCACCCTTCGCAGGCGAGTCTCCTTAGGCTGCCTCTCCCAGAGAATCTGCCCGCCGCCCTGGAATCTTCGCTCCGCCCCTAGGCGTGTCTCTGTGCGGCTCTTCCAGCAAGAAGCCACCTGGCTCCTGGGACCCTGCTCTGCACCAATCGCCTGGCTATGCAGCCCCTCCCCTGAGCCACCACCTGGAGCCCCGTACAATAGCTCCGAGACACAGAGACCCGCCACACACCTCCTCCTCCGGACAGCCGCCCGGTTTCGGACGCAGTCACTAGGAATCCAAACAACTCACTTCGGGTCTCCTCCTCCCGCCAACCACCCGTAGCCCTAGGCAGTCACTCCAAGTCCAAGTGACCCGCCCTGTTCCTCCTCCTCCTCCTTGGGGTAGCCCCCCAGGTGTTCAGGAACGGTGGCTCCGAGACCAGGTGACTCACCACGCTCCTCCTCCAGGCAGGCCACCGGTGTTCAGGAGTGGTTGCTTTTAGTCCAATCAGCTCACCACTCGCCTCCTCCTCTGGCAACCGCCTGTGGTTCTGATGCAGTCACTCCCAGGCTAAGCGTCCCACCGCTCTCCTCCTCCAGGCAGGCCACCAGTGTTCTGGAGCAGTTGCTCCGAGTTGAAACAGCTCGTCACGCAGCTCCTCCTTCGGCAACCGCCCGCAGCTCTGATGCAGTCACTCCCAGGTCAAGCAACACGCCGCGCTCCTCCTCCTCCTCCGGGCAACCTCCCGGCACTCAGGAGCGCTCGCTCTGGGTTCAAACAGTTTACCACGCAGCTCCTCTTCTGGCAACCGCCTGTGGTTCTGATGCAGTCACTCCCAGACCAAGCGTCCCGCCGCGCTCCTCCTCTTCCTCCGGGCAGTCCCCTGGCGCTCAGGAGCGCCCACTCTGAGTTCAAACAGCTCACCACGCAGCTCCTCCTCTGGCAACCGCCCGTGGCTCTGATGCAGTCACTCCTAGACCCAAGCGACCCGCCGGGCCTCTCCTCCTCCTCCGGGCAACCCCCCGGTGTTCGGAAGCGGTCACTCTGGGTCCAAACAGCTCGCCACACAGCTCCTCCCCAGGCAGCCACCCGGAGCCCCAGCGGCTGCTCGAGTCCAAGCGCTATGCTGAGCCGCCTCCTCTACGATGATCCCAGTTGTCCGTGTTTACCGCTCCAGTGGGGGGAGGGGCGTCTCGCCGAGCAACTCCACTTCACAAATTCCCTGTGTTCCGGGGCTACCGCCCCATCCAGGACGCCTCCCCAACAGGAGAGACTCACCCGGCAGCTTTGAGTTGGTCCCAAGTCTCTCACTATCTCCTCTTTTGAATCTTGCGTCCTGGAGCAGCATGAAATGCAGCCGCCCTCTAGTCCGCCATCTTGGCCTGCCCTGGTCATTTATTTTCGAGTGGAAAAAATTAAGATGTTTTTGGTTACTGGTTATTGATATCGAGTCAATGTCTTAAAATGTGTCTGTCTTAAAATGACGCACACTCTGTCATGCACACATACATGCGTGCAGACAGAGCTGGAAACAAAACATTAAACTGGGGTTCAGGATACCAGGATTCTACATTCAGAATACTCAGGATATTATGTGCCTGAGGTGAATGGATACCGTACTAGGTTGCACCAAAGCCTCTTTTCCCTGGAGACTGATGACTTACTGCTATATCCCACTGCAGGAAATTTCCTGTCTACATCAAAGAACCCCTCCTTACCTTAGTTATCCACCCCATACCAGGGGAGAGGGGTAGGTGCAAAGGCCCTTTATAGTGACTGGCCTACTCTTTAGTAGTGCTGTTCTTGCCTTTGTGTTTCTTTACCAAATGTTCTTTTATTTCTATCACTCTTGAAATGTTAAACCAGCTCCCATTACTTTCATGAATTTTTTTCTTCTTTTTGTGGTGCTAACGATTGAACTAGGGCTTTGTGCATTCTAGGCAAGGGTTCTACCACTGAGCTGTACCCCAACCCTCTTTTATGAAATTTCTTGGCAACTCTGCTACACGCTGATTTCTTACTTCATTTTGTTTATGTGGTATTCAATCCCTTGCATTTGTTTAAATGCTTTCTAATTTACAAACTATCTTCACATGTCTACCTTGATTGGATCCTTAAAACCACTCCATAATATGGCCAACAAAAGAATCATTCATTATTTTCACTTTGTCATAGAGAAGCCCAGGAGTGAGAATGAGCTATTTGCCTCAGGTCACAATGCTGGCATATGGCAGAGTTGGGATTCAAGTCTGTGTGGGTAGTTCTACATGCAGTGTTCTTGTCACTTAACAAGTGCTGCCTTCTCAAAAGGCATTTATTACTGTTACAGATGAAAGTGACATATAACAATACAAAAAGTATTGTAACAATACTTTTGTAAGAATATGCAAGTATTGAATTGGGCTTTATGTTTGTCATTGTAGAATATTTCCCCTGTCTATCTGAAGGAATGGGCCAGGGGTTTGTGTTCTTTGACTGAGCATAGGTGCATTGGTACATAGAATTGGTGTTTCAGATTTGGAAGAAAAATTCATCAGGCTCCTAGGACACACCTTCATCTGGGTTTTCAAAAGCACAGAAGCTCTGCAGCAGGACTGAGGAGAATTGGGTCCCTCTGATTGGGTCAGGTTGGAGAAGAGCTTAATTAAATTAAATGTTCAAATGTTGACTGAAGTTAAGACTGAGGAAGAAATCTTCCCGGTTCTGTGACTAAAGTGCAGTAGTGTTCTATCCTTTTTATTGTGAGCAATTATATGATTCCCAAATAAAAACTGAAGTATATTCAGAAAAATCTAATTTCCATCCCTGGTTCCTCTTTTCTGTTCTCTCCCTGTCACTGTGGATAACCACATTTTGAGTGTTTTTTATTTTGTTTTTATAAATATAAATAAATAAACACATACAGCCATACAAAAGGAAGCTTAATATATTCTCCTGTATTTTGCTATTTTTATTTAATATGTATTATAAACAGTATCATATTTATATAAGGAATCTATTTCAATCTTGTTTTTATTGTATAGTTTTCTATCATGTGAATGTATCAGTTTATTCAAATGATCTGTTGAAATTTTCTTCATAAACTTATTTTTGAACTTATCCTGTTTACAAATTATTTTATACTTTCCAAGTGCATACTAGGGATAAATTCCTAGATATAAAAGGTCAGAGGGTAAATGCATCTGCATTTTTTTATTTATTGCTAAATTGTCTTAACAATATTTCCAGTCTGTATTCCCACCAGAAATTTATGAAGATTCTGTTCCTAACATTTTCTTTAATGTAGTTTAGTGTCAAACATATAGATATCTAGATTTTAGATTTTTCACCTATCAATCTGATAGGTGAGTGATGTTTTCTTATGGTATTATTTTGAAATTCTTTTATTAAGTGAGGTTGATAATTTTTTCTTATTTTAAGGGTCATTTAAATTTTAGTCTGGGAACTACCTGTTCATATTCTTTGTCCATACCTCTTTTGGATTATTGGCATTTTTTATCTGGAAGGTTTAGAAGCTCTTCATACAGTATATTGCTTTTTTTTTTTTTTTTAAACCCTGGCCTTATTTTGTGCTGTAATATCCATTATAAATAATTTCTCTAGCTCTTAAATTTATATTTTGGGGCTGGGGATATAGCTCAGTTGGTAGAGTGCTTGCCTTGAGAGCACAAGGCCATGGGTTCAATCCCCAGCACCGTTTAAAAAAAGGAAAAAAAAATATATTTTGCCTCTGAAGAATACATTTAAACATTAGTCAATTCATTCTTTTTTCTTGAATTACAAATGAATATTGAGATTGGGAAAATTTCCTGGCGGCAGGCATTCATCCATGTCTTTATTTAGTTTATACAGAATTGAATTTTTACATCAGACACATTTGACACTGCAAAATTTCCTGGAAAGTAATGTTGTCTTATCCTTCTAGAAGAGAACTAAATTAAGAAACTAGTTTTCTCAAATATGAATCTTAATTTTCCATATAGTTCACTAAAAATTTTTCGACAGAAGAAGATTAAATAGTAATGTAACAAACCTTTAATAAATATCTGGAAACTTTCCAAGATAAAAAAATCAGAAGTAGCACGTTTTTAAAAAACAACAATTAAATGCAAACATAATGTTGTTGCTGATTATGGCGACTCATTATGTGGTTTAGAGCAAAACTGGATTCATCTACCTACTCTGAAAATCAGCATGACCAAAGGCAGTTAGAGTCAAAAAGAAAAAATTTCATCCAATTCCTGTATCTTCTGAGGGAAAATTATTGCCTTTATCAATGCCCTCTAGTCAAACACCATCAGGAACACACCTGTAGTTGAATGATTTGGATTTATTCTCCTCATAATGAGGGGATGAGGCAGACCACACACCTGGCCACAGGAAACCACAGGGCATCACAGCAAGAGTGTTAGAAAGGGTTCATTACAGAATTTTTGGTTTGTGTTATGTGATTTTGGGGAATGTTTAACAAGCTGGGCTTTGCTCTGGATTAGATGCTGTCAGGAAGCAGGGATAATGTTATGATTAGGTATCTTAATAAATCCTTTCTAGGAAAAAAGACTAGTGTAAGGCTAAAATTATAACAACTCACTCATGTTACCCAAGCCAGAATGTTTGGTTGTTTTCCTGTTTTGGATAATGTTTACAATGTTGTCTGTGTTCAGAAATGTCACGTAGTGGCCTGGTTTTTGTCCTGGTCTGCCATCGTCACAGAGTGCATCCTCTGATGGTGTTCTGTGAGAAAGCATATTTTAAAAGAACACCATGACCCAGCTGTGAGATCAGTTCCCAGGTGTTAGAACTGCTTTTTTTTCCTTTTTTGCTCTCCAAATTATACTCTACTTTTCCTTTTTTGTTCAATTCATACATGACAGAATATGACTGCATTCATCAGAATGAACAAAGTTTCAGCTGCTGTAGCAGAACAATTCCAAAATCTCAGTTGCCCAACACAATAATTGTTTCACATGTGCATAAAATCCAAAGTGGATATTCCTTATTGGGCCCGTATTCAAGCTGCATTCACCTGGGGCACCACATGTGCCTATGCTCTATGTGAGGCTCCTGAATTTGCCACAGAATGGGCAGAAATGGTGCAGAAAGTACAGCAGAGAGTTAAATACG
This sequence comes from Sciurus carolinensis, assembly GCF_902686445.1. Classification (NCBI taxonomy): domain Eukaryota; kingdom Metazoa; phylum Chordata; class Mammalia; order Rodentia; family Sciuridae; genus Sciurus; species Sciurus carolinensis. The sequence continues at coordinate 87,186,507 of NC_062222.1, forward strand.
TCACTGCAGAAATGACACAATTCACTTTCTTTATGTTCCTTTGGCCAGATTTAGTCACATGGCCCCACATAGATATGAAGGGAGTGTTTTAGTCAGTGTTCTCCATTAAAACAACTAAAAGGATGTGTAGGTGTTCACACACACACACACACACACACACACACACCTCTCTCTCTCTCTCTCTCCTATAACATCTAAATTTGTATATATTTTAAAGATAATGGTTTGGATTCCAGATAAATATATACTAGTTTTCAATCCCAAAACATCATTCTTGACTTCTTTTTTTTTTTTCATGAATACAAATTTGTTTTTCATAGGAGAAAATAATTTGGTGGTGGTGGTGGTGGGGAGGGAGACAGAGATTGATTTTAAACAATTGGCTCACCCAATTATGGAGCTACAAATCCATAAACAGTGGGACAGGCCTTTAAACTGGAGGCCTGGGAGAATTCCCTTTTACTCTGGGAACGTCTGTTCTTTATTTGGTCTTTCAGTTGACTGAATAGTGTCCATCTACATTTTGGAGGGTAGTCTGCTTTACCTGAAATCCATGGATTTAAATATAAATTCATTCCAAAACATCTTCACAGAAATATTTATAATTGATCAAACTTTTGGGAATCATGGTCTAGTCAAGCTGACACATAAAATTAACCATCATAAGAGTATCTGATTTCTGTGTGGGATATTTCTCAACCCACTTTTTGTTTGTTATTTAGAGCATGAATCTTTGGTTGTCTCACCAAAACATTCCTTTTATTAACATATATTTTCACTAAAAATGCATGTTTTATAGTCACATGTTCATTCATACACATTTTAACTCAATGTAAACACCTTACATTTATCCAGTATTTAGTTTTATATTCTGTGTAATTGGTAGCACAGGGGGGTAGTTATTTCCATTTTGCAGATGAAAATAAAATTAAGAAAGGTGATTTATGTATAGTTACATGGTAAAAAAAAAAGTGAAAGAACCAAGTATAGAATTTAAATCTTTATTTTTCTGTCCATCACAGACATAAATACAAAATAACTAAAATAAATAAAACAATTGTTGGAATTGAAGAAGGAAATATTTTGAATTATATCATTCACTAATGGGGAAAATTTAGCTGTAAGTATCTTTAGAACATGAAAATAAAAATGACTTAACTTCAGTTCTTATAAGCCTAATTATAATATCATGGAATATTCAGACCTTCTATATTGTGTTTTTATGAGTGTGTCTCTTCAGGCTCCAAAAGGTTACAAGGAGGCACGAAGTTGGGAATTAATTATACTTAGGAACTTTAATAATAATTGAGTTCATAAGCATGTGATTCTAAGAGGGGCAGTGATGAGAGCAAGTCCATTGGAGTTGCCAGGTCTCTAAAAGGAGCAGTGCACATTCATGGCTTCTGGGCTGCTTTTTAAGATACTGCCAAGTTATTATGCAGCCAAAGGGAACACCTCAGGAGAAGCCCAATCTTATAGCTGTCCCAAACATACATTATACATATGTATTGTGATAACTGTTTAATTATTATAAAGATACCATATCCCTGGAACACAGAAGGATATGTGAGTGAATCAAATCAAGAAGATTTGAAGGGTTGGGGTTGTGGCTCAGTGGTAGAGCACTTGCCTAGCAAGCACAAGGAACTGGGTTTGATCCTCAGCATCACATTAAAAAAATAAATAAAGGTATCATGTCCATCTGCAATTAAAAAATTTTTTTTTAAAAAAGATTTGATTCAAAATGACTCTTCAGGACATTCTTGGATAAGGTATATTGATTAATAACAAATTAAAACAGTTTCTTCTAACTGTGCCTCTCATCTCCCTTAAATTCATCTGTTATTAGTAAGGCCAAGGAGCAGGCAATCTCTTAAAATTCTGTGACTTTAGTTAGAAGTAGTTGTTCAACTCTCAGTTCCAATCTTTGTGGTACCTGAACTGATATTCAGTCATGGGAAAGAGTGAGGCAGAGAAGCTGTGGGGTTGAATGGGGTTCAGAAGCAAGTGGCAGCAGCTCAGAACTGTGGAGAAAGTTACCCATCCAACCATGTTGGATGGTTGCATGTATGTGAGTCATAATACATGAAAACTCTGTCGATCTCTCTTTCTAGTCTTTCCTATTGATTCGTGCTTTGTCTGTATTTATATCTGCTGTTAAGAGTGACACAGAAAGAAAGGAGACTATTGGTGGAATTGGTACTTGGAATGGGAAAATCACTGGATTATTTTCTTGGTTGTCAAGTTTCAGTGATTCAGAACAACTGGCGATTTCTCACTCTGTAGCTTTAATTATGTTGGCTGTCAGAAACATAAACTGCAGAAAAGGACAGGACAGCAACTTTATTTTAAGCTGGATTGAGTGTCATTAAATCTCCCCAACTCTTATCAGTGGTAGAATTATTGTTCCCCTTTCTAAGAAATATTATATACTAAAAATTTTTAAATAAATTATTTCTTTTGAATTAAAGTAACCATTTAAATCTTTTTTATTAGTGGATCTTTACTATACAGAATGATGACTTTCACTGTGATATATTCATACATGCAAATAACATACTTTGATCATATCCATACCTGCCATGAATGGAAACAGAACTATATTATTTAGGTAGCATTTTAGAAACATACACAGTTTATTATTTTGATAAAAAGTTCACAGATTAAAAACTATGGAGTATGTAAAACCTGTGTTAAATACTTTTTTCACACATAACATGAAGTAGACTTTAAGTAACTTCTGTTTAATACTTATAAAAGGAGATCATTTTTCTTATGCATGTAAATCCCATTGTACTTCAAAGGATTTGCTCAAATGATGTATGATAAATATTTTAAAAACATCTGAGTTCTTTTATCAGTTTAAGAATAAAAGGAACAATCATATTTTCTGTTAAGCACGTTATTGCTTATTAAGCAAAAAACTAATGATTTTTGGCTTTAAATAACTTTAAAAAATCACTTGTTTTGAATGTTACTCAATTGATCAAATACAAAGTTACACTTTAAATCATTGTGAAAAAGTTATGATTCAATCGATGTCAATTAGTTTGAAGAAATGCATAGTCAATTTGATTTCATAACATTTTGTGTTCCTATTTGATGATTTCTTTGATATATAAGAGTCTCATTATATTTTTGGTATGTTATGTGATGGATTATCTTATGTGTCAACTTGATAGGGACATGGGAAGCCCAAATACTTGATAAATCATTATCTATGGGTGTTTCTAAGAGAAATTAGCATTTAAGTTGAAGAATCAAATAAAAGAGATGGCCTTCCCCAGGGTGGGTGGGATCATTCAATTCATAGAAGGACTGCATAAAATGAAATTGTGGAGGGAGAGGGGGCATTTGCTTTCTACTGGACTTCTGATTATATGCGTTGGAACATTGATCTTTTCTTATTCTCAGTGGTTCTGGTTCTCAGGGCTTCAGACAGTCTGGAATCCACACAACTGGCCTTCTGGCTCTCAGGTCTTCAAACTACACCACTGACTTTACTGGGTCTTTATCTTGCATATTATGAATATTGGGACTTCTAAGTCTCCATAAATGCTTGAGCTATCTATAACTTATATACCCCATTTCTCTGTTTGTCTCTCCCTACACACACACACACACACACACACACACACACACACATTGACATTGTGCATGTGAATGTATCTTTCTCCATGTACATATTTATACATGTATATTGGTATTGGCTCATGTCATATATATGTGTGTGTATATATATATATATATATGGTATATATGTGTGTGTATACATATAATATGAGCCAATACCAATATCTGTCACTCATTCCTAAAGACATACTATTCGATGTTGTTCAAAGGGAATATCATAAAGAAGGATTAAGTATCATATCACACTTAACACAAAATTGTGTTATTTAGTTTGTAAAGCATTAATATTCCCCACAAGCAACTTCAGGAACCAGGACAGGGCAGCCAGGGACTTACCCAAGGAGCCTGGCCCCTTCCGGCTGGAGGCACCTTTCAAGGCTAGCTTCTCAGAGCAGACTGCCCAGTGAGAGCCTTTCTACCCAGAGCCAGCCACAAGTCCCCGAGTCAACAGAGAGCTCCGACCTGCAAGCAGCCTCTGGGATCAGGGCAGGGCAGCCAGAGACTTCTCTGGCCGCAGGCTCTTTCCACAGGATGATCCAAGATGGCAGATTCGAGGGAGACTGCATCTCCAGTCACTCCAGAACCCAGGATTCAAGAAGGGGAGGCATTGAGAGACTCGGACTAAAATAGAGCCACGGGGTGAGTCTCCCCCACCGGGTGAAGCTTGGCCTGGGCGGAAGACATGGATAGGGGCGGCTTATCAGAGCAGGGCAGGGCAGCTAGAGTCTTCCCCAGGTAGCCCTGCACACTCTGGCGGTGGGCTCCTCCCACACGGCCAGCTTTTCGGAGCAGGCCCCCCAGTGAAAGCCTTTCTGCACAGAGCCAGCTCCAAGCCCTGGAACCAGTAGCGGGCTAGGGGCAGCTTTCTTCAGAAGCACTGCATTATCAAGTTCCTCCAAGACTTCAGGCTACTGAAGGCTGGGAGGTGATACAATGGAAATCTACAGGGAGACTATAAGCCAATACAGGAAATCTGCAATATCTCAGAGTCCCACTGACATCTGACCAATATGAGAAAACAAGGGAAGAAAATGTCCCAAACAAACCTAGATATTATGTCAATACAACCCAATGACAGCACAGCAGAAGAAATGTCAGAAAGGGAGTTCAGAATGTACATAATTAAAACAATCAGGGAAGCAAATGAGGAGATGAAAGAGCAAATGCAGGCATTGAAGGAGGAGATGAAAGAGCAAATGCAGGCATTAAATGATCACACCAATCAACAGTTAAAAGGATAAATATGGGAAGCGAGGGATCATTTCAATAAAGAGTTAGAGATACTGAAAAAAAAAAAAAAAACAGAAACCCTTGAAATGAATGAAACAATAAACCAAGTTAAAAACTCCATAGAAAGCATAACCAATAGGATAGAACACCTGGAAGACAGAACCTCAGACATTGAAGACAAAATATTTAACCTCGAAAACAAAGTTGGCCAAACAGAGAATATGGTAATAAATCATGAACAGAATCTACAAGAATTATGGGATATCATGAAAAGGCCAAATTTGAGAATTATTGCGATTGAGGGAGGCTTAGAGAAACAAACCAAAGGAATGAACAATCTATTCAATGAAATAATAACAGAAAATTTCCCAAATCTGAAGAATGAAATAGAAAACCAAGTACAAGAGGCTTATAGGACTCCAAATATACAAAATTACAACAGACCCACACCAAGGCACATTATTATGAAAATACCTAACATACAAAATAAAGACAGACTTTTAAAGGCCGCGAGAGAAAAGAACCAAACTACATTCAGGGGGAAACCAATAAGAATATCAGCAGATTTTTCAATCCAGATCCTAAAAGCTAGAAGGGTTTGGAACAACATTTTTCAAGCTCTGAAAGAAAACGGATGCCAACCAAGAATCTTATACCCAGCAAAACTTACTTTCAGATTTGACGACAAAATAAGATCCTTCCATGATAAACAAAAGCTAAAGGAATTTACAAAAAGAAAGCCGGCATTATAGAACATTCTCAGCAAAATATTCCATGAGGAAGAGATGGAAAACAATGATGCAAATCAGCAATGGGAGGAACTAGCCTTAAGTAATAGCCAAATAAAGAAGAAACCAAATCATGTCAAAAACAAATATGAGTCAATTGACTGGGAATACAAATCATATCACAATAATAACCCTGAATGTCAATGGCCTGAATTCATCAATCAAAAGACACAGACTGGCAGATTGGATTAAAAAGAAAAATCCAATAATATGCTGCCTGCAAGAGACTCATCTTATAGAAAGAGATACCCATAGACTACAGGTGAAAGGATGGGAAAAAACATACCATGCACACGGACACAGCAAAAAAGCTGGAGTATCCATCCTCACTTCAGATAATGTGGACTTCAAGCCAAAACTAGTCAGAAGGGATAAAGAAGGACATTACATGCTGCTTAAGGGAAACATAAATCAGCAAGACATAACATTCATAAATATCTATACCCTGAACATTGGCTCATCCACGTACGTCAAACAAATCCTTCTCAATTCCAGAAATCAAATAGACCACAACACAATAATACTAGGTGATTTTAACACACCTCTCTCACCACTGGATAGATCTTCCAAACAAAAATTGAATAAAGAAATCATAGATCTCAATAACACAATCAACAATTTAGACTTAACCAACATATATAGAATATACCATCCAACAAAGAACGAATGCACTTTCTTCTCAGCAGCACATGGATCCTTCTTTAAAATAGACCATATTTTATGCCACAAAGCTACTGTTAGCAAATACAAGAAGATAGAGATACTACCTTGTACTCTATCAGATCATAATGGATTGAAATTAGAAATAAATGACAGAATAAAAAACAGAAACTTCTCCAATACCTGGAGATTAAATAATACACTATTATAGGATGAATGAATAACAGAAGACATCAGGAGGGAAATAAAAATATTCTTAGAAGTAAACGAGAACAAAGACTCATCATATCAAAATCTCTGGGACACTATGAAAGCAGTACTTAGAGGAAAATTTATTTCATGGGGCACATTCAACAAAAGAAGTAGAAATCAACAAATAAACGACCTAACACTATAGCTCAAAGCCCTAGAAAAAGAAGAGCAGACCAACACCAAAAGTAGTAGAAGACAGGAAATAGTTAAAATGAAAGCTGAAATCAATGAAATTGAAACAAAAGAAACAATAGAAAAAATTAACAAAATAAATAGTTGGTTCTTTGAAAAAATAAACAAAATTGATAAACCCTTAGCCACACTAACAAAGAGAAAGAGGGAGAAAACTCAAATTACTAAAATTCGGAATGAACAAGGAAATACCACAACAGACACGAGTGAAATACAAAACATATTAGAAGCTATTTTGAAAATCTATACTCCAACAAAACAGAAAACCTCGAAGACATCAACAAATTTCTAGAGACATAAATTACCTAAACTGAACGAGGAGGACATACACAACTTAAATAAATCAATTTCAAGCAATGAAATAGAAGAGGTCATCAAAAGCCTATGAAAAAAGAACAGTCCGGGACCAGATGGGTTCTCAGCCAAGTTCTACAAAACCTTTAACCATTCCAATACTCCTCAAAGTATTCCATGAAATACAAGAGGAGGGAACCCTCCCAAACTTGTTCTATGAAGCCAATATCACCCTGATACCTAAACCAGACAGAGACACATCGAGGAAAGAAAATTTTAGACCAATATCCTTAATGAACATCGATGCAATAATTCTCAACAAAATTTTAGCAAATCACATACAAAAATATATCAAAAAGATAATTCACCACGATCAAGTGGGTTTCATCCCAGGGATGCAAGGTTGGTTCAACATCCGGAAATCAATAAATGTCATTCACCATATCAACAGACTTAAAGTTAAGAGTCAGATGATTATTTCAATAGATGCAGAAAAAGCATTCGATAAAATACAGCATCCCTTCATGCTCAAAACACTAGAAAAAATTGGGGTAGTGGGAACATTCCTTAACACTTTAAAGGCCATCTATGCTAAGTCCATGGCCAATATCATTCTAAATGGTGAAAAACTGAAAGCATTCCCCCTAAAAACTGGAACAAGGCAGGGATGCCCTCTTTCACCACTTCTATTCAACATCGTCCTTGAGACTCTAGCCAGAGCAATTAGACAAACCAAAGAAATTAAAGGGATACGAATTGGAAAAGAAGAACTCAAACTATCCCTGTTTGCTGATGACATGATTATATATTATAGGAACCTGGAAATTCCACCAGAAAACTTTTAGAACTCATAAGTGAATTCAGTAAAGTAGCAGGTTACAAGATCAATGCTCATAAATCCAATGCATTTTTATACATAAGTGATGAATCTTCAGAAAGAGAAATTAGGAAAACTACCCCATTCACAATAGCGTCGAAAAAAATAAAATACTTGGGAATCAATCTCACAAAAGAGGTGAAAGACCTCTACAATGAGAACTACAGAACACTAAAGAAAGAAATTCAAGAAAACCTTAGAAGATGGAAAGATCTCCCATGTTCTTGGATAGGCAGAATTAATATTGTCAAAATGGCCATACTACCTAAAGTGGTACAGATTCAATGCAATTCCAATTAAAATCCCAATGATGTACCTTACAGAAATAGAGCAAGCAATTATGAAATTCATCTGGAAGAATAAAAAACCCAGAATAGCTAAAGCAATCCTCAGTAGAAAGAGTGAAGCAGGGGGTATCGCAATACCAGATCTTCAACTCTACTACAAAGCAATAGTAACAAAAACAGCATGGTATTGGTACCAAAATAGACAGGTAAATCAATGGTACAGAATAGAGGACATGGACACAAACCCAAATAAATACAATTTTCTCATACTAGACAAAGGGTCCAAAAATATGCAATGGAGAAAAGATAGCCTCTTCAACAAATGGTGCTGGGAAAACTGGAAAACCGTATGCAATAGAATGAAATTAAACCCCTATCTCTCACCCTACACAAAACTCAACTCAAAATGGATCAAGGACCTTGGAATCAGACCAGAGATCCTGAATCTTATAGAAGAAAAAGTAGGTCCAAACCTTCAACTTGTCGGCTTAGGATCAGAGTTCCTTAACAGGACTCCCATAGCACAAGAAATAAAAGCAAGAATCAACAACTGGGATAGATTCAAACTAAAAAGCTTTCTCTCAGCAAAGGAAACTATCAGAAATGTGAAGAGAGAGCCTACAGAGTGGGAGAATGTCTTTGCACTCATACTTCAGATAGAGCGCTAATTTCCAGAATCTATAAAGAACTCAAAAAACTCTACACCAAGAATACAAATAATCCAATCAACAAATGGACTAAGGAAATGAACAGACACTTCACAGAATAAGATGCACAAGGAATCAACAGATATAAGAAAAAATGTTCAACATCTCTAGTAATAAAGAGAAATGCAAATCAAAACTACCCTAAGAATCCATCTCACCCCAATTAGAATGGCAATTATCAAGAACACAAGCAACAATAGGTGTTGGAGAGGATGTGGGGAAATAGGTACACTCATACATTGCTGGTGGGGTTGCAAATTAGTGCCACCACTCTGGAAAGCAGTATGGAGATTCCTCAGAAAACTTGGAATGGAACCACCATTTGATCCAGCTATCCCACTCCTTGGCCTATACCCAAAGGACTTAAAATCAGCATACTACAGAGATACAGCCACATCAATGTTCATTGCTGTTCAATTCACCATAGCCAGATTGTGGAACCAACCTAGATGTCCTTCAGTTGATGAATGGGTAAAGAAACTGTGGCATATATATACAATGGAATATTACTCAGCCATAAAGAATGATAAAATTATGGCATTTGCAGGCAAATGGATGAAACTGGAGAATATCATGCTAAGTGAGATAAGCCAATCTCAAAAAACTAAAGGACGAATGATCTTGCTGATAAGTGGATGAGGACATATAATGGGGGGTGGGAGGGGTTAGCGTTAGGGTTAGGGTTAGGTTTAGGGTTAGGAATAAGGAGGGTGGTAAGAATGGAGGAAGGAAAGACTGTATAGAGGTAAAAGAGGAGTGGGAGGTGTGGGAGGGCTGGGAGGGAAGGGAAAAAACAATAACAATGAATCAAACAACATTGCCCTATGTAAATTTATGAGTACACAAATGGTATGCCTTGACTCCATGTACAAATAGAGAAACAACATGTATCCCATTTGTTTACAATAATTAAAAAAAAAAGCATTAATAGTATTTTGTTAGTGCAAAAGCCACGTTCAAAGAGGAACAAGAAGGTATTGTGGCTTGGTAGAGTGAGTGGGTGGGGTTAAATTATACAAGATATTCATTTAATGGTCAGAGGCTTAGAATTTCTTAAGGGGAGGGAAGACAATGGTAGGTTTGGAGAAAGGGAGTGATGTGATTTAATTTTGTTTTAAAATGTTCACTGTGTCTACTATATGAAAAATTGCCTGAAGTAAGGAAAATGTAGAAGCAGGAGAAGGAATAGGAAGTTCCTGGAATAACCTAACACTTTTGAAGGTAGTTGCATGGCGATATTTGCTGGATTTGGTACAATTTTAAAGGTTGACTTCTCAGGACTTGCTAATGGATTAGGTGTGGGGTATGAAGGCAACAAGAAAAACAAGATGACTCAGGCTTCTGAATTTGAGCAAAATAGATGGCGTATGGTTAATATTTTAATCGGATTTTTACTGCTGTCACTGAAAGACCTGAAAAGCAATTAGAGGAGGAAAAGTTTATTTTGGGTTCCACATTTTCAGAGTTTTTTTCCATGGATGGGTAACTGCATTCCTCTGGGGCCTGAGGTCAGGCGGAACATCATGGCAGAAGAGTGTGATGGAGAAGAACAGCTGGGAACATAGCACCTGGAGTCAGAGAGATGGATAGAGATAGAGGAAGAAAGACTCTCCTCATGAGCAAGATCTAAACCCCAAGGGCACACCCCCTAGTACCCGCCTCCTCCAGTCACCCCCTACCTGTTTACAGTTACTACCAAGTTAATCCCTAATAAGGGATTAATGCAATGATTAGATTAAACCTTTTATAATCTAATGATTTCATCTCTAAACTCTCTTGCATTGTCTTACACATGAGCTTTTGGGAGATACCTAATATCTAAAACATAAGTTAATTATTGATAAAAATAAAGACTAAAATTTAATTGACTTAAAATTATTAAGACATGCAAAATATCACACTGTTCATTTAATACTATTACTTGTGAAAGCCAAGTAGTTGTATAAAATATCTGGTCAACTAATCCTACAGAGCCATCATAAACTGTCTTTAAGACTTTTGTAATAAAATCTCTCAACACTACCATGCTTTCTTCAACACCTGTGTTGGTGACACAGAGAAGACTTCTGGTAGATGGAAATGGCACGGACTTAGATAACATTAAGGTCTCCATTTCAGTCCTCTTTTGGTTTTTAGTCTCTTTTCAGGATTCTTACATAATCAGATAGGGTTCAAAGATCTTTGTTAGCATTTTTTTTACTCTTTCTCTGGAAGTTTCGACTTAAGATAGCTTCCTACTTTATCTCATTATTTCAAATATCATATTAAACTTGACAAAAGATGGAAGCAAAATTAAGGACACTGGTATTGTCCCACTGCCTTTCTAGATCTTATATTTAAGTAAGTAATATAAAATGGTGATGGGTGTCTCTTTGTGTGTGCGTGTGTCTGTGTGTGCATGTGCGTGTGGTACTGGGGATTAAACCCAGGGCCTCATGCAATGGTGATAGGTCTCTGATGTTTAATTGCAAATGAAGTGGGGTTCCAAACTTCAACTAACTAATTTTCATTTCTGTTCTTCAACTTTAATTTTCAGTGTAAGAATGGTAACACATAATCTGGCTTGGCTTCTTTATTAACTCTTTTAGCCTTTCCCCAGATAATGAAGAACAAAAAACAGTGAACAGTTCACCTGATTCCACATTGTGTTAAAGATGATGATACACATTGCATGTAATCTAACAACTGAAGTGCCTAGTTAGAATCACATTTGACTTGCAGACAGACCAGTGGTCTTTGTCTTCAATCTCTTCTGTTGTATTGCTGTGAAGTGCTGTCACAATGACTGATAGAGGGGTTGAAGCTATAAATTCAGGATAATGATTCAGTTATACTGGTTGAAATGGTACCTTACTAGTAGAGCAATCTGTATGTGTTATAAAGAATGGAAAACCACCTACATGTGAGTGATTCCTGAGTATAAAGGAAGACAGACTAACTACATTGCAAAATCTCTTTTTCACTTCCTTGAGGATGCCCAAAATTACACAGATGAAAATGTAGTCTTTAATTCAAACCGAAGTAAAGATGCACATAGGTTCCACATTAAGATTGCAATAAACTTAAAGCAGGTTTTGAGATAATAAGGAAGAACACAAACCCATCATATATGTGTGTGTGTGTGTGTATAATTTCTTTTTGTTTAACCAGATTTTCCTACAAATTAGCTATCTTAGGCACCTGCGTTTTATGTTATTGCTGTCTTTAATTTGTGTAATGTGAACCAACAGAAAATTACTTGAAAGTTTACCTCCATTTGTAATTTAGTTTGTTACCATCAAGATATCTTTTCTTGTCTTTTTATTTATTATTATGAAGGGGGAGTCTCACTAAAGATAGTTAAGTAGTAGAGTTTACTAACGTGTCACAAAATTTCTACCTGGTGAGGTCAGCTGTCTTTGCAAGCTTCCTGAAGAATGAAATGACAAAACACAGAGAGAGGATCATGGAATCAGTATATTTTAGAAGACAAATTAAGTTCAGTGCACTTTTTCTTCAGACTTACTGCAACGCAGAGGCAGTTTGAACTGATAAAATCAGTTGATTGGGAGACATATGTTATATTTTCAGGTGTACAATTTCCATTTCTATATTTAACCTCTCACCTTATTTGAAAAGTGGGGGAAAAAATCTGCTACTGTTCTACTCAGTGTAAAATAAATTGATTTTTAAAAGTTTGTGCAAAGTGAGATAGAAACTTTTAGAATGGTGAGGTAAGGAAATTAGCAGGACTCTTTCATTAGGAAACAGTAAGTTAACTAGTGAGAATTAAAAATATAAACATGTAAAGTCTTTAAATTGTCCTAAGGCATACAGAGAATGAAGAAAAACATCAAGAAAACCTGCTAAATCTCAATTAGATCAGAAGTAGTTGGCTTTTGACTTATGATTCATTCCCTTGTACCCACTCTCCACACTCACCCAGCTCTGAGATGCTGAAGCTGTATCCTAGCTATATACAGCCAAGATAGAGGTTTCCTTTTTCTTTAGCTTCCAATCAGGTGCTACAGTTTCCCCTCTGGAGGGGTTGGCTGTTATTTCCCAACTGCCCAGCCCCATGTTACAGCGGGGATAACATAGACGGGATTGGGTGTTTGTGTTAGTCAGCTTTGCACGGCTGGGACGAAACCCCGAGATAACTTATTAGGAGGCAAAGTTTATTTTGGCTCACAGTTTCAGAGGTTTCAGTGGCTGGTCATTTGATCCATTTCCTTTGGACCTGTGGCAAGGCAGTGAGGATGTCATGCTGGGAGTGTGTGTGGAAGAAGCTGCTGACATGGAAGGTGGAAGTAAAAGAGAAAGAGGTTGGGCCAGGGTCCAATATCCCCTTCACGGGCATGCCCCCATATGACTAACCCCCTCTCACTGGGCCCCACCTCTCAAAGGCTCCACCTTCTCTGAAGAGACTCAGCCTTCAGCACTGGGAACATTGGGGACACTTAGCCAAACCTTAATCATCTCTTTTACCCCTCCCTGCCACCAAACATAGAGTGAAAGCTGTACTCCAACCTAATTCTAACATTCTTATTAAAATGAAAGGAAACCGGACTGGGGAGATAGCTCAGTTGGTAGGGTCCTTGCCTTGCAAGCACAAGGCCCTGGGTTTAATCCCCAGCACCGCAAAAGCAAAAACAAAACAAAACAAAACAAAAACCAAAAAAACCTAGAATAGGCAAAACAATATAAAATGGGAGGATCCATACTTCCTGATTTTAAAACTTCACACAAAATTATAGTAATCAAGACATTGTGGTAAAGATTTAAGAGTAGACATTTAAGGAAATTCCATGAACCCAGACATAAACCCTCCTATTTACGGTGAAGTTTGTTTGTTTATTTATTTATTTATGGTACTGTGGATGGAGCCCACTTAGCCACATCACTAGCTCCTTTCTAGTTTTTATTTTGAAACAGGATCTTTAAGTTGCTAAGGTCGGCTTTGAACTTGCAATCCTTCTGCCTCAGCTTCCTGAGACACTGGAATTATAAGGGTGTACCACCACACCTGGCTGGTCAACTGATTTTTGACAAGGGTTTTAGGACTCTTCAATGGGGAAGAATATAAACATTGAGCAAATAGTGCTGTAAAACTGGATATACACATGCAGAAGAATGAAGATGGACCCCTATCTCAAACCATCTACAAAATAATGCAAAATGGATCATAGAACCAAATGCAAGAACTAAAGCTAGAAGAAACTCTTAGAAGAAAAAATAAGAGTAAATTTTCATGGCCTTGGATTGGGCACTGGTTTCTTAAATATAATACCTAAGGCACATTGACAAAGTGAAGCAAAAATAAAAACATAATTTGACTACATTAAATGAAGACAATCTGAAGGATGGGTGAAAAATATTTGCATGCTGTATTTGATAAAAGACTTGTAGTATATTCAAAAAGAGTCAATAACCCAAGTAAAAAATGGGTATAGGGTTTGAATAAAAATTTTTCCAAAGAAGATATACAAATGTCTATTAAGAACTTGAGACTCAGCATCATTAGTCTTTAGAAATAGGCACATCAAAATGCAAGACACAGTGCTTCATTTTCAAAGATGGTTATAACAAAACAGACAAGTATTTTGGAGAATGTGGAACCCTCATATGTTGCTGGAGGGAATTTAAAATAATAGTGCCGCCACTTTGGAAAACAGACTAACCTTTCCTCCAAATGTTAAGCACACCATTACCATATGACCTAACAATTTCATTTTTAAGTATCTATCCCAGAGAAATAATGCTGATGTCCATACAAAAAAAAAATCAGTATTTGAATGCAATAGCAACACTGATCAAAACAATTCAAAAGTGGAAACCTCCAATGTGTATTCACTGTAGAACTGAAAAATAAAATGTGGTATCACTTTATAATTGGATATTTTTCAGCCAAAAGTATGAGGTACTGATATATCTTCCAAAATGGATAAAACTTGCTAAGAGACAGACACAAAAGGAAATACATTATATTTAAAATGTCATTTATTTATATTTAAATACATTTATTTAAAATGTCAAGATGAGGCAAATATGTAGATATTGAAAATTAGACTAGTGGTTGCCTAAGGCAGGGGTTGGAGAGGAGCAAGAAATGGCTGCAAATAGGTGTGTGACTATGAATATTTTGGGGAGGGGTCAAAAATGTTCTAAAATTAGATTGTAGTGATGATGCATATCCCTGAGTGTGGGAGCCATCCATGTCTAGCAGAATCAGACTTGGCTGAGCCATGGATACCAAGGTCTGACTTCCTGGAATTGGCGGTCATGGGAGGCTGTTTCAGACCGCCTAGGAGTAGGTGGCCCTGTGTGGAGTGGCTCGCCATCTGAGGAAGTGCTAATTCCCTAAGCAAATGGCTTCCCTAACTCCACAGATCCTCTGGATCACAGAAGCAGCCCCTCCTGGTCCAGGCCCCTTTACCTGTATAACTATAAATAAAGGTGAAGGTGGGGTTCTCCATCTTGTTGGAGGTTAGATCTGGAGTGACCCAATCCCCCACACCCACTTCCAATTGAAAAGATTGACTCTTGTGTGTTTATTGATAAATTTATTAGTAATTAATTGATTTATTGCTGGCACCCTCATCCTCGGACAGAATCTCTTCACCTACGTGGGACATGGAAACCCCCCACACCTGAAAATATGGTAAAAAAACACTGAGTTGTACACTTTGGGTGAATTGTGCTGCTAATTGCATCTTATAGGTTTTTGTTGTTGTTTTTTGTTTTTCTCTGTGGTGCTGGGGATTGAACCTAGGGCCTTGTGCGTTCAAGGTAAGCACTCTACCAACTGAGCTATATTCCCAGCCCCTTCTTATAGGCTTTTGTATGAGGAAAACATTAACATTTTAAAACAACTTTATTTAAAACACAAGTTTTTAATATAATACACTTTTGACAAGTATATGTATCTTATTTACAGGAAGAAAAGTTAGATCCACTTCTTTTTTTTTTTCAAAACAGTTTTTGTCTCCATAAAATAGTTTTAAGTGACTAAACTATTATACTTAAAAAAGTTAGTTTTAAACTTAACAGATTCTTTCAGCATATTTTAATGAGGAAGTAAGCTCATGATAAATATGTTAAGAAAAAAATTCATTTTTATTGTATAGAAAAATTTTAAAAATATCTGCATCTGTGCTACTTGGTAGAAAACAGATTTCATTACCTATGACATTTTAATGAACAGACTTTTAAAACATTATTTTTGAAAAGATGAGTAATTTTTATCCTATAAGAAGCTTCATAACTTTTAGTTTCAAGGTTAACTTTTTCAGAAAAGTTCAATAGACTAAAGAGCTAAAAATATAAATTATAACTTTGATATAATAAGGTACTTCTTGTTATTGAAATATGTTGAGTTTTCAAATTCCCTAAATCACTCCTTTTCATTCTAAGACCTTATTTCCATATTTCTGCATCAGCTACTATGTTCAGATGAGTGGCATGAGCATAAATTCAACAAACAGGTTCTTTCCCAAATGAGACCAATTGAAGACTTGAGGAGAATATATACAATCTAGTTGATCACATTTTGAATAAAAACCTAACACTTTAATGGTAGATATTAACAATAAGAGAAAATAGTGTTTGAAGAAAAATGATCAAATATTAACTACCTTCAGCCTGGAAATGGTATTTATTTCTATTTTTTTTTGTAGGAAGTACTTTTATTTCTTTTAGCAAATAGAAATTATCTGTGGATAGCAGTTCCTATCATATTTTTGGTGAAATCAACACAATTCTCCACCAAAGGCAGAAAGTAGTCATGTCCCTTTTCTTACCTGCATCTGACACCATCTAGTCAACTTACATTTTTAAAAATAATTACTTTTTTTTTTACTGGTTCTTTTTAGTTATACATTATGATTCATTTTGACATGATTATAAAATCATGGAATATAATTTGCTCTAATTCAATCCCCAGTACTTTCCCTTTCCTTCCTCTCTCCCTTCCCCTTGTTCCCTTCCCTCTACTTTACTGATCTTTCCACTATTTACTTATAATGTTTTTATTACTATTCATGTCTTGTGAATGTACATGATGGTAAGAATCACTGTGGTATATTTTTATATGTACATAGAAAAGTTAGGTCAGTTTCATTCCACTGTCTTTCCCTATCTTCATCCCTCCTCACTTCTCTTCATTCTCTTTTATCTACTCCTCTGATCATTATTTTATTTTTTTCTTACCCCCTACCCCCACCACCTTATTTCGCATTATCTTCTGCATATCAGAGAAGTCATTTGACCTTTGACTTTTTGTAACTCACATTACACATAACATGAGAGTCTCCAGTTCCATTCCTTTACTGGCAAATGGCATAAAATCATTCTTTATGGCTGACTAGTACTCCATTGTGTATATAAACCACATTTTCTTTATCTATTCATCTGTTGGAAGGCCCCTAGTTTGATTCCATAGCTGTGAACCGTGTTGCTATAAATAATGATGTGGCTGTGTTACTGTAGTATGCTGATTTAAAACCCTTTGGATATATATTGAGGAGTGGGGTAGCTGGATTATATGATGGTTCCATTTCTAGTTTTTTGAGTAATCTCCATACTGCTTTCTAGAAGGGTTGCACCAATATACAATACCATCAACAATGTATGAGTGTACCTTTTCCCCATGTCTTTGCCAACACTTATTGTTAATTGTATTCCTGATAATTGCCATTCTGATGGGAGTGAGATGAAATCTTAATGTAGTTTTAATTTGCATTTCCCTAATTGCTAGAGATGTTGAACATTTTTTCATATATTTGTTGACTATTCATATTTCTTCTTTTGAGAACTGTCTGTTCAGTTCATTTGCCCATTTATTGAATGGGTTTTTTTTTTTTTTTTTTTTTTTTTTTTTTGGTGTGTTAAGGTTTTGAGTTCTTGGTATATCCTGGAAAATAACACCTTATATGAGGTGCAGATGGCAGATTTTCTCCCATTCTGTAGTCTCTATCTTCATGCTCTTGATTGTTTACTTTGCTGTGAAGAAGCTTTTTGGATTTGATGCCATTCCACTTATTGATTTATTATTTCATTTCTTGTGCTTTAGAAGGCTTATTAAGGAAGCCAGTTCCTGTGCCAACATGTTGGAGTGTTGGGCCTAAATTTTCTTCTAGCATTTGCAGGGTTTATGTTCTAACTATTAGGTCCTTGATCCACTTTGAGCTGAGTTTTGTGCAGGGTGAGAGGGATTACATTTCATTGTACTACATATGAGTTTTCAGTTTTCCCAGAACCATTTGTTAAAAAACCTATTTTTTTCTTTCACATATGTTTTGGGCACCTTTGTCTAGTATGAAGTAACTGCATTTATGTGGGTTTGTCTCTTTGTCTTCCATTCCATTGGTCTTCATGCCTATTTTGGTGCCAATACCATGCTTTTTTTTGTTACTATAGCTCTGTGGTATAATTTGAGGGCTGATATTCTGATGCTTTCTGCTTTGCTTTTCTTGCTAAGGATTACATTGACTGTTCTGGGACTTTTATTTTTCTAAATGGATTTCATAACTGCCTTTTCTATTTCTGTGAGAAACATTAGAACTTTGATGGGAATTGTGTTGAATCAGTAGAGCACTTTTAGTAGTATGGCCCTTTTGACAATATTAATTCTGTCTATCCAAGAACATAGAAGTTCTTCTCATCTTCTCAGGTCTTCTTCAATTTCTTTCTTTAGTGTTCTATAGTATTCATTGTAGAGACCCTTCACCTTTTGTTATATTGATTCCCAAGTATTTTATTATTTTTTTTGAATCTATTATGAATGGGATAGTTTTCCTAATTTATTTTTCAGCTCATTTGTCACTGGAGTATAGGAGCATGATTGATTTATGAATATTGATCTTCAATCCTGCTACTTTGCTGAATTCACATATAGGCTCTAGAGTATTCTGTTTTTTTGTGTCTTCTAAATATAAGACTAAGTTGTCAGCAGAGGTAATATGAGATCTTTTTTCCTATTCATATCTCTTTAATTTCCTTCACTTGTCTGATTGATCTGCTTAGAGTTTCTAGGTGGTGAAAGTGAACATCCTTGTTCCTGTTTTTAGAGGAAATTCTTTAAGTTTTCCTCCATTTAGAATGATTTTGGCTGTGGGTATGTCATTTACCTGTGCAGTATTGAGGTAATTTCCTTCTATTCCTATCTTTTCTTGTATTTTAACCATGAATGGGTGCTGTATTTGTCAAATTCTTTTTCAGCATCTGTTAAGATAATCATGTTATTCTTGTCCCTAAGTCTATTTATGTAGTGAATTACATTTATTGATTTCCATATATTGAACCAACTTATATTCCTGGAATGAAACTCACTTGGTCTTGGTGCACTATCTTTTTAATGTGTTTTTCTATGTGCTTTGCCAATATTTTATTGAGAATTTTTGCATCTATTTTCATCAAGGATATTGGTCATAAGTTTTCTTTCCTTGATGTGTTTTTGTCTGGTTTTGGTATCAGGGTAATCCTGGTTTCATAGAATGAGCTTGGTAGTGTTCCCTCCTTTTATAATTCATGGAATAATTTGAGGAGGTTTGGTATTGATTCTTCTTTAAAGGTCTGGTAGAACTCAACTGAGAATTCATCCAGTACTGGGTTTTTCTTTGTTGGGAATCTTTTGAAAGGTGCTTCATTTTCATCACTTGATATTGATCAGTTTAAGTTTTCTATACACTAATGGTTCAAATTGGGTAGGTCATCTATCTCTAGGAATTTGTCAGTATTTGCAAGATTTTCTTGTTTGAGTATAAATTTTCAAAATAGTTTCATGATTCCCTGGATTTCAGTAGTGCATATGGTGATATTTTCTTTTTCATCTCAGGTTTTATTTGAGTTTTTCCCCCACCTCTTTCTTTTGTTTACTTTGGCTCAGGCCTTATCAATTTTTTTATCCTTTCAAAAAAAAAAACTCTGTTTCATTGATTTTGTTTTTTTAAATCTTAATTTCATTGAGTTCAGCTCTGTTTTTAGTATTTCTTGTATTGATTTTGGTGTTAATTTGTTCTTTATCTAAGGACTTAAGATTAATATTAGATTATTTATTTGGTATCCTTCTATTTTAGTGTATAAGTTCAATGCTATGAACTTTCCTCTTAGATCTGCCTTTATACTGTTCAAGATTTTGATATGTTGTATCACTCTTCTCATTCAATTCTAAGATTTTTAAAAATATCTCCCCTGTTTTCTTCTGCTATCCATTCATCATTCAAAAGTGTATTATTTAATCTCCAGGTGTTAGTTAAAGTGGTTTCTGTTTTTTTATCTTATCTTTGATTTCTCATATCATTCCATTATTATCTGATAAAATGCAAGGTGTAATTTCTATTTTTTTTATTTACTAAGATTTGCTTTGTGACCTAAAATATCATCTATTTTAGATAAATGTTCCATGTGTTGCTGAGAAGAAAGTGAATCCAGTCATTGATGAGTGAAATATTTTATAGATATCTGTTAGGTCCAAATTATTAATTGTATTTTTTATATCTATAGAATCTTTGCTTAGTTTATATTTGAATGATCAATCCAGTGGTGAGAGAGGCATGTTAAGGTCACCCAGTATTATTGTATTGTGGTTCATTTGATTTTAACATTGAGAAGAATTTATTTGATGTATGTAGATGCTCCATTGCTTGGGGCATAAATATTCAGGATCATTATATCTTGTTGATGTATTATTCCCTTAAGCTGTATGAAGTGACCTTCATTGTCTTTTCTGATTAATTTTGGCTTGAAGTCCTCTTTATCAGAGAATAGCTGCCTATGCTTATTGATGAGTTCCATGTGAATTGTATTATTTTACCCATACTTGTACCTTCTGTCATTGAATGTCTTTTCTCATGAGGTGAGTCTCTTGCAGAGAGCATATTGTTGGGTCTAATTTTTTAATCCAATTTGCCAGCTTATATCTTTTTAAAGTTTATTTTTATTTACTTAATTAATTTCTTTAAAATTTTAAGTTGTTCTAATTGGTTACACATCACAGTAGAATGCATTTTGACACATTGTACACAAATGGAGTACAACTTCTCATTCCTCTGGCTGTACTTGGTACTGAGTCACACCAGTACTGGAATCATACATGTATACAGGGTAACAATGTCTGTCTCATTCTACTGTCCTTCCATCCCCACAGCCCCCCTCCCCTCACCTCCTTCTGCACAGTCCAAAGTTCCTTCATTTTCCCCTACCACCTCCTGTTATGGATCAGCAACTGCTTATCAGAAAAAAAACATTCAGCTTTTGGTTTCTTTGGATTGGCTTATTTCACTTAGCATGATATTCGCTAGTTCCATCCATGTACCTGCAAATGCCATAATTTCATTCTTCTTTAAGGCTGAGTAATATTCCATTATGTATATGACCACATTTTCTTTATCCATTCATCTGTTGATGGGCATCTAGGTTGGTTCCATAGTTTAGCTATTGTGAATTGAGCTGCTATAAATATTGATGAGGCCGAATCACTGTAGTATGATGATTTTAAGTCCTTTGGGTATAAACTGAGGAATGGGATAGCTGATTCACATGATGATTCCATTCCAGGTTTTCTGAGGAATCTCCATACTGCTTTCCAGAGTGGTTGCACCAATTTGCAGTTCTACCAGCAATGTATGAGTGTACCTTTTCCCCCACATCCTTGCCAACATTTATTGCTTGTATTCTTGAAAATTGCCTTTCTAACTGGAGTGAGATGAAATCTTAGTTTAGATTTGCATCTCTCTAATTGCTAGAGATGATGAACATTTTTTCATATGTTTGTTGATCAGTTGTATTTCTTCATCTATGAAGTGTCTGCTTAGTTTCTTAACCCATTTAAGTGGTTGGGTTATTTGCTTTTTTGGTGTTGTTTTTTGAGTTCTTTATATATTCTGGAGATTAGTGCTCTGAGGTGCATGTGGTAAAGATTTTTTCCCATTATGTAGGCTCTCTCTTCATGTTATTGATTATTTCCTTTGCTTGAAGAAGCTTTTTAGTTTGAATCCATTCTATGTATTGATACTTAATTTTACTTCATGAGCTTTAGGAATCTTGTCATTCTTTAGATTTGGGAAATTTTCTGGTATTATGTCATTGAAAAGATTGTGCATTCCTTTGGTTTTTATCTCCATGTCTTCATCTATTCTGATAAATCTTAAATTTGGTCTTTTCATGTTATCCCATATTTCTTCAAAGTTCTGTTCATGGTTTATTATCATCTTCTCTATATGGTCAACTTTAGTTTCAAGAGTATATATTTTGTCTTCATTGCCTGACATTCTGCCTTCTAAGTGGTCTAGTCTGTTGGTGATATTTCACATTGAATTTTTAATTTGGTTTATTGTTTCCTGCATTTCAAGGATTTCTGCTTTATTCCTTTTTATAATATCTGCCTCTGTATTGAAGTAATCTTTCCTTTCTGTATTTTTTCTCTGATACCATTCTTTATTTTAAAGATAAGCCTAACTGTGTACCTTCTAATCTCTTTCTCTGACATTTCTTATACTGTGTTGTCTTTGGATTCTATTTTTGGAACATCTTGGTTTATTTGAGCCACTTCATTGCCTTGTTTTTTTCATGTTGTTTGTGTGTCTTTCCATCTAGCAGTATGGATCTGAGGCAGTACAGTTTCTACCCTGTAGTCTTATAGTGTCTCTGAAGCTTCCAGTAATTCACCTTTAAGGGAGAGACCAAATGTTAATAGCACCCAATGCAAATAATATGCACCTTTAAACCAAATAGCTCCTGTTAAGGCATCTAAAGTTTTGTCGCAATAAACAGAAATGATGTGTTCAATTATTGTCTATAATACAAACTTCAAATTTGCTAAAATGATGGACAAAAAGGGAACAGAAGTAGTGTAAGATGTGATGTTTATGAGGGAGAAGGAGAGAAAATAGAGGTAAAAATATAGAGTAACAGTGAGGGAGGAATTAGTAGAAGTTGGCTGTTAGTATGACAGAAGTGAGAAAGAGAATCCAGGGAGTCAGATAGGTGAGAGAAATTATGTATACAGATTTTAAAAAACAGTAAAAATATAAGAATACTCAACAAAACTGTGATATAGTATTCAGACATTTCATTGCTCAATAATTTGGTGCATGAAAATTATTTAGATTATAAAATGGCAGAGATGTGAGAAAGAGGGGAAAAAAAGGGAAAATCTCAATGGAAAAATTGAATGATTGGTTCTGTTGGCTTTCAAAAATTTTCTCAGCTTCCCTTTCTCTGTCCGTAGGTGTGATTGTCTGAAGTTTGATTGCAGCTCCAGTCTGGTGGGTGTGGGACTGGTTGGGTAGGATAGCAAGATGCTCTTACACCTTCTTCCAGTCTTTCCACTCATTTTAACTGGTCCCCATGCACATCAGGACTCACTGTGCTGGAGAGAGCCCAGTGTTCTTCAGTTTCTCCAACCTAAGTTCCCCCCAGGAACTACTGTAGTCTCTGGCTTTCCACAGACTTGCCAGACCCACACTGGCCCACACAAACCCATCTGCAATCTGATGTGCTCTGGGCTTCATCTTCCCCATGCCTTGCTGCCGTCCCAAGATCTTAATGCCATTTCTACATTTAGAGAGACCACCAGGGATGTGCTCACACAAAGTAGTGACCCTGCAAAGAGGCAGCCAGGTGGTGGCCAGTAGCGCACCCAGCAGAATTACCTCAGGTGCAGCCAGACTTGCTGCACAATATATCTCTAGGCCCTAGTCAGTGTCCCAAGATGGTGGTGGCCATGTGTAACCAAGTCTCTGGGTACTGTGACAATGAACTTCTAGGTAGCAGTGGGCAATCCACTGGTGTTCTGCAGGCTAATGGAGGGTGTTAAGCAGGTGGATATTAGTTGGTGGGTGATGGGCAGGCAAAAGGTGGGCAAAGAGGCAAATCGTGAATGATAGGCGGCTGTCAGACAGTGATCTTCTCTCAAAAAGCAGGTGATACATTGGCAGATGGTGGGCAATTGGGCTGATGAATCGAGGGTAGACAGCAGAGGATCAGTGGACAGTGATAGCTGCCTCGCAGAGAAACAGTATTTCCTCTGCTTGAATCCCAAGTCACAGAGAGACAAGGAATGCAGCCACCCTCTAGTTTGTCATCTTGGATTCTCAACCTATATTTTTTAATTAAAGAGTTTAGACCATTCACATTCAATGTTATTATTGATAAATGATTTTTATTTTCTGCCTTTTTAATTTATTTCTAATGTTTAAATCAGACTTCATTCTCTATTGACTGTTCTAGTGTAGTTTCTCCCTATGCTGGTTTTCATTTTTCATTTCTTCTTCATGAAATATTTTATTGAGTATATTTTGGAATGCATGCTTTCCAGTAATGAATTCTTTTTGCTTCTGTTTATCATGGAAGGTTTTTATTTCGTCTTCAATTCTGAAGTCTAATTTTTCTGGATATTGTATTCTTGGCATCCATTTTCTTTCAGGGCTTCATATATATTATTCCAAAACCTCTTGACTTTTTAGGGTCTGGGTTGAGATATCAGTTGAAATATGGATTGGTTTACCTCTGAACATGGCCAGACTCTTTTCTCTTGAAGTTTTTAGAATTGTAGCCTTTTTCTATATGGTAGGCATTTTTATTTTAATGTTGTCTAGGGGATCTATTGTGATTTTGTATATTTGGAGTTCTATATGTCTCTTGTATTTGAAGTTCCTTATCATTCTTAAAGTTTGGAAAATTTTCTGATATTTCATTGAAAAGATTGTGCATCAGTTTGTATTTCAGAGCCTACATTTATCCCAATGAATCTTAAATTTAGTCCTTTAATGTCATCCCAGATTTCTTACATATCCTGTTCATAGCCTTTAACTGTCTTTCCTTAAAGGTCAACTTTATTTTCAAGTTTGTATTCTTTGTCTTTGAGATCTGAAAATCTGTCTTCAAAGTGGTCTAATCTATTGGTGATGCTTTTCACTGAATTTTTAATTTGGTTTATTGATTCCTTTATTCAAGGATTTCCATTTGGTCCTTTTTTATTTTCTGTAATTTCTGTATGATTTTACTCTTTACATTTTCTTTTGACTTATAGAAAAGTTTATGAACTTTCTAAATTCCTTCTCTGACATTTCTTCCCCTATGGTGTTGATGAAGTCAGTTATTGAAGCATTATGGGCTGTTTGGGATGTTTTGTTCCCTTGGTTTTTCATTTTGTTTGTATGTGTTCCCATTTATTGATCTAGTTCTCAAATTCTTCTTTTAAGCAAAGGATTACTTTGTGAGTTTCTTTTCCTTAAGAACCCTGGGTTAAGTAACTATCCAGATAATATTTTCAGTCAGTTTGTGACCTCTGCTGATCCCAATATCAGCACCACTGTAAAAGATGCCACTGAACCCTATTTACTAAAATTACTTCGGAGACTAGGCTCAATCTATTCAGCCTTATAAGAAACAAAAACTTGTTGCTATTGTTCTCTATAGTTTTCCAGATCCAGGTACAAACTTATAATAATGTTCTGAAAAAGGTTAAAAATTAGTTGTTAAATTTAGTAAACCTAATATAACTTTAAATGAAGGCTAAAGTGGGGGAGGGAGAAAAATTTGGCAAAAAGGAGGGGGCAGAGAGAAGGAAGATGTAAAAGAATAATTTACACCAGGGTAGAAAGGAGAAATAGATGAATGGTGGTTATTTGAGGTAATAGCAAATAATGCAAGAGGATGAAAGGCACTAAAGAGGAGCAAGTATAAACTACAGGTAGGAAAGCAAGATAGGAAGATTGAGTGCAATTAATTCTTTAATCCATTATATAAAGTGTGTTCAAATGGGTTAAAGGTACAATATTGGCTATTGGGTTAAAAATTATAGTTCAAGTTAGATGATCAAAGTTGATATTAGAGTTATTTATAGTAAATTATGTCAAGGTGAAGAAAATTCTTGTTAAATCTTGGTTTGGATTTAATTGGGGTTTGAACATCAGTATTTGTGGATTTCTCCTGTGTTGCAGGGGCACAAGAGCCAGTTTCCTAGTTGCTTTGAACCTCCCACCACCAGCGTCTGGTTTGTCAGTGTAGAGGCCTGCAGCTGACTACTCAGAATGTGCCATGTGGTTTGGCTGTTTCTCTCGTGTGCAGGAGTTCAGAATGCAGGCTGTGCATTCTGTGATTTCTGGGTGTTGCATGTACCTGTTCCCCATCTACAGGATCATTTTCATGGTAGTGAAGATCCTAGTGGTGGTCTGTGAGCACAGAAACTCTGACGATGGTTTTTCTGTGTGTGTACTGTAGTGCAGAAGTATTGCCCCGGCTGATACCACTCTCTGGGGTACTACAGTGAAGGGACTCATGTGGTTCACCTGGACGCTAGTTTCTACTGCCCCAGGTTGTGAATGGCAGACCTGGATTCTCTCAGTTTACTAAGTCTGATACAAGATCCTGAAAGTATCTAAATAATGCTCTTTCACTTGCCTATTGTGATGATGGGTCAGGCTGGGCTCCAGGTTAAGGCTGGGACCAGTCATTTCCTGTAGGCTAAACTCTGGTAATTTTTCACCTTAACTGATCTCCCTCTGGCAGTCTTTGTGGGTGCCTTCAGCTTAAGTTTCCTAGGATATTCAGGGAACTTGTTCTAGCAGCCATCTGTCCATGACTGCCACCATCCAGGAACCTGGTCTCTGTCAATGGATATTTAGGCAGCTTCCTTGTGGTGCAGCCCCGCAATCCCATGGACAGTCCCTAGATTTCCCATGATGTCTCTTCCCATCGTCAATGGTCAGGACCTAGTGAATCTGCTTTCCTGTGTTTGCTGTTTCTATATGAGTCTAGTGAGGGGATGCTGTGTGGAACTTTCTGCTCTTGCCTTGGGTCACAGAGGCTGCCAGGGTTAGGTGCACTTTCTGGTACAGGTCCCCACCAGCCCATTCCATTCCCCTTGTTCACAGGAGAGGAAAGAGGGTTTCAGCAATTTTCAGCTAGTAATGGTCCTTCTAGCAATTCTTTCTAATCAGATTCCTAGGGGGTGCCACTGAAGAGCACATCCTCTGGTTTAATTTGCAGTTGTCTGGGTGTGAGAAGGCTCCCTGTTGATTTAAGGGAGTTTAAGGGGTTGACTGAGGGCTCCACAGGATGACTGTGGACTCCTGGCTCAGTTTTCTTTCCTTAAATTGGTTTTAAACTGTTTGCTTATTTTAAGGACCCCCCTGTTACTATCATACTTTAAATTTTGTTCACCTTTCCAAATTTTGTTTTAGTGGGTGAACTTTCTGTCCCCTTCTTCTCTTTCTGTTGCCCCTTCTTCCGTCCAGTACCCAGGCTCAGGTTTGGGATTAAGGGACACTGAATTTATATTCTATTCTTGTAACTCATCTTCTAGTGTCTCCAGATCTCGGACTTTGTAATATAGAGTCTGAGAGCATTTATTTAGTCACCAGCCTCCCAATTCTGCTTTTCTTTCGCTGACTCCTTTCTGTGTTGTGAGGAGGTTGAGACTTAGTACATAGGTCACTTCTGCCATCTTCTATATAACTACCTCTAGAAATTGTTTTTATTAATTAATGCTTAACTAAATCAAACCCTGATGTCACTTTAGTCTGAGATGAATTCAGACTGAAGTTGTGCCTGTTAAAAAAGTGGTTTTGTGTTAAGATTTAGAACTTTTGCATGCTTGATTGTGCTGTGTCCTGCTGGTGAAGATCAGTTTTAGAGTAGGATTTGGCAAATGTTTTCTGTGAAGGACCAGCTAGTAAACGTTTTTGGTTTCGTGGGCACTAAGGTCTTTGTGACAGTTATTCAGCTCTGCCATTGTGGTGCAAAAGTGGACACAAAAAATCAAGGAATGGGGATGGCTAGGTTCTAATAAAACTTTGTACAAAACAGGCCAGTGGGCTGTAATTTATCTACCCTGTTTAATTTGCTTTGAATAATAGATTTCTCCCTCATCTAAATTGCTCTTATCTTGGAACATAGATATGCCTATCAGGTGGATGGTTAATTTCCATTCAATATGGGTCAGGAGGGTGGCCTAATGATTGTATTCAGTTAGAAAAGTTAGCATTATTTATTTTACACAAACAAATAATTATTTTTTGTTTAAGAGGGATAAAGGAATCTTTTATGTCATAGTTTTGATACTAAAACGTTTATTACTCTGCTTTTCATTTTAGGTTCTTAAATGAATTCAAAATCTTCATCTATTATTTATTTTAATCAGAATGTTTGCATTTGTATTTGTTCTGATCTTTAATAATTGGCTTATTCTTGGGTTGTCAGTTTGAGCAAACAAAACTGCAGCATTCCCAGTTAAATTCAACTTAAGTGGGCATTTTATATGGTATCCCTAGTTTATCTTTCATCCTGACACTTTCAAAACATTCTTACAAATGAGTTGTAATGTACATCTTACTTTGGGATTTCATCACATCATTAAGTTTTGCTGTAAATATTCTTTCATCATTAAAGTTTGCTCTAAATATTCTTGTCATGTATTTTGCTAAAGTATGTCTTTCTATAATATTTCAGACTACTGAAGCTAAAGGAAATTATACATTGAATCAGCCTTCAAAATGTTAGCACAGTTTGTGTTTTTTCATGTAACCTAATTTTTCTAAATGTCCAGCTAACTAACAACCCTATTTATGCGAATAAATGTGCTACATCTTCTATTTATCAACCACCTCTTTCTTTTACTTATGGTCTAGTTTTTCCTATAAGCCAGACAAAAGTAAGGTACACACATTTTAACATTTTTATTAATATTTTAAATTTTATCAAAATAGTACAAATTTGTTTAAAAAGCAAAAGAGTGTTAGTAGGGTAATATTTCAAAAGAGCAGTCACCTGCCCCATTGTATGTTTCCCTGGTACCTGTACCTTGAAGTAATCTTGTCCACGTCTTTTTAGTTGATTGATTATTCTAATAATACCTTCTGTTTATATAGCTATTTCTTGATTTTTCAGTTTTATATATTATTTTCTAGTGTTCTGCTCCTCTTATTTTTCAACATAACTATATTATAATTTTTGCTGATTTCAGAATTAAATATTTATGTTTTTATAACATGGCCATTATTCATATATGACTCAAGGAGTTTCTATGATTGCAATTCACTTCTTTTGTAATTTTTGGCCTCATATTGACATTTTGTTTTTTGTTTTCTATATGCCTATTTTTAATTAATTTCTACTCTACTTATAGAGAACTCTTCCAAGATTTCTTTGAACACATCGTACTCTTACCAGCTTTATTTTAATGTTGAAGAACTTATTGTCCTACTATTTAAAATGGGAATGGTGCTCTCTATGTCTGTCACTGGATTCATCCTGTACATTTATTTGCTCATCAGCCTGGAAATTCCTTGTGCCTCTGTGATCTATTCCTTTTTTCTTGGCTTATTTTTGTTTTACTCCAAAATTTTAGTTTGGAAAGGTTAATGTATGAGATTCCTATGAGACGTTTACATTTATAGTAAGATGTACAGTAAATTGTTAGCTATAACAGGAGTTTAATAGTGATGACTTTCCTCTAGGTAAGCATTTGTTGATCATTATTATATAGCCTACATAGATAGTAGAGGTCATAAGGGTACATGTGATCACTCAGGATTAATGTGTAGCATAGGAGAGACTGGGAACAAAGGTTGATAGCTAACTGAATACTGATGGTTAAGGAACAGGAGGCAGAAGAGGATTTTTTAAATTAGGCTGAGATTATCCAGTGAGTATTAAAAATGGAAAAATTTAAAAAGCAGAAACTAACAGAAGCCAAAAGGAGAATGTGGCCATCTGTATAAAGCTACTATTTCATGAATGGAAGAAGAGAATGGATATAAGCTTGTTAACATTGCATAAGTCATTACTGAACATGATCAAAGTATTTTTGGTGGCTTCTAAAGTATAATTTTAGTGGTTGGGTAATCACAAAATAAGGAAGGATCATGACTGGGGTGTTATGATTTAGATGTGGTGTGTCCCCAAAACTCACGTGAGACAATGCAGGAAGGTTTGGAGAAGAAATGACTGGGTTATAACCTTAACCCAATCAGTGAATTAACCCCCCTGATGGGATTGCCTGAGTGGTAACTTGAGGCAGGTGGGGTGTGACTGGAAGAAGTGGTTCATTGGGGGCGTGTCTGTGGTGCATATATTTTGTACCTGTAGAGTGGAGTCTCTCTCTGCTTCCTGATCATTATGTGAGCTGCTTTCCTTCTGCCACACTCTTCCACCATGATGTCCTGCCTCCTCTTGCACCCTGAGAAATAAAGCCTGCTGCCTATGGATTGACAACTCTGAAACCGTGAGCCCTTAAATAAACTTTTCCTCCTCTGCAATTGTTCTGGTTGAGTCCTGAGTCACAGCAGCAAAAAATCTGACTAAAACATATGGTTATGTGCTAATGAGAAAAAATTGGAAGTGTGGAAATACAAGGAAGAGTAGATGAAATCTACAGAGTCAGAGAGAAGACAGAGAAAAAGATGGCTCTTGATGCTTATAGCTTTGTAGGTTTAGTGGTTGGGAATTCGGGGGGGGATTACCTATCATTTCTATGAAAAAGAAATCAAGAGTGGGTCAAGTTGAGATTTCAGGGTAACAAGGAAATTTTGTGAAGAATGAAAGAGTGAGGTAGGAACTATTAGTGTTTTGAGGGACTATGGGGGTATTCAGTTGATACTCACGAACATAAATTTATAGTTCAAATGTATAGTCTACCTAGTTGTAGAATATTTCATAAAGTGAAGTTGTCAAAAATGCATTCAATTTTGTTCATTCAAAGTCAGATCTTGTTGGATTTAGGAAAGGAAAAGTGAAGACAAGATACTGAGAATACTGATTAAAGGGTGCAGAATCATTAGGTATAAAATGTGCAAGGATAAAAAACCATGGGATAAGCAATCATCATAGTAAAAAGTTATAAAGTAGAAGGACCAATATCTTTTGGGCCCTGATGAGATTAGAGAATGAGTATAATGGGAAATTGTAAGGGTACGCAATTGAAGGATAATAGACTATGTGCAGGAGATGAGATAAAGGAATACCACATTTCAGAGAGAAACTAATGTTATAAAATATACATGTATGCTTATGAAATGCAGGGTTGAATAGATCTTATTATTTTTGAGGTGAAATAGTGAAGTAACTGATGGGTATGTTGGTGAATTGATCATACCCCTAAACATTAAATGCATCTAGGTTGATTGTAGGCCATGTAAAGGAAGAAAAAGTTCCAGGGATTATATCATTAAATGGCATGATTTTTAAATGAGTAGTGATCTATGAAGAGAAAAGGGGAGATGCTTGACCTAGGATCCAGATTCTGAGACAGGTATGAATGAATGAATGAACACACTCCCAAGGGGGTGCTCAATGAGAAATGTTACTCAGGAGTGCATTGGCCAGGGTAGGATGTTATGATACTGAATCAATAGCATCTCTGTCTCAGAGCTTTACAAAGGAGTTTAACAAAGAAGTCACTCTTAGGTTGTGTGATGGGATTGGAGAGGAGTATTGAAAGACTGTGTCATAAGTGACAAATACCTCTCAGAATTAATTCATCCTAATGTATGAGGAATATATATATATGCTGAAGGGGCATAGGGAGTTGGCTTAAGAATATAGGAATTGTAGGCAAGAGAAGATGAGATGAACATGTTTGCCAGTGATCAAATGTTCTGGCTTCTCAAATGCGTGAGGAACTCTGAGGGATAGACAGATGCATATCAAATGCAAGTGTAGGATTCAGCATGAGAATTTTTCATGGTGGTTCACAGGAGATAAAACTGGTAGCTCAGAGGTGGTTTGTTCTTATACTTTTTTCTAAGTCACCTGTGTATACATATATTTTATAACATACTAACTTCCATTTATTTTGACCTTATTTTCAAATTCAATCTTTCATTATTCTTTCTCATACCTTAATTTGTCCTCTATTCTCTAAATTGTACTTTGCTTACAGGTTTTCTTTATATTGCTTTGCCTTGCCTACTAGAAGAAGGTGTTTTGTCCTCTTCCTAGTGACCCTAGAAAGTTTTGTTTCTTGTGTTCATAAAAGTAATGTGCATTAGCAAGTCTCACTTTGAAGGAATAGAGAAACATAAAATTAAAAGACGTGAGTTTGTAGGATGGATAAATACTAAGGAATTAGATTACAGGATCTTATTATTTTTAAGCAATTTAGTCTGAAAACTTTTGGCTTTAATGAAATACATTTCCTGAAAAGTTTACACTTTAAGAAAAGTAATGTGAAAGTTATATGGGTCATATGATCATGATATTGTCATCTAAGTCCTTGAGATCCGACATTGCCCTATAATTCTAAAGATAATTGTATATGGTCTACCCTACACTTATTTCTGTACCTCAGATTTCTAAAGTGATTTTCAACTTGACAATGTGCCATTTCAAGACTGTCACATTGTTAAATGTTAAAATATAGAGTATGTGAATATCAAATGTCTTCTAAGCTGTATAAACTTTCAATATACATTGATCGAAAATAATTTCATTGTTTTTAAAGTCATTAGAATAATGGAGACAAATGACTTGTGACATTTGTTTTTTCTGTATTCGCTATTGGTAAGCTCAAACATTCAGCACATTAAGGAGACACACTGATTGGGAATAACATTATGAGTAGTGGCAAACAGTGAAGTTGAGAATACAGCCAGATTGGTAAAGCAGACCTCACTGGAATATAGAGACATTTCTTGCCCAAGAGACTGAAGTCTGTGCTTTCAGAAAGTTAATTATAAGAATTGAACCAGGTGCGGTGGTACATGCTTGTAATCCCAGCGGCTTTGGAGGCTGAGGCAGGAGGATCCAAGTTCAAAGCCAGCCTCAGCAAAAGCAAAGTACTAAGTGACTCAGTGAGACCCTTTCTCTAAATAAAATACAAAGTAGGACTGGGGATGTGGCTCAGTGGTCAAGTGCCCCTGAGTTCAATTCCAGTCCCCCACCCTGCCCCCCCAAAAGGAATAGCAATGATAGAAATTAATTGAAGAGACCGAAATTGATGGTAGAAATTAATTGAAGAGACAGAAATTGTTCATTTTTTTTCTGGATTTGAAATCAAGTCAATATGACTGCTTAATGGAAACAATTGGAACTGACATCTGGTATCTTACCCTCATGCAGCTTCAAATTGGTGAAAGGTTTTTGGAAAAGAATCAGAAAACATATAATGCACAAATTTTCACCCCAGTAATACAAAGCATATGGGAGCTAGGATATTTAGAATTCAGTTACAACTCCGTAACCAGTTAGGGGACTGCTGGATCTTCCTCTTTCACAGAAAGCATGTAGTGGTAGCTCCAGCTTTTCCAACACCACACCGCTTCCTCTCTCTCTCTCTCTCTCTCTCTCTCTCTCTCTCTCTCACACACACACACACACACACACACACACACACAGCTGGACTTACTGCTAACCAGTGCAATTTGAAACATTTTGGAGTTTTCATTTCCCTTTTCTTTTTATCTTCCTTAACTTCTTCTACTCTCCTATCTCCTTTTCTTATACAAATACTCATTGAATAAGTACTTTGTGCTAGACATTTTGCTAGCCTGTGAATACTACATTTGTTTCTGAAGAAGAAAAATATCATTGAGTGCTTATAACACCCATAACTTTTAGTTAGAAGGATTTAATTCAGTGGCGTTAGTCCCCCCTGCCCCTCTATCTCAGAAAGAGCAACAAAATTAGAGACAAAGCCATGCTGTTTCTATCATGCAATCTTATGTGATTTATGGGAGTATATTATAATGAGCAATTGTTGTTCAGTGTGCAAGGTAAAGGAATTTATATAGAATTGGCTTCATATTTGGTACTTAAAAATGAGAAAGGATATAATTAATCATCGTGCCTTCATTTGAATAGTCATTAAAGATGCCATCTGAAGTGTCTGCCATAGCTCCTAGGTGCACAGTGGGCCCGGTGACTTCACTTCAACAGGATTTCTCTGTGGCTTGCACTGATACCCCATGCTGCTCTGACAGCTGCCGCAGCACCCCACTCAAGTGTGTGGTGCCTCATCATTAGTTTTGATGTCATGGGGCTTTTGCTATGATGTGCATCACATTTGTCCTAATAAACTTGTTTATTACTCATAATCTTGTGCTTCTATTTTAGGTTTATTATAGCTTGGAGGAGTTCTAGAAGTGTCTTGTGTTATTTATGGTGGTTCAGATCTCTTAAATGGGAAATAGGAAATATTGTTTTAGGTTTAGTCTAGGATATATTAATACTACCATATATACTTTTCAACAAACAAAGGCCTTTATTTCTTTTAGGAAAATTAATCACAGTACTACTGGAAAATGTTCTGTTCCAGAAGCAGAATTGAGAAACAATATTTTGCACTGTATTTTAATGAAAATGTTAGGTGGTATGGATAATTTCCTTAATTCATTCTGGTATTAATACTTAATTAGTAGTTTATAATATTGTATTCAGCTCTTAATTGCATACTATGTGCTCGCCTTTTTGTACCTGGCCACATTCCTAGATAGTGACTTCATGGTTTTGGAGAATGTCCTTTGCCAGCTGACTTGGAAAGTGGGAGAGAAGAAAAATGACAGGGGGATTTTTGTTGTTGTTGTTTTTTGTTTTTGGACACTAGTAGTCTATTGGGCTCTGTCCTTCTCCACTGCTTTCTGGTCCTTCTTAAACATTCCCTAATTCATACAGATTTAGAAGGGATGAGGTGGTGCTTTTACTGATATTTCATGTCATAGAAGTCAGCCAGGGAGGAGGATCAGCTTTGGTATAGAACAATCCATAGATCTGAGAGTCTGCGAACAAGCCCTTTGTGAATATGAATAACACTGATGATAATAGCATTTCTTGACTGTTCAGGGTCACTATGTGTTTCACACATATTAATTTAATGCATGCATGCACACAGACCTTATGACAAATGTAGTGTCCTGATCTCCATTTTGCAGATGAGGAAGTTAAGGCACTCATTGTTTAAGCAGCTTGTCTGGGGTCATCAGATAGTAAGCAGTTGCACAGGGATTTGACACCAGCAGTCAGGGAAAGCAGCAGCAGGACACAGCACTCTTCAGAGGCACCCAAGCATCCCTTCTCTTCTCCTTGTTTCCTGCCTCCAGTTTGCCAGCTCTACCTTAACCTTCTCTTTCATTTCTACTGGGCTGAGTCCATTTTGCCAGCTGGTACTTGAATTGCTCGCTTCTTTTGTAATGTGTTCTTCTCCTACCTTTGTGTGTCTGTGTGTGTGTGTGCACGCGAGTGCATACGTACATGTCGTATTTCTAGATTTAGCCTTAGGAATTAGGGTCACCATTAACCCATATGATCTTTGAAATCAAAAAGGTTCCCTTCCTGAAGTCAGTTTTCTTTCTATTATTGCACAATCCGAAGACCTCGGTGTGACCTCTGTGCTGACTATGTGCACACACACATGCTCCTGCCTGATCCCTGTCACTAACATGACAGTGCGAGTGTACACGTTCTTGCTGCCCCTCTGCTGCCCAATTTTTAGCTCCCCAGGAAAATCCTTGTTTAGTTCTTCCCAATGGAGGTTAGGAATTGTGCTTTGAGGTCTCTGGGTAGGTGAGACCTGTCTAAGACCCATTTATGAACATATATGGGTGTGCATGCATGTGACTGTGTGTGTGTGATGTCAAATGTGTACACTGCCCATAGGCCAATGTCCATGATAGGTGGTTTCTTTTCTTCTCAGGCCTCATCTGAAGCCTCAGGATCTCCACGCCTGCTTTCACTACCTCATGTAAATTAGCAGAAGTCTAAGACACTTGGAGAGTAGTGACTTTGAGCAGTATATTCCCTGAATGCCTGTACATCAAGACCCTGTCCATATTTCCTGTTGGGATCTTTCCCTCTGTACAAATTAGAAGATGGCCTGTGGCCTGGTGGTTCTATTGGTTTACTCTTAAAAAATGATATTTTTATCACCTTTCTGTTATCACTAATGATTTAACTTGTGTAACAGCTACTTCACATGTACTTCATCAATTAATATTTAAAATAACTCTGTAGCACAGGTGATATCCTCATTTTACAGATGAGAAAAATGAGGCCCAGAGAGGTGCTGAAGGCACACAGCTAATGAATGGCAGAACAATGATTGTGACTCAAGTTAGTTGGATGGCAAGATCTGTTAAATCTGTCTCCCAGGTGGATTCTAATAATAATGTACCCAAATTATATAATCACTGAAAATACTGTTTGCAAAAGATTTTCATTTTTTTCTGTTTAATTTTATTTTTTTATAATTTTTGTCAACTTAAGAGTTGGAATGAATAATTCTCTCATTTCCCCAAAACAACTCAGTGAAACTACAGAATTAGGGCAATCAATATATATTGATACATTATCAAAAAGCTATTTTAACTATCATTCTCTAAATATTAACCCATCACTTGATACAATAAGGTGTTTTTGCTACACTATAAACAACATCTTATTTGGTGAAAAATCTTTAATCTTACCATGTTTTCCTCATGATAAAGTATCATGTGCCTGGATAACATGTATTAATGGCAGGTCTGACCTTAAAACAGTTCCCTTTTCTGATTTATTTTTCATCCATGCTTGATCTCCTCCTGTACCTCATTGTTCTGCCCAGCACCCCTCATCCATAGTTGTTCACATTTACACATAGATGCAAGCTAAGCATTGTTCTTATACTTGTTTGATATCAAGTCTCTCAGATTTGTTTCCGTATTATCATTGTCTAAACTGGGAGCTGTTCCTGTTACCTTCTAATCTTTGCCTCCCATTTACCCATTCTGATTTTTCTTCACCAATTTCATATGTTGTTACTTTACCCCAGTAATAAATTTCCATGGCAATAATATATGAAACTAAAACCCATTTTAAACTCAGAAGTACATTTACAATCCAAAGTAATTAAAACAGCAATAAGGAAAAGAATAAAACCTAGTATAATCCAACTTATAGTTACTGAGTGCTATTGGTAAGTAGTTGATGATATTGAGTAACGAGAGTAATATTTGAAGAAAAAAATAAATAACAGGGGGTTGAGCCGAGGACAGGAAGTGCCCACCCTGTGGTTATACTCTGCAAGAGGCCATAAATCATGGAGGTAATCAGATATTCCTGGGAGTGGGAGTGTGGCTAGGTTTATGTGATTAATGAAATTAAGGGATTCTATCCCATGTTACAAGGATTCCAAAGATTAGAGCTAAACTCTATGCAAAGTTGTTGCTAAATGTGAGATTTTTAAAGGGTTATGAGAGTGGGTTGACTGAGAAAGGTGATGTCATGGACACAGCATATTGGGTAGTATAGTGAACAGAGGCAGAGAAGACGTGTGTCCACCATTTTCATTCCCTTGTCAGGTGTAGGTGCTGTGTTTGGTTAATTGTATATGTAGGTTGTGGGTTCTGGAAAAGTTGCTCCATTAGATGGCAGCCTGAAAAATGAAAATGAGTTTGGAGAGCAACTTTGATTAGTTTACAAAATGATGCTTCTATTATGGATGTATTTTTCTACATACCTTTTTGAGTCATGCAAACATGTGTTTTAGAACTAATTTGCTGAGGATAACAAGAATAATAAGTTCAAAGTCTATAGAATTGCCCACTGTTAATTATAGAAAAAATTGTATAAAGGTGTCATCTCTATTCTGATAAAGGTGATTGACAATTATTGTCACCTGTAAAACTGACATACTCTGCCCACAGTTCACAACCAAATATAACTAAAGAACATTTGAAAATCTAAGGAATTTATATCACAGTATGATTTCTGAACAAGTATTCTTTTTAATGCTTTCTATTTTAGTTACACGATAAATTTTCCCCTTAGTATGTAAGAAAAGCTTACTACTTGGATATTGTATCTTAATCTTAGTATTAAAATTGTAAAGTCAATAGACTATTACTTTGACTACCCTTTGTCCTAAGCATCTTAGAAAACACTGAAATGTAATTTGCAAGAGCTCTCTAAGGCTGACTGCAGGCTCTCTGCATAAAAGTTTGAAGAAGTTGCTACAAAGGAAGAAACATTTCCCCTCATCGATTAGCAAATACCACTTCCATTATAAATATACATGCATGTTGACCTTTTAGTTTGTTTCCAGAATACAAATTCAGTAGAACTCCCACATGGTTGCACATGCTGTGATAGTATTTTGGGGCACTGGAACACAAATAGGGACATCAATCTACCCACTTCATTGCAGAGCCCCTGTATGGAGTTTTATTGCTAGCTTCTCTGTGGAACCAGAATAGAGCTCATGCCAGTCAGCAGGCCTGGGGTTTAAAGATTTCTTCATACTGGAGTTCTACAAGCTTAAATGAAGAGAAGGTTAGAGTCTTGGACAAATAAAACAAATACTGAGTGGCTTATAAAGACTTCCCCCTTTGATTTGAAAAGCAAATATGCCTGCATTGTTTGTCCATGGGTACATTGAAACAGGCTTTCACAATATAGCAGCTAAGCTAAGAAAATAATAACTAAGACAAAACTCCAATTAATTTTTCTTCCAGAGACTGGAAAGACTAATTGTCATTTGTACTGTTTTGAAGGATTCTTTTAAATATGATGC
Organism: Sciurus carolinensis; assembly: GCF_902686445.1. Lineage (NCBI taxonomy): Eukaryota > Metazoa > Chordata > Mammalia > Rodentia > Sciuridae > Sciurus > Sciurus carolinensis. Next base: position 87,224,888 of record NC_062222.1, read on the forward strand.
TGCCAAACAAAACACAAATTGAAAGATTGAATAGCAAGCACTTCTATTTAGAAGGGTGTTTTCAGAGTCCTTGTACCAAATTTTACTTTGTATGTTCAGCAGTTGCAGTATAATTATTGCCTCCATGTATTGACATGCCGGGGTTAAAATACTGTAGTGTTGTTCTTTGTGTTAGTTTTCCATTGCTATGACAAAATAGCTAGGATAAGCCAAATTAAAGGGGGAAAATTTATTTGGCTCATGATTCAGAGGTTTCAATCCATAGCTGATGGACCCCATTGCTTTTGGACCTGTGGTGAATCAGAAAATCTTGATGTGAACACATGGTGGAAGAAAAGTGCTCACCTCACAGTGGCTAGGAATTAAGGTTAGAGAAAGTGAGAGAGGAGGGTCTTAGGTCTCAATATCCCCTTCAAGGGCACACCCCCAGTGATCTAGCTTCCTTCCATTAGTCCCACCTCTTAAAAATTCCACCCATTCCCAATAGTGCCATGGGTTGGGCATTCCAACACACGGGCCTTTAGAGGACATATAAGATCCAAACCATAACATTCTTATACTTTGTAGACATTATCTATAATTCCTGCCACTTTCCTGCAAAGAAGATCCTAGTTATCAAATTTTGTCAGAGAAAACAGAGCACTGAGAATAAATTCCAATTTTGAGTAAATTTCAGGTTCAAATTTTGATTCCCTATACACTCTCAGTGTGCTCTTGAGTTTCTTTTACTATAGGGAAAAAGAATATCTTTCTCATCACTCAGTTTGTAGCTGAAGTCTGTATATAAAAAAGACAGGTTAACAAGAGAAAAGCATATAAACTTATCTAATATAAGTTTTATATGACATGGGGGCTTTCAGAAGTAAAAAACCAAAGAAAGAATCCTGTGTATTTTTTGTGCCATTTGATGAAACAGGTGATATGTGGAGAATTATGATGGAACAAAGAAAGAATGAGCCAGTGTTCATAAACTGAGGGGAACTTAGCAAGAGGGTTTGTTCTGATTCTTCTCAGTATCCGTGAGTCATCAGAGATATGGATATACTTCTGAGCATAGTGTAGATATCTCTCATGGTCTTATGGGGAGGGCCAGTTAGGTTTTATTGCATGCTTTAGGAAGGAAATTCAGAGAAATCTAAGTTTTATGTCCTATTTTGGGCAATAAAGGGTGATGTTAAGTTGAGAGTGAAGCTATGTGCTTCCTACGTTTCCCCAAATGCCAAGGTGCCATATTTTGGGAATGGGTGTCCTGAACCCCATCATTAACCTCTCTGGGCAAAAATTTCTTCAACAAAATAATGTGGACATTAGACATATTTTACAAGTTCATTGTGAAGATTAAATGAATTAACTATATGAATTGATATATACAGTCACTAAAACAGTGCTTGCACATGGTAAACATTATATAATTCATTATTATAAGAACATTCTAATTGAGTATGCTATGTTCTAAATGTATATAAAGTTTTCAGTTTTTAAAATTTATGTGCTTTAGGCACCTGAGATAGTAGAGAATAAAGCAAGTTTGAGGTTTCTATTTTTAAATAAGGTAAACGGGAAATCTTTTTTTTTTTTTTTTGAACTTATTTACATCACCTTTATTTTGTGTGTGTGTGGTAGTGGAGAATGAACTCAGGGGTAATCTACCATTGAACTTCATAAGAGGGGAAATCTTTATGAGAAGAGAACATCTGAACAAAGACTGTATATCAAAAGGGGAAGCAAAGAGTCTTGTGAGAATGTGGGGAAGAACTTCCCTGATCATGAAGGAAGCAAGTGTAAACACTGATGTGGAAGAGAATCTGGAAAATCTGAGGAGCAAGATGCCTCTCAGGCCATGAGCATAGGGGAGTACATTTATAGGAGAATCCGTCTTACTGAATAAAATGGAAGATATGGACAGTTTTGAGAAAAATGGTATGATCTAACTTGCAAGTTTTCCTAGGAACCCTGTGGGAATTCACAAAAAGAATCAAGAAGACCCCTGGGAAGCTATTGCAATTATTCAGCCAGAATGGTGATAGTGGGATGTTGAGAAGTGGTGGGACACTGTGTGTATTTTGAAAATAGAGATGGTAGGATTTGTTGTTGGATGAGATGGGATATTAGTGTATATGTGAGAGAGAAATAAAGAAGTCAAAGTTACTTCAAGGATTTGGGCCTGAGCAACTAGAAGAATGAAGGTGATTTTCATTAAGAAAAACTGTTGAAGAAGGTTTGGGGAACAGAATCAGTTTGGGAGTTCTGTTGGGTTATACACTTATGCTTGATGTGCCTGTTAAACATGCATGTGGAGACAGAGTGGCAGTTTGAAGTAGAGAGGATAGGTCCTAGTTAGAGATTAAATTTGTAAGTCATCAGCCTAGGTGCAAATTTAAAGCATTAGAACTGGATGAGATCATCAAAGAAGTGGGTATAGAGAGAAAATAGACGAAATCCATGGGTTGAACCCTGGGATTACTCTGTCATTAAGAGGTTGATAAGATGAGGAGAAACTAGCCCACAGGCAGACAGAAGGACCTGGTGAGTTATGAGAAAGTCAGGTGAGTGTGGAATTTTAGAAACCATAACAAAATATAAATTACCAAATGTAGCAAATGTTGCTGAAACATTAAATTGGATGAAGATTGAGAATTGACAGTTGATTTTTAGTAATGATGTGGAGTTAGACAATAAGAGAGGAGTTTCAGTTGGGTGATGGAGGTTAAGAAAAGAGGCATCAGAAAAACTAACCTTGATAATGCAAGAAAGCAAGAAGGGATGTCAGTTAGACCGATTTTTCTCAAGCAGCGAGTGATGTTGGTAGTTACTGAAAAGTAGAGGAGTTAACTTTAGCAAGGAACATGGACAGCTAATTCATAATAATGACAGAGAAGAAAGAGAAAGAGCAAATAGGTGGGTTGGTGGGTGAGTAGAGTATTAAAGAATGTGGAAGTCATTCTTTGTTTCATTTTTTCCTAGGAAAAACAAGAACGTTTAGATAAGAAGGATAACCAGGGAATCCTGAGTTCCTGTGATGAAGACATAAACATTAATAAAAGGCATGATAGTTTTGAGTGCTGGATGGTCAGCACTGAGGCAGAAGAAAGGAATGGTAGTCTTACCCAGAGTTGTGTTTTTAGCATTATCACTGGTAATGGAGCGGAGAGACAGAGTTAGGTTTACTACTTAGGGTTAGTGTCTGAGAGTCCCTCTGGACCCTGAGGATGAAGAGTTGGAGGAGGGCAGAGAGCCCTTTTACTGTGCTTACTCAGACTTCCCTGTGTGATCCTTCTTGGCTCCTGTTGGTGGAGGACACTCTCCCTAGCCCGTTGCCCTATAGTTACCCAATGCTTGATCAAGGACAAGATCTAAAAAACTAAAGGTAAAAGCTATAGATTGGAATAGAACATTAAAAGACTTAAATAGTAAATTAATACTGTCATAATGATACAGAGGAGTCAAAATATACAGGGTTTAAGGACTCATGAAGTATATAGATCCAGAGAGCTCCTGTTTTCGATTAGTTTCTCATTTGTATGTATTTGATTCATAGACTGGGGTCACTTCTTTCCATTTCAATTAAATCTATTTCCATTATTTACAGATTATCTGATAACACAGATAATTTTGAAGACTTAGGGAAAGTATTCATCATTAATGAAGGAGTAGAAAGGATAGATTTTGTAAGGTAAAACAGTGTTCAATCAATTATTTAAATGTTAGTACAAAATAATCAATGGTTTTCTTAATTTGAGCTAGTGTTATTTTATACTGAGTTCTTATATTGCATATTCATTTTATAAAATAGTAAAGTCTTTTATGGGTCTCTATATGGGAATGGAAATAAAAATATTTTATTTTTAAACTGTAATCCTCAGAAAAGAGGTAATAATAATAATGATAGCTACAAGTTGTTACATGTGTTCTATGTGTTAGATATATTGTCATCTTTGAAATAATCCTGGGACATAGGCATTATGGATTCTATTTTATAGACAAGAAAACTTTAGCTTAGATAGGCTTATAATTGCAAAAAGTCAAAGAGCTATAAAATGATAGAACAAGAACTTAAATCCAAATCAGTCTGCTTTCAGTCTGTGCTAATATAACCATTATGGTATGGTATTGTTTCAATTCTTTCTACCTTGAACTTCTCACTCTGGACAAATCAACCGGGACAGTTTTATGATGAGCAGGGTAGATGATTACTTATGTACTAAAGATTATCTCTACTTCCTCTCATTCCATCATTATGATTTCAGTCTTTTGGGTCATGATATTTTAGTCTTTGAGAATCCATTTATGTTTAAAGTGCTATTACTTGTGGGAAGGGTCATTCATTTAGCCATTATCAGCTAACATCTTTATTATTAGTCAACTACATTGCATTAATTACCAGACAGTTTGACTGCCCCAGTAGAGAAAATATTCACCCAGGACAAGACCCAGAGATAGGAGAGACTTCATGGGGAAATATGCTAAAAGGAGGGAAATCTAGACTGGTAGGGAGGTTGTAGGCCAGATCTTTTAACTACTTCACGATTTGATTGAGTCACCTCTTTTGGGTCACATAGTGAATTTTATAGTTGGAATGACCCTTATAGATCAAGCACGTCAATATCATCATTTTGCAGGTTGCACAGCCTAGCCCTAAAGTCACATAGCAGGATGGAGGTAGAGATAGGATTATAATTCACAGACCAGAGCGCTTCCCATTATAAGAATGCCAGACTAGGTTGCTGTCAAGCCTTTGAATCTTAATTCATTCACCCTCCTCTATTTTGGAGTGTGAGCTGGGATATTTTTTCTTAATTTTATTCATTTCCTTCAGAGTTTCTTGACATAAGACACATTGAATTGCTCTTTCGTTTCTATTCCTCCCACCCCATTGTGAGGCTTTGAATCCCAGACCACTAATCTATAAATTTTACCCTAAGAACTGTGCAAAAGAGAATCAATTACTACCACACTTATGGGTCTAGAAGAAAAGATGCAAAGCTAAATTACATGATCTTTCTTGAGACAATTCCAGTTGTCAGTATTGGAGATCCTGTCAGCAGTAAGAAGATATACAAGTGGCAATTCCAGAAATCCTCAGAGGCAATGAAGCCACAATCAGTCATCTCTAATTTATTTTCTTCCAGTAAAAACTCAAAATCTTATTAGTTCTCATTTTCTTTTGGTACTGGGGATTTAACCCAGAGTGCTCTACCACTGAGCTATACCCTCAGATATTTTAAAAAAATATTTAAAATTTTGAGACCAGGGTCTCACTAAGTTGCTTGGGGTCTTGCTAAATTGCTGAAACTGCTCTTGAACTTGTGATCTCCTGCCTCTACCTCCCAAGTTGCTGGAATTATATGGTCATGAGCCATAGTGCCTGATTTTGTCCTCATTTTCTGACAGGTTCTGATTTGGGAGCATGAATGCCAAACAATGAGTAGGCGGTAGTAGATGCTACATAGATGGAGAATTAGCTTTTGTTTTGGAAGCTGTATATACAAGCCTATGGAATATTTTAATCAAGTAATTTTAACTATTTGTGACCAAAAAAAAAAAAATCCTCTGAATATTTCAAATTCCCATTCATGATTCTATTAATTCCAGAACTTAATGTGTTATACAAATTCTGCCAAAAAAAAAATAAGTTGGTTCTACAACCAGTCACTATTCATTTAATCAAGTTTTGAAATTTTGCTTCATCTATTGTGGATGCTAAACAAAACAGAAATGAATAGATTTAATGTCCTTTGCGATTATGTGGAATTTGAAACTATTGATGGAAATTTACCTATGAGTTAGTCAATAGGTCATTTGCCTTAGGAAGTTGTAGCCACACGTATGGAACTTTGCATCTTCATCTGGTCTTCGTCTTTGAGTCTGGCTTAAAATCAGTCTGACCAAATCGAAAGGGTATCTAGTATCCATTACCATTTCATATAGATAGCTGAACTGTGCAGAGAAGGCAAGGGAGGGAGAATCAGAGAATGGGTTACATGTTTTTAAATATGTTTGCAACTCAATTTAATATTATTATTATTTTTTAATTATTTTATTTTTTTAATATTATTTTTTTAGTTGTACATGACAATAGAATGTATTTATACATTTTGGTAGATCATACATTAATCTTATTCTTGAAGGCATTTTTAGGTGTAGAGGTCAGAGAGAAAAGTCTGTCACAATACCAGCTCAACTCAGATAGTGACAGAAAATTTATCTGGGGTGTCTTCTTTTTTAAACTGCATCGAATTATGGCCAAAATTAATTTGATAAAAGTGAAAAAATTTTAAAGTTATCAGAAAAAAAAGGGAGCATGCCCTTGCCTGAGCAGATATTGGTGTATTTCCCAGAAGCTTATAAAAATAGCAAACACATCAAACAGCCTGGAGACTTTAAAGTTTCCTTCCCTTTTCTTCTAACCTTTAATCTATATGTTGGATTTATTACTAAGTGAGAACATGAACCTGACCCTCTAGTAGAGTTTGCTACCCATATGTCCAAAGCCAAACAACTAATGCAAGAAAAGGTATGGCATCAGAATCTTGCTGGTTTAGATTTATGATGGTGGTTCTTAGTTTTTAGTTGTATCTAATTTGTTGCTGTATGTCTATACCAATACCCACAATAACAATGATTTTGTATTTACAAACTCTTTTCAATTGTTATTTTGTCGAATGGAGAGGAAGAAACATGAGTATACAAAGTTGAGTCACTCGCCTCAGTAGTACAGTCACAAGGGAGTTTAGACATGCATTTTTAGTATTAGAATTGTTTTTATAAATATTAATTATATTTAAATTACCATGCTAATAGTAAATAAACTTTGCTTTACTTATGCCTGTTTAGCTTCTTCTAAGACATTTCTCCTCATAAAAGTGCCAATTGTGTTTAAGACATTCCCACAAGATTTGGAGTCGCTGGGGCATTCTTCAGGTATGAAACAATGACTAAAAGGATGAAAAGAAGAAAGGATAAATAAAGTTACTGTGATGAATTAAAAAAAGACTCTGATATTAATAATTCATCCTTAACAAATATGAATTTATCTCACTGGACTGAAATAAACACATTTAGAATAACAGAACAATTCATAAAACTTAATTAGAACTTGTAAAGGATTTCTGTATAAATTTTTTATTGTTGATAGAATGCAATTGACTAAGTAATGGGGAAGAAATGAGGAAGTAAAGGAATTTTTAGAAATAAAATATCGGGGGTGGGAGGGGTTAGGGTTAGGGTTAGGTTTAGGGTTAGGGTTAAGGAGGGGGGCAAGAATGGAGGAAGAAAGGACTGTATAGAGGGAAAAGAGGGGTGGGAGGGGTGCGGGGGGAAGGAAAAAAATAACAGAATGAATCAAACAACATTACCCTACATAAATTTATGATTACACAAATGGTATGCCTTGACTCCATGTACAAACAGAGAAACAACATGTACCGCATTTGTTTACAATAAAAAAAAAAGAAAGAAAATATCTATCACCATTAAGTCTACTATCACTGATATAAATGACAGAGCACGATGCTGATGAGTATTTTATATGGCAGCCATCTGTAGTCATAAACCTGTAGCCCATGGTTCCAAGAGGAGTTGACATCTAATACTTATAATCTAAGTGGAATTCCCATGGGCTCTATTCATTTGAATTAAGTGGGTGGTTCTACAGCATCAGAAATTAAGGAAGAATGGCATTCTCATGGAGAAACTGTGGATATTGCTTTCTTGGTCTATCAGGTACACCTCACAGGTGGGGTGATATTGCTACTGATGGTGTGACAATATAGGGACAGTAAACATAGAAACTAGTGAGTCAGCTCCACCCCTTATGAAAATTCTGCTTTTCATTTTATATTTGTGTGAACAGGAAGGAATATTCTGTTGAAAAACCCCTGTATTTTGTCAATGGAAACAGATTCAATGACTTAAATCATATGTTCTTTATGGTTCTGTGCAAGTGAAGGAAGGAACCTGTATTATTATATTTTACCAAAAAGAAAGGGGGAAAGGAAATCATATTTCTGTAAAAGAAAAGTAAACAGAGGAGACTAGAAGATTTCAAAACTTGGGAGTATATAGGTTGAATTAACAGTACACAGGGAGGGAGAAGTGACCCATTAAAGGGTGGATCTTTGATCTTCCTTCCACATTTGCTATAAACCAGACACTTAATTATATGTAGCTTTCTTTTTTAAGAAAAAAATATTTTTTCTAGTTGTTGATGGACCTTTATTTTATTTTATTTATTTTTATGTGGTGCTGGAGATAGAACCCAGTGCCTCACACATGCTGGGAAAGCACTCTCCCACTGAGCTCATGACCCCAGACTATACAGCTTTCTTATTTTGCCTTTTCCTCTTCCCTTCTTCCCATTCTCTCTCTTGTTTTTTTTTTTTTTTCCTTTCCTTCTGTTTTTTAAAAGGTGTGGGTAAGAAAAACATTGGGACACGAGTTGTCAAGAGAAAATAGGTAAGAGGGCAGATATAAACTATTCCCCTCCGATTTTGTTTGACAGAGAAGAATAAAAGGTAGTAAAGGAAGGTAATAATTATTGACCCTTGGTATTAACTTTGTTCTCCTGGGTAAGCACCTAATTAGGTTGTTCTTTAAAATGCGTATTATGTAGCTGGCAGCAGACTCTGGCTCAGATCCGATAACTTCTTATGTAGGCAGCTTTTAAAATGCGCATCATGTACCAAAGGAACTTTTCTGGTCTATTGGGTAAATATGTATTAAAGTAATTTTTAAAATACTTATGTACTCAATAGGCTGGAAGTGGTCAATGGTTTAATGAATAGTCATGCATTTTTAAACATGTATTATTATTTATGCACTGACCCAAGTGAGGCAAGTCTTTGAAAAATGGCATATTCCCGATGACTGGGTAATTTTGCAGTAAAATCTTAAAAGTATTTCAGGAGAACAGGAACCAATTTTAAAATTACATTATCTCAATTGTCCCTTCACCTCATTTTTCCTACTTGCTCTTCCTCTTATGGGATGTATTTTAATAGGCTCATTTTATGGACTCCCTGCTGGCCTAATTTCATTTTCATAGATTAAAGCTGATTTACATTCTAATTGTAATTTTAATGTAGAATTTATTCTAGGTTGATTTATAGTGTTTGGCACATAGTAGGCACTCAGTCAATAGCTAAGGAATTGGTTGTTTTACATATTTGTGTCATTTTTGCAAGCAAACATTAGCTTTGTGACTCATATGCTCAGCACAGTGTATGGGATCAGAAACTTCTCCAGCAGAAATTTAAGACTATGCAGGTCATAAATAGATGCAGGCTTCCTTCTTGTTTTCTCACATACTAGCTGCCACTTCTCTGACACATTAGCTTGTCCTCTCTGTATCAGTTTTCTCATCTGTGAAAGGAGAACAAATAACTCTAATTTCAGATTTCTTATAGAGTCATGTAAACTACATTTGAAAATTTTTTTAATGTGAAATACCTAGCACAGTGCCTGATACCCTGTGAATCCTCAGTAATGCCTTTTTCTCTTGACCTGAATTTTTACCCAGAAGTATGGAAAAATATTTATTTCTAGACAGGAGAGGTTTCCAAACTCCACAGTGCCCTAATCACAAATATCCAAAAAAAAAAAAAAAACGTCCATAGTTCAACAGGCAGACATCATTCTGTGATTTCAGGTACACAATAACTCAATAATTCTCAATGCCCTATTTTCAGACCAGGACCTCCATAGTGCACAGGCGTCTGCCATCAACACTACCCTGGGGATTCCAGACCTTGTGTGTTCATCTTGCCCTCAGCTCTCAGGGTGGTGTCACCCCAACATTTGGGCTAACACGATCCCACACATTCTGTGGGAATAGAGGATGCCAGATCTCAAGGTCTCTCATGAATTTCAGAAAATCCCACAGATAAATAACCCTCCAAAATGTCAGATTTTCTAAGAGCAAGCTAGGGTAATGATATCTGCTGCAGCACAACACAGTAAATAGGGTCTTGAGAATAAGCATTATTAACATGCTCACTGAGCTGCCTCAAATCCTATTTGGAGGGAGGCATGGTATAAATAAATAAACATGCTCCCTGGATCTTTACTGTCTGAGCTTTAGTAAGCTGCTTCAATCTTGGAAAGGCATTAAAATTGCTGGTACATAATTGGATTTGTTTTATTATTAGGTACAGATCTCTAACTTTTTCCATGTGTTCCACATTCACAAAGCAGAAGCCATCTTATCTTGAAGGAAATGCTATCAGGGTTGTGACTCTTGGGGTCACCTGAAGGATACAGCCAGGGGTATACATTCTCATTTTCCCATTTCTTCTCACTGCAGAGGCTGGGTCAATGGACAGGCTAGTGGTCTAAGTGCTTTTTACAATTGCATTGGCACATGGTGTCTTCACTCACTAGATAATTTATACTTTACATTGTCTGTGACCTTGGACTGGAAGGCTTTCACCTGTTTAGCAATTTTATTTGAAACAGAAATCTTACTTAAGTCTATTAATTTTACCTATTGGAAGATAGTTTTTATACATTTAATCTGGTATGTTATTTAAAAATATTTTATATGTGACTGTACATGACTTTTTAATACTTTTTAAGACTATTAGCAGCAGAAAGGAGTTTTTCCTTCCTAGTAAGAATGGAAATACAGAGGAGAATTAGAAATGTTTCAAATGGCTATTTGAAGAAAACTCAGGAGCGTATGAGAAAAGATGATGTTACTTTGGAGAAATCCTCCTAGAGACAAACTTGGGTCCCATCAAACCTTAGAGGCACATGTAAGCCTTGGGCTAAAGAGACAAAGTGGGTGCCTGAGGGGAAATTTTAGTTTTAAGGCCAGTTGATTGGTGACTTTAAAGGAAAAGAATAATTATAAGTTTAGAAGGCAACCTCAAGTTCAAGTTTAGGTTCTCCAATAAAGGAAATCCAATATAATTAGTGGGAACATAATTCAGCTTGGAAATAGCTAGAAGGACACACTTTACCCTGGTTGTTAATGGAATAGCTTCTCTCTTTTGGGGTAGCTGAGAGAACAGATATCAGAGAGATTAGTTGAGGAATATACATCCCTGCAGCGATAGACACTGATATAACAGAAATTTTTCTCAGTGTAACTTCTGAGGCTCTTGCTTCAGGATAAGAAGAGAGCTTTTTCAGAGTGCTCATTGAAAGGTGTGCATTGAGGTGGGGAGAGGGAGTTAGCATGCGTGCCATGAATGTATTTAAAAACGGGGACATATGAAAGGGACCTAAGAGAGGGTGCAGGAAAGATTGTTTTACAAGAAAGGCAGGTGCATGCCAGGGGCAAGGATATTATATGATAAGGAGGGATGACCTAGATGCACTCAAAATCTATAATCTCAGATAAGAAAGGTAGTGCTGGAATCAAGACCAAGAGGTCACAGATGGCCCTGGGAGACCAAGATTCTTAAGATAAATGTGAACAAAATAGCAAAAATGTGGAGACATGTGTCTGTCAGTGGAATACAGATAGGTATATTTCCACACTACCTGCTGAAGAAGTCTTTAGGGAAAGTCGAAAGCTGAATGTGCAGTTGGTTGGGATTAAATCACACTCTGAACGCCCTTCATGGACATTTCTGGAATCAGTATTGCTTCTGCCCTTTGTGTTCATTTAGAGAATCTTAAATATCAGGCAGTTCTGGCTGCCCTGGCTTCTGCTTGACTGTGGAAGGGTCAGGTTATAATCTTAGATTTGATTTACTCCTTCCATTCCAATCCTTATGTTATTATTAAAAAAAAAAAAAAGGCAAAATTAGCAATTCTTATCAATTGTCATTTAAATAAGAGATTTAATAATTTTTTAAGCCAAAGGGAGAAACTGTACCCATAGGCATATTATCTTTAATAATGTCTTCAGTGGACAGTCAGGCAGTCTTAGGTACCCTCTGCTTTCACTGCTGTAGGCCCTAGACCACAGGAATGTCCTAAGAAGAGGAAAATGAGAGGTTTGGTTTACTGGGGAAAACACTTCCAGGTTATTTCTCCTTGATCCACCTCCTCCAACCAGTTCTTTGTGTTGTTGTTGCCTTCAAATACTTAGTGCAGTATGTAAAAATTGAGAGGGAGATGTGCGGATCCTCTGTATATCCTCTGCCCCACAGATATGCAGCCCCCAGCATTATCAACATTCCCCATAAGACTACTCCATTTGTTATCTACATTGATTCATCATTATCACACAAAGACCATACTGTGCTTTGGGATTTGGTTTTAGTGTTGTATATTCTATGGGTTAGAACAAATATATAATGACATGTATGTACCATTCTGATATAAAACAGTATTTTTTTTTTGATGCTGCTAGAGATAGAGCCCAGCACCACACGTCCTAGGCAAGTGCTCTACCACTGAGCTACATCCCCAGCCCTTGACCCACAATATTTTCAGTGTCTTAAAAATCCTTAGTACTCCCCCTACTCATCTCTTTTTCTTCTAATCCATAGCAACCACTGATTTTTTTTTTCACTTTTTCTGTAGTTTTGCATTTTCCAGAATGTCATCTGGGTGAGATTCATAGTATGTAGTCTTTTCAAATTGGCCTTAATAGTATGCATTTAAGTTTCCTCCATGTCTTTTCACATCCTAATACCATTTCTTTTTTGCATCAAATAATATTACATTGTTTGGATGTACCACAGTTCATTTGACTTCACCTACCAATCTTGTTTTCATAATGTTTATAGTTTTGTAGGACTGGAAGACTGATACCCAAAGCGCCTTTGGTCCACTTATTTTCCTGATAAGTCTGAGAATATAAAACAGTTTCCCTAATCATTAGGAAGTGAGGGGGCTAAGGAGGTGAAGTCATTTATTTAAACCTGGTAGTAATGTCAGTTTCTGCCCCTTTTGGAGGCACTCTCTTTGTGCGACTAAGCAGGCACTATCTGACTCAAAACAAGGTAAAAGGCAGTAATTTTAGCTCTTTATCTATGCCTCTGTCCCTCCCCTTTCATTACTTAGGGTTGTATCCTCTGAATAGAGGAAAGGAGGTGAACATGCTCTCCTGTGGATTTTAAAACTGCTGCAGTGTCTTATTGAATTGCTTCAGCAAAGTAAAAAGTCTTAGGGAATAGAAATAGTTGGAGGTGGAAATGTGCATATTAATTTATCAAACTTCCTAGGTGATTTGGTTATGTAGTTTCTGTGAATCAAAAATCTGGAGAACAAGCTCCGAGTCCCGGAGCCACTGCAGCGCAGCGTACTCTGGCAACGAACCAGCGCCAGCGGAGAGCCGCGATCCGCAAGCAGCCTCTGGGATCAGGGCAGGGCAGCCAGAGACCTCTTCGGGCGGCTCTGCCCACTCCGGCTGCAGGCTCTCTTCACGGGGCGATCCAAGATGGCGGCATAGAGGGAGACTGCACCCCCAGTCGCTCCAGAACCCAGGAGTTAAGAAGGGGAGGCATTGAGAGACTCGGACTGAAATAGAGCCACAGGTGAGTCTGCCCACTGGGTAAAGCTCAGCCCGGGTGGCAGGCCCAGATAGAGGTGGCTTATTGGAGCCGGGCAGGGCAGCTAGAGTCTTCTCAAGGTAGCCTTCCACACTCCGGCAGTGGGCTCCTCCCACACAGCCAGCTGCACAGTGCAGGCCCACAGTGAGAGCATTTCCGCACAGAGCCAGTTCCAAACCGTGGAACCAGTAGGGGGCTAGGGGCAGTATTCTTCGAATGAGCTGCTTTATCAGATTCCTCCAAGACATCAGGCTACTGAAGGCTGGGAGGTGATACACTGGAAATCTACTGGGACACTATAAGCCAATAGCGGAAAACTGCAATATCTCAGGGTCCCACTGACAGATGACCAATATGAGAAAACAAGGGAAGAAAATGTCCCAAACAAACCTAGATACTACATCAATAAAACCCAATGACAGCACAGCAGAAGAAATGTCAGAAAGGGAGTTCAGAATGTACGTAATTAAAACGATCAGGGAAGCTAATGAGGAGATGAAAGAGCAAATGCAGGCATTGAAGGAGGAGATGAAAGAGCAAATGCAGGCATTAAATGATCGCACCAATCAACAGTTAAAAGACCAAATAAGGGAAGCAAGAGATCATTTCAATAAAGAGTTAGAGATACTGAAAAAAAACGAAACTGAAATCCTTGAAATGAAGGAAACAATAAACCAAGTTAAAAACTCCATAGAAAGCATAACCAATAGGATAGAACACCTGGAAGACAGAACCTCAGACATTGAAGACAAATTATATAATCTTGAAAGCAAAGTTGGCCAAACAGAAAAGATGGTAAGAAATCATGAACAGAATCTACAAGAATTATGGGATATCATGAAAAGGCCAAATTTGAGAATTATTGGGATTGAGGAAGACTTAGAGAAACAAACCAAGGAATGAACAATCTATTCAATGAAATAATAACAGAAAATTTCCCAAATCTGAAGAATGAAATGGAAAACCAAATACAAGAGGCTTATAGAACTCCAAACATACAAAATTACAACAGACCCACACCAAGGCACATTATTATGAAAATACCTAACATACAAAATAAAGACAGAATTTTAAAGGCTGTGAGAGAAAAGAATCAAATTACGTTCAGAGGAAAACCAATAAGAATATCAGCAGATTTTTCAATCCAGACCCTAAAAGCTAGAAGGGCCTGGAACAACATATACCAAGCCCTGAAAGAAAACGGATGCCAACCAAGAATCTTATACCCAGCAAAACTTACCTTCAAATTTGACGATGAAATAAGATCCTTCCATGATAAACAAAAGCTAAAGGAACTTACAAAAAGAAAGCCAGCATTAAAGAACATTCTCAGCAAAATGTTCCATGAGGAAGAGATGGAAAACAATGACGCAATCAGCAACAGGAGGCGCTAGCCTAAAGGAATAGCCAAATAAAGGAGAAACCAAATCATGTCAAAAACAAATATGAGTCAATTGACTGGGAATACAAATCATATCACAATAATAACCCTGAATGTTAATGGCCTGAATTCATCAATCAAAAGACATAGACTGGCAGATTGGATTAAAAAGAAAAATCCAACAATATGCTGCCTGCAAGAGACTCATCTCATAGAAAGAGACACCCATAGACTAAAGGTGAAAGGATGGGGAAAAACATACCATGCACACGGACACAGCAAAAAAGCTGGAGTATCCATCCTCATCTCAGATAATGTGGACTTCAAACCAAAACTAGTCAGAAGGGATAAAGAAGGACATTACATACTGCTTAAGGGAAGCATAAATCAGCAAGACATAACAATCATAAATATCTATGCCCCGAACATTGGCTCATCCACGTACGTCAAACAAATCCTTCTCAATTACAGAAATCAAATAGACCACAACACAATCATACTAGGCGATTTTAACACACCTCTCTCACCACTGGATAGATCGTCTCAACAAAAATTGAATAAAGAAACTATAGATCTCAACAACACAATCAGCAATTTAGACTTAACAGACATATATAGAATATACCATCCAACAAAGAACGAATACACTTTCTTCTCAGCAGCACATGGATCCTTCTCTAAAATAGACCATATTTTATGCCACAAAGCTACTGTTAGCAAATACAAGAAGATAGAGATACTACCTTGTACTCTATCAGATCATAATGGATTGAAATTAGAAATAAATGACAGAATAAAAAACAGAAACTTCTCCAATACCTGGAGACAAAATAATACACTATTATATGATGAATGGATAACAGAAGACATCAGGAGGGAAATTAAAAAATTCTTAGAAGTAAACGAGAACAAAGACACATCATATCAAAATCTCTGGGACACTATGAAAGC
Source organism: Sciurus carolinensis (assembly GCF_902686445.1). Classification (NCBI taxonomy): domain Eukaryota; kingdom Metazoa; phylum Chordata; class Mammalia; order Rodentia; family Sciuridae; genus Sciurus; species Sciurus carolinensis. Next base: position 87,240,665 of record NC_062222.1, read on the forward strand.
AGTACTTAGAGGAAGATTTATTTCATGGGGTGCATTCAAAAAAAGAAGTAGAAATCAACAAATAAACGACTTAACACTACAGCTCAAAGCACTAGAAAAAGAAGAGCAGACCAATACCAAAAGTAGTAGAAGACAGGAAATAGTTAAAATCAGAGCCGAAATCAACGAAATCGAAACAAAAGAAACAATCGGAAAAATTAACAAAATAAATAGTTGGTTCTGTGAAAAAATAAATAAAATTGATAAACCCTTAGCCACACTAACAAAGAGAAAGAGGGAGAAAACTCAAATTACTAAAATTCGGAATGAACAAGGAAACATCACAACAGACACGAGTGAAATACAAAACATAATTAGAAGCTATTTCGAAAATCTACACTCCAACAAAACAGAAAACCTCGAAGACATCAACAAATTTCTAGAGACACATGAACTACCTAAACTGAACGAGGAGGACATACATAACTTAAATAAACCAATTTCAAGCAATGAAATAGAAGAGGTCATCAAAAGCCTACCAACAAAGAAAAGTCCAGGACCAGATGGGTTCTCAGCCGAGTTCTACAAAACCTTTAAAGAAGAGCTCATTCCAATACTCCTCAAACTATTCCATGAAATAGAAGAGGAGGGAACCCTCCCAAACTCGTTCTATGAAGCCAATATCACCCTGATACCTAAACCAGACAGAGACACATCGAGGAAAGAAAATTTCAGACCAATATCCTTAATGAACATCGACGCAAAAATTCTCAACAAAATTTTAGCAAATCACATACAAAAATATATTAAAAAGATAGTGCACCCCGATCAAGTGGGTTTTATCCCAGGGATGCAAGGTTGGTTCAACATTCGGAAATCAATAAATGTCATTCACCATATCAACAGACTTAAAGTTAAGAATCACATGATTATTTCAATAGATGCAGAAAAAGCATTCGATAAAATACAGCATCCCTTCATGCTCAAAACACTAGAAAAAATTGGGGTAGTGGGAACATTCCTAAACATTATAAAGGCAATCTACGCTAAGCCCATGGCTAATATCATTCTAAATGGTGAAAAACTGAAAGCGTTCCCCCTAAAAACTGGAACAAGACAGGGATGCCCTCTTTCACCACTTCTATTCAACATCGTCCTTGAGACTCTAGCCAGAGCAATTAGACAAACCAAAGAAATTAAAGGGATACGAATAGGAAAAGAAGAACTCAAACTATCCCTGTTCGCTGATGACATGATTATATATTTAGAGGAACCTGGAATTTCCACCAGAAAACTTTTAGAACTCATAAGTGAATTCAGTAAAGTAGCAGATTACAAGATCAATGCTCATAAATCCAATGCATTTTTATACATAAGTGATGAATCTTCAGAAAGAGAAATTAGGAAAACTACCCCATTCACAATAGCATCGAAAAAAATAAAATACTTGGGAATCAATCTCACAAAAGAGGTGAAAGACCTCTAAAATGAGAACTACAGAACACTAAAGAAAGAAATTAAAGAAAACCTTAGAAGATGGAAAGATCTCCCATGTTCCTGGATAGGCAGAATTAATATCGTCAAAATGGCTATACTACCTAAAGTGCTATACAGATTCAATGCAATTCCAATTAAAATCCCAATGATGTACCTTGCAGAAATAGAGCAAGCAATTTTGAAATTCATCTGGAAGAATAAAAAACCTAGAATAGCTAAAGCAATCCTCAGTAGCAAGAGCGAAGCAGGGGGTATTGCAATACCAAATCTTCAACTCTACTACAAAGCAATAGTAACAAATGGTATTGGTACCAAAATAGACAGGTAGATCAATGGTACAGAATAGAGGACATGGACACAAACCCAAATAAATACAATTTTCTCATATTAGACAAAGGTTCCAACAATATGCAATGGAGAGAGGATAGCCTCTTCAACAAATGGTGCTGGGATAACTGGAAAACCATATGCAATAGAATGAAATTAAACCCCTATCTCTCACCCTACACAAAACTCAACTCAAAATGGATCAAGGACCTCGGAATCAGACCAGAGACTCTGCATCTTATAGAAGAAAAAGTAGGTCCAAATCTTCAACTTGTTGGCTTAGGATCAGACTTCCTTAACAGGACTCCCATAGCACAAGAAATAAAAGCAAGAATCAACAACTGGGATAGATTCAAACTTAAAAGCTTTCTCTCAGCAAAGGAAACTATCAGCAATGTGAAGAGAGAGCCTACAGAGTGGGAGAATATCTTTGCCAACCATACCTCAGATAGAGCGCTAATTTCCAGAATCTATAAAGAACTCAAAAAACTCTACACCAAGAATACAAATAATCCAATCAACAAATGGGCTAAGGAAATGAACAGACACTTCACAGAAGAAGATGTACAAGTAATCAACAGATATATGAAAAAATGTTCAACATCCCTAGTAATAAGAGAAATGCAAATCAAAACTACCCTAAGATTTCATCTCACCCCAATTAGAATGGCGATTATCAAGAATACAAGCAACAATAGGTGTTGGCGAGGATGTGGTGAAAAAGGAACACTCATACATTGCTGGTGGGGTTGCAAATTAGTGCAGCCACTCTGGAAAGCAGTGTGGAGATTCCTCAGAAAACTTGGAATGGAACCACCATTTGACCCAGCTATCCCACTCCTTGGCCTATACCCAAAGGACTTAAAATCAGCATACTACAGAGATACAGCCACATCAATGTTCATTGCTGCTCAATTCACCATAGCCAGATTGTGGAACCAACCTAGATGCCCTTCGGTTGATGAATGGATAAAGAAACTGTGGCATATTTATACAATGGAATATTACTCCGCAATGAAGAATGATAAAATTATGGCATTTGTAGGCAAATGGTCGAAATTGGAGAATATCATGCTAAGTGAGATAAGCCAATCTCAAAAAACTAAAGGACGAATGATCTCGCTGATAAGCGGATGAGGACATATAATGGGGGGTGGGACGGGTTAGCATTAGGTTTAGGGTTAGGTTTAGAGTTAGGCTAAGGAGAGCAGTAAGAATGAAGGAAAGAAGGACTGTGTAGAGGGAAAAGAGGGGTGGGAGGGGTGGGGGGGAGGGGAAAAATATAATAAACATCATTACCCTATGTAAACGTAAAAAAAAAAAAAAAAAAAAAATAAGCGGATGAGGACATATAATGGGGGGTGGGAGGGGCTAACATTAGGTTTAGGGTTAGGTTTAGAGTTAGGCTAAGGAGAGCGGTAAGAATGAAGGAAAGAGGGACTGTGTAGAGGGAAAAGAGGGGTGGGAGGGGAGGCGAAAAATAAAATAAACATCATTACCCTATGTAAACGTAAAAAAAAAAAAAAAATCTGGGCATGGCTTATCTGGTCATCTCTCCAAGGCATAAATCAAAGGGTCATTGGGCTATGGTCTCATAAGAGGTTTGACTGGGAAAATTTTCTACCAAGATCACGTTTGTTAACATCCAGTTCTTTGAAGGCTGTTGGATCAGGGCTCTTGTCTTGTTTCTTTTCTTTTCTCTTCTTTAATTTTTATTCTGGGATTGAACCCAGAGGTTTTACCACTGAGCTATATCCCCAGAGAATTTATTTATTTTTTTGTTTGTTTGTTTATTTATTTATTTAGTTGTAGGTGGACACAATACCTTTATTTTATTTATTTATTTTTATGTGGTGCTGAGGATCAAATCCAGGGCCTCACACGTGCCAGGCAAGTGCTCTGCCATTGAGCCCCAGCCCCTTTATTTTTATTTTGAGATAGGGTCTCACTAAGTTGCTTAGGGCCTGAGGTTCCATTGCTGAGACTGGCCTTGAACTTGCAATCCTCCTGTCTCAGCTCCCTGGGTCTCTGGGATTACAAGTTTGTATTACTTTGCCCATTAAAGTCCTCAATTTCTTGCTAACTCTTGGCTGCATTCAATTTATTTTCATATGAGTTCTCCTCATGATTTCTCACCTCCTCAAAGTCTACAAAGAAGGAGTTTCTTCCCAAGAGCATTGTGATTTTATTTACCTAAGCATGTACTTGTAATCACATAGATTTCCATCACCTTTGTTGTATTCAATTAGTTAGCAGCAGGTCATTGCTGATCATACCCAAGAGGAAGAGAGTAATTAAAGATGTAAATACCAAAAGACAGGAATCCTGAGAGAAATTTTAGAAATAACACCACACCTGTTACTTAAAATCCTTTAAGTGGCTATCATTTTAAATGCCAAAAATGAGTAAAGGGTTTTCATTTATTCATCCAAAAAATATTTCACATACAAGGCACAGTTATTGCCTTCAGGAACAGATAAATAATTACAATAAACACAGTGAACTCTGTAAGAAGCATGGGGAAAACTTAGGTATTCCTGATCTATTAGGGTCAATTGGTACCATGAAATTTGGGTCAGAGTCTAGAAAAGATTATTAAAGGGATGGATCAGTTGACTATGAGGGGAAAGCAGCATTTATCAAAACTATTAAGGTCAGTGGAACCAAGTTAGACCACACTGACTGTACTTGCTTTTTCACACAGAATGGATTATCAGGGTAATATGGTATATTTAGAATATTTGGGCAGAATTGGTTGGGAAGAGGTTCTTATTGTGTCCATCTGAAAACATAGACTGGAATTAGGTAAATCTAAAGAATTTAAATGCTGGTAGAAAAATGATGCTCAAGGGATACTAGTCAGTAGTGCTGAATCAATAAATCAATTAATTGAATTTATTGGAGGATAGTCCCTATTGTCAGTGACAGAGCACTATCTTGGTCTTGCTTCTCTTGAACATTTGCATTGATGAAGTGAGTGGATACATGGGTGGTACAGAAGTAGAGAACACTGACTTCAAATGGATGAATCAAAATTAAAAATTGCAATAAATGGTAACAATAGCTCATTCTAATACATAGATATTTCTAGCACTCAATGAATAACCTTTTCTTTGAGCGAAAAGGGAGAAGCAAATATAAATTTGTAGAAAATGACTTTTCAGTGTAGAAGTTTTAGGTTACATAAGTTAAATGTGGCCTATTTGTGTGACATATATTTCACAAAGAATAGTACAGATGAAATTATAAAACATATTTATTGAAGTATAGCATCTAGCTTGAGGAAAAATATTTTTGATCACCTAGATTCTGAAATTTCATATGAAAGATTTCATCAGTTCTTTGGATGACTTTTAAGAGCAAATATAGACAAACTACATGCTCAGAGGGCAAGAACAGGACCAATGAAAGATGTTAGAAACTTTCCTACATAGAAAAAAGTTGAGAGATGAAAGTGTAGGATTTGGAAAATGGTGTCTCAGAAGGAAATTTACTTGAAATATTTGAAAGGCCATGTTAGTTGAAGTGAATGGGACTTGTTTTAAATAGCTTCACTGAGAAGATGGAAATAATTTCTAGAAGATGTCATGAGACTAATTTTAGAGGAATTCTTATACTCTGAACTCTCTAAAGTTGAAAAAGATTGGTTTGGAAATTGTGTTCACTGTCAATAGGGAAATCAGTCATATGTGGAAAACTTATTGATCAGTTTAAAAATTGGATACATAGTTGGGCTGGAAAGTGGCACATAAGGTCCTTTTCAAAAACCATGATCAGCAGTTTCATGTCACTGTCATTGGTGGAGTTTAAAAAGGTTGTACCTTCGTACACAAAAGGCCAAATAGCCCAATAATAAATGGGCAAAGGAACTGAACAGGTATTTCTCAGAAGAAGAAATATAATCAAGCAACAAATATATGAAAAAATGTTCAACATCTCTAGCAATTAGAGAAGTGCAAATTAAAATTACAATGTGATTTCATCTCATTCCAGTCAGAATGGCAATTATCAAGAATACAAGTAGCAATAAATTTTGGCGAGGATATGGGAAAAATGGTACACTCATACATTGCCGGTGGGACTGAAAATTGGTGTAACCACTCTGGAAAGGAGTAGGAGATTCCTCAGAAAATTTGGAATGGAACCACCATTTGGCCGGGTTATACCACTCCTCAGTATATACCCAAAGGACTTAAAATCAGCATACTACAGTGACACAGTCACATCAATATTTATAGTAGCTCAATTCACAATAGCTAAGCTATGGAACCAACCTAGGTGCCCTTCAATAGATGAATGGATAAAGAAAATGTGGTATATAATTAGACAATGAAATATTACTCAGCCATAAAAAGAATGACTTTTACTTTTGCCAGTAAATGGATAGAGAACTGGAGACCATCAAGTTAAGTAAAATAAGTCAATCCCAAACACCAAAGGCAAAATGTTTTCTCTGATATGTAGATACTAACACACAATAAGGGTTGGGGAAAGGAAGAATAGAATTTCAATAGAGTAGACAAAGAGGAATGAAGGGAAGGGCAGAGGGATGGGAACAGGAAAGACAGTAGAATGAACCTGACATAACTTTCCTATGTTCATATATGAATACACCACCAGTGAAGCTCCACATCATGTACCACCATGAGGATGGGACCCTAATCAGTTATACTCCAGGTATGTATAATATTATCAAAATGCACTCTACTGTCAGGTACACCTAAAAAGAACAAAAAAGGATTATTCACATATAACTTCTTAATCCTATTGAATAATTAGTGAGTATTACTATTACATTATTCCTATAAAATTATTTCTACAATTTGAAAAAGCTCCATAGGTGAATTTGTGAGACAATTAAAGTTGACTGGGGAAGGCTTCAAAGAGTGTCTCATACTTTATCTGCTTTTACCACACACCATTAATTATCTTATCCACCCACCATACTTTGGTGGCAAACTTTATAATTATTTATTGACTCCAATTCTTTCCAACCAAAGGCTGTAATGTAATAGGTATCTAATCAAAGAGGTTTGGATTGAGAAGAAAAGTACCAACTCCTCAAATTATCCAGGAAGAAGAAAAAGGGAATTCAGAAGTTTATCTATGAAGAACTTTATCTTGAGGACAAACTTCTTTTCCCTGCACACATCCCCATGAAACACTTATTAGAATGATGTGATTAATTAACTAAAATGGAACTGTGCTGATTTTCTGCATTCCATAATTTATCAACTGACCTAGTGTTCTTCCAACTGTCTTCTCTGTGGCATCAGGGCACAGAAATGATAATGTACTTTATTGTCTCTGCTCTACTCTAATTTAGATCTCTCTGCTTTCCCCTTATGCAAAGATAACTCAATGACTGTTGATATGTGAAAGATTAGAGAAAATAACATTGTCTAAAATGACAACCCATAAAGAATCAAAGCATTTTAAAAGATTTGAAAAATTAATAAGAACAGCTTTTATGCAATGAGGACTATGTAAATTATAGCAAAATGTCTCCTATTTAGAAATTTTACAAAATTAGAAAGCTTTATAAACTACTATCAATCAAATCATCACATTTAGAATTAAAAAGGAAACAAAAAATCATCTTCACTGATCACAGTGACATTTCCTTTTCCTAGAAGAATTTCTTGAAGCAAAACTGCTTTATTTATATTCTGAGTTGCAAGTTCCTGTTCTTCTGGTGCATTGGTATGAACAAGTCACTACCAACTACAACTTTAACTAGCATTAATTTAGTCAATATCTTTTTAAAAAATATTTTTTAGTTGTCAATGGGCCTTTATTTTATTTATTTATATGCAGTGCCGAGAATTGAACCTACTGCCTCACACATGCTAGGCAAGCACTCTGCCACTGAGCCACAACCCCAGCCCCCATTACCTTTTGTTTTATAAATGAGGAAACAAACTGAAAGAGGTTTTAACATTTTCTAAATATGTGTTTATTGAAGTATTCAGCACCTATGTAAAAGCTAAAGAGACCATTTTGTCATTATCCATGGATTTGGGGGGAGGGGTATAAAGAGGTATTTCTTATCTCTGCTTTTTGGAGAAAAGGAAAGTTATCTTTTTATTTCCAAGGGATTTGCTCATAGGCCATTCAAATATCTTTCAATTTTCTGAGGGATGTCATGCAGATTATGGTTTAATTTTCAACTGATGCATTCTCAATGCAATTTACTTTAACATGCTGAATTTTAAAAAGCACCATATTTATAAATGTTCTTGTAAATCTTATTACTGAACTATTGTATGCATTTGATAGTGTTTGAAAATGCAAATAATCATGTGAATTAAAAATTGAAAAAATAATTAAATAAGTCTTGACCCTAAGTTAAGAAATGTTTGGTATTACATTGTGATGTATAATATAGTTTATGCAATTAAGAGAGATTTATTGATGAGTGTGCCTATCAAAATATCAGAAGAAATAAAAATGGGACAAACATTTTTCCCAAGATGTTAGAAAATGTTGATTAATATAACTCTAATGAAATAATATTAAATAAAACAATAAATATAAAGGACAAAAATAAAAAATCACTTACCTATAGAAGAATGCCAAAATAGATGAGCAAAACAAATATTGTTAATATAATAAAACTAACAAGATATATTCCTGGCAAGACTAATTAAGGAAAAAAAAAAAAAGAACAATAGCTACAAATGTGTCTGATATTTTAAAAAGTCATAGAAGAATTCTATCAAATTTAGGATTTAGAGAAAACTTATTCTGAAATGCAGTCTAATCTTAATGTTTAAGCCAGGTCAGAAGAATATAAGAGATTTATAGACCATTCTCAATTTATCAATATAAATATGTTAAATATATATAAGATATTAACTGGGAAAATTTGATAATGTAGTAAGATCAAGAAGGATTAATGTTAAGAAGGAAATGCAAGGGGTTGGGGGTTTAACTCAGTGGCAGAGTGCTTGCCTAGCATGTGCAAGGACCTGTGCTCCATAACCATCAACACACACATGCACACGCACACACACACAGAAGGTAGAGAAAGATGGTATGGCATTGGAAAGCCTGTCAGTGCAATTTACTACACATTCATAGGAAAGGTGAAAAACTATATGATCTCCTAAATGATGCAGGAGAAGCATTCAGTAAATTTGATACTTTGATTATAGCATGAAGAAAATGTTTAAAATGTATTTGATAATGTTTAATGTCTATTTGTGGCAATGTGGAGATATAATTCATTATCTGTTTATGGTAATGTAATTTCTTTATAGTTAAGACTTTTCTGATAAAATTTTACTAAAACTTGGAACCTGGGCTAAAAGAATAGCCTTGAAACTTAATTTGTGAATGATTACCTAGAAAGACTCCAAGGAGACTGCAAGTGTGTTTGTCTCCAAAGGTTTGGTGTGATGAGGAACTTAGAGATGTCATTGCACTGTAAATCTGGAGATGCTGTATTTTATTTCCCTTGGAGATATGTATTAATATTTCAAAAATGAAGAATCCAGGATTTGTCCCTGTAAGTTTCCAAGGAGACCCTCAGAGGAACGGTAGGATGATCTGTATATGAGCACCCAGATACATATTTTTGGGTTCTTGCCTACAGGAGGCCCCCTACATATTGGATGATACTTAGTTCTTGTTTTACTATCAAGAGTTAAATAATAGTTATATATATGCAAAATAGAGTAATATCATAGAAAGTATGATCTATGTCTACACATATTAATATGGATGAATCTAAAATGCCTAATGTGGAGAAAGTCAGTAGAATGAGATGTATAGTACAATACCATTTGAGTGAATGTATTACTCAAGTCCAGGTGCTTAGGGTGGAGAAAAGAATAAGATCAGATCTTGGGGTAGTGGAGAAGCAGGGAATGAAAACAAAACAAAGTGAAGACATTTACTGATAATTAAAAATAATATTAGTATGTAATGATATCATTGTAGAATGGTCATTGAAAACCTTATTTTGTGAAATGCTGCAGCGTTATAGCTTCTGAAGCCGAAAAAAGAAAGTGAAAACTCTTATAGAGCCCATTGTCTACAAGAATTTTGCAGACCCTACACTTTCATTGTATAAAGGAATTCCTTTTCTTTTCCATAACTTCCATGTCAATGCAAAAGTGGCCATAGTTTCGAAGCTAACAGCTGTCTTGAATCAAAGAAACTTAAGAATCACATCCTAGAAGTGGTCTTAGAGGACTTTACTTCAGAGTGACAATATGGAGATCCAAGGTTTATAAAACTTACACATTGACTAGAATTAAAAAATCAAAATTCAAGAAAGAACAGTAATAATCAAGGTCCAAATTTTAATATTGAACTCAAGCTAGGCACCTTTTAAAATTGATGTAAAATCAAATTTGAATGGTTGGGGAAGATAGATGCAGAAGGAAGGAAGTGTTTAGGCAGTAAAATAAAGACCATGAAAGTTGGGAGAGCTATAAGGAACAGGGGGCAGGTGGATTATATACAGGATGGTGTCAAGAGTTGTAAGGTAAGATATCTGTGTAGCTCAAATGGGGAAAGGCAGAAGCAATATAAAAATATACTACCTATAAAAATAGATAATTTATTTTTATAAGTCCAAACTGAAGCCAATTTGAGTGAGGTCTCTTTTCCTTCCATCTGGATTGTTGATTTAGGAAACAACCAAATCATTGGAAGCTTCCAATAAGGGAGTTACTCCTTTTAAACTTCATAACCTCTAAACTCAGGGTGACTTCTTATGAGCATTACTGCCCACCTTGAGAAGTATTCTGTTCTTTACCAAAGTTTTCACAGGCTCCTCTGAGCCATTCTTGGATCCAGAACTTGTCCTTCAGCTTTGTCTTTGGCCTGTTAAGTCCAATTTTAGCAAAAATTGAACAGTTTACAAGAACCCTCTCACCAATAACATCCGTTCTATCTGACCTGACTTTACCAAGAATCTTAGATGTCTCTTTTGAGTGATTTTTCATTCAATGATCTCCTTGTGCTTATTGCCTAAAATCCCCAGCTGTCTTGGTTGTATCTGGAGTTGAGTCTAACCTCTCTCTTCTAATGTGATAATCTTTATACCCATTGAAGTAGTCCTAGATATAGTTCTGACATTTTGACCAATGTCAGAACAATGTTTTTTCTTTAACACTCTGAAATAAGGAGCCTCAATGATAAATGGTGATAATGCAAGGTGAAGGTAGGTGGCTTGGAATTGTAGAGGAAGTGATCCTGCTCACTCTATGCAAGAGATCTAAACAAATGCCTAAAAAATTCCCCCTCTTCAAGGACGTCAGTGATAGACATATGTTCAGTGACTGGAAGAAAATGCATATCATTTGAAGCACAAATCCAGTTGTATCTCTCCGGCCTCTGGAGGAGGACATAGACACAATGATTGGTAAGGGAAGGCACAGTTTCTTTATTCCTTCTCTAACAAGACAATTTGCCCTCAAAAGTCTCAGAGCATGGTGATTTTTGTCTCCCTATTTATAATGATAGTGGCCTCACCAGGGGCAGTGGATTTGAGGCAGTTGTGAAGAAGCCCCGCCACTTCAGCAATCTCCAGATGTGTCTTTGGGCTTTTCCTGCAGTGCTGTGGCATGTTGACAGGGAGCCTGAGCACAGCACAAAAGGATGGTTGAGACTGCCTTTTCTCTCTCCTTCCGCACATTTTGCCCCTCTGGGGGTCCCTTTTTCTCAGGTTCTGCTGGCCAAGCAAAGGACCCTGGCTTTCCACAAAGGCTGCATGCCTTCTGGAAAAATCCAAGTGCCTGCCATACTGCCCCCTCTCTGGAGGTGAAGAGAAAGGTAAACACTGCTGCCTACTGAGTCTGGTTTATGTGATTGATGCTGGGACTTCTAATTTCCAGGACAAACGATCCATTAGTGAAAATGGGCACACAGGAAACCTTAGTGCCAATGAGTTAAGTGCCCATCGTTGTACTCAGTGAACAGTCTGCTGATCTCAATTGCAGGCAATTAGCAGTGATTAGCAAGTGCGTGCTTGGTGGGTGGCACAATGAGAATCTTCCTACTGATGGGACAAACTCACAAACAACTCAGAGAGGTGTTGCCATGAAAATGCAACCAAAAAGCTCTATCGCTGTGCAGGAGTTTCTGACCAAATGAAGACTCTTGTGGATGTTTTAATTTCTCCTCTTAAACCTCTCATTAACTCTCAGACAATCCAGTAATATGCAGGGAGGGCCAGATACTTAGTGAGAACCAGATACTCTTCATGCATCCTGAGTTAGAGAAATTAGAACAAGAAGAAAACAAATCCCCACAAAATTGTGCAACCCTGGAGTGCACAGCTATTTCTTACTTATTTTGGTGTTTCATTCTGACCTACTATCTTGCCTTGAACCCAGGGGATCTCTGTAAATGCTGGTGAGAGTGAATTGAAATCAAGCCTCCTTTCTCAGTTATTCCTGATCATGTTAGCTTCTTATCTCTTTCATTATTTTATGTTTTGCTTTGCTTTTTTGGCTGTACTTTCTTTTTCTCTTCCCTTTTATAAAATCATTTTGTTTTTTGTTTCCGAGAGATAGTAGAAAGTTAATTATAAATTTCATTTCCCTGTTGACTTTTATTATAAGTTCATAGAAGTTTTCTCACCCAAATATTTGGGCTCAAAGGCATAGTGATAAACAACTAATATCCATTTCAAAGAAGTTCCTACTACTAGCAATAAACAATCAGTTGGCATTTATTCTTGAATATAGCAAGAAAATAATCAAGTGAACAATTAATTAGCATGTTCTTTAACCACCCACATATTAAAGCACATTATATAATTCTCATTTCCTTGGGAATTCTTACTAACTTTATGAGACCTATATGTCTAACTAATGAACTAAACTATACCAGGTATCCAGAAAAATTTGCTAACTAGAAGAACCTCATAGAGAAACTGTTTCCATAAATGCAGTCTATATCATTCTCTTCATAATAGCTTATGAAGGCAAGGGTCACTTCTTCATGTTTGTGAAATCCCTGGTGCCTAATAAAGTGCTGATGTGTGGCAGAGTTGAAAGAATAAATTAATTTTGCTCAGTGTAGAAGTAAAACAGAAAAAATGTTTTGTAAAAATCTAAGTAATAATAATTATTGTTTCCTTTCCTCGAAATTAATCGCTTAATTACTTTCAAGTCTCATTCAATTCTGTATATAGCTATATAACAGAAAACAGTGAATTATACCACCAAATTGTTAGAGAGTATGTTTTAATAAGGTTCATTTTACTGCTAAAAGGAGACTATTGCTCAATGTAATATTTGAATAGGCAGAGATACAACCTGCAAGTAAACCCTGTGTCTCAACATCCAGGGCCAAGTGAGAAAGTGACCTTAAGTGTGGCTAGCAAGATTCAGTGCCTAATGCATAGAACTAATTGTGACCTGACTCTCCTTACAATCCAGGCCAGATTATCCTTACTGACATGAAATACAATCTTACCTTTGTTTTAATTCTATCCTCACCAAACAGTCATCTGATTATGAATCTTGTTTTTGTGTTACTATTTTTAATTCAGGAAAGATGTACCAAGAGAAAATATATTTTTTAATTATTTGGAAAATCATCTTCTTACAGTAAATGTAGTTCTTAGCATTATGTTTTCTACATTAACTAGCTTTGAATATGCTCAATAGTAATTAGTTTTCTAGACACCAAATCATCCTGATTAAAGTGATTAAAATATGAATTATAACTTTGTGTATGTACAAAATTGCTGTTCTTACCCCCAAATTATCCATAATGGACTATCTTGCCTTTAAAAAATTATACCCAGTAACTCCTGAACACCATTTAATGCAACTCATTCATGCCTAGGCTGTGTCAAAGTCCAGGTTTGCCCCAACTTCCACAAAGCCCTGATTCTGAATAATCTGAGGCTAGACTAATGAGGATTAATTGTGTGTCATCTTTGATGTTCTTTTGACCTTTTCATATGAATGAATCACGTTAGCCCTCAGCCCTCTGACTGCTTTTTATACAAGTCTGCAAATTTCTAGTAATGAGATGCTAGAAACTGAACAAAGGGTGTTCCAGGGCTCCTCTTGTTGTGGACAATTAGCATCTCCCATCATTATCACCTTAATACCATTTAAATGTATGTAGACCAAAGATTTCTTTTTATGTGCTTTAGAGATGCCTTTTTAATTGGTGTATTTAATAATAATGATCAATTTTAATAAAGTCACTTTTTTACTTGTCCCCAATATCAGGAAGTGCTAAACTTGTAAAAAAATTTCATTATCATCAGAGATATATATTTTAATTTTCACTGATTTTAACTGCATATTTCAATTTTAGATAAACCTTATCATAAAAGAGTTTTAAATGCATTCAAATGAAGTCCAATTTTACTTTGCTACTTTGCCATTTTTAAATGCTCACTCATACAATGTCTAGTGATGTTGTGGAAAGTCCATTTTTCTTTGTGAAATATCATCACTATGCTCTACCTTTTCTAATCTATTCATATTTAAAAATCAAGTTAATGCTTATCTTTATTGAGGTTAGTAAAATTTAGGCTTAGACTTCTCTTCATAAAAATAGATTGAAATTTTCATTTTCTATTCTATGATTCTGGGTATTATTTAAAATCAATTAACTTTTTAAAAAAGTTTTATCAGCTTCATCGAGGTATAATTTACACCCAATCCATCTACTTATTTTAAGTGTACCATTTAATAAATCTTGACAAAAGTAATACAGCTATATAACTACCACTACAATTGGGACAGAGACCATTTCTCTCTATCCAGAAAGGTCCTGCTTCCTCCTTCTCTGTCAGTTCTTCACCCTTCCACTGCATTCTCATATCTTCTGTCACTGTATTTCCGTTAATTTTAACAGAAATACAGTGATAGAAGATATGAGAATTTACCAAATTTACCAAATTTGGTATTTACCAAAATTTGAAGTAAGAGGAAGCATAGAATAGATAGTTTTATTGTTATTGGAAAGTGGGAACCTGAAGCTCCAAGCCTCGGTTCTTGTGCCCCATGGAAACAAAATTTAGAGTCAGACATGAAAAGTTGAGCAAGAAAATTTTATTTCGAGTGAAGGTAAAGTGAAAGTAGTGTAGGACTCAAGCAGAGAACACTCAAGAAAGTGAGTAATTTCTGAACAGACAACAAAGGAAACAATGCTGCTTCCAAATTTATTGCTGTTTTTTAATGTTTGCCTTGAGAACTGGTTTCCACCTTTAGCAGTCTTTGCCAATCAGATGTCTGCCTTCCTCATGTTGGGCAGTTTTGGACTCTTAACTGGTCCTCTCTGCAACTGTCATGGCAACCATCCTATAGGGGGATGGGGGTGTCTAAAGTCAATCCTATGTTAAAGTGGTGCTGGGGTCAATGATCAGACACACTTTACCCTAGTGCACTGGTACTACTAAAGAAATTTTCCTTTTGATATACATTGAGAAACCTATGGTCATAAATCCTAACTGTACAATAACCTCAATAGACCCTGTCAGAAGTTAGCACATTGATCTTTCTTTGTTGATGTATTTCTTACTTGGTTCTTTGTGCTTCCACCTGTTTATTCTCAGAGTTAGTAGACCTATTGTTGTTCTACAGGTTACTTGATTGTTCATTAAAGGAAATCTGGAGAAACCCCATGACCCTGCTATGTTATTGGCTCACATTTCACTGTTCATTACTTACTATGACCTAACATTATGTCTGACTTTCTTCATTTAGTACAATGTTTTGAGATTCATCGTAGTTTATTCCTTCTTTATTGCTTGCTGAGAAATAGTCTATTTTGTGGATATATCATTGCTTGTTTTTTTATTCCCTGACTGATGGATATTTGGATTGTTTTCAGGTGTTAGGCATTGTTGAAAAGCAGCACATATGTAAGTCTATTTCTTGGTTCCCGAGAGAGGGCTTCAAAAATCTCTGGACATTTTTGAGTGATAGGGAGATCTTTGTCAATACTAATGATGTGACTCATAGGGGTGAGAGTATTGAAATTTAGATTGTGTCATGATGGTGTTGGTCATCAGGAAGGCCAAATGATTAGAAGGTTGAAATTTTTAGTTGCCTGATCTCCAGGAACAGAGATTGAGCGCAAGTTCATGGCCAATATTTAATCAATCTTGCCCATGTAGTGAGCCCTGGATAAAAACTCTAAACACTAAGGTTGGTGCAGCTTTCTGGTTTGTGTATACACTGATATTCCAGGAAGGTATTGCATACTGATGCACTGGGAGATGCATGGATGATCCTGTCTGGAATTTCCCCAGACCTTTGTGCATCTCTTTGACTGTTTCTAAGTTGTATCCTATCAAATAAACTATTCAGAAGTATAGAGATTTCAGTGAGTTCTGTTGAGTCCTTCTTATATATTAGTGCCAGAGTGGAAAACCTGTGCATTCATAGCCAGCCTGTCATAGAATGTTGGTGGACCCTGAGACTTGCAGCTTGCATCTAAAAGGAGGGCAATCTCGTGGAAGACTGAGCCCTTAAACTTATGGAGTCTGATGCCAACTTATGTGGTCAATGTCAAAAATGTATTTTAGAATACCCACCTGGGCAGAGATGAAGCTGATATTATGAATGAGGCTACTATGAAAATTCAAATATATGACATTCAGTGGACATGGTTTTATTTCTAGAAGTAGGATTACTGGGTTTTATGGTAACTTTATAAGAAAGTACGAAACTTTCTCAATAGTAACTATACTGTTTTGCATTTTCTTTAGCAATGTGTAAGGATTCTATTTGCTTTACAACCTTGACAATCTGTGACATTGTATTTTGAATTTTAGCTATTCACAGAGTTGTATACAGGTATCTCATTGTAGTTTTAAGTTTGCATTTCCCAAAATAAGTTTTTAAAATTCACTCTGATAGTTCCATGTGCTATTTAATCTATTACATATATATATATATGTAAATATATCTTTATATATTAAATTCATGAAGAGTTTCTATAAAATGTTTTAATTTCACATTTTTTCATTAAAGATGTATTTTTTAAAAAAGACTTTGTATTTAGGGAAGTTTTATGTTTATATCAAATTGAGAAGTTACATAAATTTTTCAGCTAGCTTCTTCCCTTTATCAACATCTCCCACCAGACTGTACCTTTGTTATAATTGATGAACCTACATTGATATTGCAATCACCAGAAATCTATAGTTTACATAAAATTCATTCTGGTTTGTACATTCTATGGGTTTGCGATAAATGTATAATTACATGTACAAAGAATACCATACAAATAGTAGTTTCACTTCCCTAAAAGTCCTCTGTGCTCTGCCTATTCATTCTACATCACTGGACTCCCAACCCACCACAACTATTGATCTTTTTACTGTCTCAGTAAGATTTGCCTTTTCTAGAATGTCATATAGCCACATACTACATAGCTTTTTGAAACTGGTTTCTTTCACTTGGCAATATGCATATAAGTTTTCTCCTTGTCCTTTCATGGCTTGATAACTCATTTCTTTTAGGCACTGAATAATATTCCGTGGTTCATTTATCCATTCATAATACTGAAAATCAACTTGGTTGCTTCTGTGTTTTTGTCAATGATGAATAAAGCTGATATACACCTGTATGCAGATGTTTGTATGGCTATATGTTTCACATTTCTTTGGATAAATACTGAAGAATGTGATTGCTGGATTAGATGGTAAGAGTTTCTTTAATTTCGTAAAAAAAAAAAAAAAAAAAAAAAAAAAAAAACAAAAACAAAAACAAAAAACTGTCCAAATGTCTTCCAAAGTGGTTGTGCTATTTTGAATTCCTTGCAGCAATGAATGAGAGTTCCTGTTGCTCTTCATCCTTCATCATGTTCTAAATTTGGACCATTCTAATACAATCATAGTAGTGTTTCATTGTTGTTTGAATTTGCTTTTCTTTGCTGACATATGATGTAAAGCATGTATTCATATGCTACTTACCATTTGTATACATATAACATATAATATACACATATAATATACATATAACTTTGGTGAGGTTTCTGTTAAAGTTCATGGCCCATTTTTAAATTGGGTTGCTTTGTTTTCTTTTTCTTGAATTTTAGAATTTGTCTATACTGGATAGCAGTTCTTTATCAGATAAGTATTTTGCAAATATTTTCTTCAAGTCTGTGGCCTGTCTTCTTATCCCCTTGACATTGTCTTTTGTAGAGAATTTTTTAATCTTAATGAATTTCAGGGTGTTAATTGTTTCTTACATGGATCATGCCCTTGGCATTGCATCTAAAATGTCATTGCCATACCCAGTGTCATCTAGGTTTTCTCTTATGCTATTTTATAGAAGTTTTATAGTTTTGCACTTTACATTTAGGTCTATGGTCCATTTTGAGTGAAAGGGTGTGAGATCTTTATCTAGATTCATTTTCCCTTCCATATGGTCTTCCCCTTGTCCCAGCACTATTTGTTGTTGAATGTTCTTTTCTCTGTTATTTGGCTTTGCTTCTTTGCCATATACCAGCTGACTGTATTTATGTGGGTCTATTCCTGAACTGTGTATTTTGTACCTTTGATCTTTTTGTTGATTTTTTCACCAAGTTTGCACTGCCTTATTGTGGTTTAATGGTGACTCTTGAATTAATAAAAAGTGTATTTCCTCCAACTTTGGCCTTCTCTTTCAATATTGTGTTGGCTATTCTGGGTGTTTTGTTCTTCCATATAAACTTCAGAATCAATTTTCTAATATATACAAAATAATTTACTGGGATTTCGATTGAGATTTCATTGACTATATTCAAAACCAAGACATTCACTAGGAAAATTCTGGGGAAATCACAGACGAAGAAGCATTTGATAGAAAATTTACTAGAGCTGGATGTAGAAAAAAGGGGCAAGTAGAAATAGATTGCTGAAGTAGATGTGAAAGCTTTATCATTTTGTTAACTCAAAGAATTCAAATTAGTAATTCATTTTAATTCACACTACAATTAAATTAAGTTTATTTAAACTTATTAAATAAATCAATACTCTCTAACTAGTTTGTTGTATGAATTATGTGGCAGTTCAAATTTTGAGAGAGAAATAAATCAGGAAGGCCATAATCCTTGAGACAGATTCTCTAATGGAGATGCAAGCAAAATATTAAAATAAGCAGCAGGAAAAGTAGCAGCTGAAAATTGTCTTTGAAGCTAACTTCGCATATTCATTTCATCTCCAAATGGGCATCCCATAGCATAATGAACAAGAGGTGGCAGAAGGAAGGCAGGGTAGGTAGGGTTTAGAGAGAGATCCAGATGGTTTTGGTACTAATATATTTTATAAATTTGGGCAAGATAGTCAATTTTATCACCTATAAAATGGGTTAATAATAATCTACCTGATAAAGTTATAATGTAGTCTAGAAACACGTATTGTGTGGGTTGAGATTTATGTTAAAGTGCTTAAAGAGAGTTTAGAACATGTGCTAAACTTTTTTTGGGTATTTTCCTCAAAATTATAATTCTATATTATACAAAAATATACACATATATAAACAAATGTATTCATTCTTAAAATAGGTATTACAGTATAGATAATTTATACGTGTGTTTTAAATTATATATAGGGCCATACATGTTTATGAATAACTTATAAATTTATAAAAATTGAGATATTTAGGAAAATATAGAAAAATAATAAAAAATAAGAATTGTATTCTTTCAACCTAGAAATAATTATTATTAATATATTGGCATATTAGTCTGTCCTTTATGCATATAAATAAACAAAGATTTGTTTTACAAACTGTATTTGTATTACATATTCTATTTAGAATGTATCCTGCTTTATTCACTTAACATTGTAAAATGAAAACTTTACATAGTTTCTTTTTATGTTTCATGAAAACTCTGATGGTGGCTCTCTGATAGTGCCAGAGACCTAACTTGGTTCTCTGATGGTGCCAGAGAACTAACTTGTCTGAAACAGATGGGAGAAGTTTCTTTAATGCTAATTACAGTACAAATGATACTGGGAAAATTGGTTCATTTTTTGACTTCCTGTTAAGCTGATACTTTTTAAAGTAGGGAATGGTTTTTCAAACCAAACTCTGATCTGAGGGCTCTACCTTAAACTTGGATGTTTGCCCTTGCTATAATTTAGTTCTGACATTTCTAAAGTTATCACTGCTTAGGACAGCAACAGTTCTAGAAATATAAATATGGACACTCATTAGAGAAGGGAGTTTGTTTGGCCAAGGTTTCTTGAATGTCATAGCTGGAAACAAAACAAAACTAGTTGAAATAGTAACCTCGTAAATTTTTCCTAATTAAAAAGAGAATTTGATATTCATATTTTCAAATTGGGCATCTATCATGTGCAATTGTGCAACATGGTCATAATAGCCTAAAACAAGTCCTTTTCCCAGGAAGCTCACAATCTACCATGTGTGGCAAGATGCAGAAAGAGGATTACAGTGGAGGTGATGCCTTCGGGTTTGTGGTTCACTTAGGAAATAACATCAAAAGGAAACCATAGTCTATGATGACTTTGGAAATATTTTAATGTTTTTTAGGATTAGAAATTGAATATCAAGAGTTTTAAGCTTCATTTTAACAATGGAACAGTTTCTATTATTTTAAATTTTCCTTTGTTTTATTTTATAAATGCATGTATTTAAGAAGAAATTTCATTATAAAACAGAACCTTTACTCATGACAAGATTTTAGAGAGGAGGAAAATGGCCAATGAACCCTAATTAGTGGTTAAGTTATTATAATAAAATGAAGACAAATTGCTCTCATGCTTTAAAATAATTATAAAGCTGACTCACTGCTGTACTGAAATGCTGAGCCTAAGTATTGCTAGGTCTTTTTGTTCTAATTGAATTTTATTTATTTTCAATATCTTTCGAGGAGACTGAGAACTGATCACAAAAAATGGTCCATTATGCAGCAACATCATCTGAAACTTTGCAAAACAAAGTGATTCTTGATATAGCAGAAATCCATATGATACCCAGGCTTTCTTCAATAAACTCATAAACAATGGCAGCAATGACATCTTTAAATTGCTTTCTCAAATGCATCTCAGCTGCCGTTCCAGTGAACACACGTTTTACCACCAAGTGTGTAATAACCGGGGAAAGTGTTTCCAGGAGGCAGAACAGCTTCATCAAAACTCAATTCGGAAAACAAAACAAGATGAAAAGAACCCAAAACTCTACAAACTCAAATCTAATGAATTAGGGAAGGGAGTTTGTTGGGCCAATGTCTTTTGAATGTCATAACTGAAACAAAACAAAATTAAAGTAGCCTCATTAATTTTCATAAACTAAAGATGAGAATTGTGAGGTTTATACTTTTATTTAAATTGATTGCCTAACATGTACAATTTACTCTGCAGCAGGGGCAAAAGAAAGCATCAAACACAAGTCCTGTTCCAAAGAAACTCACAAAGTACCATGTGTGACAAGCTACAGATGATTCCTTTGATAAGGATGAGACAACTGAGGAAATACTATGTACTGATTTTATTGAGTACACTATAAACAAATATGACCAATATTCTGCATGCACTCTTTCTGATTCTTGATTTAGAAGAGTAAATTGGCTTAATACCCATTGTTATCTATAGTGTTAACTGAAAGTCCTTTATTTAAGCCATTATTTGAAAGTACTTGGAACTGATAAGTTTAGGTTGGGCTTGCCAGAGGTTGCCAGAGTCGAAACATTAAATACAATTTGTCATGGATATGGAACAATCAGAGAAGTTTCTTCTTGTAAACAATGGAAATGGCGGTACATCCAGTGCATACCAACTGGATGTCAGCTATCATTGTCTCATGTTTGTGAGGTTTGTGTTGAGGTTGCAAATATTCTGGAGAATTAGACTACATTTATGAAAGGCAAAATAAACCTCTCTTTGGCACACTGAGGAGCAGTCACAGGTGCTGGTGACTACATCTTTGCCAGGCCTTGGATATCTTTTATTTATGTAGGAAACACTTATTAAATGTCTTTACTATGTAATTTTATGAGTTCATCTATTAAACTGTTTCCACTATGTAGTCAGTTTAAATAAATGAGAGAGAAAGAAATTGGGGCCATCTAAATTGGTCTTTTATTTTACAAATAAGGAAACTGAGTCTCAGGCTGATGAATTAACAAATCTTTATTGGGCATTTACTAGGCTTTGCTGAGGATAGTGTGGTGAATACACAAAACATAAAAACCATCTTCTCATACAGTATACATTTAAGAGCAGAAAGAGAAAACAAATAAGAAAACAAGATACTTTTACACAGTAATGGGAGTTAAAAAATAAGATAGCGGGAGAAGGTTGAGTGACCATGGTTGAGGACTGGTCACTTTGGAGTTGGTGTTTAAGGAAGGCCACTTGAAGAGGTGACATTAAACTGACTTGAATGAAGAAGAGAAGCCAAACTTATGAAGATATGGGGCAGACCATTTCAAATGAAGAAATAGCAGGTATAGCAATTAAAGTTTGGCATATATAAAAAGAAATATTGGTCCTGTGTGTCATGAAGAAGCATATTTACCAGATGAGATTGAAGAGTTGGGAGAGGCAAGACAATGGAAAGCTTTTAGGTCTTGATGAGTTGATTTTTTTCTAACTTCTATGGAAACATTTTAATATTTATGCTCAATTTATCACATATTATAATTGCATGTATATACACACATATACATAGTATGAGAATGATATGATTGGATAGATAGAGAAATGTACTGTTAGGTGATTTTGTTGTATAAACATCATAGAGTACACTTACACAAGTTAACATGGGTATGAAGTCACTAAGCATTATAATATTATGAGCCCTCTGTTATACATGTGGTCCGTATCCAAAATGTCATTATATTGCACTAGACTAGTCAGGTGAATGGGCATGACGTGGACTATATTGATGGTTGTGGATTTGAGAGGAGGAGTGTCATAGGATATATTTTGAAGATAGAGTCAACACAAAATACAATGGGTTGATATCAAGGATGAGGGAAAGAGGTAAATCAAATTGTTTTTTGCTTGATTTTCTAAGTTTGTAGTAATGCTGGTAAACTGAGATTGGTAATTTGGGGAAAAAAATAGATGGATTGGAAAGAAGCCTGGAATTCCCTTCTGCACACATGAACCATGAGATGCCTGCTAGATATCTTCATGGAGCTATCCACTAGGCTACTGGGCTATGAAT
The DNA here is from genome assembly GCF_902686445.1 of Sciurus carolinensis. Taxonomy (NCBI): domain Eukaryota; kingdom Metazoa; phylum Chordata; class Mammalia; order Rodentia; family Sciuridae; genus Sciurus; species Sciurus carolinensis. Next base: position 87,263,584 of record NC_062222.1, read on the forward strand.
GTGGGCCTGAATGAGAGGTCGGGGTAGAGAAAGAAGTGTAAGAATTATCTGCATGTTGATGGTACTTGAAGCCATGGGATAAGACAGGTTTTTAAAAATTTCTTTTAGATATACATGATAGTAAAGTGCATTTTGACATATTATACATACATGGAATGTAACTTATTCTAATTAGGATCCCATTCTTGTAGTTGTACATGATGTGGGGTTTCACTGGTCATGTATTCATATGTAAACATAGGAAAGTTATGTCCGATTCATTCTACTGTCTTTCCTATTTCCATCTTCCTTCCTTTCCTTTCATTCCCCTTTGTCTAATCCAAAGAATTTATATTCCCCTACCCCATTGTGTGTTAAGATAGTTTTTCTTGAGGGAAAATAGAGAAAGAGGCTGAGGATTATATCCTGGGGCCTTCCAAAATTAAGATTCATGAGCTGAGTAAATAGACAGGAATAAAAACTGAGAAGTGATAGTCACAGAGACAGAAGACCAGGTGAAGTGATGTTAAGGAAGCCAGGAGGTCCATAGGGAATTAGTTGCTGAGTTGACACTAAATTCCAGCTTATCCAATTCTTGGACAAATCCTGTATATAAAGGCATGATGCATGCTGCTCTTTTTTCTAATTCTTGTTGGTAGCTTATTTATTACTTCAGAATAAAAAGTTGAAAGCTGGGTCAATACATGACCAAATCTTCAACTTAATCTCTTGCCTGGTCCCTTTGCTTGACAGTGCCTGTTTGATTTTGTTTAGGTGATATTTTGTTCTTATTTTTCTCATGTATTTGAAACTACAGATTTCTAGAATTTAGAATGTCTTTTGGTCTGTTTTTGATGTGCTGGATAATAGTTAGGCTGATGATGGTCTAAATAAGATGTTGTTATTATTTTTTTCTGGTACATGTCCTTCCCACTGTAATTATCTTCTTAATAGTATTTTGCAGAATACAGTAGTTACCTATTTCAGTCTGTCTCTTTGACATCCAGACTCAAACCCCCTGTGATAGTTTTATATATCTCTGCCCTTTACTTGTTCCATCGATTGTCATATCTCATTGCTTCACTTTAAATTTGCAGCTTTTTCTTTCTCCCTCCACCACTGCTCTAGTCTTTACCTGAATGATTCTCTTTGTTGAAGCACTTTGACTGTAAGCAGTCCATCTGTTCCATTTTTGCCTCTGCCACTCACTGTTGAAATGATCCTTTCTATGCTTCTGGCATTTCCATTCTTACTCTTAAATCTCATAGGGGCTTCCCATTCTCTCAAGTGTCAAGTTCACAGTTCTTGCCTACGTCAGGTGTTCAAGTTCTGAATGGTTTTGTTTTCCATATCTGATACGTCTGACCTTTTTTCATTTCTTTTCAGAAATCTCTTCTTCACAATTGTTTCAATTATTCCTGTAAGCAGAGCCTTTCTTTTCAAGAACCATTGAACATATAAGGAACACATGACATTTTGGAATAATTTCTTGCTGGCATATAGTTCAAGTATTCATGATAAATGTTTAAACTATTGAATGCTTATGTAGCAAAGTCAATAAGCAACACATAGTTATTTTATCTTACATACATCTAAAACTTAACTTTTCTAAGCTCAAAAGGAACCTGTGGAAAATGATCTAATGATTACCTTCAGGGAGGTACAAAGAAAAGACTTGCAAAAGTGTAGGGCTCTGGATTGAACCAGTAGGGTAAAAGGAAAAATGTCCTCTGTACAAAATGCCTATTTTTACTTCAAACTTTCATTTCGTAGTAGACGGTATTAATGTATAGGCAGCAGGATGCTCCATGTAAAAAAGGGAATTGAGTTAGTAAGCACCAGTTGCCATGTGAGCACAGACCTGTTTGTGTCACAGATCTTGGCAAAGATCAAACCTGAGATCAAAGGCTTTGATAAAATATGACTGAGCTTAGCAGCTCATAACCTCTTCCCACCGCCATAGGGAGTAGTTTGTGACTGTCTACTGCCTGAGGTGTGCCTCTAACAGGAAGTCCACATAAGAGCCACTGGCTGGCACTGAGGTCAGCCTGGATGGTAATCAGGATGATCAGGCCTGATAGAAGAGTTGAGGTGCCAGGTTCCAGCAGGAGTTAACATAACAGATACCAAGGTATTAAAGCAGCCCCGCTTGCTGTGATCTCAGACAGATGTGACAGCAGCTGGAGAAAGCTGCAGGAGCAAAACAAGCAGCAGTAGCTTCAAAGACAGCTGAAAGATTCCAGCTTCAGGTCAATGATATTTGGGAAACCCTCAGAGGGGAGTGAGACTGGGCATCTATTTTTCTGTATCTGCCACTATTTTCAAAGGGCTTAATGTGAGCCTACACTGACTATTGCTTATGTTGATACACACCCTTTAAACCCACTGCTAAAATTGTGTTTTTATGTGGACGTAGCACAGATAATACAGAAATGGCATTCGCCATAAACATTTATGGAAAGAAGGAAAATGAGGGGAAATTGATTATTGAAATTAGAGGGCTAAAGTTTCCATGAAATTTCCAACTGAGAGGTACTCATTAGAGCGAGATGGGTATTGTGAGTAGCACCACTTGAGGAGGAGATACTTCTCTCTGTCCATCTTTTTGCCTGGATACTTGCTAGCCTGAAATTTATACTCTTACATATTCATTCCCAAGTGTCATGAATCTTTTCAGACTTTAAGACTTTCTTATCAAAATATAAATAGCTTTTGTGATAAAATATGCCTTAACTACATGTTTGGCTTGTGCTTGAATTGACAACTAGTTAAGAGCAGAGCCATTTGGGAAAGGGACAAAGACCAGATATCTGGGTAAGTACACTCTAGATTTCAGGGAAAAATACTGACTTCAGTCAAAAGAGTTAGAAGCAGCTGCTTTCATCTATTCTTATAATTCCTGATAGAACTAGCACTGCCAAAAAGGATCTCACTTAATATCACTATATAAAAAGGCAAGCAACCCTATTTCAAATAGCACATTTGATACTTTCATAGAAATATTTGTGCTCTAATACAAAGTCCAATCCATATAAGCAAAGGTACATATTTATGCTGAGGTATACATGCAAATGTGCGAATGGTGTGCCTGTGTGTTAGTGTGTGTGTGTGTGTGTGTGTGTGTGTGTGTGAGTGTGAGAGAGAGAGAATTTGATAATATATATAGTGAAGGAAAAAAGTTCAGAGGTATTACTGTGAGTTTGTTAGTGCTGACCAGTAATTTAGCTCAGATACAGAATTTCAAATGATATTAGATTACTTCTCAGGAAATGTAGTATCCATGTCTCCAATGACATGGTAAACTATGCATCTGGTCTTATTTATCAGTCTTACCCTTACCATGATATAGTTGTAGAAAAAAATTTTGATTTTCAAAAGGGATGATAGGATCCGACTCCATTTCTAGATGTGTCTGTGAAGCAACATCAGAGAATCTGGCTGGATGTCACTATCATATTTTCTATAAAGGCTGTACGAGAGCCTGGCAAGGTACAGGAATTAATGTGCAGTACAAATTCAAGTTTCAAATAATTAGCCTCCTGTGGAGCAATTTTCCACATTTAGAAAATATCCGAGTATTATTCTCATTAGTCAATGAAGGCCAATTGACTGAGACTTTGAATAGCTTGGAAAACTCCCTTCAGAAATGAAATGAGGAAACTGAGAAATGAATAATTTTATCAATTGTTTTGGTACATGTTCGTGATACAGTGCTTCAGGGAATATTTAAATCTAGACCTCCTTTGAATTTTGGTTGTTCTGCGACCCCTTCAGTTGTTCCCTGATTGTTTTGACTTAATCATATGTTTGACTAGCCCAATTTAGATTTTGTTTAGCAAACAACCCAGACTGAGTTTTTGTCTGACTTCAGTCTGAATTTTCTCATTGTTTGTAATGAACTAGGTGATCTGGACTGTATTCAAGAATTAGTTTATGAGCATATTTGATCAGTACTTTTGTAATTCAAAAGAGGTTGCATGGTACTTGGTGACCCATCCAAGTGTAAATTCCAGTTCCATTACTTACCAGCTGTGTGATACTGGGTCAGTTGTATAATTTTGCTAATTCTTGGTTTCCTCATCTATAAAACAGATATATTGCTTCAAGAATCTGGGGTGAGCATGAAATGGAAAATTGCATGTGATATTCTTAGTTACCAACATTTTTAGATTTACTGGGTGATGGGACATTAGAAATATAAAGCAAGCCACGTATCTAATATTAAATTTTCCAGTAGACATGTTAAAAAAGTAAAACAAAAACCCATGAAATCAATTTTAATAATGCATTATAAGTAGTCTATTATGTCTAAATGTTATTTCCACACATAAAAAATACAGAAGGTATTAATGAGGTTGTTTGCATGTTTTTAGCATACTAAATCTTCAAAGTTCAGTACATGATCTATACTTATTGCACACTTTACTGGAATGGATAAAAGTGAAAAGTAGTCCTGGGAAAACAATAAACAAATTATTGAAAAATTTTACCCTACTTCAGTTTATAAATTTGAATTATAATTAAATCAGTTAAAAGTTTAGCTATTTAGTGATACTAGCTGCATTTCACCTACTTCATGGCCAAATGTGTCTCATGAGTATGATATTGGGGATAGCAGGGCTAAAGAGACAGGAATTAAGGAAATAAGTGCTCAAAGCCTAAAAACTTTTAGCTTCTGGCCACTTAGGGTCATTAAAAACCTTAGTGGCCCACTTGCCTCTGTTCTACCCTCCCCTACTCATGGGACAGAGAAGAGCGGCCAATAAGTGATTATCTCTTGATAATCACTTGGGTTTACTAAATATTGGAAGGGATGTCAAGATAAGTTGAACTTTATGGCAGTATTTGTCGTCCAGGCCAAACTTCCTGCTCTGACAACTTCTATCAAGGACATTAGTGACATAGGCATGGTGGTGTGTAACCCTTGACCTAAGTGTGTATGGAGGGCCACAGCAGAGACAGAACCATGAGGACTGAAGTCAGTCCTGGCATCAACACATGTCAGGATGTTACTAGGACTTATTTCTTGCATGTGGGAAGCCAAGCTGAGTTGCAGTGGGTCAGGCTGTGAAACGGGAGTTCTTACAATTCAGGGCAGATTCACCGCAGTGCGGCGATTGTAGTGGCAGCCGTGAAATAGACTCTGCTACTTAGGAAATCCTTCTACCACTGAGTGTGGAGGGGAATACAAATACGCTATGAGCACAGTCCCTGCTACCCTAGGCTTACATGTAATCTACTTGAGAGAAATAGGAAAAATAAGAAAAAAGGAAAGATTTTAATTATGTATGAGATAAATGTCCATAGTAGCATTAAAAAATGGCAAAAAATCCCAGAATACTACTAATTACTAAATTAATGACATCAATAGTAAGGAATGTTGGATTTTTACCTTAAAAAAGAAGATCACTATGGGTTAGTTTCATCTGAAAATGCAGACAAACTGAGTTGAGTTTTGAAGGATTTTTTCTGCAGTCAACATAACAGATGGAATAAAAGCACAAGGTCAGAACTATATACGATTTGTTTGCTAGCACAGAGAATTCAGAAGTGAGTAGTTGGAGTCAAGAAAATGTGCAGAGGTTTGTTCAAGGTGCTTTATTTTCTCTTGACAATGGAAAGTCCTTTAATATATGGAGTGTGAGTAATGGTATCAAAGTTTTAAGAAGGTTGATAGGAATAAAATTGTTAGAATGACATACTAGTACAGAATTTCATAGTTTTCTGAGTTACTTGAATGTATTATTTTCTTCAATCTTTAATAATAGCTGTGTGAGAAAGACATGGAAGTCTAATTATCTCCACTTTGAGATAAACTGAGGATCAAACAGTTAAGCCACCTGTCCAATTTAGTGATTGATCCCTGGAACTAGAATCGAGGTGTTCTCATATTCACTCTAGGGCAGTTTCTATTCTATTTCAGTTTTGGAATTATATCTTCTTAAAAATGATGACATGTTTCTGGATGATTCATATACTCTTTGCTCTACTTGGAATGACATTGAAACGTATTATTTGACTTGGACTAGCCTCGGCAATGTTGTCAAGATGCAAAGTTAGCCATTGGTGTTCTCCGTTCTTTCAGTTTCCCTCTTTTTTCTCTTGGCAAACACAAGGTCCAGGTGTCCTCATGAGATAACCAGCCTGGTTAGGACCTTCGACTCTTAAACCATCTTGCCTACTTAAAATATGTCTCTTGCTCATTCTTTCTGGAAGTGCCTGATAGTTTGTAGCACAAAGTATTTAACTGCTGATTGATGTTAACTTTGCTAGTATTTCAATCAGTTAGCTCGTGCTTTCCTTCACAAACAATGCTTAACTTTTTGAAGCTGAGGATTAGAACTTTACCACTTCAGGTTGTGAGGTCTGAGTTAGTACTGCTATCCCTCTGCCCCTGTCTGCGCCTCTGCTCACACCACTCGCTGAATTCTAGTCAAGTGTTAGCTTTGCTCATGCTCTGTTTAAGAAGCTTTACGCACATTGATTTCTAACTTGCTCATTGTCCTGCAAGTTGGCTCTACCAGCTGATACTCATCTGAGTTCAAAGTCCTGGCTTTCCTCCTTTATCAGGTTGCTCAAAGAAATTTCCAAGTGATGACTGCTCCAGGATCTTCTCTGCCTGATTGTTTTAACCCAAGGGGTAACAACCCAATTGTCAATTCCTACTGCCAATTTCTAGAACCATGTTCAGAGCTGCCAACTTCTCATGTGGCCTCATCGACTATTCTTGAAGGTTTTTTCCATCTATAGCCAATATCCTTTGATGATATAGACAAAAGAACTTTCAACCCCCTCCAGTGTTCATAATGTTCCAATCCCACTGCTGGTGAACTGATGAGACCATTGTTAGCCAAGTTCATCTGTGTCGTTGCTTGGATAGTAATGTTGGCCACCTGCCAAGGTTTCATCTGTGGTTTTGCTTCTACTCTGGGTCCACCACTTAAGTTCCCTGTCCTCTTTTCCCTTTGCCTTCCATCGGCACACATTGAAATAGATTTGCAGTATTGTTGCTTTAGGTTGTATTTCTACCACTACAATCAAGAATAGATTTATATTTCTAATAACAACTTCCATATACTTCAAAAGTATCTGAATCTCACTCCAAGCATGTTTTGTTTAGCTCGTAAGGTATTATTCATTGATTTTAAAAGACTTCATTATTTTTTTTTTGCTTTTCTTGCATTTTTTCTTTTTTCCTTTTCTTTCTTTCTTCTTCTTCTTATTTTTTTTTTTTTTTTTATGGTGCTGGGGATCAAACCCAGGGCCTCAAGTATGCAAGGAAAGACCTCTAACACTAAGCCACATCCCCAGATTTTTTGCTTCTCTTGAAAAGTTGATTTTATAAGGCTCACATTTCCAAATGGTAACATTTCATTAGAAGTGAGTATTGTTAGTCTGCTGTCACTGTGACAAAATGTCTGAGATAATCAAATTAAAAAGAGGAATTTAAAAATTTTTTGGCTTACAATTTCACTTTGCCCCCTTGCTTTTGGGCCTGTGGCAAGGCAGACACTATGATGGAAATACATGTTTGAGGAAGCTACTCATCTCACGGTGTTTAGGAAACAAAGGGAGAGAAATAGGAAGGAACTGGAGTCCCAATGTCCCCTCCAAGAGCTTATCCCCAGTGACCTAACTTCCTTGCAGTAGACCCCACCAATAGGTTGTACTACTTCCCAATGGTACCATGGGCTAGGGACTAAGCCTTTAACACATTGCCTTTGGGAACAATCTAGAACCAAATAAGAGCAAGTATTGATCTTCCCTTTTCTCTGACTTATCAAAACTTCCATTACTCACACAATATATGCATTGCTAGTTATGAGGTATACTTCACCCACTTTCATTTTTGTGACTTATGCATTTGAAATCTAACCTTTCTTCCTGGACTCGTATTTATGTAGTGAAAAGAACATTTGGAATCCTATAGTTGGTATTCAAATTTTGGTTATGCTCCTTATTAGCTGGGAGCCTTGGCAATTATTTATTTTTTTATAGTTCAGTTAGGGTCTTTAATACAATGCCTGGTATGTAGAAAGTATCATTGATCACATTTGATCAAGGATTTTATTACTGCTATTACTGTAACTATGTTACAACTACTGTCACTATACTATTGTGATTGGGTTGCATTCTCCAAATCCTCCTACCTAGAGAACCATGCTGATGATTCTCAATGCTCTGTTATTTAGAGCATGTAAAGCACCAAGTTATTGACTCTTGTTGGGCTCAGCAGAGCTGTTGTCCTGGTCATCCTCTAACTTAAAGTAACTGATACAAACAGTTACTGAGCTCTAAATACATGACCTCAAATGTACTGTTGGCACTTGTCCTGTTCCATCCTAGTTCTATATGACCATAGGGAATCCTACACATATCAGAATTCTCAGCTGTGAACAGCTTATCAAGACCTCTCTGACTTTGAGTTCAACTCATATTCAGGTTTAAGAACATTTTTGCTTGCACATTTTCTCACAAGGCATATTGCACATGCAGGGAGTTATTTGATCCTGTATTTTCAAAGGCAACCTTCAAAATTATCATTCATAGCTATAGTTTCTCAATTTTACAATGGAGCTTATAGTATCTTTACTCTTGGTGTGAACCACATGGTGTCAGCTGCTCTCTTCAAGGCTGAAGGACTTTTTCTCCAGTTCCCATGAATGCTACTGTGACCAAAAGACCTGACAAGAACAATTAGAAAAATTTATTTGGTACTCATGGTTTCAGAGGTCTCAGTCCATAAACAGTCAGCTCCATTGCTCTGGGCCTGAGGCAAGGCAGAACATCATAGCAGAAGAAGTGGTGAAGGAAAGCTATTCAATTCACTGTACAAGGAAGCAGTGAGAGAGATTTGCTAAACAAAAACAAAGTATATACCCCAAAGGCATGCACTTAGGGACTCACCTCTTTCAGCCACATTTCACCTACCTACAGTAACCACAGGGTTAATCCCTATCAGGGGATTAAGGTAGTGATTAGGTTAAGACTCTCATAACCCAATCATTTAACCTCTAAATTTTCTTGCATTGTCTTACACACGAGCTTTTGAGGAATCCCTCATATCTAAACCATAACATTAGCAAATGACTCAAATAAATTAGAGCCATAGATAATACCTACTCTAAATAAATGAGATTCTAATATATACTCATCACAGTGCATCTACATATATTTATAGTCAATGTGTATTTGTTTTGCATTTATTGATGAAACCATAATAATAATAATAATGAAAAAAGTAGGACTGTAAACATAAAGTGAACTTTTTATGTGTATATTTGAATCATTTTAGTAAAACCTTTAGGGAAATATGCTCAGCATATTTTGTTCCCTAACATTCATATTAAATGTGTGTTCTAGAAAACACAGTGACAATGGCTGTTTTTCGCCTTACTTATCTTTCAAGGTCAATTTACTTTCCATGAAGGAATTACTTCTTGCTTGAAAAATTTGAACTTTCTTCAGCCCAGATAGACACTAAGTATGGCTAATAGAGTATTAGTTTTAGTTTCTTAATAAAAAATAGTTTTATATATAATAATGTTTTTCTTAATAGGATATAATGAGTAACTTGGTGGACTGTTAGCAAAATTTCATTAGAGTAGTATTAGTTTTGTGAGAAGGGAATACGCCACTTATTTGAATAACACCCAGGTTATATTTCCTGGAAATGTGGGCTTTATTATACGTGGCATTATTTGAAATAATTATGTATATACAATGTTGCAAATGGGAATTAAGTTCCAAGGAAAACTTAGTTTTATTATATCATAAAATAAAATGATAGAATTTTACTTTCTCATACACTGTGATAATTACCTCATACTTACTTTCTCTTCAAGCTTTGAATTCCATCCCTTCCCTTTAACTCTGAACTACTTCATCTCCCCCTGCCCCTGCAAAATTTCTAACATAGCTATCTGTTAACACATACTCTGACTTTCCTCTTATGGGTTCAGTGAAATCTCTCTGCTATTGCATATGGCCAGATTCTCTGCTTAGGCACAAGATTCCATAATCTCTTGCCTACAAGAGATTTATTTAATCTTTGTTCCTGTGTTCATTCTTGTTTCTTCTCTTCCTCCACTTTCTCTCTCCTCTCAGCTAACCTCTCTCACCATGTTATAACCATTAGTACACAAACTTGCTCTTGTTTTCCACTAAGAAGTCCTCTCTAGTACATTCATTCTCAACCTTTCTTAAAAAAACAAAAACAAAAACAAAAAACACAACATCTTTATTTTGTTTATTTAGTGTTATGTGGTGCTGGTAATCAAACCCAGTGCCTCACACATGCTAGGCAAGTGCTCTACCACTGAGCCACAACCCCAGCCCTGTCCTCAACCTTCTCTTGAACACTCAGCCTTTATTGGAGCTTCAATAGATATCTAAAACATCATATGTTAAATTGATCTCTTAATTTCCATCTCATTACTTTTCCTTCTGTGTCTAATCAGTCTCAGTAAATGGTATCACCATTTATCCGAAACTTAGAAACAAACCTTCCTCCCCGCATCACTGCCTTTCTTCTTGTAATTCTTATTCTATCAGCAAGTCCTGTTAATTCTCTTTTCAAAAGGAATACTAACCCCACCACCTTCTCACAATGTTTCATCACTGTTAAGTCAGAACTATTCTCCTACATTTAGACTTTTCCAAAAGCCACCACTTTTACCCCCACTTCATTCAAGTGCAGCATAGTAGCTATAGTGATTTTCTTTTAAACATGAATTAGCTCAAGTGGTTTCTTTACATTTTGTTCAGAATGGTCTCAAATCCTTTGCTGATGTGAACCTTGTTCACATCACTCTTCCACCTGCTCATTCTGTTTTACCTTTTAGCGTCTCCATCCTAAAGCCCCGCAAATGGATTCTTCTTGCCAGGTACACCTCCTGTGCCCTCTGCCTGGAGTATTTCCTCCCCCACATCTTCACTCATTGACATCATTCACATCTCTGCTACGAACTAAATAATGGTCCTTCCTAAACTGGTATGTTGAAGTTCTTAATCTCCAGTGTTTGCTGTTTTGAAAAAGAACTTTGGGAGATAAATAGAGATAAACAGACCTTGAGGGTGGGACCCTCGTGATGGAGCTAGTATTTTTTTTAAGAAGAGATACCAGTTTGCTTTCTTTCTCCCCATCATGTGAGGACACTGCAAGTCAGGAAGAGAACCCTTAACCAGAAAAAGATTGTGCTACCACCATGATTTTGGAATTCCAGTCTCTAGAACTGTGAGGAAGTGAATTTCTGCTGTGCAAGTCACTCAGTATATGGTATGTTGTTATGATAGTCTGAACTACTAAGAGTCTCTGCTATCTTTCTCTTACAGGTCTTTCCTGACCTATATCTAAAAGAATCTTTCCTACTCCATCTTTATTTTCTAGGCCCATATCCTTACTTTGTTTCATTCTTTGTACCCGTTCTCTGAAAATGATATATCGTCTATTGTCTACCTTTATTCTTTGTGCCACCACTAAAGCAGAAGTTCTGAGAGAGCCAGGACTGCCTCTTGATCAATGTTCTCTCTTAGTATCTAAAACAGTGCTGGTCACATGGTGAATCTCAATAAGTATTTACTGAATGAATGAAAGTCTGAAAGAGAAACATGTTACACTTAGACTTGGGTGAGAACAAAAGTAAGGGGAGTCAGATTGAGGCAGATCTGTAACCACAGAGATTCCAACAAGAAGGCAGTAGATGTAAATGGAGATCAGAAGAGTGGGAGGATATTTACAAGGAATAAGAGTAAAGGCTTTAGGTTATATTTTAGTTGGGTTTTGCATCCAACCAAAGGAATAAGAAAAGGAGTACATATGATGAAGAACTCAGTTGTGAGCTCAGTGAGAAACAGTGCATGAGCAATTTGCCTGAGTAGTGGAGTAGAGAAGGTCTCTTTGGAGTCAGGAACATTCATAAAGGAATTACTAAATTAAGTTGAATAGTTATGTGTTTTTTCTTGGTAAGATGCTGTTTAGATAAGTCTTAAAAATACATAGAACCATATACCATATTAATATTTCAGTAAAGAAACATAATAATTTAATTCTAATTTTTCTGTTATGTCCATTGTCAAGAGTGAGGTGTCAATTGAGAATGAAACCTTTTATACCTGAAGGGTCCACTTGTTAACAAGTGGACTACTGTGGAGAGCTGACCACATTCCACTGTTGCACAATTCTTTCAGAGATTTTTAACAGCACATAAAAATCTATCACATCAGTTATAGATTTTATGATAATCAAGATAGTGCAGTGATATTGGAACATAAATTTGGTGTATAAATAATGGGTGCTCAAATATAGGATTTGATTGTTAATATTTCTGTGTGAATTATACTGACAATATAGGTTCCATACAGGAGTTCTATAATTATGTAAAAGGAGATTTCCATGTTTCTAATTAAAACTTGTATTTAAGTGATCTAAATTTGTTGTGAATGTGAATATGATGTATTTTCAAAGTATTTCATTATTATATGTAAAATGTTTTGAAATTTACATTGCATATAGTATGTTTGTAACATAAGCCTGCATACCAAACCGTGAACATTCTGTGTTGAGTTTAGATATGTAAATCTCATTGTCTGGCATTCAAGCATTTTTATCTTTGATTTTCAAAGACCATTTTTGAAAGAGGTATCTATTGATGATGGTTCAAAACAGAACAACAGAACAACACAAAATACAAATTAACCATTCCCTTTCTCAGGTCTTCTTTCTCACTCTTACATCTGTGGTTCTTTTGTAGCATTTGCTATAGGGAATTTTTTTTTTCTTATAGTTTTCCAATTTGTCCACCTTCTCTGGAGGTCAGGTCGGGAAGCAGTTATATTTTCCAAATACTTCATGGAGACAGGAGATGGCACCTGGAGTTTCACTGGTATTCTAATGGCTATGGAGGCAGGGCTTGGGGGTGAATGCTATCACCTCTGTCTTCCTAAAACCATAGTCATTTGAACAAAATGTCTACTCTAAAAGGGGTAAAAAAGAAAGTAGACAGAAAATTATAATTTGAACTCTTTTTCTGGGACTTAGTTAAGTTTTATGAGATTTCATATTATCTTCTTAATTATACTGGTTGAGGGCTCAGAAATGACACATGAGTAACATCCCGGTAGACTCATAGAGTTATCATAAATAGTCACTTTTAAAAACTACTTGCCCATATGGGGAGACAGTTGTATATTAGGAAGAGATATGGCACTCTTTATGAGTTTCGAGATTTGGATTCTGGCCTGGCCATGAAAGGGCCTAACACAATGCCTCACATATGGGAAATGATTTATATATTTACATTGTGTTAGCATACAAAAATGATCAACATTGGACTAATAACTATCTTACTAAGGATCATATTGTATGATTGAAAGGTACTTAGAGCAGATAGTCCAGAGAACCCAGGAGTTCTGAGCACCAAAGCTAAAAAGAGTCAGCTAAAAGATGAATCAGCTACTATCCCTTCATTTTCTGTTGCAAAAATATGTCTATTTTCTTTTCATACCATCTTTACTGTCTCTTTGTCAGGAGTAGAGACCCCCAGCGAAGTTAAATTGTGTTTCATATGGTTTTTGGACTATGAGCAAAATCCTCTTTCTGAACTCTTACACACTTCCAGCTTTATGGTGGTGTTAGAGAGAAGTGCTGGCTGGAAAATGGTAAAAATATCCTTATTGCTGCAAGAAGAAAAATTGAAAATGTGCTCATTGCCGAGAGATGAAAGAACAAACATATAGCTCCAGAAAAATATGCACAGGTTGCTTAACAGTTCACAATTGGTCCAATCTCAGTGGTTGCAAAGGCTGTCAGCTTCATGGTAAATGTTCAGTTGTCTAACTCCAGTGGCTGTTACTGAAAGTTCAGTTGGCCTTGGAAGGACAAAGATTGATTCATAGACTAGAAGCCCTGACACTTTCTGTATCTGATTTTTCAAGCTAAGTGTAGTCGTCACTTTTCCTTAAGTTGACATTTTAAAAAATCTAAGGATCAGATAGACTCTACCAGCTTGTTTTATTTATGATAGTGCTTTAGTAATATGAACACAATCATTATCTCAAAGTATTTTTTAAGAGGTAAAATCCTGCAGTTTAAACAATAAACATGAAACAAGTTCCAGAATATATAGGTTTATTTATGTATTGTGGTCTTTGATTTCTTTTGGGGGAGTGCATAAAAGTCTTCCTAAATTATTGCTCCACTATGCCCTTTTAATTCAGTTGGAAGTTGGCCCCAAAACAGTGATCAACATATGTGGATAAGAAAAGAATTTATAGATTGTCTCAGAAGATAATGCATTCACATATCTCATTATCTTATTAGTTGCCTCTAATTGATTAATGCCCCCAATCTCATGCAGTTACCAAATATAACATTTCAGTTACATATATAGTTTTTTTTAAACAGAAATCTTAAAATCATGACAATTGCTATTTTAATTATAGCATTGCATTGAGTGATGAGAAGTCTTGGCTCTATTATTTTCTCCAAAGTAACTTACTTCATGATCCCAGGGCAGTCATTTTTGCCTTGTTTTTCTTGTTTGTAAACCAGGGATGATGCCACATGCCTCCTTACCAAGCATGTGGTGAGGATTAATTAGATAAATATCAGCAGAGCCCTCTGAGCAACTTAGGGTTGAGGTGTTTATCCATCCGAGGTATTATTGTCATTATCATTATCATACCATTTCACTGGATCATAAATAAAATTCAAAGCTGTTAAAGATGGAAAAGATTTTATTGGCCTGCCAAATCCCACCTCACAACCTCGCTAAGTAGTAGGGCAAGGCCGAGTGAGTCCCTTGACAGAAGATATATAATGGATTAAACTGGTACTTCACTTGATCATAGCCAAAGGTTTGTGTTAATGAGCTTAATAGTATTTACTTGGTGGGTGTCCAGAACAGCTGTCCTTTTTTGTTGCAGGTGCCAAAACCAAAGCCAAAGCAAGTCTGGATTTAGCAAATCCAATTACTTCTCAGGATTTGCTCCCTTCCAAGACAGCACTTATCATAATCATTTGCTGATAATAGACACCCTGTTAAGTTGATACTAGATACTCATAGCCAGATTCAGAAATCCATTTTCTTTCTTAAAATGCTGTTTTAACTTTATGTAATAAGGCTTATCAGACATGTTTTACATTTAGAGTGAGAGTTTGCCTTTGATAATGATAACACCAAACAACTAATTCCAGATTCTCTTGATTTGATAACACCTCTACAAGAATTGCATTTTAATTGTTCCTGAGCTCACAAAGATATTTCTGATTAATTTTTTTCTTGTCTGCAAGAGCAAAAAGGGAATTCAGAGGACATCCTAATTAAAAACGAAAATGGATCATCACACAAGTAGCTTATTATGAGATGTAAAACCCCATGAAAAATGAATATAATCTTTCTCAAGCAGGGTAAGCTGTGTGTATGTTTTAATAATCCAGAACACCTGGATATTTCACAGCCAAATAGAAGGCAGAGATGTAAGGTGAAAGTGACCTTGTAATAAGGAAGAATTCGCGTATGGAAGGAGGATGCCTGAGTGAGCAGACTAACCGGTGACTGAAATTAGAAAACCCTTCCAATCAGTATGAGCTAGAGAGAGCATATATTGGCAGAATGACTGAAATGACATTGACAGCCAATAGCTCTCAGGCTGCTCACACACAAGGCAACCTGCTGGGTACCTTTCTTAAAGAATTTATTTTCCTGCAGAGAGGAAGAGCAGGAAAAATAGGTGTATTTGGTTTGGGAATGTGTAAATTCCATGGTAAGCCTTGTTTTAGAGAGTTTTATTTTCTGTCATTAGCCATTTTCTTTCTCCAGGTAAAACATCCTTGCTTCAGTGGATTAGTTAGACAAATGCTCCATTCATAAAGAACATATTAGTATTCTTAAATAAAAATCTCTTTTGCCCATTTGTAGCATATCGAAAATGTTTCAGCAACTGATTTGGTTAATTGTAGGTTTTACAGGGTAACATAGTTTTTGGTACTTTGAAGTCTTTCTATATCTAACTCTTTATCCTGATGTTCAAAGCCTTCTGTTTAAAATAATATTGTTTATCTAGGCAGTTTGTTTTGACTCCTGAATTTCCTTTTGCTTCTGCTTTCTCTGGCCTCCAACTTTATAATGTTCCATAGCTACAGAGACCATATATCCCAGGCTTTCAGGGACTGTCCTAGTGTCTCTCTGTAGTTTCACAAATCACCATAATGAATGTCCTAGGCATCTGAATAACATTGCTATGCTGTCTGGCCCACCAGGAAACTACGAAATTCCTTGGTCAGGTGTGTTCTCATCAGTTCATAAGGAAAATGTGGTCCATCTGTCCATGAAAGCCATGAATTTGAAAACATAAAGAAATCTACCCATTGTGGGTTGTGAATATTTTACTTTAGCCGGTAAGTATGTTTCCACAATGTAAGAGTAAGTCCATGGAGCTCTATTTTCAAGGAGGCCTTTAAATACTCCATGCTGGTAGTGACCTAATTTTTCATCCTTCTAGTAGTTAAGTTTGTAAATATGTATAGAATGTCTACTTTATTCATACTTTCCTCAATTCTTGGTTATAGAGTTGGTGCCAAGTTCCTAAAATAAGGAGATTAAGATGTGAACTGAATAATTGATGTCTTCACATACTCATCTCAAAGATGATTTTTTTTCTGGAAAGTATCAATAAGAAAATTTTGAAGAAGAATAAATACCATTGCATTTGCATCTGTTTTGATAAAGTCAACGCTATTTTAGAGACTCTTATTCAGTAGTTACTTGTAAGATTCGTATACAAATTTGGTAATACTCAAAGTTATCAGTCCTTATTTGATCAGGGGTTAAAATCTGATATTAGAGAGAGAAACTTTTTAATTAATGACATCCAAATATCAAAACGTCTAAGCCTAGAGATACTCTTTTTAGATGGAATTTTCTGAGATAAAGTAGGAGAGGATAGAGAGTAATCATGGATTGTGGAACAGGGAATTCAATTTCTTTACTGCTATATGCCCCTAATGTCAGACATTGTTTATTTATTTGGTCAATAATATACTATTTGGAGGAATCGAGGTAAAAGGAGGTCACACTGCTAACTAATAAGACCTTTGCCAACTTTGGTCTTATGCCTTTAATAAATGTTTGCTGACTTGCTTCCATAGGTCAATCATTCTGTTCTTGTTTTGAAGAATTTGTAAAGAGGACTACTTCCAAAACAATCAAAATGTTCTAGTCATTTGATTGCTGCTTGATAAATTTTAATGCCTGACAACAAAGATTGGCAAATTAATACTGCTTTTTGCTCCCATATGGATCTTCTTTCTCTTTACCTTGACTGAACTGGAAGACTGGTAGATTAGATACTAGAATTAAGGAAGTATTTGTAAGGATATATGTATGTACACAAACATACACCCATATACATATATGTGTGTATGTGTATATATACCTATATACACACACACAACATACAGAGATGAGGATATGTGTTTATCTCTGTCTAAGAAAACATGTTAACTATTAGATAAATCTGGATTCTTACCTTTGAGATTATCTTTAATGAAGTAAAGAGTAATTTTTTTACTACATATTATATTGCATTCCTTCTTCATTAATTTATTTAGAAAATTGACCCTAGCATATTCTGTCATTTTTACTTCATCTGGGCTGTAATGTGTGTTCCCATATTCCTGAATAGCATTTTTAATAGCATCTTAAAAACCTAGCAATACATCTTTGATGGTAGAAAACATTTAAATCTGACTAAAATTAGTTCTGTCTAGAATTGCATATAATTTTCTTATGAAATAATCATCTAATTTCTGCACAAGTCCTCATAACTGTCTTAAAACAAAATTACTAAGAAAACAAGACTGCCTATTTAAGAAACTATATTGGTTATAGATTTATTCCTAAATATATTTTATATTCTTGTGGGGTGGACATTTAACTTTCCTTTCTCACATTAGAGCAATCCAAAGTTGGGTAGATGCAATGATTAGTGTAATTGCATGAGTCCAACTTAAATTAATCCCCATTTCCATGGAGTGTTTCTAAACTGTCTGTATTAATAGTTAATTGATAGTCTCTATATATTTAATATCAATGAAATATCAAAATTCCATTCAGAGCTTCTGATCAGTACTAATAGTTGAAGTTACTATCAGTTTAATTTATTGACAGCAACTTGTCAGAAACTGAGTACATAAAGGTGAATAAAATGTAGCTCTGATCTTCAAGGAGTTCATAGTCTAGAAGGAAAGACAAACATCAATTTACACTGATTTCATGTGATATAATCCCCAAGCAGAGGAAACTCATTTAAGTCTTGTTTTCTAATCTTTTATTGTGTTAATCTTTGATTTTCATTAAACGTTTTGAAATTAGGTAAAAAATCTTTGTGTCAACTTTTTAGTAGGTTTGTTAGTATAATCAGGGAAGGCAAAAGTCACTGATAATATTGGGATTATTTTCTGAACAACAACTTCACTAAAAAAGGCTTTCATTTTTCTAAAACTGCCAAAACAAAAATAAACAAACATCATATTTGCCAGTATTTTCCCCATAATGCAAACCTACTTCAATTAATGCTAATTCATTTTATAACTTTATTTGACAATGAATGCTTAGTTCTCATCCATATTTACTGTGAATTTTTAATGTGACAACAGGAATATAGGTACAAAATACAGAACTTGTTTGGTGAATCTTTATCCTCGTTACATTTTCTGGACTATCACATGTGCATATCTTATTTCTTTGGTGCAGATGATTATTGAGTCTCGTATAAGTCTGCATTTTTGGAGTTCCCATCTCCTTCATGACAAACTTCTGGATTTTTCTGAGTGCACAAGAGCATGCTTTTAGAAACCCATTTCATGAGTGTTGATGGTGCATCCTCAGGTCACCACATTTTTGATGGTAGATCTGCCCTTCTTGCTATGCTTCTTTGCAGGAGCTATTCTGCCCAGTCCATGTTGGAAAGGAAGAGTATGGGAGATTGTGCTGTTTCTTTATTGTTGTTTCTTACATAGTGGTGATACTGTGAAAAATGCCTGATGTGCTCCCAAACTGTCAAATGAATCCAAGCCACAAGAGGCGGGAATAAGTGTTTTGCAAGAATCCTACAAGCAATATCTTTTATGAGTGTCGGTTGGCATTTTTGAACTTAGCACAGCATCAGGGGAGATTATTTTCTAGTGAGCAAAAGACATGGATGAACAATGAAAATCTTGGATTTATTATTTCTATGTAGAACAAAACCCTGTACAATCTCGGCTCTGATTTCTTCTCCTGAATGATACAGAAGTTTAGAAGGAGGAAGCACACTCTGTCTCACTCCAAGGTCTCTATTAACAGATATGATTTGTCTCTCATTCACAAACACAACATTAACACACATACTTAAATGCACATACACATTTATATACAAAGCCTCTAGTGATTTGGACAGTGCTATTTATGGATGAGGTAGGCTCTGGTTTCTAAATCCTGCAGTAATTACTTTATTTCTTGAAGCATGAGATTTGATTACCCATTTGTTATTATTCATGCTGCATAATATTTTTTACTGTCACTTTATGTAACACTTCTAGAAAAAAACTCACAAGTTAGCTCAGGAAGACCAATGTTACATAGGTACAGCAAGTTAGCTACCACCTCTACCAAGAAATGTACAGAATTTTAGAAATCCCTATAGTGAAGGTTGGATAAATTTCTGTTTTCTACAGGACACTTTTACAGTGAGGAAGTTTGGTGGTTTAAAAATATGAGTGAATTTGAATAGTGGGGCAGATAGGTACCAATTAAATACCTCACAGAAAAAAATGTAGTTATAAGTTATAGTTGGTGTTTTAGTCAGCTTTTTCACTGCTGAGACTAAAAGGCCTGATAAGAACAACCTTAGGAGAAAAAATTTAGTCTGTGGCTCAGAATTTCAGAGATCTTATTCCCTAGACAGCGGTTCCATTCCTTGGGGCTTGAGGTGAGGCAGAACATCATAGTGGAATAGTGTGGCAGAGGAAAGCAGGCCAACCAACAAGAAGCAGAGAGAGAACTCTGCTCAACAAGGAGAAGCTATAAACCCCAAAGGGACATCCCCAATGACCCAACTCCTCCAGCCATACCCCACCTTTCCGTTAACACCCAGTTAATGCTGTCAGGGGATTAATGCACTGATTGTGTTAAGGCTCTCATAACCTAATGGTTTCACCTCTAAATCTTCTTCATTGTCTCACACATGAGCCCTTAAGGAACACCTCATATGGGAACCATAACAGTTGAGTGCCAAATAATTAAAAGGAAATATACGTGATTCATTGTTTTTGCATGTGATTTAATAAGAGAGCCAGTATTTCTGTGAAAATCTTTTACCATCTTGAGTACTAATTGTAAAATAATGCTTGTTCTAGGAATACAATGTATGATAAAGATGAACCCAAAGCATGGGAAAGGGGCAGTTTAGTGTTGACAATGGAGAAAATTGGTTTACCATACAAAGGAAAAAAAAAGTTGATTCCTGTTTTAGAAATACAGCAGTAGCTTTGAGATGTTGAAGGTCTTACTATGAAAGGTTAAATGCCACTGATAGAAGGAAATAGTGAATATTTTGTAACTGGGGGTCGGGAGGAGGAGCGTTATTAGATGAGATTCCAAAAGTATAATTCTAAGTTGATAAATATCTAAGTTTGCCTATGTTGAAATGAAAGGGGTTTTTTGCCCCATAAGAGCTGCTATAGACAAAGTAAGGTGCTATTTGATTGTTTGAGAGATAACATTTGCATGCAAAGTCAAGAAGAAATCTTTTTTTTAAAAGACATTCAGGTGATTAGTAAATATATGAAAAAGTGTTCAACATCTCTAGTAATTAGAGAAATGCAAATTAAAACAACTCTAAGATTTCATCTTACTCCAATTAGAATGGCTATTATAAAAAACAAAAATTAAAAGATGTTGGCATGAACGTGGGGAAAAAGGCACACTTTTACATTGCTGGTAGAGTTGCAAATTGGTGCAGCCACTCTGAAAAGCAATGTGGAGAATCCTCAGAAAACTTGAAATGGACCCATCTTTTGACCCAGTTATCCCACTCCTTGGTTTATACCCAAAGGACTTAAAATCAGCAAACTGTAGTAACACAGCCATTTCAATGTTTATAGCAGCTCAGTTCACAAAAGCTAGATCGTGGAACCAACCTAGATGCCCTTCAACAGATGAATGGATAAAGAAACTATGGTATATAAACAAAATGGAATATTATTCAACTATAAAGAAGAATAATATTATGACACTTGCAGGTAAATGGATGGAGTTGGAGAATATCATGCCAAGTGAAATAAGCTAACCCCCCAAAACCAAATGTCTAATGTTTTCCCTGATAAGTGTAT
The DNA here is from genome assembly GCF_902686445.1 of Sciurus carolinensis. Classification (NCBI taxonomy): domain Eukaryota; kingdom Metazoa; phylum Chordata; class Mammalia; order Rodentia; family Sciuridae; genus Sciurus; species Sciurus carolinensis. Next base: position 87,284,936 of record NC_062222.1, read on the forward strand.
GGTGATATATAATGGGGGTGGAGGATGGTGAGTGAGAGAAAATAGAGGAACTTTATGTAGAAGGAAATGATTATGTAGAAGGAATTGAGAGGGAGGGGGGTATTAAAAATGGTGGAATGAGACAGACATCATTACCCTATGTACAGGTATGATTACATGAATGGTATGAATCTACATCATGTACAACCATAGAAATGAAATGATGTACCTCGTCCGTGTATAATTAATTAAAATGCAGTCTGTAAAAAATTTAAAAATAAATAATTTAAAGAAAAAATATGAAGTGATTTCTTCAAGAATAACAAGAAAAATGAAGAAAATCAAATGGAAATTAAGTAAAGATTATGAATTGGTAATTTATTTATTTATTTTTATTGTAAACAAATGGGATACATGTTGTTTCTCTGCTTATACATGGAGTAAAGGCATATAATTTGTGTAATCATAAATTTAAATAGGGTAATGTTGTTTGATTCATTTTGTTATATTTTCCCTTCCCTCCCACCCCTCTTTTCCCTCTATACAGTCCTTCCTTCCTCCATTCTTGCACCCCTCCCTAACCCTAACACTCACCCCTCCCACTCCCCATTATGTGTCATCATCCACTTATCAGTGAGATCATTCGTCCTTTGGTTTTTTTGAGATTGGCTTATCTCACTTAGCATGATATTCTCCAATTTCATCCACTTGCTTGCAAATGCCATATTTTTATCATTCTTTATGACTGAGTAATATTCCATTGTATATATATATATATACCACGGTTTCTTTATCCATTCATCAATTGAAGGACATCGAGGTTGCTTCCACAATCTGGCTATTGTGAATTGAGCATCTATGAACATTGATGGGGCTGTATCTCTGTAGTATGCTGATTTTAAGTCCTTTGGGTATAGGCCAAGGAGTGGGATAGCTGGATCAAATGGTATTTCCATTCCAAGTTTTCTAAGGAATCTCCACACTGCTTTCCAGAGTGGCTGCACTAATTTGCAACCCCACCAGCAATGTAAGAGTGTACCTTTTTCCCCACATCCTCTCCAACACCTATTGTTGCTTGTGTTCTTGATAATCGCCATTCTAATTGGGGTGAGATGGAATCTTAGGGTAGTTTTGATTTGCATTTCTCTTATTACTAGAGATGTTGAACATTTTTTCATGTATCTGTTGATTGCTTGTATATCTTCTGTGAAGTGTCTATTCATTTCCTTAGCCCATTTGTCAGTTGGATTATTTATATTCTTGGTGGAGTTTTTTGAGTTCTTTAGAGATTCTGGAAATTTAGTGCTCTATCTGAAGTATGAGTGGCAAAGATATTCTCCCACTCTGTAGGCTCTCTCTTCACATTACTGAGAGTTTCCTTTGCTGAGAGAAAGCTTTTTAGTTTGAATCTATCCCAGTTGTTGATTCTTGCTTTTATTTCTTGTCCTATGGGAGTCCTGTTAAGGAACTCTGATCCTAAGCCAACAAGTTGAAGATTTGGACCTACTTTTTTCTTCTATAAGATGCAGGGTCTCTGGTCTGATTCCGAGGTCCTTGATGTATTTTGAGTTGAGTTTTATGCAGGGTGAGAGATAGGGGTTTAATTTCATTCTGTTGCATATGGATTTCCAGTTTCCCCAGCACCATTTGTTGAAGAGGCTATCTTTTCTCCATTGCATATTTTTGGTTCCTTTGTCTAGTATGAGAAAATTGTATTTATTTGGTTTGTGTCCATGTCCTCTATTCTGTACCATTGATCTACCTGTCTATTTTGGTACCAATACCATGCTGTTTTTGTTACTATTGCGTTGTAGTAGAGTTGAAGATCTGGTATTACGATACCCCCTGCTTCACTCTTCCTGCTAAGGATTGCTTTAGCTATTCTGGGTTTCTTATTCTTGCAGATGAATTTCATGATTGCTTGCTCTATTTCTGTAAGGTACATCATTGGGATTTTAATTGGAATTGCATTGAATCTGTATAGCACTTTTGGTAGTATGGCCATTTTGACAATATTAATTCTGCCTATCCAAGAACATGGGAGATCTTTCCATCTTCTAAGGTTGTCTTTAATTTCTTTCTTTAGTGTTCTGTAGTTCTCATTGTAGAGGTCTTTCACCTCTTTTGTGAGATTGATTCCCAAGTATTTTATTTTTTTTGAGGCTATTGTGAATGGGGTAGTTTTCCTAATTTCTCTTTCTGAAGATTTATCACTTATGTATAAAAATGCATTGGATTTATGAGCATTGATCTTGTAACCTGCTACTTTACTGAATTCACTTATGAGTTCTAAAAGTTTTCTGATGGAATTTCCAGGTTCCTATAATATATAATCATGTCATCAGGGAACAGGGATAGTTTGAGTTCTTCTTTTCCTATTCGTATTCCTTTAATTTCTTTGGTTTGTCTAATTGCTCTGGCTAGAGTTTCAAGGATGATGTTGAATAGAAGTGGTGAAAGAAGGCATCCCTGCCTTGCTCTAGTTTTTAGGGGGAATGCTTTCAGTTTTTCACCATTTAGAATGATATTGGCCATGGGCTTAGCGTAGATGGCCTTTCCAATGTTAAGGAATGTTCCCACTATCCCTATTTTTTCTAGTGTTTTGAGCATGAAGGGATGGCTAAGAACCCATCTGGTCTGGGACTTTTCTTTGTTGGTAGGCTTTTGATGACCTCTTCTATTTCATTGCTTGAAACTGATTTATTTAAGTTGTATATGTCCTCCTGGTTCAGTTTAGGTAATTCACATGTCTCTAGAAACTTGTTGATGTCTTCAACTTTTTCTGTTTTGTTGGAGTATAGATTTTCAAAATAGCTTCTAATTATGTTTTGTATTTCACTCATGTCAGTTGTGATATTTCCTTGTTCATTCTGAATTTTAGTAATTTGAGTTTTCTCTTTCTCTTTGTTAGCGTGGCTAAGGGTTTATCAATTTTGTTTATTTTTTCAAAGAACCAATTATTTATTTTGTTAATTTTTTTGACTGTTTCTTTTGTTTCAATTTCATTGATTTCAGCTCTGATTTTAACCATTTCCTGTCTTCCATTACTTTTGGTGTTGGTCTGTTCTTCTTTTTCTAGGGCTTTGAGCTGTAGTGTTAAGTTGTTTACTTGTTGATTTTTACTTCTTTTGTTGAATGCGCTCCATGAAATAAATCTTCCTCTAAGTACTGCTTTCATAGTGTGCCAGAGATTTTGATATGATGTGTCTTTGTTCTCGTTTACTTCTAGGAATTTTTTTATTTTTTATTTCTCTCCTGATGTCCTTTGTTATCCATTCATCATATAATAGCATATTATTTAATCTCCAGGTATTGGAGAAGTTTCTGCATTTATTTCTAATTTCAATCCATTATGATCTGATAGCAAATACAAGAAGATAGAGATACTAACTTGTATTCTAATAGTAGCTTTGTGGCATAAAATGTGGTCTATTTTAGAGAAGGATCCATGTGCTGCTGAGAAGAAAGTGTATTCGCTCTTTGTTGGATGGTATATTCTATATATGTCCATTAAGTTTAAATTGTTGATTGTGTTATTGAGATCTATGGTTTTTTTTTTTTATTGTAAACAAATGGGATACATGTTGTTTCTCTGTCTGTACATGGCGTAAAGGCATATCATTTGTGTAATCATAAATTTACATAGGGTAATGTTGTTTGATTCATTCTGCCATTTTTTCCCTTCCCCCCCTCCCCTCCCACTCCATCTATACAGTCCTTCCTTCCTCCATTCCTGCCCCCCTCCCTAAACCCAACTCCAACCCCAACACTAACCCTTCCCACCCCCCATTATGTGTCATCATCCACTTATTAGCGATATCATTCTTCCTTTGGTTTTTTGAGATTGGCTTATCTCACTTAGCATGATATTCTCCAGTTTCATCCATTTGCCTGCAAATGCCATAATTTTATCGTTCTTTATGGCTGAGTAATATTCCATTGTATATATATACCACATTTTCTTTATCCATTCATCAATTGAAGGACATCTAGGTTGGTTCCACAATCTGGCTATTGTGAACTGAGCAGCTATGAACATTGATGTGGCTGTATCTCTGTAATATGCTGATTTTAAGTCCTTTGGGTATAGGCCAAGGAGTGGGATAGCTGGGTCAAATGGTATTTCCATTCCAAGTTTTCTAAGGAATCTCCACACTGCTTTCCAGAGTGGCTGCACTAATTTGCAGTCCCACCAGCAATGTAAGAGTGTACCTTTCTCCCCACATCCTCGCCAACACCTGTTGTTGCTTGTATTCTTGATAATCGCCATTCTAATTGGGGTGAGATGGAATCTTAGGGTGGTTTTGATTTGCATTTCTCTTATTACTAGAGATGTTGAACATTTTTCCATATGTTTGTTGATTGCTTGTAGATCTTCTTCTGTGAAGTGTCTATTCATTTCCTTAGCCCATTTGTCAGTTGGATTATTTACATTCTTGGTGTAGAGTTTTTTGAGTTCTTTATAGATTCTGGAGATTAGCGCTCTATCTGAAGTATGATTGGCAAAGATTTTCTCCCACTCTGTAGGCTCTTTCTTTGTATTGCTGATAGTTTCCTTTGCTGAGAGAAAGCTTTTTAGTTTGAATCTATCCCAGTTATTAATTCTTGCTTTTATTTCTTGTGCAATGGGAGTCCTGTTGAGGAAGTCTGGTCCTAAGCCGACATGTTGAAGCTCTGGACCTACTTTTTCTTCTATAAGATGCAAGGTCTCTGGTCTGATTCCGAGATCCTTGATCCATTTTGAATTTAGTTTCGTGCATGGTGAGAGATATGGGTTTAGTTTCATTCTGTTGCGTATGGATTTCCAATTCTCCCAGCACCACTTGTTGAAGAGGCTATCTTTTCTCCATTGAATATTTTTGGCCCCTTTGTCTAGTATGAGAAAATTGTATTTATTTGGGTTTGTGTCCATGTCCTCTATTCTGTACCATTGATCCACCTTTCTATTTTGGTACCAATACCATGCCATTTTTGTTACTATTGCTTTGTAGTAGAGTTGAAGATCTGGTATTGCGATACCCCCGGCTTCACTCTTTCTGCCAAGGATTGCTTTAGCTATTCTGGGTTTTTTATTCTTCCAGATGAATTTCATAATTGCTTGCTCTATTTCTGTAAGGTACATCATTGGGATTTTAATTGGAATTGCATTGAATCTGTATAGCACTTTTGGTAGTATGGCCATTTTGACAATATTAATTCTTCCTATCCAAGAACATGGGAGATCTTTCCATCTTCTAAGGTTTTCTTGAATTTCTTTCTTTAGTGTTCTGTAGTTCTCATTGTAGAGGTCTTTCACCTCTTTTGTGAGATTGATTCCCAAATACTTTATTTTTTTCAAAGCTATTGTGAATGGGGTAGTTTTCCTAATTTCTCTTTCTGAAGATTCATCGCTTATATATAAAAATGCCTTAGATTTATGTGCATTGATCTTATATCCCGCTACTTTACTGAATTCACTTATGAGATCTAAAAGTTTTCTAAAACCCACTTGATCATGGTGCACTATCTTTTTAATATGTTTTTGTATGCAATTTGCTAAAATTTTGTTTAGAATTTTTGCATTGATGTTCATTAAGGATATTGGTCTGAAATTTTCTTTCCTCGATGTGTCTCTGTCTGGTTTAGGAATCAGGGTAACATTGGCTTCATAGAATGAGTTTGGGAGAGTTCCCTCCTCTTCTATTTTCTGGAATACTTTGAGAAGTATTGGAATGAGTTCTTCTTTAAAAGTTTTGTAGAACTCAGCTGAGAACCCATCTGGTCCTGGACTTTTCTTTGTTGGAAGGCTTTTGATGACTTCTTCTATTTCATTACTTGAAATTGGTCTATTTAAATTGTGTATGTCCTCCTCGTTCAGTTTAGGCAATTCATATGTCTCTAGAAACCTGTTGATGTCTTCGAAATTTTCTATTTTGTTGGAGTATAGATTTTCAAAATAGCTTCTAATTATGTTTTGCATTTCGGTCGTGTCTGTTGTGATATTTCCTTGTTCATTCCGAATTTTAGTGATTTGGGTTTTCTCTCATCTTCTCTTTGTTAGTGTGGCTAAAGGTTTATCAATTTTGTTTATTTTTTCGAAGAACCAACTATTTATTTTGTCAATTTTTTGTATTGTTTCTTTCGTTTCAATTTCGTTGATTTCAGCTCTGAGTTTAACTATTTCCTGTCTTCTACTATTTTTGGTGTTGGTCTGTTCTTCTTTTTCTAGGGCTTTGAGCTGTAGTGTTAGGTCATTTATTTTTTGAGTTTTACTTCTTTTATTAAATGCGCTCCATGAAATAAATCTTCCTCTAAGTACCGCTTTCATAGTGTCCCAGAGATTTTGATATGATATTTCTTTGTTCTCGTTTACCTCTAAGAATTTTTTAATTTCTTTCCTAATATCTTCTGTTATCCATTCATCATATAGTAGCATATTGTTAATCTCCAGGTGTTGGAGTAGTTTCTGTTTTTTACTCTTTCATTAATTTGTAACTTCAATCCATTATGATCTGATAGAATACAAGGTAGTGTCTCTATCTTCTTGTATTTGCTGACATTAGCTTTGTGGCATAATATATGGTCTATTTTAGAGAAGGATCCATGTGCTGCTGAGAAGAAAGTGTATTCGCTCTTGGTTGGATGGTATATTCTATAAATGTCTGTTAAGTCTAAATTATTGATTGTGTTATTGAGATCTATGGTTTCTTTGTTCAATTTTTGTTTGGAAGATCTGTCCAGTGGTGAAAGAGGCGTGTTAAAATCACCTAGTATTATTGTGTTATGGTCTATTTGGTTTCTAAAATTGAGAAGGATTTGTTTAACATACATGGATGAGCCACTGTTTGGGGCATAGATGTTTATGATTGTTATATCTTGCTGATTTATGCTTCCCTTAAGCAGTATGAAATGTCCTTCTTTATCCCTTCTAACTAACATTGGCTTGAAGTCCACATTATCTGAAATGAGGATGGATACTCCAGCTTTTTTGCTGAGCCCATGTGCATGGTATGTTTTTCCCCATCCTTTCACCTTTAGTCTATGGGTATCTCTTTCTATGAGGTGAGTCTCTTGCAGGCAACATATTGTTGGATCTTTCTTTTTAATCCAATCTGCCAGTCTATGTCTTTTGATTGATGAATTCAGGCCATTAACATTCAGGGTTATTATTGAGATATGATTTGTATTCCCAGTCATTTGGTTCATATATAAAATTTTTGACACATCTTGGTTCCTCCTTTATTTGACAGTTCCTTTAGGATAATTCCTCCCTTTGCTGATTTGCTTCTTTGTTTTTTATCTCTTCCTCATGGAATATTTTGCTGAGAATGTTCTGTAATGCTGGCTTTCTTTTTGTAAATTCTTTTAGCTTTTGTTTATCATGGAATGATCTTATTTCATCGTCAAATTTGAAGGTAAGTTTTGCTGGGTATAAGATTCTTGGTTGGCATCCATTTTCTTTCAGAGCTTGAAAAATGTTGTTCCAGGCCCTTCTAGCTTTTAGGGTCTGGATTGAAAAACCTGCTGATATCCGTATTGGCTTCCCCCTGAATGTAATTTGGTTCTTTTCTCTCACAGCCTTTAAAATTCTGTCTTTATTTTGTATGTTCGGTATTTTCATTATAATGTGCCTTGGTGTGGGTCTGTTGTAATTTTGTGTATTTGGAGTCCTATAAGCCTCTTGGACTTGATTTTCCATTTCATTCTTCAAATTTGGGAAATTTTCTGATATTATTTCTTCAAATAGATTGTTCGTTCCTTTGGTTTGTTTCTCTAAGCCTTCCTCAATCCCAATAATTCTCAAATTTGGCCTTTTCATGACATCCCATAGTTCTTGGAGATTCTGTTCATGATTTCTCACCATCTTCTCTGTTTGTTCAACTTTGTTTTCGAGGTTAAATATTTTGTCTTCAATATCTGAAGTTCTGTCTTCCAGCTGTTCTATCCTATTGGTTATTCTTTCTATGGAGTTCTTAATTTGGTTTATTGTTTCCTTCATTTCAAGGATTTCTGTTTGGTTTTTTTTCAATATCTCTAACTCTTTATTGAAATGATCTTTTGCTTCCTGAATTTGCTCTGTTAACTGTCGATTGGTGTGATCATTCAATGCCTGCATTTGCTCTTTCATCTCATCGTTTGCTTCCCTAATCATTTTAATTGTGTACATTCTGAACTCCCTTTCTGTCATTTCTTCTGCCATGCTGTCGTTGGATTTTATTGATGTAACATCCAGATTTGTTTGGGGCATTTTCTTCCCTTGTTTTCTCATATTGTTCAGGAATCAGTGGGTCATTAAGATATTGCAGATTTCCTCTATCAACTTATAATGTCCCTGAAGATTGCTAGTATATCACCTCTTATCCTTCAGTAGCCTGAAGTCTTGGAGGAGGTTGATAATGCAGAGCTCCACGAAGAAGCTGCCTCTCTAGGTGTGGTGGCATATATTCCCTGCTAGTGGGCAGAGGTGCCTCCACTTGTTGACCAATGGTCATCCAATGGGGAACTAGACTGCGGGCTGAGGCAAGGCCTGTTTGTGCCTATGTCTCTGGCTTTACCGTCCCTGTGGGAAAACCTCCCCCGGCCGGGAAGAGTCACTCGGTGGGGACGTCTCGCTGGTCAGTTGCCCTCCTAGAGGTTCCCCTCAATCCACAACTACCACCTGGCTGGGCTGTCTTCCTCTGCAACGATCCCAGGGGCCCAGACCTACGTCCTGGGCCTGGGAGCCTCACCCTTCGCAGGCGAGTCTCCTTAGGCTGCCTCTCCCGGAGAATCTGCCCGCCGCCCTGGAAACTTCACTCCGCCCCTAGTCATGTCTCTGTGCGGCTCTTCCAGCAAGAAGCCACCTAGCTCCTGGGACCCTGCTCTGCACCAATCGCCTGGCTATGCAGCCCCTCCCCTGAGCCACCACCTGGAGCCCCGTACAATAGCTCCGAGACCCAGAGACCCACCACACACCTCCTCCTCCGGACAGCCGCCCGGTTTCCAACGCCGTCACTAGGAGTCCAAGCAACTCACTTCGGGTCTCCTCCTCCCGCCAACCACCCGTAGCCCTAGGCAGTCACTCCAAGTCCAAGTGACCCGCCCTGTTCCTCCTCCTCCTCCTTGGGGTAGCCCCCCGGGTGTTCAGGGGCGGTGGCTCCGAGACCAGGTGACTCACCACGCTCCTCCTCCAGGCAGGCCACCGGTGTTCAGGAGCAGTCGCTTTTAGTCCAATCAACTCACCACTCGCCTCCTCCTCTGGCAACCGCCTGTGGTTCTGATGCAGTCACTCCCAGACTAAGCGTCCCACCACTCTCCTCCTCCAGGCAGGCCACCAGTGTTCTGGAGCAGCTGCTCCGAGTTCAAACAGCTTGTCACGCAGCTCCTCCTCCGGCAACCACCCGCGGCTCTGATGCAGTCACTCCCAGGTCAAGCAACACGCCGCGCTCCTCCTCCTCCTCTGGGCAACCTCCCAGCACTCAGGAGCGCTCGCTCTGAGATCAAACAGTTTACCACGCAGCTCCTCCTCTGGCATCCGCCTGTGGTTCTGATGCAGTCACTCCCAGACCAAGCGTCCCGCCGCGCTCCTCCTCTTCCTCCAGGCAACCCCCCGGTGTTCAGAAGCGGTTGTTCTGGGTCCAAACAGCTGGCCACGCAGCTCCTCCCCAGGCAGCCGCCCGGAGGCCCAGCGGCTGCTCGAGTCCAAGCGCTATGCTGAGCCGCCTCACTACGATGATCCCAGTTGTCCGTGTTTACCGCTCCAGCGGGGGGAGGGGCGTCTTGCCGAGCAACTCCACTTCACAAATTCCCTGCGTTCCGGGGCTACCGCCCCATCCGGGACGCCTCCCCAACAGGAGAGACTCACCCGGCAGCTTTGAGTTGGTCCCAAGTCTCTCACTATCTCCTCTTTTGAATCTTGCGTCCTGGAGCAGCGTGAAATGCAGCCGCCCTCTAGTCCGCCATCTTGGCCCACCGAATCTCCTATGGTTTCTTTATTCAATTTTTGTTTGGAAGATATATCCAGTGGTGAGAGAGGTGTGTTAAAATCACCTAGTATTATTGTGTTGTGGTCCATTTGATTTCTGGAATTGAGAAGGATTTGTTTGACTTACATGGATGAGTCAATGTTCAGGGCATAGATATTTAAGATTGCTAAGTCTTGCTGATTTATGCTTCCCTTAAGCAGTATGTAATGCCTTCTTTATCCCTTCTGATTATTTTTGGCTTGAAGTCCACATTATCTGAAATGAGGATGGATACTCCAGCTTTTTTGCTGTGTCCGTGTGCATGATATGTTTTTTCCCATCCTTTCACCTTTAATCTGTGGGAATCTCTTTCTATGAGATGAGTCTGTTGCAGGAGCATATTGTTGGATTTTTATTTTTAATCCAATCTGCCAGTCTATGTCTTTTGATTGATGAGTTCAGGCCATTAACATTCAGGGTTATTATTGTGATATGATTTGTATTCCCAGTCATTTGACTCACTTTTGTTTTTTGACATGATTTGGTTTCTCCTTTATTTGGCTATTCCTTTAGGCTAATTCCTCCCATTGCTGATTTTCATCTCTTCCTCTTGGAATATTTTGCTGAGAATGTTCTGTAATGCCGGCTTTCTTTTTGTAAATTCTTTTAGCTTTTGTTTATCATGGAAGGATTTTATTTCATCATCAAATCTGAAAGTAAGTTTTGCTGGGTGTAAGATTCTTGGTTGGCATCCATTTTCTTTCAGGGCTTGGTAAATGTTGTTCCAGGCCCTTCTAGCTTTTAGGGTCTGAATTAAAAAATCTGTTGATATTCTTATTGGTTTCCCCCTGAATGTAATTTGATTCTTTTCTCTCACAGCCTTTAAAATTCTGTCTTTATTTTGTATGTTAAGTATTTTTATAATAATGTGCCTTGGTGTGGGTCCGTCGTAATTTTGTATATTTGGAGTCCTATAAGCCTCTTGTATTTGGTTTTCCATTTCATTCTTCAGATTTGGGAAATTTTCTGATATTATTCCATTGAATAGATTGCTCATTCCTTTGGTTTGTTTCTCCAAGCCTTCCTCAATCCCAATAATTTTTAAATTTGGCCTTTTCATGATAACCCATAATTCTTGCAGATTCTGTTCATGATTTCTTACCATCTTCTCTGTTTGGTCAATTTTGTTTTCAAGATGAAATATTCTGTCTTCAATATCTGAGGTTCTGTCTTCCAGGTGTCCTATCCTATTGGTTATACTTTCTATGGAGTTTTTAACTTGGTTTATTGTTTCCTTCATTTCAAGGATTTCGGTTTGTTTGTTTGTTTGTTTGTTTTTTTTCAGTATCTCTAACTCTTTATTGAAATGATCTTTTGCTTCCCGTATTTGAATTAGTAATTTAGATAAAGAAAAATCTAATTGGTCAATAAGCAAATAAGATAGTAATCCAAGAAATGGAATTGAACATAACATTGAGCAGCAATTTTATATGCATCAGACTGGTCATATTTAGAACTTGAATGCTACCAATATCATAGAGAATGTAGGAAGATATAAATTTTATGTTATGCTGGGGAAAACAAATGGAACAATTTGTTTTTTCTTCTAGAAATCAGATTGATAGTATTTAGTGAAAATAAGAATATGCATGCCTTTTTCTCAATTTAATTGCATATTGCAATTTGTTAAATGAATTCATTAAATAATAAAATAAATTTTTATTAAACTAAAAAGCATAGTTCAATATCTTCCATTCTATTCCATTATCAATTAATTAAAGTAATTTTTCCTGTTTAAAAATTCTATTGTATATTCTAATATTTGGCTTATGATAATCTTATGACCTTACAATTACTTTTAATTCAATTCTTTAGAAAATTTTGTGTATGATCCAATTTTATAAGAGAATGATGAACTCTTCTTTTGTGTGTGAGTATATATGTCAAGTTTGTGTATTTAATATATGTGGATACTAGGAATTAACTTGTTCTCCAGCTACTTATTTAGTTATAGACTTTATCTGTCACATTTCAAAGATTAACCTGCTGTACATATCTCCGTTCATCTCCTATACTGGAACAGGTGACCAGTAGTCCACAATTTCCATTGGTACTTATTACCCACCCTGTGTTTCACCTTCTGTATTTGCTGACTCTGTGAAGTTACTCCATAATTCTATTGGAAAGCACAATACTGAAACTCTTTAGGTCTTTTCTGTATCTTTGACCTGCTACAGAGTCTGTGATCTTCTTTACCTGTCTGATGCAAGATGTTCTGTTTCCATCTCAGAAAGTCTTTACAATTTCTTGTTTGGGTAGAACTATATGTATTAATTTTTATCTGCTTTCTCTCATTTCAGTGATATTTGGGAGGGAGAAGAAACTACCACATTTGCTTTTTCCTTGTTCTTGAACTAGAAGTCCCTCTTCTTTATAGGTTGCCCTCCATTTAGTTAAATAAAAAATTTGGTCGCCCACCAATCCATCACATTTCTTTCTTATACCTCAGACCAAACAACTTCAAAATTACCATCTGTGAAGCCATCAATTTTCCTACCACATTTGTGTTTTCTTATTAAAAAGAAAAAAAAAATATATATATACACACACACACACACAATCACTGCTCACAAATTGCTATTCTTTTTACCCATAGAATTATAGAGAATGTAGAGAATGTACTTTTTTCTTGTTTTATATCTTAAAAGTTATTTCAATTGAAGAAGTTACCCTATATTTGCTATATTCTAATTCACTCTATATGTACTAATTTTTTTTTTTTTAGAAGCAAATCTTCCTTTTTAATTTGGGCCATAGAACACTGAGATAAGAAATCAAATAAAAGAAAAGAATCAAATAAAAAAATTTTCAAAGTAAATATAAAATATCCTGGTATAAAATAACAAAACATTTAAGAACAAGAAGTTAAATCACCCCTTTTTATGGATAAGGAAGTTAATTTTAAATCCCTTTTTTATATAACACCTTTTTGAGATCACATGAGAAAACTGATGTTAAACATACAAGGCAGCCTCACTGTGCAAACCCTTAAAGGACATGGGAATATAGTTTTTTAAAGGAAGTGCAGCAACATTGATGACTTATGGCTGACCACAGTAATGCTGTTACTATCGTGAGTCGTTCTGGACAATCCCAGGAGACTAAAGCTTCCCTTTTCACATCAATCATTACAGGAATATTGAATGGGTGGCTAATGATGTTGTTGGCCTGTGGTTATATTCATGTCTCTTTCCAGGAGAACAGTAATCTTCACATTTCTACTCTAGCCCTGGGCAGAGCAGCAATGAGAATAAAATTTTCTGTTTTCTGTCCAAAGGATGGAAATGCTGCCCCAGAGGATGCTCATGCTGAAGGTTGAATCTACTGTTCATTCTCAGATGGTGCTCACCTACTTACCAGTAAATCCATGGTTTCCAAATTTTTGTTGGGAAAGTTAAAAAATGTTACTTGTTATTGAATTCATCCCAATGTTGTATCTCTTAACAATTAGATGCCTGAAAAATTGTTGCTGAGCATGATAATATAATTATAATTATAATATAATTACCACTGTCCGAATGAAATTGCCTGAGTGACCTCAAAGTTGTGGATCGTGAAACAAGAGTAGTGATGTTGTCTGACTTAGAGAAGATCCTGGAAATCAAGGATCTGTGCTGGACAGGTGCCAGGTGAGAACAGGTTCAGCATGAGAGGCATCCCAGTGAGATCAAACTGTTTACATTAGAAATAGAAAAAGATAAGTCTCTTAGTGTAGACAACATGTTTTTTCCCATAATCTTGAGTCATTCTTTGTTCTACGGTGGATTACTTCTATCTTTTGTCCCTCACAATATCATCTTGTTATATTTTTCTTATTTAAGTATATCCACTTCTACATTTAATATTATTTATTCTGTTTTTGCTAAGTAGAATGCTGCTCTGAATTTAATCTTCTGATCCTATTCTTAGCTTTTAACTAAATTACTCAGAATTTTTGGTAACTCCACTTCTCATTTTCAGTACATTTATTAACTGTGTCATATTGGGCAAGTCATTAACTTCTTTGAGTGTGAAAGGTACTTTGTATGTGTGATACTGTTTCAGATACTCTACAAATGTGATTAAAAGACATCTTCTCTACCCTTCCTCTCAACTCATTAGTCAAAGCATGTTCTAGCACAATGTCTTATGCATACGAAATGTATTGAGTTTATGATATTAACTAAATTAAGCATGGTCCTTGTCTTTCAGCCAAAGGTTGTTAAAAGTGCGAGATGTCTGTTGGGAACTGCTGAAGCCCTATATTATCTAGACGACAGGGGTGACTTGAATTCTTCAATTCCACGGTCGATAGAAATTGAGGGCTTTCATCAATATTTCTGTTTATTCTTTGTATAGGGAGGTTAATGGGAGACCTAGGTATGCTGGGATTCTCAGCTTCTTAGTTTCTTCTTCTTATTTGTATTCTTCCTGTAGTGTACCACTCCAATGTGAATCCAGCTTCTCAGTTAATTTTCAGTAGCAAAATATTAAGCAGTCTTTCATGAATGTTATAGACTTATTTCTTCCTCAAAAATTAAAAGACAAACCCACAGTCTTTAATATGATTTTCTATTCATATCTACTTTATTTTCTGTATATGTCACCTTCTAAGTTTTTATTTGTATATAAGTGCTTACCATAAAATGTAAATATAGTGTGTGTGTTTGTAATGTGTATAATATATACATGTTCTGTATTTACTTTAAGCATTTATACCATAGTGTTTGAGTGTACTTCTCATTCTGTTTCTGATTTTTTATAAAACTTTTTTCTAAGATCTATGTTGGTTAACATAATTTAATGTTTACATGTTTCTCCAGAATTGTTTTAAAATTTTACTAGGTTAGTGCCTATATTCCTTGCAGATTTTATCAATATTTTGACCAATATATTAGTTTCTAAGTGATAATTACTGTTATAATTAAACTTGCCTTATTTTTTTTTGGTATTGGTCATGTGTTATAATGCCACATTATTTTATTAATTTCAGAAATTAGTCTAATGATTCTTTTTAAATGTACATAATTATACCTTTTTCAGATAACATTTTGACTTCATTTATGTCTTTGGCTTATCTTGTTAACCAGGACTTTATTTAGAATACATGAGGATTGCAGTATGTTTCTGCTGGTCACCTATTACACCATTAAATAAGATTTCTTCTATACCTAGTTTTCTAGTGGTTTCAAAATCTAATAAATAAAATTATATTTTTATTAAACGTTTTTATCTTTGCATAACCTGAAATAACTTCTTTAAATTGATTAATGTGATTAACTTAATTAAAAATTATCTAATTTTGAAGCATCTTTAAATTTGTAAAATTATTACAACCTTATTATATTTCTACAAAATCCTGTTGGATTCATTTAGTCAATCCTTTACGCAGGATTTTTTTTTAATATATTCACAAATGGGAATGGTGTACGATGCTGACATCTTAAATGTCTATGCAATTTTGTCATGTATGTTGTTACACTAGCATTATAAAAATTACAGCAACTTTGTTTGTGTTTCTCTTTTCTAGAATGACTTATGGAAACTGTAAGTTGTGTGTGTAATCTGCCTAAAGACACTATCTGGGTGATGATTTCTTCTGGAAAGAGATTTTCATCCACCATTCTGTTACTTTTCACAATGATTGATCTGTTACAATTGTCTAGTTCTATTTGTCAGTTTCGACGATTTATTTATAATTTTTAACTGTCTTTGCTATGTATTTTCCCTCTTTCATTCTGAATTGTTTCATTTTTTTCTTAATGAATCTTAACTAGAGAATTGTGTTATTTCAGATTTTTAAATTTTTATTATTTTCGGGGAACATTATAGTTATACACAGTAGTTGAGTTTGTTTTGACAAAATCACTCAAGCATGGAATTGGATTTATTTCATTTCAGTCCTCGTTCTCACCCCTTTTCCTCCTCTCCTCCCTTCTATTCTCCACTGATCTCCCTTTTTCTCATTTATTTACTTATGTCTGGTGCTTTCTACACAGTCAAAAGGTAAAATTCCCTGTGGGATATTTATATACGCACATAACATGGTTTTGTTAAATTCTTTCCTCATTTCTTCTTCTTTCCAGCCACTCCTCCTCAATCTCTACTTCATTAATCTTCCCTATATCTTCATGATATCTGATCTACCTTCTTTCCCTTAGTTTTTTCTGGCTTTCACATGAGAGAAAACATTTGTTATGGTTTGGATGTGAGGTGTCCCCCAAAAGCTCATGTATAAGACAATGCAAGAAGGATCAGAGGAGAAACGATTGGGTTATGAAAAACTGAACCCAATCAGTGAGTTAATCCCCTGATAGAGATTAACTGAGTGGTAACTGAAGGCTGGTAGGGGGTGGCTGGAGGAGGTGGACTTTGGGGCATGGTTTTGGGGTATATATTTTGAGTGGAATCTCTCTCTCTGCTTTCTGATCATCATGTGAACTGCTTCCCTCTGCCACACTCTTCCACCAAGATGTCCTTCCTTCACCTTGAGTCCTGAGGAATGGAGCCTGCTGTCTATGGACTGAGACCTCTGAAATTGTGGGCCCCCAAATAAACTTTCCTCCTTTACAATTGTTCTGGTCAGCTGTTTTAGTCATAGCAGTAAAAAAATAGACTAAAACAATATTTGACTCTTAATTTTCTGTATCTGGCTCATTTTACTTAGCATGGTATTCTTCATTTTCATTCATTTACTGGCAAATGCCATAATTTCATTCTTGTTTATGGCCAAGTAAAACTCCATTTGTGTATATATACCACATCTTCATATCCATTCATCTATTGACAGGTTTCTGGACTGAAGAGAGAATCTACAGAATGGGAGAAAATCTTTGCCAGCTGCCTCCCTGCTGGGATTCAAATCCAGAATATATAAAGTACTCATAAAACTTAATACAAAAAGAAAAACACAAAAACCAAAAAAATTCCAAAACCAAAAAAAATCAATAAATGGGCAAATGAACTAAATCCAGTCAACAAATGAGTAAATGAACTAAGCAGACACTTCTCAAAGAAGAACAAAAATGACCAAATAATACATGAAAAAATCATTATTATTGCTCCAGCAATCATAAATGCAAATCAAAACTGCACTAAGATTTAATCTTATGCCAGAGTGGTAATTATCAAGAACACAAATAATTATAAATGCTGGTGAGGATGTGGGGGGAAAGGTATATTCATACACTATTTGTAGGACTGTAGACTAGTAAAATCATGCTGGAAAGCTATGCAGAGGTTTCTCAAAAAATTAGGAATGGAACCACCATATGTTTTTTTTTTTAAATTTTTTACAGACTGTATTTTGATTCATTGTACACAAATGAGGTACATCATTTCATTTCTATGGTTGTGCACCATGTAGATTCATATCATTTGTGTAATCATACATGTACATAGGGTAATGATGTCTCTCATTCAACCATGTTTCATACTCCACTTCCTCTCATTTCCCTCTAGGCAATCTAAAGTTCCTCCATTCTTCTCTCACCCCCAACCCCTCACCCAATTATATATCATCATCCACTTATCAGGGAAAACATTTGACCTTTGGTTTTTTGGGATTGGCTTATTTCACTTAGAATGATATTCTCCAACTCCATCCATTTATCTGCAAATGCTATATTATTCTTCTTTATGACTGAATAATATTCCATTGTGTTTATATACCACAGTTTCTTTATCCATTCATCTGTTGAAGGGCATCTAGTTTGGTTCCACATTCTAGCTATTGTGAATTGAGCGGCTATGAACGTTGTTGTGGCTGTATCTCTGTAGTATGCTGATTTTAAGTCCTTTGGGTATAAACTGAGGAGTGGGATAACTGGGTCAAAAGGTGGGTCCATTCCAAGTTTTCTAAGGATTCTCCACATTGCTTTCCAGAATTTTGCTATGGAATTTGCAACTCCATAGCAATGTAAAAGTGTGACTTTTTCCCCACATTCATGCCAAAATCTCTTATTTTTTTGTGTTCTTGATAATAGTCATTCTAATTGGAGTGAGATGAAATCTTAGAGTTGTTTTAATTTGCATTTGTCTAATTACTAGAGATGTTGAACCCTTTTTCGTATATTTATTAATCGCCTGTTTGTCTTCTTCTGTAATTTGACCCATTTATCTCACTCGAGATATTTTCCCCAAAGAACTAAAATGGGCATACTACAGAAATACAGTAACTTCAATGTTTATAGCGGTGCAATTCACAGTAACCAAATTATGGAATCAGTATCATTTGAGTATTGAAATAGTTTTAGTTTTGCTAATCATTTTTCTTCCTTCTTTTTCTATATCATTGATTTTTGCTCTTGTGCCATGGTTTGGATATGAGGTGTCATTCAAAAGCTTATGTGTGAGATAGTGCAAGATGGTTTAGAGGAGAAATGATGGAGTTATGAGAGTCTTAACCCAATCAGTGACTTAGTCCCTTGATGTGATTAACTGAGTTGTTAACTGAAGGCGGGTAGGGGGTGGCTTGAGAAGGTGGGTCCCTAGGGGTGTGACTTTGGGTATATATTTTGTATCTGATGAGTTGAGTCTCTCTGCTTCTTGATCATTTTGTGAGCTTCTTCCCTCCACCTCTCTCTTCTGCCCTGATGTTCTGCCTCACCTCAAGCCCCAAGGAACGGAGCCTGCTTCTATGGATAGAGATCTCTGAAACTGTGAACCCCAATAAGCTTTTCTTCCCCTAAAATTTTGCTGATTAGGTCATTTAGTCTCAACATCAAAAAAACTGACTAAAACATCTTTATTTTTTTATTTTATTTTATTTTATTTTTTTTCAGGTTTTCAGGTTTTTTTTTAATTATTGTAAACAAATGGGATACATGTTGTTTCTCTATTTGTACATGGAGTCAAGGCATACCATTTGTGTAATCATAAATTTATATAGGGCAATGATGTTTGATTCATTATTTTTTTCCCTCCCCACCCACCCCTCCCACCCCTCCCAACCCTCTTTTCCCTCTACACAGTCCCTCTTTCCTTCATTCTTACCGCTCTCCTTAGCCTAACTCTAAACCTAACCCTAAACCTAATGTTAGCCCCTCCCACCCCCCATTATGTGTCATCATCCGCTTATCAGCGAGATCATTCGTCCTTTAGTTTTTTGAGATTGGCTTATCTCACTTAGCATGATATTCTCCAGTTTCATCCATTTGCCTGCAAATGCCATAATTTTATCATTCTTCATGGTGGAGTAATATTCCATTGTATATATATGCCACAGTTTCTTTATCCATTCATCAACTGAAGGGCATCTAGGTTGGTTCCACAATTTGGCTATGGTGAATTGAGCAGCAATGAACATTGATATGGCTGTATCTCTGTAGTATGCTGATTTTAAGTCCTTTGGGTATAGGCCAAGGAGTGGGATAGCTGGGTCAAATGGTGGTTCCATTCCAAGTTTTCTGAGGAATCTCCATACTGCTTTCCAGAGTGGCTGCACTAATTTGCAACCCCACCAGCAATGTATGAGTGTACCTTTTTCCTCACATCCTCTCTAACACCTATTGTTGCTTGTGTTCTTGATAATTGCCATTCTAATTGGGGTGAGATGGAATCTTAGGGTAGTTTTGATTTGCATTTCTCTTATTACTAGAGATGTTGAACATTTTTTCATATATCTGTTGATTGCTTGTAGATCTTCTTCTGTAAAGTGTCTGTTCATTTCCTTAGCCCATTTGTTGATTGGATTATTTGTATTCTTGGTGTAGAGTTTTTTGAGTTCTTTATATAATCTGGAAATTAGCGCTCTATCTGAAGTATGAGTGGCAAAGATATTCTCCCACTCTGTAGGCTCTCTCTTCACATTACTGATAGTTTCCTTTGCTGAGAGAAAGCTTTTTAGTTTGAATCTATCCCAGTTATTGATTCTTGCTTTTATTTCTTGTGCTATGGGAGTCCTGTTAAGGAAGTCTGATCCTAAGCCAACAAGTTGAAGATTTGGACCTACTTTTTCTTCTATAAGATGCAGGGTCTCTGGTCTGATTCCAAGGTCCTTGATCCATTTTGAGTTGAGTTTTGTGTAGGGTGAGAGATAGGGGTTTAATTTCATTCTATTGCATATGGTTTTCCAGTTTTCCCAGCACCATTTGTTGAAGAGGCTATCTTTTCTCCATTGCACATTTTTGGCCCCTTTGTCTAGTCTGAGAAAATTGTATTTATTTGGGTTTGTGTCCATGTCCTCTATTCTGTACCATTGATCTACCTGTCTATTTTGGTACCAATACCATGCCGTTTTTGTTACTATTGCTTTGTCGTAGAGTTGAAGATCTGGTATTGTGATACCCCCTGCTTCGCTCTTTCTACTAAGGATTGCTTTAGCTATTGTGGGTTTCTTATTCTTCCAGATGAATTTCATAATTGCTTGCTCTATTTCTGCAAGATACGTCATCTTCTTTACTTTTAAAAAAACATTCCATTGCTTATTTTCAACATTTTGAACTGAACACTTAATGAATTTATTTTTAGTCATTTCTTATTTTTTTAATCTATAAATTTGATTTACACTTATCACTTTAGTTTTAATATTATGGTTTGCAGTTTTTCATAATCTTTTACCTTTATTTCATAATTTGAGCTCTTTATTCTGACAAATTGATTTTTTTGAATCTAGGATTATTTAGTTTTTAGTTATAAAATTTTTTATTATACTTTTATTTCTAAATTATTTATTGTGGCCAGAAAATAATAGTCTGAACAAATAATTGTATGTTTCAAAATAAGTGGAAAAGACTTTTAATATTTTTAATACAAAGAAATGACAAATTTTTGAGGTGATAGATAAGCCAGTTCCCCCTGATTGGATCATCACACATCTTGTACATGTATTGAAATTTCGCACTCTACTCCATAAATATACAATTATACATTCCATGTACAATTTTTATGTGTCAGCTAAAATTTAAAATTTTTTTTTTTTTTTTTTTTTTGCGGTGCTGGGGATTGAACCCAGGGCCTTGTGCTTGCAATGCAAGCCCTCTACCAACTGAGCCATCTCCGCAGTCCTAAAAATATTTTTAAAGATTATAATTTCTGTTTTGGTAATTCTTTGAAATTTATGTAGACTATGTTTTTAGCCCAATTCATGATGACTTTTTTAGTGTTCAAGAAGAATGAACATTCTCTGTTTACTGAATATAAAATTTTCAATATTTTCATTAGGTCAAGTTTGTTAAACTTGAAGAATTCCTATCTTCTATGTTGTTTTCTTTGCTTAATTTGTTGGCATTTAGATGGCTACATTTACATTTTAAATATCTATACACCTACTAAGAAGGTTCTTAGTAATTGTTTTAGTCTAATATGAGATTAATTATTTGAAGTATATTTTCATCATTATTATATCTCTTTATATGTTGTTTCTTTTTCCAATTTGCAATTCTTTATCTTTTATGGAACTTTTCATCCTAAATTACTCTTGATTTGGTACATATTGCTTAAAAACCTTTTTAATCCCTTTGTTTTCTATCTTTTTGTCTTTACTTGATTTTGATTTTTTTGTGCCTAGTTCAATTCATTTATTATAATTAATAAAAGTAAGAACTTAGTTCAAATCCTTTATTTTGCATTTATACTTACCATGCTTTCTTTTTCCTTTTCTTTCTCAGGTTTGACTGGTGATAAGATTTTCTTTGTTCAAATTTTATATTCTGACTCTTTGGAAAGAAAGCATTCCATTTTATTAATCTATTCATTAACATTAATTAACACAATAACATTTATTTTTGCTATCATTATAAGGCAAAAAAATGTCAGGTTATTTTCATTTTTTAATTTCATTTCATTCCCTCCTGTCATCTCTCAACCTTTGTTCTGGTTCAGATATCTTGGGGGTTTGGTGAAGAGGAGGGGTCCAGCAACTATCTTAAATTGCATCATAGAGTGGACAATTCAGTTGACTTCAGTGAAGTTATTTTGTGGAGTGGAATCATAGGAATGGATAATAGTTCATAATCCATCTGTGTTGCCACTGACCTATTTTCTTTCCCCTTCTCTTTTCATTTCCATTTTTCACTCTCAGTTCTAGATGTTTCCAAAACCTTCAAGGTTATCTCTTTCTATTGGGCAGAGATGTATTCCACCACTGATCAACTTTTAGCTTAGATATTCTTTCTTAAGGAAAACCCTCTATTTTTATCATAAAGTTCTCAATGACTTTTTCTTAAAAATGTTCTTGTTTTAAGAGGATTCGTGGTGGTGGTGTCACTTGGAAATAACAGAGTCTTTTTTTTTTTCACAATAAGGTAATTTTTTTGCATAGTAAGTAGTAAAGTTAGAGAAAAAATTCATTTAAATATTAGTATTATGGTTCATAGAAATTTGCAAGGAATACACAAATTGATAATGGTTTTAGGATTTTTTAAAGAGAAGTGATTCTTGTATATGCAATTTGATTTAACTAAAATGAAATCTATTTAGACAAGAAGAAGCATTTTTGGGGAGTGCTATTGATGCCTAGTTGGAGACAAGAAACCTTTAGGAAGTGGTTTTCATATCTCTGACAGATCACAATAAGAAATTTTGAGGTAGAAAAAGTGTATAAATTGTAAAGAGTGTGTAAAGTGTAAAGAGTGGGTAAAGGATACAGAAGCAAGAGTCTCTTACTGATGTTAGTAGCCCTCAAGTCAGTAACTTAGTCTCTATTTTTGCATAATAGGACTTGAAGTATCCTGTTGAACTCGCCTCTCGAGGTTTCCAAAACTTCCACTGATGATAGGAAAAGGCAGGATAATTACTTGCTGATAAAGTGCTTTGAGATCCTTAGAAGCTATTCATTGTGTTAATGTAAAACTTAACTTTAGACTTCAGAGAAAGACAAAGCATGTGCACGAGCACATTTTTGGTAGCAGTTTTATTCATCTTTTTCTGTATTATAATTTTTTTTTCCAGAAACATCAGGGGTCTTTTGTGGATGTCTCTATGGAATTCTGGCTTTTAACTGTCACCCAGGCAGCTTTTGGAAACAAAATGATAACAAAAGCAACATGTAGTTAGTCACTTCTTTGTTGTGTGCTTTTTTTTTTTTTTTTTTTACCCTATAGCCTTTTATCTTTATATGTTCCTCTTTGTCTGACAGTTCTGCATTCATCACCCCACATCTAGTTGCAATAAGGTATTATGAGATGGACAGCTGAGGAGATGATAGGAATACAGACAATTCAAGTTTTTCATTTCCTTTGTAACTGGAGTTTTAATAGTTCTCTAAATCTGTATTTATGTTCTCATCAAAAACCCCTTTAAAAAGAAAATAGTAGTTTTTCTACCTATCTCCTTTCCCAAATGTTTTCCATTATTCCTATTTTTGCAATGTTAATAATTCTTTTTATTGCAAAGATACATAGAGTCACTTGTATTCAATGGACTAACTAGCTTAGTATATGCTCAAAGTCTTCAGAATTCCCTTTTCCACAGGTTAGGGTAATTGTACTCCTAGGTTTCCTTTTTCTAACTCTATGAACAGCCAGTCTGCGGAATAAGAATTCAAAAGGAGATTTTCTGATGGGTGGTTTTGTCATTTTCAAATTGTGTGAATCCTGCTGGAGACTTGGAAATGGGGCTTGAAGGAGAATTTTTAAATGGATAACATTTTAAAATTCTTTAGAACATTCTTAGAAAGTCAATGCTGATTACATAAGAATTACCTTTGATGAGTGATACATTTACCTTTTAAAACAATTCTGATACTTTGATTTTACACATCATCAGAAATGATGTTATAGCACAAAGGCACTTTGCCATAATTGAAATGAGTTTCCCTGAGTAGATGGTGAGTTGATTTTATTCTGTCCTGGGTAGCTTGTATCTCCTCTTGGGGGGAGGTACATGCAAATTGTTTGGGAGTGACACAATATTCATAGCAGAGTCACAATTATACAGCATATTCAGTGGCTGTGTTTCCATGGTGTCAAAATATCTAGCCCAGCTGTAAGGTTGAGTCTATCATCTGGCTATTGGTTGATATTTACCATCTATATTTAGAAATATATAATTGAATCTAAGACATTTTAAGTTTATTTTATTTGATAATTCAGTTAGAATAAATATCTAGGTAGTCAAATATTTCTCTAGAATATAGTTGATGGGTTTGTACCTCTTTAACCAACTCTGCTTTCATTAGCCCTGATAGTTTTGATAGTAGATTAGGGGTGCCTGTTCTTAAATTATTCCTCCCCCGAAAGTAGTCAGTACTCTAGGAATTCCATGACAGGCAGGGCCTTATATTCCTCATGCTCTCCTATGCATATTTTATAGTATATAGTTTGTTCTGGGTCCCTGTAGATCCTGAGAGTCACACTTTTTAAAAACCCCATTATGTCTTCCTAATTCATAATAATAGGTTTCTGGGTTGATTTATATTCTATATTCTTCTGGTGAAGCCTTATTTCTTGAGATTAGGACTCTCATCGTAGATATCCCTTGTCATATTTCTTCCTTTCTCACAGAAGCTTGGTCCATCACCAACTCCAGACTCTAAACACCCTTAAGAATGACCTGCCTAATTCCAAGTATCACCATTTCTTAAAAGTCTCCACTGCTTCCCATCCACCTTGTTTGATGCTCTGTATTGTAGACCCCTGCAGATATAGTTTAGGCACTCTGCATTTGAACTCCTCTCAAATCCAGTTCTCCAAGCATATCTATTGTATTATTTTGGTCCTATTCATTTATAGCTTCCTTCCCTTCTTCTATCTTGCTGCTGAGATTTCAGTATATTTTAAAGATGGATACACTCAAATTTAAGGCTTGCTACTTAATTCTTGACTTTTAAACCATTAGTAGGAACAATTTGGTAATGTATAAAAAATATGGAACTGATGGGAAGTATGATTATTGTGTGTTCCATCAGTCTTAGGTTCTACTTCAGTATCTCTTAATTTCTTTGGTAATTAGAGGTATAAAGCACACATGTGAAGTCTCACAGTTCTACAACTGCACTATATGGAGTGTAAAACATTGTTTTCAACCATGCTGACTTGTAAAGGACAAATGGACACTTGCATGTTAAGAAACTTGAACTCACCATAATCACTTCTGGGCCATATCTAGCTATACTCTCTTCTCTGAATAACTTACACTGTCTGTCATTTCTGTCTTTACTCTTGAAATTTCCTCTGACTGGAATACCTTTTTTACTTTTACATAGCTATTTTTCCTTCTGTAGTTTAACCAGTATGGTGAGGCTGTATTAGGTATTCTCCTTGGTGTTTTCAAAGAACTCTGTTCTGGCTGCTGTCTAGTACTTACCAGGGAACTGCATTTGTCTCCAAAATAGGCTGGAAAGGAGGAAACCCACTAGGTGTCTTTATCACCTGACGAGGTGATATTCAGTAAGTGCTTATTACATACAAGGAATGGATCTTCTTCTGATGTGGCAGAAGTTAGGGTTTAGATGTTTCTACCAAAGATATTTAAATATTTCTTGGTTTAAGAACTTTAAAAAAAAATCACACCGAGGGATTTTACATATAACTTTCTTTTACAAGAATGTTTGAATAAAGAAATAAATGAGTTAGAAATACTCTTTTGACAATACTGTCTCTGGAATTTCAGTTACCATTTTACCCTAATATTTTTGTGTCATCCTAATGCCACCCATTTTCTCTCTCTCTCTCTCTCTCTCTCTCTCTCTCTCTCTCTCTCTCTCTCTCTCTCCCTCTCTCTCTCTCTCTCTCTCTCTTTTGGACTAGGGATTGAGCCCTCAACCACTGAGTCACATCTCTAGTCCTTTTTAATATTTTATTTTTATTTAGAGAACAGGGTCTTATACTGAATTGCTTAGGGCTTCACTAAGTTGCTGAGGCTGGCTTTAAACTCACAATCCTCCTTCCTCAGCCTCCTAAGCCTCCTAAGCCACTGGGATGACAGGTGTGCACCACAGTGCCTGGCAAATAACATCAATTCTTAAGGATTTTTAAAAAAAAAAATTCTTTTTATTATTGGTTATTTTTAGATAAGACATGTCAGTAGAATTCATTTTGATATACAAGCATGGTATATATCTTATTCTAGTTAGGACCTCATTCTTATGGATGTACAAGATGGTGGATTTCACTATGGTGTATTCATATAAGTACATAGGAAAATTATTTCAAATTTATTCCACTGTCTTTCCTTTTCTTAGTCCCCTCCCTTCATTCCCTTTTGTCTAGTCTACTGAATATCTGTTCTTCCCCATTCTTCCCTTATTGTGGGTTAGCTTCCACAAATCAGCTAAAACATTCGACCTTTGGGTTTTGGAGACTGGCTTATTTCACTTAGTATGATAATCTCTACATCCATTCATTTACTTGCAAATGTCATAAAGTCATTCTTCTTTAACTGAATAATACTCCATTGTGTATTCATCCCACATTTTCTTTATTCATTCATCTGTTGAATGGCACCTAGGTTGGTTCCATCTACAAGATAATAATAGGTTCTAATTTATGATTATCTCTGCTAAATTTCTCATTCAGATTAAGAATTGTTTTCCTAATTTCCATGTTGAAATGTCTGTATGTATTCTCTTGCATCTTGTTGAGTTTCCTTAAAATTATTATTGTTAGTTCTTTTTTCAGGCATTTCATTAATTTTCTTGTTTTTGGATCCTGTTGCTAGAGAATTATTGTGTTCCTTTGGAGGCATCGTGTTATCTTGCTATCAGGTTGTCTTATATATATGTATATAAAAAATGTCAGAAATATATTTCAGCAAATTTAGAGTCAAATAGTTTAGTATATATGCTTTTATGTGGTTTAAAAATCTAAGGTGAACAATTTGGTTCTAACAATATAGTTTAAAGTAGCTACTATATTAAAATTTATACCAATTTGCATTTTAAAAAAGAAGCATTGATAAGTTTCTGAAAATTTTATCATCTTTTGTTTTGAAAATTGCCTCTATAAGATAAAGAATTCTATTTTGAATTTAATTTTTAATTTTGAATTCATGTGAAAACAATCTATTTAATATGTGAGCTATATTTCAGTTTTTGTTTCCAGTTCTTTGAGTTTTCTGTTCACATGTTTTAATTTTCATATTGGTTTAATACTTATATACAGCAGAGATTGGGATGGAATTATGTGCCCCAAATTTAACTGCCATGAAGTCCTTCCCATCCTATGAAAAGGCTTTTACCTGTTACCACAATTCATATTTTCTAATTCTTGGAATTTTTGAAATCCACATTCCATGAACTTCCCTAAGTGTTTCAACATGTGCTCATTCTTCTGAACAAGATGTAGGAGAAAGGGCAGGCTACCCCTACAGGGAAAAAAAAGAAAAAATGATGGAGAAGATGCTCTGAGTGCTCAGGGAGTCCACATGTGGTCTGGGTATGCTGCCCTTTCAGCTTCCAGGGTCACAGTTTGTGGAGATGAACTACTGGAAAGAGGAAATAAGAATGTGATTTTGGGGCTGGGGAGATAGCTCAGTTGGTAAAGTGCTTGCCTTGCAAGCACAGGATCCTGGGTTCCATCCCCAACACTGCAAAAAAAAAAAAAAAAAAAAAAAAATGTGATTTTGGTTCAGACTTAAAGTTTCTAATAACAAGAGTTGATCACTCTTCTAAAGGAGAGGATAAATCTAGCTCTAGAGAAGACTATTACACTTCTCTTTAAGACTTAAATTTTTCAGAAACCTCAAATGGACCCATTCCTTTCCATTTAATATAGTGAAATGCACCATCCCACCCAACACAAAATATTGCTGCCTATGGCATTCTCTTGTTTTATATCCTAGAGGTAACCACAGGTTTGAGCTATTTCATCCAAACTCCTGTGACCAGCAATGGGAATTTTCCTGAATAGGTACAGGGATAAAATTCATGCCTCTGGAAGAGGACAAAGGCAGTTGTTACAAAAAGACTTAAATTAACACTGTGTTCTACCCAACTGAACTAAATGTGAGACACTGAAGGAAAAGTGTTCTTTGCTTAGAAGAGGAACAAACTCAACAGATTGAACAAATTCTAAGGTCTCACAGATTTCAGCAATGAAAAATTTCAAAGTCAACCAGTTAACGACAGTATTTGTCTCAAGGCTGTTTAATATGATCCGGAATTTAGGAGGTGGTTGTATGCTTTAAATTTTAGGGATCTGATCTGTTTTTCTTTCTCAAAGCAAACACCCTAAGAGCTAGAAATGAACTGTCAGCATTGCTGGTAAATATGCACTCAGATCTGACCTGGCTGTACAAATAGAGTCCATTCTCCACGGTGATCAGAAGCAGCAACGTCTGGCCATACAAGGTGGCTAGCCTCATTTACAGACTGTACAATCTAATTCCTCTTTCCGCAAATGTTGATTAAGCTGAAAGAGGATCCTTTGCAAAGCTAATTCAATAGCACCGTCTCCTCTCCTGAAAGACTAGAGGATGATCTCACCATCACATGAGGCCATTAGCTTCCCCTGCAGCAAAAACTTACCATCTGGCCATCTGGCTTGGACTCTGCTGATTGGCTAGGAGCTTTTTTAGCACCCTGACTCTCTGAGTGGTGAGCAGGAGAGCCTGAAGCTGGGAGGGGAGGCTGGATAGCATAAGATGCCATTATCTCTTGGGGAGCCAGGTGAACTCTTAAGTGCTGCCTGATAGCAGGACCTGCCTGGTACTGATTGCCCAGTCTATTACCTGATCTATTGCCCAGCATTAGTCACAGATGACCTGGTCATTTATGATCAAAATGACATGGTGGACAGATAACAACAGCAACAGTTCTTTTTTTATAATCATGCAATCTTTGCTTTTTAATCCCATCATTAGACAGCTGATCTAGAAAAGTCACTGAAGCATCACTTTTATTAGCAATTGATGAAGCATTTTCCAAATAACAACCAGCCTAATTCTTGAATCAGATCTAAGTTTACTCCATATTTATTCTTTTGTATTAGATCTGAGGGTAGTCTCTTGTTTTAGCTTCTCTTAGCATTACAGAGTTAGTATTTGTGGCTGAATACTGGGAATAGAGGGCAAAATTGAGTACTGTGTTGTCTTTGTTAAATCCCACTTTGGGTTAATTGCTGCTAATTTTGCAGCTGCTCTTTGGTGCAGTTCTATCTAGTTTTACATCTGAACATAGGGGAAGCAAGACATAAGGAGGCTCCAAAGTAAGCCTCCAACAAAAGAGCTGATCGTAATTCATGTGTAGGACTGACAATTTATTCTGTCATGCACTTTTCTATCCCTGAGGATTCTGGTCGAATAAAACAGAATCAGCAAAGGCAACAGCAACATTCTGTTGACCATCTGAGAGAGGTTGGTACAGCACCTGTTGGGTGGCATGTTTAAGTATTACTCCTGAAGCAAATAAAAAGTGACTGTAATCACTGAATACATGAAGTAAAATAAAAGAATAAGAAGAATGGAAACTAGATCATTTACTGGTCTTGATTGGTGTTAAAAAAAGGTCACATAGAGAAATCAGGGATCCAATATCATTTACTCAGAAATTTAGTTTTTTGAATGCCACATTGTAGTTTAGCTGACTTTGTTTGACAGAAGCAGTAAATCTTTGGAAAAAGAACAAATGTTCTCATTTGCTTTGATTGTATATTTATTTACATAACTTTTAATATGAAGTACATAAGAAGTAAAGTTTATAGAAAATAAAAGTACATTATTTAGTGAATTTACTGTAATTGAATTAGTATTCAGGGTAATGTATGTAAAAGGCACTGTAGATTTTAAGATATTCATTTATGATAAGAGTAGGAGAAAAAGATGTGTGTATAGAGACATAACTATGCCTACACATAGACTGGGGTAGGAGAGGCTAAACTGGCTTAATCCCTCCAATCTTTTCACTCTGATGTTATGCCAGCATAACCCTAGACAATGGATTCAGGTCACAGGACAGTGATGAGAAGGAACCACTTGACTCTTGTTTTTTTGTTTTTTTTTGTTTGTTTGTTTCTTTTAACTTTTTCCCCTGAACCAAGCTAAGTAAATTTGGTGCAAAAGTTTACTTTACCCAATTGACAATGTTCACTCACATACTCCTATTTATAATTTCTATGTGGGACAAGACCGATACAGTCAAGAAAGCCAGCATTGCTTATGGTAGAGATGGTATGCATGTGAGTGACAGAATGGAAGGCCATTCACGAATATTTTACCAACTGGAGCGAAGAACAGAGACTCCAAATGAGTAGCTAAGAGGTGAAGGAATGTGGCATAGAAAAGAACAGTGAATATTGCATAGTTACTCAAGCACAGTATTGGGGAAGGAGAAAATTCATAGGTCAATAACTCCAAGTATGGAAAAATTATTTTCCTACAAATGAATAATTATGCATCCATTGACAACCATATGCTAAATGTTATGAGTTTTTCTATTCATCAGCTCTTTTAATCTTTATGATAGTCCTATCATAAAAGGATTATTAGCTTCATTTGACACAGGAGGAAATTTATACTCAGATATCCAGTGACTAGGTCAAATAGCTAGGGTGTTGGAAATTGGAGCCCAGATGTTTGTCCTTATAACCTTTCTACTTATATTGCCTCACAGAGGCCTATCCTGCTAACATCCCAACAGAAGCAGAGTGCCAACCCTGGGAAGTGGAAGGCCAAGGCCTGTTTCCTGACCCTTTGGTACCCAGTACCTTCCATAGCTTTTTCCATCATCACTACTATTGTCCACCCACTCCACCTCTGTTGATTACAGAAAAAGCCCTACAAAGATGTTCTTGTACCCATGTGTTCCCCTGTGCAGGCACTGATAGAACTTGATAAGTTGATTCATGCTCTGTAGTTCTCTTCACAGCAAGCAGCTCATCTTCCACTCAGCTTTCACCTTCAACGCCCTGCACAGCATGCCTGTGTCAGCTCTGCTACTCAGCTGTCAGACAAAGGGGAGAAAAAAGCAGGACTGTGACACAGTACTCATATTAGGTAAAGCTTTCCCCAGCTAGTACTCTCTGTCCTGGGATTATTTTGTGAACACAGATTTCATTAGAAAGCGATTGATCTGAACATCTGGGGGCTCATGCACTGACATTAGCTCCTTCTAATTGCTATAATGTGGTTCTATTCTGATTTTATGCAAGCGGTGCAGTCTTCATGCACAAACTATTGATTAATTACACATTTAAGGCATTTGAGAGTATTGGTTAAGTGCCGTCTGTGGTTCCCTAGGAGTTTCTGTTTTGTTTTTATTGTTCCTTTACCCCCAGCCCCATTTCCATTCTAATTAGTCTCTAAAGATTTCACTTTATAAATAGAAAATCAGAATTATGCTTTATCACTTATCTGTTAATTCACATTGGGATTTGGAAGAGTGACTGTGTGACGATGATTCACAAGAACATTACTTTTTCTGCTGTACTGAATAGTCTCGCTGAAACATGTTCGGATACGAGGACAGTACTTATAAAACCCAGGCCAGTTGGGTTAGCAGATTGTTTACACGCGGGCACATGTGTGTGGCTTGTTACTGCAGGGCTGCACGTTCCTCCAGGAGAGGCTCTGTTGTTTTGTGTGCTATGAAATTTCAAATAAAGGAAGAACAACAGCTGTAATGGGCCCGATCCAATGATAGCAAAAGGTGAATAAAATTACTCCCTCTGGGAAGTAAAATGCTCATTTAGTGGAGGGAAATTATCATTTCCAAGTAGAACATTTGGCTTCCTGAGAGTGAAAATGTCAGCACAGCTTGATAATAACACCTCGGGCTATAATAGTACCCTTTTCCCCTCTGAGAGCTGGGCTCTTTCCTCCTAAATTTATCTTTACAACATTCTTGTAAAGTAGTCAGACTCAGATGTTATTGGCTATCTTTTAAGGATGGAGAACCTGAGAGGCTATTTGTCCTTGGAAGTCCAGAAATCAATTTACTTTGGGGTTTTTCAACTTTGGTGCTATGCACATTTTTGAGCAGTCTTTTGCTAGGGAGAGAGGGGTTTGTCTGCATATTGTAGAATTTTAGAAACATCCCTAGTATCTATCCATTAGATGCCAGGAATACCCCTAATTGGGCATCCAAAATGTCTTCAGACATTGTCAAGTGTCCCCTGAGCGGCAAAATCACCTCCAATTTGGAAGCATTGGTCCTGATTAGTTGGCCTGGACAATCTTCCATAACCTATAGGAAACCTTAAGCAAACTTTGAAATAACCTAAGTTTATCTTTGACTTCCATGGTTTCTCCTATTTATAATCATAGCACTTATATAGGATTCACCATTTTAGAGGTTTATGTATATTTACTCATTTAATTCTCACAGAAATTCTATTTTAATCTAATGTTACTTATAAGAAAACAGAGTTTAGCTCACCTTTCTCTTTGTTACTATTTCATTCACTCATTTATTCACTTAGTAAATTTTACCAAGTTTACTAGGAAGTAGGCATCAGAGTTGGCAGTGAGGGAACAATAGAGACAAAACAGATGCTGTCCCTTCTCTCATGAAGCTAGCAGTCTCGGGAGGGATATAAACCAATAAACAGGCGTTTGCAATTCAGCATGGTATATGTGTGAGAGGAAAGGTGTTGCTATGGGAGCATGTAGGAAGCCTCATAACATAGTCTAGGGGAATCAGGAAGCTGAGGCATAAGGGTTGGATAGGAGTTACCCAACTGAAAAATGGAGAGTAAGTGTGATTAGAAGCCAGAGGAAATGGCAGAACAAATGGCAGGAAGTGAGAAGAAGTGCAATATAATTAAGGAATTAAAATTGGAGAGTTGAGGGAGTCAGCTTGCACTGTGGTACAGTACCAACATCACAGTCTCAGTGGATAATGAATGACAAAATTTATTTTTCATTCATGATGCAGGTGACATGCTATTGAGTTGTGGTGTAGCTCCCCAAGTCTCCATTTTAGGATTAAGGCTGGAAGTGTAATTCCTAATTGGAACATGGCATTCTCATGATAAAGATAAAAGCTAGAAATGACTGAACATAGTCTCTTGGGCTCATATTTCATTGGTCAATCATGAACATGGCCAGGCTTGTTATATGTGGAACATGGAAATATTCTCCCTCTGTAGAGGGCATAACAAGTCACAAAACAATGGGCAGCTTCATTGTAAGGGAGGGCAGAAACTGAGAACAATAATACATTATGTAGGAGTTGGAGGAGAGGAGTACTAAGAAATGAATTTTCAGAAATAATTAGGAGCTAGGTTATGTGAAGTCATATATATATAAGTCTTGTTAAAGGATTTGGGCACAATTTATTACTTTGTTCCATTAGGTACTCATTATTTGGTCCTAAATGTCTTACTCAAAATCTGCTTTCAGAAAGTAATAATAATAAAGGTGACAAGTAAAACCAAGATCAAAGAAAATAAACTCATCACATGCAAATCTACAAATATTTCTTATAGGGTACTTACATTTTTACAGAAACAGAAAAGAACTATAAATTGGGAAGTTTCACCTATTGGTGACATGCTCATCTAACAATGAGTTTTTATTTCATCTGTGGAAGAAGCAATTTCTTTGGCATCTTGGAAATTATACCTTTTACTTTGCTGTCTTGTAAGTTTGGTTCTATTGGATAAAATCAATCCACAAATATTTATTTACATTCTACACTTTAAGAACTACCGTGGTTACTGAATTCACATGTTGAAAATGCAATCAAGATTAATAAAAACCAGTCAGATATAGTGGAAAGAAAGCAAATCTTGACTATCAGTTCATCTGTGTTTGACTCCAAAGTTATTCTATTAATACCTGTGTGAATTTGAGCAACTTATTCAACATCTTTGATCTTTGGTTCTCTCACCTATTAACTGGGATTAGAACACTTCTATCACAACCATAAGTAGAACAACAATAACAGCTAATTTTGATTGAGTACTTTCAGACACAGGGAGGAGGCTAAGAAATTTGCATTATGACATTTAAACCTTGTCACAATCTATGAAGTTAATATTATGATTTTACAGAGAATGGAACTGACAGTTGAAAAGTTGGTCAACTTGCTCAAAGCTAAACATTTAGTAAGACATAGAATCTGAAATTGAGCTCCACCACATGATAACCCAAACTCTCAATTATCACATATAGAAATGATAATGACAACAATGACAGAAGTCAGGTTTCATTACAAGTTCTAAAAAGATGAACTCATTTAATTTCCACAAATACTCTTTGAGAACGTGCAAGTGATATAGAATCTTGGGCTTAATATTGTATGTATAACCATTTATATGTGTACATATATATGTACAGATTTCTTTATTAACCATCTTTCTGTTCTTGGTCTGTGAGTGTAAGTAAGTGTAATACATAAGACTGTCCTTTTTATTGGTCCTTATCATATTTTCAATGGAAAATGCTAACCTCAAAGTTATAGGAAACTTGATAGGAAGTTTATTACCATTGTACCTAAAATAAGAGTAAATAATAATGTAAGGTCCTCACACTAAAATATAAGGTCTAAACTATATGAAGTGGACTTTATCAAATATCTTGACTTATTAGTGGGCACTTTTTACTTCCTCTGGGTTCTGACTACATATGAGATATTTTAAATACTATGTACAATGACCCATAAATATGTGAGTTATTAATGTTAATTGTTTTACACCCATTGCCTGGCTTGCTTTCTGTGATTTTCTTAAGGATAAGTACCTAAATATGTTTATTTTTACCCTTTTATTTACATTATCACACACAGAAAATAGTGATGAAGTTTTTATTCCCATGCTCATCTAACAAACTAAGGGATGCCCTATATTTTGCCTGGTATTGTTTGAGATATTATGTGCCTGACTTTCCATTTATATGACTTTCCATTTTTCCTCCTAGAATTAAATTAACAAAATTACAAGTTGAAAACAACCAGTCTAGAAATGCTATTTATCCTTCAGAGCAAAATCTGACTGCAATTTTCTAATTAAAATCAGGTTTCTAGAACAGTCCTTCTCTAATGCCTTCAGCTTGTTGGCTCTTGTGAGCTTCTTTTATAATACCTTAATAAAACCTGAAGTTTAATAACTAACAATTTTAAGATTTAGTTACTAGGCCAAATGGCCAAATGAAGTATTTATTCTACCCTCAAGCAATCCTTTTGCCTTTAAGAAAGAACATTGTATTTCCAATACAAACAGTAAAATGCACCTTAATGGAATTTTATTTTTTAACTCATGCTTGTAAAAGGATTCTCCACAACTGAATGTGTATTTACTTAGCTCCAAGTCTTAAAAGAAGAAGACATTGAGGTGATATAGCCTGTTTTCAACCCAAATTAAATGGCCTTTCACTGGGTGTGACGGTGTATGGAGAGGGCATGGTTAATGGATACATGGGTGTAGTTGGGTAGGAGAGATAACTTCTCATGTTTGATAGCACAGTACAGTAGCATAACCATAGTTGACAACAATTAATTGAGTGTTTCAAAATAGCTGATAGAATTTTGAATTTTCTCAACACAAAGAAATAATAAATGTTTGAGGTGACAGATACACCAGTTATCCTGATCTTATCATTACACAATGTCTACATGTATTGAAATATCTATCATCATACTCATAAATATTTAAACTTATTTTGTCAATTAAAATTTTTAAAAAATCAAAACAATAATGCATTTCAGATGGTCCAAAAGTGTTTAAATATCCTATGGTAGTGTTTCTCAGAGTGGTCTGCTTATCACGTGCACAAGAGTTATGTGAGGGGATTATTAAAAATTCAGGTTCTTAAGTTCCAACTTGTCCAACTGGAATCAGTAATGGGGTTATGGTTTTGTAATTACACCTTTAGAGAACTCCTCAGGAGATTCTTGTGCATTCTGATATTTGAGAAGTATTACAGAAATCATTAAAAAATTTTAATTTTCCAACAGAGATTTTGCAACTGAATGCTACTTGCAGTGTTTATTAGAGTTTGGTTTAGATTTAGCAAGTACTATGCAAATGTTGTGTTTAGTTTAAGTGGCTCATATTCAGAAAACCTAAACAACTTCATGGTCAGCTTTCCTGGACCTAATTTTATGTCTTGATAAATTAGATTAGAATATTGACTACTGTGAAATATTCAGCAATAAATATTTAAGGATATTTACAATTTGATTTCATGCTCTATTAAAATATATTTTCTATTCTTTGTTTAGTGTTCAAAAGGAAGTGTGAGGTCTGAATATTCAGTGTCTAGATTAGGTTAATCTAGAAACTCAGCAAACCAATCGCATGTAGTATGGGATGCTGATCTTGCAAAACAGTAAAACAAATCCGTTGTCTTGTTTTTAATAGTTTAAATCTCAAAGTGTGGTCCATAGACCAGTAGCATCATTCTATACTGGGAGCTTGTGAGAAATGAAGAATCTCAGGTGCTAGCCTCAATTTATATTAACTTTGAGAAGCACTGCTCGAAACAACTGGTTCCTAGAAAATATATGCTGAGGACTGTTTTCTTATACATGACTTGAGGATTTTTTTCCCCCTGTAGTTAAAGAATTTAAGTATACTTGCCAGAAATGGATGACCCTTATCATACCTAAAGGCAAACTGAATCCTTGAATGTTAACATGGTTGATTCTTGAAGATGGCAGCAATCACTGTGTAAATTAGAAAAGTAAGTAGAGTTGACAGTAGTTCCATAGAATTCTAATGGTCACTTGAATG
This sequence comes from Sciurus carolinensis, assembly GCF_902686445.1. Taxonomy (NCBI): domain Eukaryota; kingdom Metazoa; phylum Chordata; class Mammalia; order Rodentia; family Sciuridae; genus Sciurus; species Sciurus carolinensis. The sequence goes on from NC_062222.1 coordinate 87,321,426, forward strand.
ATTACTAACTTTTAAAAAAGAACTGTCTTTTATGTTGTGGACTATACAGAAGATAATGTATACTAAACACAGAAGAATCACAGATTATAAGAGCATCTATGTGGCTGGAAACTTAGTAAAGGGGATAGATGAAATGTGTATTGAAATCATTGATGTCAACAAATGAGAACAAAATATTTTTAGAACTTATTTTTGTCTGGTGTAATAAAGAGAAGACTTTTGAAAACACATGGAAAATGAAAACAGTTTCAATATGAAATACAGTGAGAGTGAGTAGTATGGTCTAAGATATTGACTGGTACCACTAAAGATTAATATTATTGTTAATATTCAGATCTCTAAACAATCAAGTGTAAATGAGTCCCCCAGGAAAAGTAATACCCCCAGGAAAAGAAAATACCTTGGAAGCATTAAAATATGAGGTGGAAAATCAGTTGCTTTGTGTAACTATAGGTAAACTAAATGTGTTCTGATATGGAAATTTTATTCCATTTCTGAACATCTCAGATTGCAAAAACTGAGCAGAGCTATTATTGGTGACTATGCAACTAAATTGCCAGGATTAGGCTTCAGTTGAAAATGTGATTCATCTACTCTCTCTTGTACCAGAGGTGCCTATAAAAGGAATGAAATATGGGCTTTACGAGTCAAACCTGTAATCACTAAGCCCAAACAACTTCATGGTCATTTGTTTTTGACTTAATTTAATGATTTAACAAGTAGTGTTGGAATATTGGCTACTGTGCAAAATTCAGCAATAAATAATTGAGGATATTCATAGTTTGGTTTCATTTATAGGTAATTTGGTCTTTAGTGAATCCCTTTTCTTAAGGGTAGGCCATTTGAACAGGGGCTATTAAGATGATAAATGTTTTAAAACAGTGAAAAGTCCCTAATGCAGTCATTGATAGGCAAAATAAAATACTATTAAAAAACAAAGGTAGAAACCATTAAGATATATTTAATTAGCCTTGCCACTGTTTTTTTTAAAAGAAAGGATTGACCCTGGAAGAACTGATAGAGCAATACTGCAAAGTGCAGTATTAATCATATAGTTGTAGATGGTAGTCATGTGAACACTCGTTTGATGTCCACTTCCTCACATAGCCCTGTAGCATTAAGACGCAGTGTTTTGAGAGGGTAGATGCTTATTCATATGCTCTAAATTGATCACAGCAGGAGGGGGCAATTTTAAAGGTAGAATAGAGATAATCTACTTTTTTCCTCTGTTAATTTCATACCTTCCTGAGTGAACAAAATTCATCTTCTCATAATATATATTTAATGAATACAGTAAGTAATGTACTCCTAAGGTGGCAAAATAGATGGGCTAGGGAGAGCATCATTCATCCTTGGGAAACGTTTTAGACTGGGAAAATCACTTCCTATTCTTTCACAGGTGATGAGATAAAACCTTTCCTTATCCCATGAAATGTTCTTTTTCTTCTCTTGAACTTTCCCTTCTGTTCAATTAGAAAAAAATGAACCAAACAGTAAAGAAATTGATAAAAACAAAGCCACTAAGCAAACAAACAAAAACTTTCTGAACTGCTTTCAGAAAAATAAATCATCTTTCCTGAGACATGAGATGAATAAGAACTGGCATTTTTGTTGTTACTTTGGGTAAAGAGGTCAAAGGTCATTATCTAACAGGCATCCAAATGGAGTCAATCTGTTTCTCAAAGATCCTGTCACATGCATGCGAGCCTCCCCAGGGTTTGTGCAGAGTGGTTCATGGTCAAAGACAGGAATGGATATCGGCACTCCAGGGAAACTATATTTTTCTGTCAATAGACAGAAGATTGTAGTGTCCTAGACAGGTAATCAGTTATCAAGCACCACAATAAGTTCACGTTTAAACATTAAACAGGTGGAGTAGGAGACAAGTAAAATTTATCATGTTTACTAGGTTTACCACCAACAACCAAAGAACAGTTTTTAGTTTTAGCTTTTTTAATTGGTTCTGATGTGTGCTTCTTGTTATCAAATTTCCAAAGAAATTAAATATATTTTTTTCCTTCTGGTAAACATTTGGTGGATTCTCAAAGAGCAAAAGGTTTACATTTCTGTAAATTGTAAATATAAATATAAATACATTTATATTTAATAAATATGTATATTACATATATATTTAATGTTTACTTTATATATATGTATATACATTCGTGTATATACATATATATATATAATCTCCTATTTTTCTCTTTCCTTCAGTTAATTGAATGTGTGTACAAGTCAGCCCCTGAGGCACCGGGTTCTATGCCAGCTTGGTAGAATGGTAGGAGAAAGAAAATGATAAGTCCTGCACCTCTAAGATTAAACAGTACGTGGCTTGTTAAGATTTGCTTCTAACCCACCATTAAAAGTAAAGAAGAATGGCTTTTCTTTTTCTCCCTGATTAGAGGGCTTCACTGGATTTGTGGCAAATAAATTGACAAGCGAGGGCACTGATGACAAGAGAGCGATAATTGATGGTGGCAGGTGGGGGCTTGCTGTACTGGCATGTCCTGTGGAGGGTGAGCCAAGGACATCTATCAATCAAATTGGTGACAGCAGCCAGGGAGACTTAATTGGAGATTCATTGAACCTTTAATGATGTGACAGAGAAAAATAAGGATGCTTAAAAGGCTCCTGGGCTATTTCTTCTCCTTCCTTCCAACAATTCTCATAGAGGGGAAAGTGGACATCACTCCAGGTTGAACATTCATTGTTTCCATCAAAGTTAATCACATTGTTTTGTTTGGATAGGTAGAATAGTAAAAGTATTTACCATTAGTTTGCCATGGAATGAAATCTATACCGAGAGGTTTAGAGATTTGATTGTCTTGTGACTTTAGCATAATCACAGATGCTCAGACACCAATTGCTTAGAGTGCAGATATAGCTAATTCTATGATTCTTTTTTCCTTCTCAGTTTCTAAAGACATCTCTGTACTATGCAAATGTGTAGGCTTCTTTTTTTTTTGCCTATTGTTCAAAATAATTTTATCTCCCATTTGGGAAAGGAAAGGGTCTTACAAAGGTATTTTCTTTTTATGCATGGAGCAAAGAGTTTCTTAATGTTAGGAGTGAAAGAAAAAACCCAACACTTTCAGTACACTGTGCTTGGGTACAATTTGTAAAAGGATAAATGAGATGGTCTTTGCCATCTAAGATCTTACATTTTCATATTTATGAGTATTTGTATTTATTACTTTTTCAATGATAATTTTGGACAATTGCTGGGTCTAGTGCTCTGTATAGGTAAGTCAAAATCAATATAGCTTGAGTATTTCTTTGAAGAAGTTACAGTATAGTGAAGGAAGTCTGATATGTACTTTGAAATGATCAAACATGATAGGTAAGAATTAATTGGGGTTATGAGAACTCTGTTCAGGTAGGAAGAGGCTATAGACATAGGGCATCTTAAGAAGCATTTTTGTGTCTCTTGAAAATTACAGTATTCTCTAGAATACTTGATGAAAAATGTGGAGAAGGAAGAGAAGAGGGTAGGTCTTGGACTTGCTATAGCAGAGATTTTATACTTAATGTCATCCCAATTTATCCAAGTCTGAGTCTTCTTATTGATAGAAAAATTATTCATCTCTTTCACCCCTTCCTCAGTTTTAAATTCTGCTCATGCCGTACATTTTTCCCCCACAAACCAATGAATGCAAAAATGACCCACTGATTACTCAATGCAAAAATAGGAACCTTTTTTATAAAGTTCTCAGAGGGTTAACATCTTATTTTGTCCAGGTACAGTTTGCTTTTCCCTGTGCAGAGATCCAGGTTAACAACTTATCTTTCACATTATACCTCTTCAAGAATGGTGACTCTTGAAGGTCCTCTTGATGTCTGAACTGCAAATGAGCTGGCTGTGCATTACTAGGTAGTCTCCATGCAGATTAGTCCTCTCAGATATGTGTGTATTTCCTCACATATTCATAGACATCTTTAAAAGAAAAGTCAGAGGCAAAAAAGCACATTAATCAGGAAACTGTACCACAGCAAAAATGTGTAGCTTCCTACATTATTATTGAGAAGAGCTACAAGTAGCCAAGGGCATACTATAATTTAAAAAAAAAAGTCATTAAAATAATTTGAGTCAGATTGTGTAGCAGAGGGAAAAAAAATAGAATATTTTATGGTTCTGGGATTGAACCCAGGGACTTTCACATAACAGACAAGCTCTGTACCTTGGAGTTCCATCCCTAGTCCTTGGAGGATACACTTGGAATAAAAATTTGTTCTAAATTTCATTGCATTATTTACATTGAAAATTTTGATATAGGAAGAATTCTCTCATCTATATATTTGGTTTTTTTTTCTAGTCTGATCTTATAATTAATTTTCTTAGATCCTAGAAAGATACTATTCATAGGTTAGAAAATTATCTGAGGAGGACAAATTATCCATAAACTATAAATATGAACAATGAGCCACCTCAGAATCTCTTTAGAAACAGAAACATGGAAGTCAAGATTAATATTTTGGTCAAATCATCAAGGTGATATTCAAATCTCCCTGAGGACATTTCCACCAAGTTGTCATCCATTTTTAGTCTGTACATGTACAGCAAGACTAACTACTTCATAAACCAGTCCAATCTACCTTTCAATGACACTTTTAAATACTTTCCTCATTTTGGGAAGCACTTAGTCTTTTTATAGCATCTAGTCTCTGGAATGGACTCACCTTTTGTCTTTGGATATAAAGATTTAGCAGGGCAATTCCTCATGAGAGTTCCCCAACTGTTTTGAAGATGGTTATCCTATCCCTTAAGAGTCTTTAGGTTTTTCCTAAAAGTGAAATATTTCCTTCCCCTTCTTTCCCATGTTATGACCTGAAGTTCTTTGCTTATCAAAACTGCTTTGCTCTGTGCTGATCTAAGTATGATCCAATGTCTGTAGGTTCTTCTAAGGATATCTTGTCAAAACTTGAACACAACTCCAGGAAAGATCCAACCAGCTTTGAACTGAGTGGGACAATCATAGCAAGTCCCACCTGTCTTAGATTTTTTCTTCTCTAGTTAGTTGCAACTCTTTAAAAATTTTTCTTGCTCTATTTAGGCTTCGATATGTCAATTAGACTGGACAATGGTACAGAGATATTTGGTTAAACAGTATTTTTCTGGATATATCTGAGAAGCTATATTTTGGATGTTTCTTCATTGTGACCAAAGTACCTGACAAGAGCAATTTAGAGGTGGAAAAGTCTATTTGGCTCACAGTTACAGAGGTTCAGTACGTGGTCAGCTGACTCCATGGCTCTGTCGAAGATGAGGCAGAACATATGGTGGAAGGGCATTGCAGAGGAAAGCAGCACAGAACAAACCAACAAGGAAGCAGAGATAGAGCTCTGCTCACCAGGGACAAAATATAAACTCCAAAGTCACATACTCAGTGACCTACTTCCTTTAGCCATAGTTTACCTGCCTACAGATACCACCAGTAAATTCTTACCAGGTTAAAAATTAGGTTACAAATTAGGTTGAACTCTAATAATCTAGTTGTTTTACCTCTGAACATTTTTGTATTGTCTCACACATGAACTTGTGGGGGCACCTTAACAGATGAGATTAGTATTTAAATCTAGACTTTGAGTAAAGCACATTACCTTCCATAATGTGGGTGGACCTCTTCCAATCAGGTGTCAGTTGAAGGACTTAATACAACAAATGACCTTCTATTTATTTTTCTTCAGTACTGGGGATTAAGCTTAGGGCCTTTCATATGCTAGGCAAGTGTCCTGCCACTAAGTTATATCCCCTAGGAAGAAGTAATTCAGCCAGGATATGGCCTTCAGACTTGACTGCCACAGTTTTTCCCTGGGTCTCCAAACAACCTGCCTATTCAGCACATTTTACATTTACTAAGCTTCCACAATTGTGTTAGCCAATTCCTGAAAGTAAATCAATATCTATCTATCTATCATTTATTAATCAATCAATCATTTGTCTACCTACACACACATACATCCAAACAGTGATTTTCTCTGGGGAACCCTGACTAATTAATACTGATCTCTAAGATAATTGCATATTTGTTGTCTTAATTGTCCCATCTATTATATTTCTTCTTATCACTAGCTTTGTATCATCTACAAATTTGACAACAGTTGTGTTAGGTATATTCTCCTAAGTCTAAGAATAATGTATTTTCGTATTTTAACGATCATAAAATTGACATTGAAGGAAATGGTTCTTTATAGAGAAACTTCTACTAACCATTGAAAATTATGCTTAGCAAGTGAAGGATTGAAAATAAAAACACTATTCTTCAACTTTCTCTGGTGTACACAGATATCCTTTAATAGTTTGAATAGTGGTTATTATTGATAGAGTATAAGGGCACATGGCTTGCTATAACGCTTCCTTTAAATATGGTACTTTAACAGCCATGCATTGTGATACTCCATTTGAAGTTTTAACTGTCTGTAAGACTACAAAGCTCTTCTCTGTGACAATATATGATAGCTTAGGAAGGTTGTACTATGAATACTACACATATTCAGGAAACAAATTGCACAGACTTAATTAAAGTGAAAATTAAAAGGATAATTTATCTAACCTGGAACTATAAATACCACTCTCTAACACAATCTTTATTATAATAAGCAGTAATGAAACATCTCAGATTTTATTTTTATAGTTTTATTAGAATTATAAATGTTAACCTAATACTTGTTATTGAATATGACTTTTTAAACAATTATAAAAAAGTATAACTTGAAAGAAAAAATATAATAAAAGTACTAATAATATTGTAGCTGTTTATCAAGGGTCCATTATGACACTATATGAAGGATTTTATGTAGTTTAATATTCATATATTCACAACTCTACAAGTTAAGTGTTTGATCCCTATTTTATATTTCAGGGTTGGCAAATTATGGCCTGAAGAACAAATAAAGCCCTTGCATGGCCACACTTTAGCAGCAAGTGAGGTTAGAATGTTTTTTGTTTTTAAATGGTTGAAAAAAATCAAAGGAAAATAACAACTATGTTGTTATGGTTTAGATGTGATGTCCCCCAAAAGCTCACAGGTGAGCTTGTAAGAGTCTTAAACCAATCAGTAAATTAATCCCCTGATAGGGATTAACTGAGTGGTACCTGAAATGGTAGGGTGTGGCTGGAGGAAGTGGGAATTGGATCGTGACTTTGGAGTATATATTTCTATCTGGCCAGTGGTGGAGCCTGTCTTTCTCGCTCTGCTTCCTGATCACTATGTGAGCTGCTTCCCTCCACCTCATTCTTCTGCCATCATGTCCTGCCTCACCTTGAGCCCCCAGGAATGGAGCTGGCTGTCCATGGACTGAGACCTCTGAAACTGTGAGCCCCCAAATAAACTTTTCTTCTTTAAAATTGTTCTGGACAGGTCTTTTAGTCACGGCAGTGAAAAAAATAACTAAAACATGTGTTACTGGCAAATATGTAGATGATACAATGACATTATATGAAAGTTACATTTTTTATAATGTCTTATTGGAACATAGCTACATTCATTCATTTATATGTATTTTTGTAACGTGCTAAAACGACAGAATTGAGTAGTGAAAATAGAGACAATATACTATGTCAAGCCCCAAATGCCTACCATCTGGTCCTTTACAGAGAAAGTTTGCTAATGCTGCTGTGACTGATGAAAGTAAGACTTCACATTTTTACATGAATTCTTCAAGATACACTAGGTTAATTAAAGTAATAATTTCTTAGTTAGTAGTTTCTTATATATCTCAAGTAATCCTATAATGAATTCTCAACTAAATATAAATGTATGCATATTGAAAGGCAATGAAGTAAGAGAAAAAAGTTGGTTTTTTAACATATTATAAATCTTAGAATTTACAAGTATTTGTGTGTACACAATACAAAGAAAGAAGTATATATTGAAGTGACTAGAGAGTGTGAAAAATGTAATAGAGAGAGACTAGACAGATACAAGATCTTAAATCCACAACTACTCATTGAGATTTCGTGATTAGGTGTTCTGTGTAAGATGGCTTCTTTTCCTATCCTCAATTTACATTTTCCCATTTTTGAGGTTCAGTGATTAAACACCCATAACATGGCATTGACAATGACATTTGAGAGGGATCACGGCATCCCTCTATTAGGAATGAATGACTTCTGTGTTTGTGAAGTGATATCTGGAATTAAGAAAGATAATGCATGTGAAATATTGGCAGAAATGCCAATCAACAATAACCATCACCTTAGTGGTTAGCAGTCATGTTGGAATATCTGTCATTCACCAGGAAAATCACAGAAACATAGATACTTTGGAGGCATTCTTTCAGGTTTCAACGTGTTTTATTGAATGCTTTCTTATTCTTCATAATGAGGATTCAAGATAAATAAGGAAAAGTTATTTGTTTTATTGGAAAACACTGATTAATATGACTTTTCCTTTTTCAAAGACTCCCAAATGACTGGAAGTCAGATGTAAATACATTGTCTCCTTTTACCCATGCTCTAGAACCAGAAACAATCAATAAAGGGAGAGTTCTTTCCATGTAGTTTTGAAATCATCTCTAAATCAAGAGTTGAAGGGGGTCTTGTTATTACCAGATGCAGTAAATATACAGATGATAAACAGACCTGGAGAGGTAAGGTAATCACCCAAAGCAGCTTGAGCAGCCTGAGCCTCTGTTTCTTCCATTATGCCATGAACCCATTCTCTTTCAAATGCAGAGTGTACATTTTTTTCCTTTCATAAAGAGTGAATCTGATTTATCCTTCTTCTAAATTTCCTCCAAAAGCTTTTCATATTCTCCATGGATGAGTCATTTTAAAATCTTTAAGCCTCAGGTAATTGGCATCACAGATTCTTTCACACCATAATATCTATTCTAAAGTTTTTCTTGAGATATAAAATCTTAGATGATAAAACCTGACTCTGGAGTGGTAATAAAGAATGACGTCTGTGTACTGAGAATGGAAATTCAAATGCTAAGATGGGCCATATAAGTAATGACTTTATATATTAATAGGATTAGGAGATGAAATGCAATAGGGAATAGTGGGGAGTGTGCTCAATGAGAATGGACATAGCTAACTCAAGGGGCAGTTTTTGCTGAGCCCCATTTGGTGGCTGCCATGCATGTGTGCTACTTTGAATTTTCTAAATCTTTTGATAATTCAAAGATACTGAAAGTCCCACTTTTTATGTGGAAATGTGCTAAATTTTGTTATTACTGTGTAGGTTAAGCAAGATCCATATGTGGCCTAGTTTGGACCTTGAAGAAGCATCTTTAACAATCAAAAACCATATTTTCATAAAAGATGAGTTTCACGTGCAGTTTGGATTATATGCTTTACCGTTTAATATTTTATGATTTTTCTTCCTCATATTTTTATCCTGGGAATAAGAGCATGCCATGATTAGCCTGAAAATACAGTGTGGCTTTGTGGTTCAAACATTCAGTTGCATCAAAAGGCTCTGCTTTTGTTTTCTGCTTGAAAAAACTGACACTTGTTATGGTTATGCTCACTGTGTGAGGCATCCCCTGTTGACTTCTGGACAATCACTATAAATCTCTATTATTCTGCTGTTATTGTCTTGTTATACTAGCGCTGTTGAGGTATCTTCTCAAGGGAAGCAAGCCCAGGTGTGCACATACAGAGCAAGGAATTCTCTCCTTTAAACACATAAATAGCTATTTTATTTGGCACAACACACATAAATGTTAGAGTAGCCAAAGGAATCTTGAACAGTTGTTTGCATTGCAAATATTTCAAAATCTGGAGCAAAGATATCAGAGCTTAATCTGCTAGTCATTTGAATTCTGTTAGTTGAGAAAGTAATCCATCTTTTATTATTTTTCTCCAGTAATAAGAATTGAAAGAGTTGAAATGCTGTGCCTTGCAATCGAGCTCCAAGGCATAAGAATTTCTCATAAAAAAGAACGTATTCTTGTTTCCCCCATGAAATTCAGTTATATAGACTTCCTTTTATAGGTACTATTTTTTTCTTTATGACCCTGTTCAGAGCAAATGTGCAGGGTTAAGCTCTCTTGTGCTACACATTCGTTGTTTTGGTATCCAAACTGATGGAAGATTGGAACAGTGCTATCTCAGATATCAGGGCATAATGGCTTGAAGGTTTGATAAAACAAAGTTTTTGGTGACTTCCTTGATTGAATGTATGGTTGATAACACATTATGTCCCATTCTCTTATACAGGATTGAAATCTTGAGAATTAAAGGGTTAAGATCTACCTTTGATTCAAGTACTTGTAAGTTCATAAGGACAAGAAATGTGAGAATTAGAAGGGCATAATTTTGGAGACATGTTATGGTTTGGATCTGGATTGTCCTATAAAAGTTTTTATATTGAAGGTTTGTTTCCTGATGAAGTAAAGTTCAGAGGTGCAGTTTGGGGTGATTGGATCATGAGCTCTGACTTCATCAGTGGGCTTATTCATTGAGGGAGTCATATGATGACATTATGGGGAGTGGTGAAAACCATTATTGATAGGTTGAGGGGCCTAGTGGGAGAAAGTAGGCCACCAGGGACATGCCCTGGAAGGGTATTTCTTGTCCCTAGCCCCGCTCTTCTTTCTTTCCCTCTCTCTCTGTCTTGCCTAACTACCGTGAAGTGGAAAGCTTTCCTCTGCCATACCTGATTGCCTTCTAACATCATGGCCTTGCTAGAGGGCTAAAAGCAATGGAGTCAGCTGTCCATGGACTGTGCTATGATTTAGAAGAGATGTCTTCCCACAGATCATGTGTGAGATATGCAAGAATTTTTCAGAAGTGAAATTATTAGATTTTGAGAGTCATAACCTAATCACTGATGATTAAGTGGATAGTAACTGTAGATGGGTAGGGTATGAGTAGAGGAAGTAGGTCATTGGGTGGGTGACTTTAGGGTTTATATTTTGTCCCTGGTAAGCAGAGATCTCTCAGCTGACCATGAACCTCTGAAACTGTGAGCCAAAATAAACTTTTCCTCCTTTAAGTTGTTTTTAAAGGTCTTTTGATCACAGCAATGCAAAGCAGACTAAAACAGATTGAAATCTCTGGAATGCCATCAAAATAAACCTTTTCTAAATTTTTTCGGTGACGTATTCCAGTCATACCAATGTAAAACTGATTAGGACAGAAAATAGGTACTGAGAATAGGGTCGTTGCTGTGACCACATGATTAAGAAGTCATTGGAATTGGTTTTTGGAGAAGTTAAGAGAGGTGGTCTAGAGAAGCCTTAGAATGTAAGAGGAACCTGACATGAATGTGCATTAACTTGAATTAAGAATGTGAATTTAGTGTTCACATTCCTCTCAGCATTCTTAACTCTTGAGCTCATTAGAGATAAGAATTACAAGAGATAAGAGGGCTGGGGAGATAGCTCAGTTGATAGAGTTCTTGCCTTGCATGCACAAGGCCCTGGGTTTGATCCCCAGCACCAAAAAAGAAAAAAAAAAAAGAAAAGAAACAAGAGATAAGAATGCTATCATAATGTGGACAGTAAAGACTATGCTCATGAGCTTTCAGATAGGAACTAGAACTGTAGTAGGAAATGGACTAAAAGTAATATGTGTAACATTCTGGCTAATAACTTGTCTACATTTTGTCCATGCTGTGAGACCTTATGTGAGGCTGACTATAGAGTTGATGGACTAGTCAATCAGGCAGAAGAAATTTCAATGCATCACAGCATTCAAGCTATTGCATGGTTATTGCTGGATGCTTTAAGTAAAGTTTAGAATAAGGAATGAAGGCAAGAAGAGTGAAATATTTTACAACATTTCAGACAAGAAATGCAGGTAAAATTGGGACCAAGAAAGATGTTATTGTTGAAGAGACCAGCACTATAAAAGAGAAACCAAGTACTTTGCACCAAAGCAATAGGAAAAAAGCCTTGAGGGCATTTCAGTACTGGGATAATCCCACCTATGGCAGGTTCAGTGGTATAAAAATAAAAACTTGTTTGAAAGACTTTGCTTTGAAAAGAGAACACCAGGGTCCTTTGCTCTCACAGAGTTACCTGGGAGTTGTTTCCTCAGGATTTGTATCATTATGGGTCTTCCAGGCATTTGGAGGTCACTGCATCTGTGTCCTGGGTGGCCTGACTAATATTCCTGCTAGTTGAAGACTTTGGCATCATCCTAATGGTGCTGGTTTTACAGGAATGCAGAATGCAAGTTACAGGTTCATGGAGGCTTCTACCAAGATTTCAAAGGAGGCCTACAGGTCAGGAATTGTGTGGAAGATCCTGAGACAATGACACATGAGGCTGTGAGTGTGAAACTAAAGCTGCAATGGAGACTCCAGGAGGTTAAAAAATGCTAGGAACATGAAGTATCTACCAAGGAAAGCTGCAGACATCGAGTAAGGCCTGAACAAGAGAGAAGCCATGTGGACTGCAACCACCAAAACTATAGGGGTAGGACTGCCCAAACCTTGGTGGGTTTATAGCCTGCCTCCACAAGCCCAAGATACTGGTTGTGGAGCTACAGGATTCAATGTTTTCCCTGCTGATTTTCAGATTTTGTTTTCATATCATTCTTCCTGTCTATACCACATCCCTCCCTTTTGGAATAGAAATACCTATGTCTATCTCAACATTGTATATGCAAAATATATACCTTGCTTTTTGATTTATACAGGAGTTCAAAGCTAAGAGTTTTCCTTGTTTTTCAGAGGAGGCTTTGAATTTGGGCTTTTAAGCCATTTGGGAACTGTTGAGACTTTGGGAACTCTTGGATACGGACACAAAACTTTGAGGGCCAAGGGTGAAATATGATGATTTAGGTATGAAGTGTCATCCAAACACTCATATGTTGATGGCATGATCCATATTGAAGAAATGATCAGAGTCAGGGTTGTGGGGAATTGATTGGATCACAAAAACTCTGAACTCATTAATATTTTATCCATTGAGGGATTCATATTTGATGGCTTTATTGGGAAATGGTGGACACTGTAGGAGTTAGAGCCAGATTGGAGGAAGTAAGTTACTATGTCTTTGCTGTGGAATGTTGTATCTTGTCCTGAACCCTTTCTCTCACTCACTCTTGTTTTATCCCTATCTCTGTTTCTCTCTGCTTCCAGGCTGCCATGAGTCATCTGCTTTCCTCTATCACATGCTTCTGTCATGACGTTCTGCCTGAGCGCAGGCCCAAAGCAATGGAGCCAGCTGATCATGGGCTGAAACTTCCGAAACTGAGAAAATATATATTTATTTCAGGTATTTTGTCCTAGCAATAGAAAGTTGACTAACAGAAGGCATTAATGTAATTTAAGAAAAATTTAACAAAAACTGGGAGCTCATTGTCACATTTTTTAACTAACAGAAAGGTAAATTTATGTGTAATAGGATAAGAGAGAAAGTAGAGTGTTTTGGGTGATCAATTTTCTATTTATATATGTGACTATTTTTATGAATCAGATTTTGGTTAATAAGATCTTTGGTGAGTTTCTGACTAACTTTTATTATTTTCTATATTTACAAAATGAGGAAGTGAAAATTACTCATATACTTAAAACTTTTGGGAAGAAGATGTAGTAAATTGAAATATCCCCTCTCCATTCCTGTAGTGCAATCTATAGGCTCTTGTACATGAACATAAGTAAAATATGTACCTGAACACACATTTTTTTTTATTTTCTGGAAAATAAAATCATCCCATTTAAATTATTCTTGTTTCAATTTAAAAATCAAAAAGTACATCCTTTCACTCTCTCACTTAACTATGACCCAAACTGTTTCATGATTTGCATTCTCTTCAATTCTGAGGTAAAATAAAGGATAAAAATTGGTAATCCTCTGATCAGTAGTCAGTTTTTGAGTACTGCCAGGGCACAGGATCTTTGGGCCCTATTCCAGGAGCAGCCAAGTAAGTCTTTTGGGAACATTCTGCACTCTCATAGGTTTGGAAAGGGAAGATGGATGTGTGCAAAAGTACACCACATGCAATCATATAGGTAGAAAAATTTTGATTGTGAATTATGAAACAAAGGTAAAAACGGAGATATTATGGAGAGTAAAGGGAGCATGTTTTAGATTGATTGGAAACGAAAACAATAGGGGATAAAGGTTTACTTGTGCTAGCTCCTTATTGACGAGAAACCAAGCATGATTTTGAAGATCATTTTATGCAAAGGGTAAAGCAAATAAAACTTCTAACATAGAAACAAAAATCCTAGACATAGTATTAGCAAATAGTATTCAATAGTGTGTTATTAAAATCGGGGCTTACAGACCCAATCCATCAGATTTCATTAGGAAATTTGTGAGTGTAATTTATTACAATAGGAATTAGCACACAAAGGAAAAATAACCTGATAATATACAAAGAAAGAACAACTTAAATGACAACTGACTTTTCAATAACAGTAATGAAATTCAGATAATATTAGAAAAATATATCTAAAATGCAAAAGAAAATATCTGATGATCTAAGATTGTATACTGAACATTTTATTTTTCAGAAAGCCCCAGGAGTAAAACAGTTTTTTTATGTGAACAAAAACAGATTTTACTAACAATAGACTATAACTAAAGGACTGCCAAAAAAATCTCCTTCAAGAAAGAAAACCATCATAATGGAAAGGTCACAAGTTCAAGAACTTGTAATAAACCAAACAATGACAAGCCTATAAAAAATAAACAACCACCAAGGATAACACAATAATAATCCTTTTAAAACCCAAAGCAGAAATAAAATCTTAACAAACAATATCATATAAATTGGGAAAGAATAATTATTGGAATCAAGAATTCTAAGATCATTATATTATTCAGAAACAAAGGTATTCAATTTAGAACTAACTGGCAAGGTGAAATAAGCATGCTAAAAAATCTTGGAAAACAACTAAATGAAGAAAATTAGACAATGTGCTTAAAAATGAACAGAGATAGTAAATCAAATAGGGGTAGACGAGACTAAGTCAATCTAAAATAAAGTAACAAGACAGAAATTAAGCACACTAGAAAAAGTATGGGAAGAAAGAGCAAATAAATAATCCACAGTGAAAGATATTAGAAATGGTTCCAAATTTACATTCAAGATGAATGAATCTCTTTACCTAAAGATAAATGATCAGATTGAATTAAGAAGCAAGATATAATTATGTTTGGCTTATAACGTTTAAAGCTTAAAAACAATATTTTAATAGAAGGTTAGAATATGCCATTTGATTTTTCTGAACCCTACCAATACCCACCAAGTTGCACAGAGTTAACGCCCACACTACCATTGCTTACAGCGCTTTACGTGGTTTCATCCTTCAGCTCCACTCACAGCCTTTGCCCTTCTAGAGACACTCCAGCCTAGTAGTTCCCTCTGCTTGCAGTATCCTACCCCTAGGTTTCTGCTCAGCTAATTCTCACATGTGTTGGGTCTCTCCTCCAATTTTACATCCTCAATGAGGCCTACCCAGACTTACTTCCCTCCTACATTTATATCCTGCTCTAATAACCATCGGCACTTATCAACTTCTCACATATTATGTAATTTAACTTTTAAAATGGATTATTGCTTGCTTTTCTCCTTTTCAATAAACTCTGGGAGTGAGGTAATTTTTTTCTATTTATTCACCCATACATAGTAGGTACTTGGTAAATATTTACCGAAGGAACAAAGGAATGTTATTTGTACTCCTAGTTTATAGCACAACATCTGACACTAATGAACACCCAATAAAATCTTTGTTGAATAAACTGATAAGTAGAAAGCAAATGGAAAACTTTTAAGTGCTATATTATTCCTTTTTACATTTGAGAGTATGCTAAGGAGATGTAGGTTGTAAAAAGAATTGGAAAGGGGACAGTGGTCTATCAACCTTTTGGAGGTAACTGAACTTCAGATCCCTAGCCTTGAGAGCACTAACAAAGAATTATCTCATCTCTTTTCCCAGGGTTGATTCTTGAGCAGAATCTATATTAGATAGTTTCAAAATCATCAAGTGCATGATATTTGATAGTTTAGAAGACTATAGCCTAACTAATTATACAAGAATTTTCAGTTCATGGAGCCTAACAGGACCTTTCAACGTGATAAACTAGCCTGAAATCTGACTTGTGAATACAGCATTTGCCTTCTGCCATGGACTGACTTGTATTCCTTCCTTACACTCCAAATTCATGCATTAAAGGCATAACTCCCATGTGTCTAGAGATAGGTTTCTGTGAGGATGTGATAAATATTACATGAGATCATAATAGTAGAACCCTGATATGGTAGGATTGGTATTGACTACAGTTTGGATCTTGAATGGTCCCAAAGGCTTGTGTGGCAAAGACCTGGTACTTAGCTTGTGGCACTACTGAGAAGTGGGAGAAACTCTAGGAGGTGAGGCCTAGTGGAAGGAAGTTAGGTAATTGGGGTATGCCTTTGAAGGTGATATTGGGACCCTGCCTCTCCTTGCTTCCTGGCCTTCATGAAGTAAATAGGCCTCCTCTATCATGCATTCCTACTGTGATGTATTGTGCTGCCACAGGTACAAAGCTACAGAGCTGAGCCCCCACAGACTGGAACCTCTGAAACTGAGCCAAAAAACCCTTTCCTCCTTACTAGTTCGTAAACTCAGATAATTTGTCGCACTGGTAAAGAACTGACAACACAGTGTTCTTATAAAAAGACACCAGAAGAGTTTCTCTTTTTCTTTCTCTTTCCCTCTCCACAACCTCCTCTCATGAGGACACAGAAGACATCTGCAAGCCAAAAGGAGTAACAAGAACCAAATCAGCCAGATCTTAGAATTTCCAAGCTCCCGATCTGAGAGAAAATAAATTTCTATTGTTCAACCACTCTCTTATATTTTGTTATAGCAGCCCAAAGCTGACTAACCCACCTTCCTAGACACTAGTCTTAATCCTCTGTATATTTAGAAGAAAATCCTGTAATAATATAGTATCTAACATATATTTCCAAGAAATATAAACTAAATTTTTTCTTTAAGATATATAGAAGTGAATCACAGTTAGTCTATAGTTTTGATATATTGGGCATTATTAGTATTAAGTTTTTCCATGTCCTTTTCGAAAAGGACATTAACAGGAAGAAAAAGAAGAATGGTTCCTTTTATAATTTTATAATTTAGCAGTAATTCATGAATCACAGTGTGGGTTTTTTTTTGTTTTTTTTTATACTGGAGACTGATTGAACCCAGGGGTATTTTAACACTGACCTACATCCCTAGTCCTTTTTTATGTTTTTATTTTGAGATCAGGTCTTACTAAGTTGATGAGGGTCTCACCACTAAGTTATTGAGGCTATCTCGCTCTTCTTGAACTTGGAATCTTCCTGTCTCAGCCTCCCAAGTCTCTGAAATTTCAGATATGCACCTCTGTGGCAGGCATGAGTCAATTTTCAAGTACACTTGACAAAACAAGAAAACCTCAGATTTATCTGTGATAATAGTAACTAGAACAGGAGAAATAATGGGGCTAGCAAATTTTATATTTCTTAAAGATTACTCAGCAATGTAATACTCTAGAGAATTTTTTTAGGTGAAGTTCTACTAAGTATCTCACCATCTCACCATGAACATGTAAGACACTTTAAAAAAAAAGCTTTAAGTATTTTTTTTTTTTATCTCTAAGTCTATTCTGGGATCCACAGAAAGGGTCATTTACTTATAAAATAAAATTAATGTTCTTCCGATTTTTAAACAATTACTACTCTGGGGAAAATAATTTTAGAAATGGAATCTTACATTCTAGTCATACTATCAAAATATTTCCAAACCAATTCTTGCTGAAACTAGGCATATATCAAGAATATGTGTGAAGAAAAAGGTTTTTTTTTTTTTTTTTTTTTTTTTTTTTTTTTTGTGGTGCTGGAGATCGAACCCAGGGCCTTGTGCTTGCAAGGTAAGCACTCTACCAACTGAGCTATCTCCCCAGCCCCAAAGAAAAAGTTTTATGAAGTAATTTCTATTTTCATTAATTAAAAGAGAAAAAAAGTTGCATTCTTCAAGCTGCTTCAAGTTTGGTTTGCAGCAGGATTCCCTTAATGCACCTCAGGTTATGCCTACTAAACCTGACCTTTAGTTACATCTGCCTAGGAGAATCTCTGTCAAGTTTTCAGTTGTTGGCTTCTTTCAACTGTATTGTGTTTAGTTAATGCTGCATGGTGAGCCCTAGATGTTATAATTACCACACACTATACACATTACGTCCCCTTGATTAAATTGATGAAGTATATATAAAGTCTTAAGCTTTGGCTTTCACTCTTTTTTAGTGTTTCTGCTGTGGATTGAATGTTGCCTCTCCCTTCCACAGACTCAGGTTGAAGCCTTAATCTGACTATATTTTGAGACAGGGGCTATAAGGAGGTAATTAAAGTTAAATGAGGTCATAGTGCTGGGTCTCTGATATGGTATGGTTAGTGTCCTTGTAGAAAAGACATCAGAGACCTCAGGTTTTCTCTCTACTGTGGGAATACAGTGAGAAATCTGCTGTCTGCAAGTCATAATGAGAACCCTGCAAGGATCCAAACTGGCTGGCACCTTGATCTTGGACACCCTGGGCTTCTGAATTGTGAGAAAATAAATTTCTATTGTTTAAGCTGCCCAGTCTGTGGTATTTTGTTATGGCAGCCTGAGCTGACTACAATTCCCTTGTTCCTTTTGCCATTTTCAGAAGGGATTCATTTTGTTCTAGGGTTGTATCATGTAGAATAAAACTAGCAAATAAAAACAAGTAACAAAGAAATATCAATAACTCAGATTGTGGAATATGTCAGTTTCATTCTAAAACTGAAAATATAATACCTAAAGAATAATTTTCTTAAGTAAAAAAGGACCAAAGCAAAGGGAAGCCATGCTTTCTAAACTGGAGGGGGAAAAATAACATTTTTATACAAGTCAAAGCCTTCGAGCAAAAAGATCACATATAATATAAACAGTCTGTTTCAATCATACTTTTCAGTCCTCTGTATAATTTAAAGCCAATCAGATACTCAGTATAAATAGAAAATATAAAAGCGTATTAAAGCTCTTGATATTCTTAATCTTGACTAAATTATATTTGGAGAAAAATTTTGTTCTATAGGAAAATCTGTTTCTTTAGCTATCTAAGTTAAACAGAGGGTGGGAATGGTAATTTGTTGTGGAAATGGTTTCAACAATTTACCTCCTTACATGACACTCAGAACTAATCCCTCACTCTGGGCATGATGATGTATCTTACAATCAAATTATAGCAGACGTGACAGAAACTGACTTGGAAAGTACATGCTTATTATACTTTCTCTTGTTGTTCTTGGGGCCCTTGTGACTGGGCATGCATACATTCCCGGAATAATGTTAGATAATGGTGTACTTGAGGCCATGATATTTGTGTGGCATCCACAGAAAGTTGTCCTTCACCATCTCAGTCCAGCTGGGCTGGACCAGACCACAAATACAACCAGCTGATTCATAAAGTTGTAAGAGTCACTAATTTTAGACATAGTTTGTTATGAAGCAAATGCTGATTGATTCAATGGGATGGAATAAAAGAAATCAAAATAGAACCACAATCAAGTTAAATCAAAGCTTTGCAAAGCAATTATGAATATCTACTTTTACCTTCTGAATCCACTAGTATCCATAGTAATTTAATATATTGTGGATGCCCAAGATGAAGAAAAGGAAAAAAAAAAGTAGCCTTTGCATAAATTGCTATACAGGTAATGATTTCTGTCATTTCTGAAATGTCTCTTATGCCTCAGGCTCTGTTTGCTTCTTTATGTATTCCATATTATTTAGCCATCATAGGTGCTTTGCAAGGGAAATTTTTGCAAGTCCTTTGACAGATGTAAAATCTGAGGCTCAGAGAAATTTAGAAACTTGCCCTGGGTCACACAGCTGTTGAGTGAAGAAGCTGAAATGTCCTGGTTGTAGTTTTTTTTTTTTTTTCTTTCTTCTTCTTTTTTAACATCAAACTACTATCTGAAGACACCATGTGTGTAAATGACAAACTGAGGATTTCAGGAATAATATTGTGAACAATATTCATTGTAGGTATGGTAATGCTTTAACATAATGTCTATGATGGATTTTTCAGAGACTAAAAGACAAAGCAAAGAAAAACTAAACAATAACAAAAACCATGAAACAAATATAAAATAGAAAACCTCTATTTTCTATTTTGATGCGAAGAAAGATTTTTAACTGGTTTGAGGGAATTCCACAAACTTAAGTGTCAGATTGTTTTTCTTATTGGTAACTATTGATCTCTGACTGTGCCACTCTGTCTCATTAACACTTTTATTACCTTGTCAATCAAAGCTCCACCTGCACCAACCAAGAACTGAAAGGATTTGCCATTATTAACAAGACTGTCTGGTGCCCAAGAGCAATGAAATCCTGCGGAAAGTGTAAGGATAAATCAGCAGGGATTTAGATAACATTCTAGATGCAGAAAACAATTCAGAAGTTTTTTAAAAAATAGGAGTATTCTAAAATCATTTGAAGAAACTGATTTTCTTCCTTTGGAAAGCTTAGGATTTTAGTTTAAAAAAAAAAAAAGCAAAAAATTTGTTTCAAGCCAGTGGGGATAAAAGCTTGTGTTATTTTAAACTGTTTTGGGGCCAATTGTATTGTACTAGTTTGCTGAATTGCACTGGTCTCAGGGCAAATGTAATATGTAGGCAATAAATGTTTCTTATGTGCATAGCTAATTTCATCATTTCCTCTAATAGTGGCCTATTAGAGCAAACAGATTAGCAGTTAATTAGTATCCAACAAAGAACTATTTTAGCCCTTATTTGCTATTTTTTATCCATTAGTGATCTTAGTCAATACCAATACACAGTCCTAGATTCCAATGTTTGCCATTATCTTATAAAAATGCTGCATTTAGAATGCCATTATTTGCTAGGTGTTCAACAAATTATACACAAATTCACTTCTCTGGAGCTTTCCTTACTTGCCTCATATTTAGCCATCAATAATTTCATGGTGATTATTTTCACAGTACATAGGCATTTTCAAATATATGAGCAGCTAATTTTGTTTTGTGTCTTACATTAGCGTAACAAGTATTTATTGAACAGATAAACTGCACATAATACCAAGGTAGGTCCATTAGAGGATACCCAGATGAAGATAAGACGATTTTATTAAGTCAGAGCAGGCATGCCAAATGTATAAGAACATCACAAGAATCTAATGGATGTTGAGTCCAAATGCTTGAAGAATCAGGGAAGCCATCACTGAGAGGCTTTCTTTTTGACATCATCTCAATTCATGCAGAAGTTTGGCCTGAGGAGATGATGTCAAAAAGAAATACAAATGAAGGCATATTTCAATCTGTTCCGACTGCCGTAATGAAATGATATAAACTATGTAGCTTTTAAACAATAGAAATTTATTTCTGGAGGCTGAGAAATGTAAGATCAAGGAAGACTTGTTCTCTGGTGAGGCTTTATGTTCCAGCTAATAGATGGCATTTTCTCCTGAGTCATCACATGGTAGAAGGGACTAGCCAGTTCTCTGAGACCTATTTTATAAAGGCACTAATACCATTCACAAGGGCAGAAACCTCATGACTGAATGAACTCCCAAGGGCTACCTCCTCATACCATCACCTTGGGAGTTAGGACTTCAACATAACAGTTTTGGAAGGACAAAAACATCTAGGCCATAGCAACAGGATAAGTGGACATTTGTGACTGTATGTACATGTGATGATGTAAATTTTGAAAAATAGTGATGAGTCCTCGTATGTTGGAAGGGAACATATGAATAAGGAATACCAGATTCATGAATTTGCACTTCATTTTATAGGCAATGGGAAACTTCCTTTATACGATGTACCTTGGCTTAGAAGGAATGCTCTGTAGCCAGATACAGCCCTAGTAATTCTTGTGTCCATATTCCTGTCTAATAGGGGATGGAAGTCACACATTAGTACTCAGACCTCCAGGTCTGACCTTTACAGATTAATACCCTCTTTCCTTCTCCCATTGGACTTTCCTGAGGCATACTTTTTTTTTTTTCCCCCTTACATCTCTGCAAAATGGTCTGCATGGCTGTATAGATGCACCTGCTTAATGACCTCGGGTGACTATTCCTGACTCTTCTTGAAGCAGTAGCCAGCACAGCACAGTCTTACATAGCTTGCCATTCTCATACCTAACTCCACTCTCCCCTGCTCTCACTGCTTTGGAGTTGCATCTCCTAAATTAAGCACTCTAAGTAACCCTTGCCTCAATTTCTGTTTTCTAGAGAGTTGACATGAAAAGCTTTATCTTTTGGTTTCTCTTTTCTTCAGAATTATGCCCCATAGGATTCTTTATTGATTGTTAAGTATTCTGATGTCAAAAAGTAACAAAAATTAGAGTAGATTAGATAAGCACATTTGCTTGATAATATAATTTCCCCTAACTTACAAGTGGACAAAAATTAACTGAATGACTTAAAGCTCAATTTATTTATTTCTCTTAACTTTTATAGTTTGCATTCACTTTTTTGTGTTGACATCTAAGTAATTTTAAAGTCAGTTTAGATGAATTGATTTGCATACCTAGAGATTCCTTTGGTTACCAAGAAAGGCAATACGAACAATCCTTTCTTGAGTATTATTGTACTATAAAAGGAAAAGAATCTCAAAGTCAAAAGACATAGATATGAATTTCAGTTCCATCATTTAATAATTGTATGACACTGATTTTTAGTTTATTTCTATGTAAATAATAATAATAATAATAATAATAATAATGCCTATCTCAAAAAGTAATAGTTAAAATAGAATATTACAAACTCATGGCATGTAACATTATGATGCAAATAGTTTTGTTTACAGAATCTACTGAGTCCCAGGTATTCTCTTTCATTTCTTATATCCATTGTCATATATATTCCTTTTTCTTAATCAGAAACTCTTTACTCTCATTTACTTACCTTAGGTTAAGAATTAGTCTATAATATAAAAATATGGCTATAGTATCCAAATTTGATGCTGATTTCTGAGTCATCATCTTGGGTAATTCCCTAACCCTGCTTACATTTCTATTTCCTTAAATGCAAAGTGAAAATTAGAACATTTACCCTTTCCCTTTCTATAATTATCTTTTAAAATAATCACAAAAAATATTCAAACCCTTGGTGATGGTGCACTATAATGAAATTATTATTTTTCTTCTGTTTATTTTATGATATAAGAGAACACTTGACAAATACTATGCCCAAGGGCTGAAATGAAAAGGCTATTAAAAAATTAGGTTTTTTTTTATATTCAATGTAGCAAAATCTGTTTGCTATCATCTCTTTTCATTAAATCATATGACTGACTGTAACAGAAGAATGATCACCCATCCCACCACATACAAAAAAGTCTCTTTAACATGTTTTTAGCCCCCCAAGAGTTAATGACCATATGGATATTATTTTATTAATATGTTAACTGGAATGTATATATTTTTCTAAACACATGTCTTTATTGATTAAGTGAACTTTTCCTTCATGAAGATCTTAAAGAATTAAAAAAATATATCGCTGTAAGAATGAAAGAAGGTGGAGCTGGAATTTGAAATTTAATGTTTTCACAGCCATGCAGACTATTTTGCAGAGGTGTCAGAAAAAAAAAGTATGCCTCAGGAAAGTCCAATGGGAGAAGGAAAGAAAGAGGGTATTAATCTGTAAAGGTCAGACCTGGAGGTCTGAGTACTAATGTGTGACTTCCATCCCCTATTAGACAGGAATATGGACACAAGAATTACTAGGGCTGTATCTGGCTACAGAGCATTCCTTCTAGGCCAAGGTACATCGTATAAAGGAAGTTTCCCATTGCCTATAAAATGAAGTGCAAATTCATGAATCTGGTATTCCTTATTCATATGTTCCCTTCCAACATACGAGGACTCATCACTATTTTTCAAAATTTACATCATCACATGTACATACAGTCACAAATGTCCACTTATCCTGTTGCTATGGCCTAGATGTTTTTGTCCTTCCAAAACTGTTATGTTGAAGTCCTAACTCCCAAGGTGATGGTATGAGGAGGTAGCCCTTGGGAGTTCATTCAGTCATGAGGTTTCTGCCCTTGTGAATGGTATTAGTGCCTTTATAAAATCAGTATCCCACAAAAAAGGGAGGGAAAAATAGAAGTGTAGATTAGACAATGGGGAATGAAGGGAAGGGAGGGAGATGGGAAAAGGAAAGATGATGGAACGAATCTGACATATCTTGCCTATGTACATATATGAATACACTACAGTGAATCCCCCCATCATGTACATCCACAAGAAATTAATTAAAGTAACGGTAGGGAAATGGCAGATAGATCAATAGAGGGAAGGGAGAGAGGGAGGGTAGAGGGGAGGAGAAGGAGAGGTACTGGGGTCTGAATTAGAATAAGATATATTCCATGCTTAGAATATAATTATGTCAAAATAGATTCTACTGTTATGTAGAAATAAAAAGGATCAATAAAAAAGAAGTCCATACTTTTCAAAAAATCAGCAAATGACTAAACTCATTAGATGGATACATTTTAGCTTGAGTATACAATGTTTTCATATTTTTACTTTTATAAATGTTCTCATATTATTTCTCCCCTCACTTCTAGAAAAGTGTGATCATGTATTTAAAATTAGAAAGAGCAGCTACCAACATTGATGTGACTGCTGTAGTATGCTGATTTTAAGTCCTTTGGGTATAAACCAAGGAGTGGGATAGCTGGGTCAAATGGTGGGTCCATTTCAAGTTTTCTGAGGAATCTCCAGACTGCTTTCCAGAATGACTGCATCAATTTGCAACTCCACCAGCAATGTATGAGTGTACGTTTCCCCCCACTTCCATGCCAACACTTATTGTTGTTTGTGTTCTTGATAATCGCCATTCTAAATGGGACGAGTTGGATTCTTAGAGTGGTTTTAATTAGCATTTCTCTAATTACTAGTGATGATGAGCACTTTTTCATATATTTGTTGACCACCTGTATATCTTCTGTGAAGTGTCTGCCCAGTTCCTTAATCCATTTATTGATTGGGTTCTTTGTATTTTTTGTGTAAAGTTTTTTAAGTTCTTTATAAATTTTGGATATTAGTGCTCTGTCTGAAGTGTGTATGGAAAAGATTTTCTCCCACTCTGTAGGTTGTTTTTTCACATTATTGATTGTTTCCTTTGCTGAGAAAAAGCTTTTTAGTTCGAATCTATCCCATTTATTGATTCTTGCTTTTATTTCTTGCACTACAGGGGTCTTGTTAAGGAAGTCTGGTCCTAAGCCAACGTGATGGAGATTCAGGCCTACTTTTTTCTCCTGTTTGGTGAAGTGTCTTGGGTCTAATTCCTAGATCTTCAATCCATTTTGAGTTGAGTTTTGTACAGAGTGGGAGATAGGAGTTTAATTTTATTTTACTGTGTATGGATTTCCAGTTTTTCCAGCACCAATGTTCATAGCTGCTCAATTCACAATAGCAAGATTGAGGAACCTACCAAGATGTCCTTCAATTGATGAATGGATAAGGAAACTGTGGTATATATACACAATGGAATATTACTCAACCATAAAGAAGAATAAAATTATGGCATTTGCTGGTAAATGGATGGAGCTGGAGAATATCGTGCTAAGTGAAATAGGACAAGCCCAAAAAACAAACCAAAGGCCAAATGTTTTCTCTGATAAGTGGATGATGATACATAATGAGGGGAGTGGCGGGGAGTGGGGTAAGAGAAGAATGAAGGAACTTTGGATGGTATGGAGGAAAATGGGACAGAAGGTGGTGGGGAAAGGAAAGATAGTAGAATGAGACAGTATTACCCTATGTATGTGTATGATTACATGAATGGGGTGAATATATATTGTGTACAACCATAGAAATGAAAAGTTATACCTCATTTGTGTACAAAGAATTAAAATTCAGTCTGTAAAATTAAAAATTTAAATAAAAAAATAGAATATGGCAAAATTTCTAATTACCCACCTACCAAGAGCTCGTTTACCACGGATGAAGAGTTGGGACCAAGGAGGTGGGCTGACTAGAGTGTATCTCAGAACCACTCTTCCTCAGCCATGGGACTGAGCATAGTTGCTTACCCTCCTTAAGCCTAAGGACATCTTTCTTTGTAAATCGAGATAGATGATGATGATTTCTTTGTAGCAGAACTACTTTCAGAATTAATTTAGTTGAAGTATGTTGAGGATGTTGGCACAATACTGGGCACCAGTGCGAAAACACATTTTAGCCTGGAGTAAAAGGAAAAATCAATGTGCTGTCTTTAGTTAAAGATAATAAAGAATTTGCTTTAATTAAAATGTTGACATTTTGTTCATCATTATTATTTTTATGCTAATTTTCTTTTTTTTAAACATCACATTAAAATATCATGAATCTTGATGACATGAGTTTCTGGCATTCCTGTAAATTTTGTGGCTGAGGTGAGTCCATTGCTTTCCCCTAGTCCATGTTGAACTGGGTGCATAGTGAATACTTGATAAATAAACATTATGGAATATTAACATGAACCAAGCAGACCTGTGTTAATCATTAACAAGTACGATGTCTTTTTTTGGTCATAAATTATCTTGTGATCTATTAGTTTTATTTTAAAAAAATTAGGGGGCGATCCAAGATGGCGGCCTAGAGGGAGACTGCACCCCCTGTCGCTCCAGAACCCAGGAGTTAAGAAGGGAAGGCATTGAGAGACTGGGACTGAAATAGAGCCACGGGTGAGTCTGCCCACTGGGTAAAGCTCGGCCCGGGGGGGCAGGCCCAGATAGAGGTGGCTTATCGGAGCCGGGCAGGGCAGCTAGAGTCATCCACAGGCAGCCCTGTGCACTCCAGCGGTGGGCCCCGCCCACACAGCCAGCTTCTCCAGGTTCTCGGAACGGAACTGGCCCGCTGGTGAGAGCCTGTCTGACCAGAACAAGCCGGAGCCAGTGCAGCTCAGCGTACTCTGGCACACAAGCAGATTCAGGGTCCAGACAGGGCAGCCAGAGACTTCCCCAAGTAGTCTGGACCCCTGCGGTGGGAGGTGCCGTTCAAGGCTAGCCTCTCGGAGCTGACCGCCCAGTGAGAGACTTTCTACATAGAACCAGCCACAAGCCCCCGAACCAATGGAGAGCCTCGATCCGCAAACAGCCACTGGGATCAGGGCAGGGCAGCCAGACACCTCTTCAGGCGGCTCTGCCCACTCCAGCTGCAGGCTCTCTTCTCGGGGCGATCCAAGATGGCGGCCTAGAGGGAGACTGCACCCCCTGTCGCTCCAGAACCCAGGAATTAAGAAGGGGAGGCATTGAGAGACTGGGACTGAAATAGAGCCACGGGTGAGTCTGCCCACTGGGTAAAGCTCGGCCCGGGTGGCAGGCCCAGATAGAGGTGGCTTATCGGAGCCAGGCAGGGCAGCTAGAGTCTTCCCAAGGTAGCCTTCCACACTCCGGCAGTGAGCTCCTCCTACACGGCCAGCTGCACGGTGCAGGCCCACAGTGAGAGCATTTCAGCACAGAGCCAGTTCCAAATCGTGGAACCAGTAGGGGGCTAGGGGCAGTTTTCTTCGGATACACTGCTTTATCAGATTCCTCCAAGACATCAGGCTACTGAAGGCTGGGAGGTGATACACTGGAAATCTACCGGGACACTACAAGCCAATAGCGGAAAACTGCAATATCTCTGGGTCCCACTGACAGCTGACCAATATGAGAAAACAAGGGAAGAAAATGTCCCAAACAAACCTAGATACTACATCAATAAAACCCAATGACAGCACAGCAGAAGAAATGTCAGAAAGGGAGTTCAGAATGTACGTAATTAAAACGATCAGGGAAGCAAATGAGGAGATGAAAGAGCAAATGCAGGCATTGAAGGAGGAGATGAAAGAGCAAATGCAGGCATTAAATGATCGCACCAATCAACAGTTAAAAGACCAAATATGGGAAGCAAGAGATCATTTCAATAAAGAGTTAGAGATACTGAAAAAAAACCAAACTGAAATACTTGAAATGAAGGAAACAATAAACCAAGTTAAAAACTCCATAGAAAGCATAACCAATAGAATGGAGCACCTGGAAGACAGAACCTCAGACATTGAAGACAAATTATTTAATCTTGAAAGCAAAGTTGGCCAAACAGAAAAGATGGTAAGAAATCATGAACAGAATCTACAAGAATTATGGGATATCATGAAAAGGCCAAATTTAAGAATTATTGGGATTGAGGAAGACTTAGAGAAACAAACCAAAGGAATGAACAACCTATTCAATGAAATAATATCAGAAAATTTCCCAAATCTGAAGAATGAAATGGAAAACCAAATACAAGAGGCTTATAGAACTCCAAACATACAAAATTACAACAGACCCACACCAAGGCACATTATTATGAAAATACCTAACATACAAAATAAAGACAGAATATTAAAGGCCGCGAGAGAAAAGAATCAAATTACATTCAGAGGGAAACCAATAAGAATATCAGCAGATTTTTCAATCCAGACCCTAAAAGCCAGAAGGGCCTGGAACAACATATACCAAGCCCTGAAAGAAAATGGATGCCAACCAAGAATCTTATACCCAGCAAAACTTACCTTCAAATTTGATGATGAAATAAGATCCTTCCATGATAAACAAAAGCTAAAGGAATTTACAAAAAGAAAGCCAGCATTACAGAACATTCTCAGCAAAATATTCCATGAGGAAGAGATGAAAAACAACGATGCAAATCAGCAACAGGAGGCGCTAGCCTAAAGGAATAGCCAAATTAAGGAGAAACCAAATCATGCCAAAAACAAATATGAGTCAATTGACTGGGAATACAAATCATATCACAATAATAACCCTGAATGTTAATGGCCTGAATTCATCAATCAAAAGACACAGACTGGCAGATTGGATTAAAAAGAAAAATCCAACAATATGCTGCCTGCAAGAGACTCACCTCATAGAAAGAGACACCCATAGACTAAAGGTGAAAGGATGGGGAAAAACATACCATGCACACGGACACAGCAAAAAAGCTGGAGTATCCATCCTCATCTCAGATAATGTGGACTTCAAACCAAAACTAGTCAGAAGGGATAAAGAAGGACATTACATGCTGCTTAAGGGAAGCATAAATCAGCAAGACATAACAATCATAAATATCTATGCCCCAAACATTGGCTCATCCACGTACGTCAAACAAATCCTTCTCAATTCCAGAAATCAAATAGACCACAACACAATCATACTAGGCGATTTTAACACACCTCTCTCACCACTGGATAGATCGTCCAAACAAAAATTGAATAAAGAAACTATAGATCTCAACAACACAATCAGCAATTTAGACTTAACGGACATATATAGAATATACCATCCAACAAAGAACGAATACACTTTCTTCTCAGCAGCACATGGATCCTTCTCTAAAATAGACCATATTTTATGCCACAAAGCTACTGTTAGCAAATACAAGAAGATAGAGATACTACCTTGTACTCTATCAGATCATAATGGATTGAAATTAGAAATAAATGACAGAATAAAAAACAGAAACTTCTCCAATACTTGGAGACTAAATAATACACTATTATACGATGAATGGATAACAGAAGACATCAGGAGGGAAATAAAAAAATTCTTAGAAGTAAACGAGAACAAAGACACATCATATCAAAATCTCTGGGACACTATGAAAGCAGTACTTAGAGGAAGATTTATTTCATGGGGCGCATTCAAAAAAAGAAGTAGAAATCAACAAATAAACGACTTAACACTACAGCTCAAAGCGCTAGAAAAAGAAGAGCAGACCAATACCCAAAGTAGTAGAAGACAGGAAATAGTTAAAATCAGAGCCGAAATCAACGAAATCGAAACAAAAGAAACAATTGGAAAAATTAACAAATTAAATAGTTGGTTCTTTGAAAAAATAAATAAAATTGATAAACCCTTAGCCACACTAACAAAGAGAAAGAGGGAGAAAACTCAAATTACTAAAATTCGGAACGAACAAGGAAACATCACAACAGACACGAGTGAAATATAAAACATAATTAGAAGCTATTTCGAAAATCTATACTCCAATAAAACAGAAAACCTCAAAGACATCAACAAATTTCTAGAG
Organism: Sciurus carolinensis; assembly: GCF_902686445.1. Classification (NCBI taxonomy): domain Eukaryota; kingdom Metazoa; phylum Chordata; class Mammalia; order Rodentia; family Sciuridae; genus Sciurus; species Sciurus carolinensis. The sequence goes on from NC_062222.1 coordinate 87,351,388, forward strand.
ACATATGAATTACCTAAACTGAACGAGGAGGACATACACAACCTAAATAAACCAATTTCAAGCAATGAAATAGAAGAGGTCATCAAAAGCCTACCAACAAAGAAAAGTCCAGGACCAGATGGGTTCTCAGCCAAGTTCTACAAAACCTTTAAAGAAGAGCTCATTCCAATACTCCTCAAACTATTCCATGAAATAGAAGAGGAGGGAACCCTCCCAAACTCGTTCTATGAAGCCAATATCACCCTGATACCTAAACCAGACAGAGACACATCGAGGAAGGAAAATTTCAGACCAATATCCTTAATGAACATCGATGCAAAAATTCTCAACAAAATTTTAGCAAATCGTATACAAATATATATTAAAAAGATAGTGCACCACGATCAAGTGGGTTTTATCCCAGGGATGCAAGGTTGGTTCAACATTCGGAAATCAATAAATGTCATTCACCATATCAACAGACTTAAAGTTAAGAATCACATGATTATTTCAATAGATGCAGAAAAAGCATTTGATAAAATACAGCATCCCTTCATGCTCAAAACACTAGAAAAAATTGGGGTAGTGGGAACATTCCTAAACATTATAAAGGCAATCTACGCTAAGCCCATGGCTAATATCATTCTAAATGGTGAAAAACTGAAAGCGTTCCCCCTAAAAACTGAAACAAGGCAGGGATGCCCTCTTTCACCGCTTCTATTCAACATTGTCCTTGAGACTCTAGCCAGAGCAATCAGACAAACCAAAGAAATTAAAGGGATACGAATAGGAAAAGAAGAACTCAAACTATCCCTGTTCGCTGATGACATGATTATATATTTAGAGGAACGTGGAAATTCCACCAGAAAACTTTTAGAACTCATAAGTGAATTCAGTAAAGTAGCAGGTTACAAGATCAATGCTCATAAATCCAATGCATTTTTATACATAAGTGATGAATCTTCAGAAAGAGAAATTAGGAAAACTACCCCATTCACAATAGCATCGAAAAAAATAAAATACTTGGGAATCAATCTCACAAAAGAGGTGAAAGACCTCTACAATGAGAACTACAGAACACTAAAGAAAGAAATTAAAGAAAACCTTAGAAGATGGAAAGATCTCCCATGTTCCTGGATAGGCAGAATTAATATCGTCAAAATGGCTATACTACCTAAAGTGCTATACGGATTCAATGCAATTCCAATTAAAATCCCAATGATGTACCTTGCAGAAATAGAGCAAGCAATTATGAAATTCATCTGGAAGAATAAAAAACCTAGAATAGCTAAAGCAATCCTCAGTAGCAAGAGTGAAGCAGGGGGTATTGCAATACCAGATCTTCAACTCTACTACAAAACAATAGTAACAAAAACGGCATGGTATTGGTACCAAAATAGACAGGTAGATCAATGGTACAGAATAGAGGACATGGACACAAACCCAAATAAATACAATTTTCTCATACTAGACAAAGGTTCCAACAATATGCAATGGAGAAAAGATAGCCTCTTCAACAAATGGTGCTGGGAAAACTGGAAAACCATATGCAATAGAATGAAATTAAACCCCTATCTCTCACCCTACACAAAACTCAACTCAAAATGGATCAAGGACCTTGGAATCAGACCAGAGACCCTGCATCTTATAGAAGAAAAAGTAGGTCCAAATCTTCAACTTGTTGGCTTAGGATCAGACTTCCTTAACAGGACTCCCATAGCACAAGAAATAAAAGCAAGAATCAACAACTGGGATAGATTCAAACTAAAAAGCTTTCTCTCAGCAAAGGAAACTATCAGTAATGTGAAGAGAGAGCCTACAGAGTGGGAGAATATTTTTGCCAACCATACCTCAGATAGAGCGCTAATTTCCAGAATCTATAAAGAACTCAAAAAACTCTACACGAAGAATACAAATAATCCAATCAACAAATGGGCTAAGGAAATGAACAGACACTTCACAGAAGAAGATATACAAGTAATCAACAGATATATGAAAAAATGTTCAACATCCCTAGTAATAAGAGAAATGCAAATCAAAACTACCCTAAGATTTCATCTCACCCCAATTAGAATGGCGATTATCAAGAACACAAGCAACAATAGGTGTTGGCGAGGATGTGGTGAAAAAGGAACACTCATACATTGCTGGTGGGGTTGCAAATTAGTGCAGCCACTCTGGAAAGCAGTGTGGAGATTCCTCAGAAAGCTTGGAATGGAAACACCATTTGACCCAGCTATCCCACTCCTTGGTCTATACCCAAAGGACTTAAAATCAGCATACTACAGAGATACAGCCACATCAATGTTCATTGCTGCTCAATTCACCATAGCCAGATTGTGGAACCAACCTAGATGCCCTTCAGTTGATGAATGGATAAAGAAACTGTGGCATATTTATACAATGGAATATTCCTCCGCAATGAAGAATGATAAAATTATGGCATTTGTAGGCAAATGGTCGAAATTGGAGAATATCATGCTAAGTGAGATAAGCCAATCTCAAAAAACTAAAGGACGAATGATCTCGCTGATAAGCGGATGAGGACATATAATGGGGGTGGGAGGGGTTAGCATTAGGTTTAGGGTTAGGTTTAGAGTTAGGCTAAGGAGAGCGGTAAGAATGAAGGAAAGAAGGACTGTATAAAGGGAAAAGGGTGGGAGGGGTGGGGGGGAAGGGAAAAAAAAGAAACATCATTACCCTATGTAAACGTAAAAAAATAAATAAAAAAAAATTAAAAAAAATTAATATTCTAATTAGTTATATATGACAATAAAATGCATTTATGCATTTTGATAAATCACACATAAATGGAGTATAGTTTCTCATTTTTCTGATATTGTAGGATACATTGGTCATGCAGTCATATATGTACATGAGGTAATAATGTCTGTTTCACTCTACTATCATTCCTACCCCTATATCCTTCCCTTCCCTTTACTCCCCTCTACCTAAAGTGACTCTGTTCTTCCCTAGCACCCCCCACTTATTGTGAATTAGCAGTCACATATTAGAGAAAACAATCTGCCTTTGGTTTTTTGGGTTTGCCTTTTTTCACTTAGCATGATATTCTCCAACTCCATCCATTTATCAGCAAATACCATAATTATTTCATTCTTCTTTAAAGTTGAGTTTTATACACACACACACACACACACCCCACATTTTCTTTATCCATTCAAGTATCATGTCTTTTCATGTTGTTATGCTATTGAGAGCACACAATAGGGGTACACTTGCTTAGGGTGCAGATTCATAGAAGGCCAACCAGGGTAAGTAAAGTACCAGTCAAGACCTGAAAGATAAAGAGATTTACACTCATGGAAAGATGAGGAAAGAATAGCACATGGAGGTGATAAATAGAAGAATAGAATCAGGACACAAGAAATCTAATCTAGTAGACCACGGCACAGAATGTTTGAGAAATTTGGGCATAGAATTAGGGGAATAATTTAGGAGCAGATTAACTGTAGTTTATAGATAATATGTAGCTGCAGGGATGGTTTCATGGGTGTGAACCTGTGCAGCTGTACAGGGCCCTGTGTTTAGAAAGGCCTATGCCTGTTTTTATGTTCTGCTACCACCATCTTAAAACTTAATTACTTTTGAACAATGTGGTCCCACATTTTCACTTTGTACTGAGCCTCTTGAATTATGTAGCTGGTTCCATCAAATTCTCTCAAGTAAGTGACAGGAACAGATGGAAGTTTAGACAGATCATGACTGCTGCTGCTTAGTCAGTGGATTCGGGTGGACACTGAGGCAGCACAATCATGAGGGAACAGTTGTACTCTGACCAGAGAGAAACAGTGTGGTTTAGTATGAGAGAGTCTTGAAAGGGATGGAAAGCGTGGAAGGGTACCCAGGGTATGTGTAGAGAAGATCTCTAGGATATAGTTCACACTTTAAAATAAGCGAGGCGCGTCTTTGGTGTAAGGGTAACATATTCAGTTTTAAAAATATTTGTAAGAGGTAACATTGGAAAGGTATAGAAGAAACTGATAAGCCATGTTTCCTGTCTGTGAGGAGATGGTTGGAGGACGGTGACCGGGGGACAATCGGTGTCTGAGACCATTTGCTTTTCTATAATAAAATACCATAAATTGGGTGGCTGATAAACAGTAGAAATTTACTTCTCACAATTCTGGAGGCTGGAAGTCTGAGATGAGGGTGGTGTCAGCCCAGAGTGTTGTTTTGAGTTTCAGACTGCCAACGTCTTACTCATCCTCCATGGTGGAGCTAGCCCTGTTGCGTTCCTTATAGAAAGGCTCTGATCCCAATCATGACAGGGGAGCCTTCATGACCTGATAACCGCCAAGGCCCCGCTTCCTGATACCATTACCTTGGAGGCTGGGATTTCATCATATGAATTTAAGGGTACACAAACATTCAGATTATAGCAGGTAAGAAGGTACTTCTGTATTGTTTTAAGTATGGTTTTTGAATAATGTGAATGCTTTAAAGTGTCTAAAGATAATATAAAAAAAGATAAGTGGATAGAAAATTATTCACAATCCATGGAATTCGGTGACTGAATGTAGGGGTAGAAAGATAGTAAGAGGTGGCGGCAGTGGCCCTTGTGGTTGAGTCCCCGATCCATTCTACCACAAATGACATGTCCACATCAATGTCGTCAATCCATTCTCCTTGCCAGTGTGATTAGGAACCGACATGTGAGCCAATGTGGGTCAACCAGACACACAGGGAAGGAGGCTTGGGGTTGTGTTAGTTATCGCGTCCCACCGCGTCCCTTTCTGGCCGCAGAAAGACACAACATACGTCTGAAGCTTCAGAAGTTTATTGTGCACGGTCTTCCTTCCTTTCCTTCCTTTCTGTCCCTCTCTCTTTTACTCTCTCTCTCTCACTTTCCCCCTCCTGCGCTCTCCTCTCTCCCTCTTACTTAGCCGTTCCTCTCCTTCTCTCACTCTGCTCTCGCCTGCTTCGGCTGCTTCTGCGCTCTCCTGCTTTCATCCGCTTCTGCGACCGCCTTCCACCTCTCTCTTGCACTCTCTTCTGCATAACCCCCCTCCCCCAGGAAGACGCCAAGCTTATATACACTTCAACCAATCAGGGAAGAGTACACGAGGTAAACGCGCGGACAGCTGCAGGCATAGAACAGTTACGCGAGGGAGGCATGCTCTAATCAATTAGCCACTCATCAGAATTTGCTGGTTGTTTACTGTATAGCTAGCCGCTTTTGGCCCAGCGCCAGGCGCCATCTTGACTATGCCCGAGGCTCCGGAAACCCCGACAGTTAGTTTTCTTAGGCTGTCTAAGAAACCACCACAAACTGGGTGATTGAAAATGACAGAAATTTATTTTCTTATAGTCTGGAAGCTAGAAATCTGAAATTATGGTGGTTACAGGTTTGGTTTCCTCTGGAGGTTCCAAGGGAGAGTCTGTTACCTGCTTCTCCTAGTTTCTGGGAGTTGCAGGCAACCCTTGGCACTCCTTGGCTTGCAGCTGTGATCTCCAGTCTCTGCCTCTGTCTTCACATCACCTTCAACCCTGTCTGACTCCTCTCTCTGTGGTCACATGGTTTCTTTATGAGAACATCATTAGTCATTAGATTTGGAGTCTATACCAATCCAGTATGATCTCATCTTAATTAGTTATATCTGTGAAGTTCCTGATTATAAGGAAAGTCACATTCACAGGTAGCAAGGGTTAGAATTTGACTACATCTTCTTTGTGGGGATGCAATGGAACCCACAACAAGGGTTTTCTGGGAAGTTTTCTCTTTCCTAAGTAGGATATGTGGGAAAACATTGTTCCTTTTGTTTGGATGTTGTCATGACCGAATGCTTTCTCTGAACCTGCTGCCACCACTTCCCTTTCAGTCTGGGGATGAATTCGTATTTAAATGAAGATAGTTCCAGAAAAACCAGAGAAGAGGAGCTAGTGCTAAGGAGAGGTGTTGTGTGAGATACAATTGTTTTGTTTTCTAAGTTAGTTTTAGTCAACTTCTAGTAATTGCAGCCAATAGCATATTAATTGATATAATAATGCTCAGATTCCTTATTAATCAATCAGATTTGTGCTGGTGCACTATGAAAATACTAAAGAAAAATGGTTCTGTCGGAAAAAAAATGCCAGACATATGTTTGCATACATGTATGTGTATATATGTGTATCAAGACATACAGATATGTACTTTCTGGTATAATATTACTTTTTTCATATAGAAAATATCCAATCAAATGAATGTGTCTTATGCCTTATAAGTTGTTTTTATTAATCAAAGAGTTTCTATATGGAACATTCCATCCAGTGTCAAGATTAATTTGTGCTTCTGATGAAACTTGTGGAGTTTGACCAATGTGGAGCTCCACTGTCATCAAAATTCCAGAGAAAATTCTGTATCTTTGTGAGATCTGTAGTGGAACCATTTAGCCATATGTATACATCCACTTAGTGCTAAATACAGTAAAATGGGGAGTTGGGTAAGGAGGCTCCTGCAGGGGTCTCTGACAGGTAGTTGTGGGAGTGATGTTAGGATAGAAGAGAGGTTCAGAGGAGAAATGTAAAGTTCCTGAAATATGTTCAGAAAATAGAAATAGACAAGGTAAGCAGAACCAAATCTGATGCCAAGTGTTTGACTCCCTCAACAAGCCCCCTCTTAACATGCTGTCAAAACTAATCAGGCGCATTAGGCATGTGAAATTGGTTTGAGAACACTTTGATGTGGATGTTCAAGCTCTTCTTTGATTTTATTTCCTGGATAGTAAAAAGGAAGTCATTTTATTTTAGCTTGAATGTTAATTTGTGCAATGCTTAGATCCAGATGGAATAACAATGGGTCCTCTTTAATCTTCCATTAACTTGGCAAATATCTTTCAAAATGTGTTGATCATTTCTAAAAGTCAAACTTTATTTTTAATGGTTTGAATGACTTGGAGATAGTTTGATGGTAGTTCTCCCTAAAATCATAAATTAAAAATATTTTCATAGAAATTATACTACCTGTTTAAATAAGTTCCAGTAATATTGACTAGTGATTTGTATAATTCTCAACACTAATGCATGATGTCAATTTGTATGAAAAGGTTTATTTTCATGAAAGCATGATAGAAAGCATATTAACTTATTTTTGACATACCACAAGTTGTTTTCACCTCCATTTTTTGCATTATATCTATGAGAATAATTAAGAACAGTAAACACAGAAATCCAGCATATATAGATTAGGTATCACTCTTCATATTTCCTATTTTTTTATCGTGGTACAATGCATATAACAAACATTGTGATGACACACCATTTTTAAGTGTATAGTTCAGTGATATTAAATACATTTAAAATGCTGTGGAAGCATTATCATCAATTCCAGAACTCTTATTCTGTAAAACTAAACAGTTCCTAATCTTTCTCTTTTCTCAGTTCCTGGTAACAACGATTTTACTTTCTGTCTCTCTGTTTTTGACTATCCTAAGTACCTTATATTAGTAAAATTGTATGGTTTGTGTCTTTTTGAAGCTTACTTATTGAACTAGTACGATAGCTTCAAGGTTCACCAATGTCATTGCATATGTTACAATTTTATTCCCTTTTAAGGCAGAATAATATTTCATTGTATTATATACCACATTTTGATAATTCATTCATCTGTCACTGGACATTTGAGTTGCTTCCTCATTTTGGCTAGTGTGTGTAATGCTTTTATAAATATGTATGCACCATTATCTCTGTAATATCCTCCATTAAAATTTTTTGGGTCTATACCCAGAAGTGGAATTGCTGTGTTATATGTTAATTCTGGTTTTAATTTCTTGAGGAACTGCATACATACTAAAAAGGGTATACCCTTTTAGATTCCCACCAATAGTGAACATGCCTTCCAATTTTTCCATATCCATGCCAACACTTGTTATTTTATGGTTTTTTTGATAGTAGCTATCTCGATGGGTACAAGGTAGTATAAACATTTTTAAAACTATGCATTATTGCTGCTTTAGAGATTTTGTTCTATAAATAATTTCCCTGTTTTTCTATATCTTCAACTTTCTACTTTTTTTGTCATCACGTGTGTGTGTATGTATGTGTGTGTGTGTGTGTGTGTGTGTGTATGTATGTATGCTTTAGTCAGCTTTTCAATTGCTGTAACTTAAAGACCTGACCAGAACAATTGTAGAGGAGGAAAAGTTTATTTGGGAGCTCACAATTTCAGAGGTCTCATTCCATGGACAGCTGACTCCATTACTCAGGGCTGGAGGTGACATGAATCTCAACATCATGGCAGAAGACTGTGGTGGAGGGAAGCAGCTCATATGATGATCAGGATGAAGAGAGAGAGATTTCACTCACCAAATACAAAATGTATACCCCAAAGACACGCCCCAGTGACCCACTTCCTTTAGTCACGCCCTACCTGCCTTCAGTTACCACTCAGTTAATCCCATTAGGGAATTAATTCACTGCTGGTTAAGGTTCTCATAACCCAATCATTTCTCCTATAAACCTTGCATTGTCTCAGAAATGAACTTTTGGGAGACACCTCACATCCAAACCATAACTATATATATATATCCAATATTTGTGAATTCCTTCCTTGAATTTTTTCTTTACCTAATTTCTTTCTTTATTGTAACATCCAGTTTTTTAATTTATTCAGCAGGTATTTATTCAGCACTAGTTATATGACTGGCATGTTCTAGGTGCTAGAGATGCCATAGTCAACAAAGCAGATAAAAATTCCCTGCTCTGGTGAGACTGATGGTGTAGTGTGGTGAGAAATATAGGAGACTAGGAAATAGAGTACATAGATTGTTGCCTGATTACAGATGCTAAGGAGAAAGAGAAAAGGAGGGAAGAGGTATAAGAGGAATTTGCAGATTTATAGTCACATAGGGAAGACCTCACTGAAAGATTGCCATTTGAGCAAAGACCTGAAGGAAATGAATTACAGAAGTATCTAAAGGTAACAATATTTCAGGTGGGAGAAATATCATGTACAAAGGTTCTTGGGAAAGATCATATTAGAGGAATATAGGGGGACTAGTGGGGCTGGAACTGAGTCCGTGAAATGGGTAGGGGACAGATCACATAGAACCCTGTGACCATTGCAGAGACTTCGAGCTATTGACTAAGCTATTGGGTAAGCAATTGGTGAGTTTTGATTAGAGATGTGTTCTTTTAACTAGAATATTCTTTCTACTCTGTGACCAATATCCTCCTAGAGAGGCAAGAGTGCAAGTGGAATGGCTGATTAGGAGGCAGTATTAAGAAAAGAGATGGCAGTGGTTTCCCTTAGGATAGAAGCATTACAGAAGTGAATGATAGTGAACTATGGATACATTTTCAAGGTAGAGCTGACACGTGGTTTATCGAAACATTCATTGTCAAGGGATACAAGTGGCATTTTATTGAAAAAATATTTTTTAACTTGTGTTAAATTCTCTTCTCCTGTCTTAACCATTCTTCAGCTTGATGCACTCTGGGGTTTTGTTTTGTTGTTTTGCTATTGTTCGCCCTTTTGTTAACCCCACCCTCCCAGAAACAGTTTTTAAAAAATCATAAATACCAGCAGTTGTCCCTTGCTCTTATGTGATATGACAACTCTGTCATTTGCCACATTTATCCCTTCCTTTCTAACTTTTTAGCCATGCTTGCGTGCTGGGAGTATGTGTCTCAGTTTCTCTCACTACAACATTCCCTACCTGACTGATTTATCTTGCTAAATGGACTTAATTTTTTTCAGGTATTTGCTCAAATATTACTCTTTCACTAAGGCCTTCCCTGAGGAATTAATATAAAATTGAAAACTTCCTTTTCTTTATAATTCTCTATATCTAAAGTATTAGTAAAGTTACATTTCTCACTTTTTTGGGGGAAGGGGTCTACATTATAGGTAGTTTTGGCCTTATCCTGAAATTGTGGGAATTTCTTGAATTACTGTTATCATTATTTCTATTGGAATATTATAATTGTAATACACTATATGCAATATGTTATCTATATCTGTATTTGATATATATGGGCTCTTTACAGTGAAACTCTCAAATGTAGTCTCTTGACTGAGTTATGTTTAATGTTAATAGTAGTCCAACAGTAGATGGTAAACAGTGGGACTCTCAGGTCTACAAAATTAAAGAATCATCTATAATGTAAATATTGGTTTTCTATTGCACAGGGGGCCAGGGAGTTCCTCATTAATTCAAGAACTCTTGCGTGAATAATATATTTACCTTCTCTGAGAAACAGTTTCAATTGTAATAGCTTTAAGACTATTTACTGAACAGGGTTATTATAAAAAATAACTGAATTGTCATGTAAAATACAGTTTGACAAAGAATTTTTAAGTTCCTTCATGATTCAAACATTGTTCCAGAGGCATCAGAAATACTGATGGATAAGATAGCTCTTGCACTCAACTGGATTGTAATTAGAGGAAAAAAACTATAAAACCACTTATTCCTGAACATTTTCTAAGTACCCTATTAAAATTAAGAGCCAGAGGAGGGATGAGTGAGTCAGAATCTTCCTTGAGTAAGTCACTCTTTGATTGAGTCTTGAAGTCATTCAAGGTGTTATTTTAACAATGCTGGATAAGAAAACCCAACTTGAGAGAATATTATCCTCAAAAGCACACAGGCATGAGCAATATGACTCATTCATATTGCCTAGGGTGCTCAGTCTCAAAACCAAGAAAGTCTGTAAAGAAGTTACAAGACTGAGATAAAGATTTAGGTAGTCTCTTGTATAATAAACTAATCTGGACTGTAAAGCAGGCTTATTATGAAGGAGTATAAGCAGGGCACTAGTGGGATTATATTAATTTTAAAGATCACTTTGGGAGCAGTGAAGAGGATGGGTTTGAAGGGGGCTGAGCCAGAGGACAGGGAGAACTCTAATGATGTAAATCACGCAATAATTATAAGGTTTAATTAAACAGCGGTGAGAGAAATGACATACATTTGAGGAGTTAATAGGTATAATAGACTGACCATGATGACAACCAAATGTGGTAGATGGACACCTCATTTCTGTTCTAGGTCCTGGATAGAGGCTACTAAAGAGTAGGAAATAAAAGGGGGAAAATTCAGACTTCAAGGTAAAGACAGGTTCTTCAACACATTGCATTTAAGTTCTCATGAAACATGTAGTAATTTGGGGTAAAAATAAAATTTTGTATCATGATCCTCAAAACTCCTTGTCTGGTACCCCCCTTCTTCTCTGGGCTCATTCACATGACCCTGCTTCTGGTGGTTCTGCTGGAGCAAGGGCTGGCAAGGGCTTGCTTTCCATTCTTCCTGTCTCCTGCTTAAAATCTTCATAGGTAAGAGTCCCTCAACCTGAATGACCCTGTTGTCCCTTCATTGCTCTGTTTATTCCTACTCATATTTCGTAGGTCTGCTTTAGATTTAATTCTTTGGGGAAGGCTTCACCAACTTCCTTAACAAGATCAAATCCAGTTAACTTTCATAGTGATCTCAGAGCCTTCAGGATTATGCTTATAGTAGAAGTAGATACTAAAAGACAAGTAGATGTTGAGCAACCAAGGTATAGCACATTTCATTATTTTGTTTAGCAATGTGGATCTAGTCTCTGGGTTCCAGGAATCTCTGCTTCAAACCATACTATTGTTGATTGCAACAGAAATTCAAAAGAAGACATTAAATATGAGAAATATCCCAAAATAGACAATGACAGGATTTGATGACTGAAAGGATATTGATACTATCTGGAAGAATGACAGTAGCATCAATAATAACAAGTGGTGGGGTGGTAGTCAGGAAAGTGACTTGGTTTTCAGGGAAAATGATTATAAATAAGAATGACGATGGAGAATATTATAAAGGACTCCATGCTAGCTGGAGATATATGAGATTGATAAATTCTATTAACTGGACCTATTTATTAAAATTTAATAACAACTTTGTAGCTTGTTGATGCCTTTCTTCAGTGAGGTGTGTGATCAACATGGAAGTCTATGAAATCATTGACTTTTAGCTTTCAACCTATTTTTTTAATCAAACCTATTATAGAACATAGAAGTTCATTTTAGGTAACAACTTTGTTTTCTTTCATAATTGGTGGTATTAATTAACCTAGTAGGCAGGTTATTCTGATGTAAGTTATTAGAACACATTAGCAGTTTTATTGCTCTTGCAGTGCTTAGCAGACATGACCTTCTTGCTCCACTTTTCTATAACATCTCTTCTTCAGAGTTCACCCATAATGCCACTACCTAATTAGACTCTAGCAGCATGGACGATTTTTTTCAATATAATGTGTTATGATAAACCTTGACACAGAAAAAATAGAGACTTAAAGGAAAGACTATTTCCAAGTTTAATTCTTTCATTAATCAGTAGATAGTGCTACTTTTTGACCAAACCTATTCTATTAAAGTATTATAGATTGTTCAAACAATTACTTTTTAAAAGAAGAAAATGGTATAGGGAGCCATGGGCAGGTCTGTGATCCAGGTTCCTTCTTACTGTTAAAGTTGCTGTTCAATCAAAATGACCTTGAAATTCCAAAATAAATAAATAGTCTGTAACTGTGTGTACTTATTTAAATATATGTGAATCACGTAAGTGTGAGTGTATGAATTTATGCATAGTGTGCAAATGAGCCTTTTGTAAAAAAATATAGGTGGGTAAAATTTCCCTAATACACAAGGAAAGTACAAATCCCTACAAAGATTGTTAGAAAACTCATGCACCTTTGCTACTGATAACCTGCAAAAAGGAGAGGTCTCCAGTTTCTATTGGTTTCCACAGCATTAGTTCTGATGCTTCCATATAGTTATAATGGCTTTTTGATAGACTTTGTTAATATTACCTTCATATCTAGTGCTTATTTTCACTGTTTCCCTACATTTTGGGGAATGGTTCATTATAGAAGCACTCAGAGATAATACAGTCATGATTATACTGACTTTCATTTAATAAAACTTACCAACTAATATTTGGAGTAATGTATTTTTACAGTTTTCAAGTGACGAGTCACAGTATTTAAAATTCACTGTTATGTGGTGGTAAATGTAATTAGGTTTCCATTAGAAAATAGTTCCAAAGGAAATTACTGTAAACCTATAATCAGATTAGCAAACTCTGATCCATGAATATACATTCATTCATTAAACAAATATCTGTAAGCACCTATTACAGAGTAAAACACTATGAATACACTTTGAGCTCTGGATTTTTCTGCTTAAAATAATAATTTTTATTAATATCTTATATAGCAAATCCTAGGGATTTGTCTTTTCCTCGTGTGTTACAACATTTCCCCACTGACATTAGGCATCCTGACCTAATGGGAGCTAAATTAAATAAAAATAAAATTTAGAATTTATACAATCTAATCCAGAGTAAATTGGCATGTTCTTTAAATGTATAGTCAGGATTATTTTTACTAATAAGTAGGATATTTTATTGCTTTATTCATTCAGCTTGTCAGGAATTTTCTACATACTTGTGCAGATTTTCATATTGATAACTTTTTCTTCAAACATTAACAAAACCTAGAAATATTTTGGTGTTCTTTCAGAAAATATCATCACATCATATTTTAAAATATATTAAAATCATTTGTGGTTCCTTTATCTGTAATTCAGAATGTTAAGCATAAATATGCATTTACGAGAATATATATTGTGACTTTAGAAATAACTTGGATTTTACCCTATACCATGGAAATTGTTAACAAAAATAGATTTCAGAAATATTTGGACTATTTCCAGCTTGCATTAGTAGGTTTAGAAGCAAGGACGGTAAAAGAATATCAAGGTTATTCAGGTGTCTCAAGAGTTAAATGTCTCATAAAAAGGATTCTTTCCTACACATGTTCTTCCTCACTGCACATTGCACACAGATGATTCTAATCACCGTTATTCAAATCACATGATGCCTTGATTACCATGACTTCAATGAGCACATTCCAAACGCCAGAGCACCTATATACCTACTCTGATAATAGGCTGCCAATTAAGTTATCTTTCTCTGGAAACTTATTATGGCAGCTCAGTGAATATAATATCATTAGTGTCCTTATATCATCTTAGGCTGGGCAGTTGCTGACACTGCATGAATATAACTGCTAAGCTATTGAAGAGCTGCTCAACCACAATAGCCATAGAAGTAAAAAAAATTACAACTAAGCATGCTAGTTTACATATGTGAAGCGTATGAGTGTGAGTATATTTATTTGTGCATATGTATGCAGATGTCTTTTCTATAAAACCGTAGGTGTGTAAAATTACCATAATACACAAGAAAAGCAGAAATATCTAGAAGTCGTATAAATCATTAGTAAAATGACGTAGAAAGTTAATGCAACTTTGCTACCAATAAAAATGGTGTCAATTGTAGCTATAGTCAGTACTGCCATGATGCAGACATTCCCAGGCCAAATTATACTTTGTAAAAATAATCTTTAAATTATGCTCTGTTTTAGTTTTATTCCAAAGAGGTACTTGGGACCTAAATTAAGATTTTAATGTGAAATTTCAAGAAAATTCTAAAAATTTTTGAGAATGACGTAATCCTCATTTTATAATTGGAAGTGCTTACCTTTTTTAGAGTTGAGCGCAGGTTACATAAACACTACAAATGCTATTTACAGAGATTCCAATGTAGACTGAAATCATTCTTATTCATTTACCTAATTCATTCTTATGAAGGAGCTGGTGAAAGTCACCAGGACAATAATCTGCTCACACAATTTTTCTACAGTGTGGTGGTGAAGAGCATGATGGTGGGTCAGAAAATTGTTTTTACCACTCATCCTTGGGAAAAATCCCTTGATTACTCTAAGAAACAATTTCTTCATTTATAAAATGGGCATTGAAACAAGTACTTATCCCACGGATTTATTGTGAGGATTAAATGATGCAATGAATACACCATATTTAGCACAGTGTCAGGGAAATAGCAAATCCTCACTAAATGATCATTTTTATTTCCATAATTATTGATATTTTAAATTATTCCTAAATTGTACAAGTTCCACTGATTATTTTGAGCAGTTCTTAGGTAAAACTGGGTGGTGCTGATTTGTTAAACAATTTATATTTTAGATTAATTATTAGAGACATTATTACAATTGAGTTTTTACTTTTACATATGCTTAATATTTCCCTGAAGTAAGGTCTTTATCAATTGTATTAATGAGGAAGGTTTCTTCCTATAAAATATATATGCTCTTTAACATTTTGTGAGTTTGTTTATTTTCCTGGAAGCTTCAACTCTGGTTTTTAGAGTAAGCTTCCTAGATCATTGCCTATATGCTCAATTCCTTTGTTCTCTGCTGTGTTGTGACATTCTTTAAGACCTTTGGGAGAGAATAAATTCTTAATTGAGGATTTCATGTAAAACACTGATCGTCATCCTTCTCATCGTCTCCCACCCTCCACTGAAGTTCAGTCTCCATGACATTTCCAGATTACGCCATTAACCTCACTCTCTCGGTGGCACGCTCATGTTTTCTTTTGCCTTAAGATATTTGCAATGTTCCTAGTTAACCATTTCACAGCCAGTATTGTTTAGACTGTGCTTCAACTTTTCTCTTACAATTTATATTCTGTGTAATAAGATATTTTAAAAATACCAACCACTGCAAAGAGACTTTACATAAAAGAAAACATTTAAGAGAAAAACGGTTCTAAAGATGAGTAGAATTTCTTTAAAGCTGAGACTAATTTTGTGCTATTGTTTCTTTAGATAACTAAATTGTATGGAAAGTATTCCAGTATTACATTTTGGCAGACTCTGTTGGCTCTACTTAAGATAAACAGGTTTTCTAAAACGTGCGACTGAATATATTTAGGCATGGTCTAATAATGTAGGCATAGAGGGTTGCCAAATCATTTGTCAAATAAATATCTTTACCATATGCCTTAAAACATGGCACAATCCTGCCAAGGCAGAAATTCCTTTCATTGTGGACTACAAAGGAGATCTGCAATGCTAAATTGTGAACCACCCTTATCTGTAGGAGAGCATGCTCTCTGCTGCAATTAAAGGCACTACTGATTAAGTGGCCCTAATGCCAATCTGTACGGCTAAAACAAGAATACAGCTAGGAAAACAATGACTGGCACATTAGTTTCTGCAAAACTCTCATGCTGAAAGTGTGGTGTGAAATATATTATTCTGTAAAAAGAGTGTCTTGGAAAAGTCCTATGTGGAAATCAAATGCTTATCAGAGAAATTCGGGAAAATGGTGTTGTGGGGAATCAGGAGAAGCTGTTTCCTGATCAGATTTGGCTTTCATGCCTCACACTTAAGAACTTTCATAGTAAAAATCCTTGCAGAACATGGAGAGACAAGAAGAAAATTATGGATCCCACTAGGCCATTTCTCTTTATAACCATTTCATCAGTAATAATTTAGGACTCTATTTCTTTCGGCATTCAGCTATTTGAATGTTATAGGGCATGGCAGTACTATTCATGGGACTAGTGGAAACATACTTTACCTAATCTTGATTTATGCCCCTAAATTTGTAAGGGACTGGCCTTCACTCTGTTGAATCCCTTACGTTTCCTTCAGTGTTCATGCATAAAAAGTCTAAATTCTGGTTAAATTCCCTTTGTGGCTGTATAGTATATGAAATAGCTGACTATTGTTTTCAAAAATAGTGGGATGCCAAAATAATAGAGAGTAATTAGAATCCTTTTTTCCAAAAGCAAAATTAAATGTTGATGACAAAGGGAAAGATAATATTTTCAGAAGTCAACTTAATTTCAGAAGGACTTCTTTTATGTTTGACCTACATTTTCAGGTGATATGGACCAGTGATGTTGGGATTCATTCCAACGTTTTAAAGACGAAAATGGGGTCTTGGAAGTCACTAAAAAGCACAGGAGGGAAGCAAGGAAGAGCCAATTCTCAGCTTTATAACTAACATACTGGATCATTAGACAGTATTGAATTAAACTTACTCACATGGAAGGTTTTCAGAGGGTCATAACTTAGTCAGGAGGCCCATAACCCTGAGAAGAACTTGCTGTGCATCTTTGAGGAAGAAAGGCAGGTGCACTGTTTATTAAAAGAATCAAGGATAGAGACCTTGGGTATTATAGGAGTTCCAAAAGGGCAAAACCATTTTTTTTTTCTGACTTGAGACATGTTAAAATATAATTTTGAAGAGCAAAACAAAAGTGAATTAGAAATAGGGCATGAAGTGTGATTGTACATATGTGTACACACACATTCCAAATTCTGTATGTGTGGCTACACAGGTGGTGACTGACAGAAATCTGTCAGAAACCTAAGAGCTATTCATTTACCACATGAAATCCATCCTGATTTTCTGTTGCTTCTACACCTTTAATAGTTCTTACACTCATTTATATTGCTCTCTAATCTTCCTGAAGTTGCTTTAGATTGGGACATCCACATCCCTTCTCTGGGTAACTGTAATAATCTCTTAACTTCGGTCATTTAGCAACCATCCTTCCAGCCTCTTCACTGCAGTTGGAGGGACTTTCCAGAAGTGCACATTGGAACATGTTGTGTTTTGCAACTGAGAACTCTTCACTGCCACTCTATTGCCCTCAGGATAAAATCTCTCTCTCTCTCTCTCTCTCTCTCTCTCTCTCTCTCTCTCTCTCTCTCTCTCTCTCTCTCTCCCTCTCTCTTTTTAAAGCACAGCAGGCCAGCCCCAACAGAGTTTGGCCTCTGCTTACCTCAGAGAATCATCTTTTCCACTCTATGGTCTATCTATTATTCCCAGCTCCACAAACAACCTGCTCTGGGCTCTGGGCCTTTTCACAGTGTACATTCTTCCTCCTCTGCTTCACACACTCCTTCAGTTATCAAATGCAGGGTCTTTCCATGGCCACTCTCTCACAACCCCTCAAGGCCCTGGGTGTCTTCTTTGCGTGCTCTTGCCCTTACACCTCTACAGCACAAAAGACTGAAACCACCTGTGAACGCTCATATTTCCTTCATTAGACTCTGAAATTATTGACAAACTCTGTGTCTTGTCAACTTTTTCTGTCCTATCACATTTTAGAAAGTATTTGTTGAATGGAGAAATGTTGAACCAACCCGTAGAGTGTAACCGCTAGTTCAACATTTTTTCTAAACCAACCCACAGAAAATGCCACAGGACTGAAATCATCCCTGCCTTCATAAACTGAGGGGAAAGAAGGTTAAAAAAAAATCAAGACAAGGGTGCAGTGTATGGAATTAAAGAAAAAAGCAGTGTAAAACCAGCGAGGAATGAGGGAGGGCCCTCAGGAAATGTAGGGCACAATGTTGCATTCTCAGGAAAATTCCCCAAATGGATCTGAAATGACAGGCACAGCTGTGGAAGTATCTTTCCTTCTCAGGAGACTAAATGGGACTAATGTATAATTATCATAGTTTTAAAACAAGATATGTGAACATTACTGCAACCTATGGGCATCTACATTGAAAGAGGAAAAGTAGCATCTGCACTATACTCAGCTCAAAACCAATTTATATAAAATTTGTATAAAATCCTGCTTGCTTGCCTTTTTTTATACTAATAATTTGAAAGAAACTTGTTCTTCTGTGTCCCAATCAGGGCCCCAAATCTTTCCAATTGAGTTTCAAATTTATCCACATTTTTTGCCCAAGGGTATTTCATAATATGGTCACAATTCTTCCTCCCCTTTTCTGGAAGTATTACATGGTACTTCACTTTCCTGAACCCTGAGAACCACTCTGTGATTCGCCTGAAGAAGCTGTGAAAGACACTCATTCTGGGAATACATGAAAGTGAGCAATTGAATATTTCTACCTTCAGATAGAAGATGGGAAGCCATGCAAATAGTATTTGGATTTGATATTGCATTTAACAGTGGCAGGGTGGAGAGCATATGAAACCACTAATGAATCTTTATCTCCCAAAGTCCTTAAATTTCCATCTCATGGAAATAAAAAGAATTTCTGAATTTTCTGCCTTAGTGCCTTGAACCCTTGTACTGAGTGTGGACCTTAGAATAAGGCTGACTATGGATAAAGCTCTGTTCTTTGATTCCTAGCAGTGGAGGTAATAGATGAATTTTCCATGGCTTTCATTTCCTTGTCTGTAAAATGGGACAATAATATTAACAACTTATTTACAGTGTTATTATAAAAGTAAATTAATAAATATATGTGAAACGATTAGATCAGATACCTGGAATGCTACTGTGGTGGTGGTCGCTATTGTTGTTGTTACTGTGACTATTTGTACTATTTTGCAAACTGGCTGTCCTACAATAAAGACATAAGGAAAGGCTTTTTTTGTGGAAGTGACATGTAAGTGTCTGTTTTCCAGACAGAGCTAAGAGCAGATGGGGAAGTCTACAGCCAGTGGAGACCATTCTGTACTCAAGAAATAGAATGAAACCCTGTCTAGCAGGTGTATCTGCTAGATGTTAGTGGAAAATCAGAACAGAGAGAGAATTGAAGCTAGATTTTTTATGGTCTTCGCGATGACATTCAAGGATTTTGTTCCTTATTCCAGGATTAGTGGGAAGCTTTGAAAGATTTAGCTGACAATGTTGGCAAATAACAGAATGGCAACCTGGAGTGAACTGATGAATCCTATCCCCAAGACTGAAGAGAAGGAATGTGATGTAAAACAATGGAATAGGGAACTCTACCTAAAATAAGAATGGGCAATGATATCAATGCAGTAAGACTTAAAACTTGAAGTTGGGAGTTTTGTTTGAATCTTAAATCCAATCTTGAGCTGAGAAACAAAGAATGTGAGGTAGGAGTATGAAGTATGAAGACTGCCAGCAAAGAATTTTAGGGATGAAGATTGTGCCCATAGAATTTTGTGTCATGGCTACAGCCAAATCAACCATGTGAAACAGAATATCATCCTGAAAGGGAGGAGGGTAAGTGATTGCCTTGGAAAACTAAAGCTTTTTCTATCATTTAAGGTATAAGATAAAGTATACAAAAAAACTTTATAGGCTACGTAGCATTTGGACTCTTGTTTAGAACTTTCAATTGCAATATGTATAAATAGAGAAAACATATAAAATATTCCGGTAGATTTTCACTTATTAAAGGTCCACCTGTTTTGGAGAGCCCGGATTTCAGGGTTCAGAGTAAAATCTAGAGAACACATGCAATTTTTGTTGTTGTTGTTTTTCAGTTTATGAATGATTTTAATAAAAATACAACCATTATTCAAGTCATTCATCCCTTCCAGCATTCAAAATATGCACTCACAATCTAACTATTGTGAATTGATGCTATAAACATTGATGTGACTGTGTCATTGTAGTATGCTGATTTTAAGTCCTTTGGGCATAAAGGAAGGAGAGGGATAGCTGGGTCAATAGAGATTCCATTCCAAGTATGAGGAATCTTCATACTGCTTTCCAGAGTGGCTGCACCAATTTGCAATCCCACCAACAATGTGTGAGTGTACCTTTTCCCCCACATCCTCGCCAACACATATTGTTGCTTGTATTTTTTTTAAATTTATTTTTATTGTAAACAAATGGGATACATGTTGTTTCTGTTTGTACATGGAGTAAAAGCATACCATTTGCTTAATTATACTTTTACATAGGGTAATGATGTTTGATTCATTGTTATTTTTTCCTTCCTCCCCCACCCCTCCCACTCCTCTTTTCCCTCTATACAGTCCCTCCTTCCTCCATTCTTGCCCCCCTCCCATCCCCCATTGTGTGTCATCATCCTCTTATCAGTGAGATCATTTGTCCTTTGGATTTTTGAGGTTGGCTTATCTCATTTAGCATGATATTCTCCAATTTCATACATTTGCCTGCAAATGCCATAATTTTATTATTCTTTATAGCTGAGTAATATTCCATTGTATATATATATATATATATATATATATATATATATATATATACCACAGTATCTTTATCCATTCATCAATTGAAGGACATCTAGGTTGGTTCCACAGTCTGGCTATTGTGAATTGAGCAGCTATGAACATTGTTGTGACTGTATCTCTGTAGTATGCTGATTTTAAGTCCTTTGGGTATAGGCCAAGGAGTGGGATAGCTGGGTCAAATGGTGGTTCCATTCCAAGTTTTCTAAGGAATCTCCATACTGCTTTCCAGAGTGGCTGCACTAATTTGCAGCCCACCAGCAATGTATGAGTGTACCTTGTTCTCCACATTCTTGCCAACACTTATTGTTGCTTGTATTCTTGATAATCGCCATTCTAATTGGGGTGAGATGGAATCTTAGTGTAGTTTTGATTTGCATTTCTCTTATTACTAAAGACGGTGAACATTTTTTCATATGTTTGTTGATTGCTTGTAGATCTTCTTCTGTGAAGTGTCTGTTCATTTCCTTAGCCCATTTGTTGATTGGGTTATTTGTATTCTTGGTGTAGAGTTTTTTGAGTTCTTTATAGATTCTGGAAATTAGTGCTCTGTCTGAAGTATGAGTGGCAAAGATATTCTCCCACTCTGTAGACTCTCTCTTCGCTTTGCTGATAGTTTTCTTTGCTGAGAGAAAGCTATTTAGTTTGAATCTATCCCAGTTGTTGATTCTTGCTTTTATTTGTTGTGCTATCGGAGACCTGTTAAGGAAGTTTGATCCTAAGCCAACATTTTGAACATTTGGACCTGCTTTTTCTTCTATAAGATGCAGGGCCTCTGGTCTGATTCCAAGGTCCTTGATCCATTGTGAGTTGATTTTTGTGCAGGGTGAGAGATAGGGGTTTAGTTTCATTCTATTGCATATGGATTTCCAGTTTTCCCAGCACCATTTGTTGAAGAGGCTATCTTTTCTCCATTGCATATTTTTGGCCCCTTTGTCTAGTATGAGAAAATTGTATTTATTTGGGTTTGTGTCTGTGTCCTCTATTCTGTACCATTGATCTACCTGTCTATTTTGGTGCCAATACCATGCTGTTTTTGTTACTATTACTTTGTAGTACAGTTGAAGTTCTGGTATTGCGATACCCCCTGTTTCATTCTTCCTGCTAAGGATTGCTTTAGCTATTCTGGGTTTCTTATTCTTCCAGATGAATTTCATGATTGCTTGTTCTATTTCTGCAAGGTACATCATTGGGATTTTAATTGGAATTGCATTGAATCCGTATAGCACTTTTGGTAGTATGGCCATTTTGACAATATTAATTCTGCCTATCCAAGAACATGGGAGATCTTTCCATCTTCTAAGGTCTTCCTCAATTTCTTTCTTCAATGTTTTGTAGTTTTCATTGTAGAGATCTTTTACCTCTTTGGTTAGATTGATTCCCAAGTATTTTATTTTTTTTGAGGCTATTGCAAATGGAGTTGTTTTCCTCATTTCCCTTTCAGCTGCTTCGTCGCTTGTGTATAAAAATGCTTTAGATTTGTGCACGTTGATTTTATAGCCTGCTATTTGCTGAATTCATTGATGAGGTTTAGAAGTTTTTTGGAGGAGGTTTTTGGATCCTCTAAATACAGAATCATGTCATCAGCAAATAGTGACAGCCTAAGTTCCTCTTTTCCTATTCGTATCCCTTTAATTTCTTTAGTCTGCCTAATTGCTCTGGCTAGAGTTTCGAGGACAATGTTGAATAGAAGTGGTGAAAGATGACTTCCCTGTCTTGTTCCTGTTTTTAAAGGGAATGCTTTCAGTTTTTCTCCATTAAGAATGATGTTGGCCATGGGCTTAGCATAAATAGCTTTTACAATGTTTCGGTATGTTCCTACTATCCCTATTTTTTCTAGTGTTTTGAGCATGAAGGTGTGTTGTATTTTGTTGAATGCTTTTTCTGCATCAATTGAAATAACCATATGATTCTTATCCTTAAGTCTATTGACATGATGGATTACGTTTATTGATTTACGGATGTTAAACCATCGTTGCATACCAGGGATGAACCCCACTTGATCATGGTGCACGATTTTCTTAATATGTTTTTGGATACGGTTTGCCAATATTTTGTTAAGGATCCCCGCATCTATATTCATCAAGGATATTGGTCTAAAATATTTTTTCCTTGATGTGTCTTTTCCTGGTTTGGGTATGAGGGTGATATTAGCTTCATAGAATGAGTTTGGTAGGGTACCCTCCTTTTCTATTTCCTGGAATACTTTGAGAAGTATTGGAATGAGGTCTTCTTTGAAGGTCTTGTAGAACTCGGCTGAGAATCTGTCTGCTCCTGGGCTTTTCTTGGATGGTTGATTTTTAATGGCTTCTTCTATTTCATTGCTTGATATTGATCTGTTTAAATTGTGTATGTCCTCCTGGTTCAGTTTGGGAGATGCATATGTCTCTAGAAATTTGTCAATGTCTTCGGTAGTTTCTATTTTGTTGGAATACAGATTTTCAAAGTAGCTTCTCATTATGTTATGTATCTCAGTGGTGTCTGTCATGATATTTCCTTTTTCATCATGAATTTTAGTAATTTGAGTTTTCTCTCTCCTTCTCTTTGTTAGTGTGGTTAAGGGTTTGTCTATTTTGTTTACTTTCTCGAAGGACCAACTTTTTGTTTTGTCAATTTTTTGAATTGTTTCTTTTGTTTCAATTTCATTGATTTCAGCTCTGATTTTAATGATTTCCTGTCTTCTACTACTTTTGCTGTTATTCTGTTCTTCTTTTTCTAGGGCTTTGAGCTGTAATCTTATGTCATTTAGTTGTTGACTTTTCATTCTTTTCTGAAATGCACTCCATGCAATGAATTTTCCTCTTAGTACCACTTTCATAGTGTCCCAGAGATTTTGATATGTTGTATCGTCATTCTCATTGACCTCAAAGAATTTTTTGATCTCCTCCCTAATATTAGGTCATTTAGTTGTTGACTTTTCATTCTTTTCTGGAATGCACTCCATGCAATGAATTTTCCTCTTAGTACCACTTTCATAGTGTCCCAGGGATTTTGATATGTTGTATCGTCATTCTCATTGACCTCAAATAATTTTTTGATCTCCTCCCTAATGTTTTCTGTTATCCATGTTTCATTCAATAGCATATTATTTAGTCTCCAGGTGTTGGAGTAATTTATCTTTTTTATTTTGTCATCGATTTCTATTCTCAGTCCATTATGATCTGATTGAACACAAAGTAGTATCTCTATTTTTTTGCATTTCCTAAGGCCTGCTTTGTGGCATAACATATGGTCTATTTTCAAGAAGGTTCCATGTGCTGCTGAGAAGAAAGTGAATCCACTTGTTGATGGATGGAATATTCTATATATGTCTATTAAGTCTAGGCTATTAATTGTGTTATTGAGTTCTATGGTTTCTTTGGTTGGTTTTTGTTTGGAAGCTCTATCTAGTGGTGACAGCGGTGCGTTAAAATCACCCAGAATTATTGTGTTGTGGTCTATGTGATTCCTGAAATTGAGAAGGATTTGTTTGATGTCCAGGGATGCGCCGTTGTCTGGGGCATAAATATTTACTATTGTTATGTCTTCCTGGTTTATGCTTCCCTTAAGCAGTATGAAATGTCCTTCTTTATCTCTCCTAACTAATTTTGGCTTGAAGTCCACTTTATCTGATATAAGGATGGAAACCCCCACTTTTTTACTGAGTCCGTGTGTGTGGTAGGTTTTTTCCCATCCTTTCACCTTTAGTCTGTGGATGTCTTTTTCTATGAGATGAGTCTCTTGCAGGCAGCATATTGTTGGGTCTTTCTTTTTAATCCATTCTGCCAGTCTATGTCTTTGATTGATGAGTTTAGGCCATTAATGTTCAGGGTTATTATTGAGATATGATTTGTATTCCCAGTCATTTGGGTTTATTTTTGGTTTTTAATTTGGGTTGGTTTCTCCTTTGAGTGGTTTTTCTCTAAGGTAGTTCCTCCCTTTGCTGGGCTACATTGTTATTTTTCATTTCCTCCTCATGGAATATTTTGTTGAGAACATTCTGTAGTGCAGGCTTTCTATTTGTAAATTCTTTTAACTTTTGTTTATCATGGAAGGCTTTTATTTTATCTTCAAATCTGAAGGTTAGTTTTGCTGGGTATAGGATTCTTGGTTGGCAACCATGTTCTTTCAGAGTTTGAAATATGTTGTTCCAGGCCCTTCTAGCTTTTAGAGTCTGGGTTGAGAAGTCGGCTGCTATTCATATTGGTCTCCCCCTATATGTAATCTGATGCTTTTCTCTCGCGGCCTTCAAAATCCTATCTTTACTTTGAATGTTAGGCATTTTCATTATAATGTGCCTTGGTGTGGATCTGTTGTGATTTTGTGCATTTGGTGTTCTGTAAGCCTCTTGTATTTGATTTTCCATTTCATTCTTTAGGTTTGGGAAATTTTCTGATATTATTTCATTGAATAGGTTGTTCATTCCTTTGGTTTGTATCTCTGTGTCTTCCTCAATCCCAATAATTCTTAAATTTGATCTTTCCATGATGTCCCATAGTTCTTGGAGATTCTGTTCATGATTTCTTACCATCTTCTCTGTTTGGGTGACTTTATTTTCAAGATTAAATATTTTGTCTTCATTGTCTGAGGTTCTGTCTTCCAAGTGGTCTAGTCTTTTGGTGATGCTTTCCATTGAGTTTTTTATTTGGTTTATTGTTTCCTTCACTTCAAGGATTTCCTTTTTTTTTTTTTTGTGAGAATCTTCATCTCTTTGTTGAAATGATCTTTTGCTTCCTGCAGTTGCTCTTTCAGCTTATTGGTATTATCATTCATTGCCTGTATTTGCTCTCTTATCTCATCCTTTACTTCGCGAATCATCTTAATCATGTATAATCTGAAGTCCTTTTCTGACATTTCTTCTAACATACTGTCATTGGATTCTATTAATATAGAATCTAGATTTGTTTGGATCATTTTCTTCCCTTGTTTTTTCATGTTGTTCATGTACCTTCCCCTCTAGCAGTACAGATCTGGGGTATTGCAGATTTCCCCCTATAGGCTTAATAGTGGCCCTATAGGTTTCCGAAACCTTTTCTTTAAGGGGAGATCAATATTAGCAGTGCCCAATTCAGACACTATGCAATCCTAGATCATATAGCCCCTATGAGGACAATAACAAAATTGTCATAATAAACAGAATGAATTCAAATATTATCTTCAGTAAAACAAACAGATTTGCAATAAGGTCTGCAGTTTCAAATGGAAGACAAAGAGGATACAGAGGGATGTAGAATGTGGCTGACAATGAGCTTCAAGCCTCCAGCAGGCGTCTCAGGATGGGTTTTGCCCCACCTAAAGATTGGAGCTATGGCTTCCAGGATTATCCAAGATGGTCACTCTGGCTTCGAAATGTGTTGGCAAATAGGGAACTGCAGCTCAGGGTGTGGCCATGGTCAGCAGGAGGTCCTGGAGGTGGGATGCGGTTGGTCAGGCAGGGGTCCTGGAGGTCCGATGTGTTTGGTGTGGTTGTGGGATCCTGGAGGCCGGGTGCAATCATTCGGTCTGGGGTCCTGGTGATAGGGCGCAGTCAGTTGGTCTGGGGGTCCTGGCAGCAGGGAGCAGTTAGTCGATGGGAGGGCCCCAGAGGCAGGGAGTGATCGGTTGGGCTGAGGGATCCTGGAGATGGGGCTCAGTCAGTCCAGCCAGGGGTCCTACGGGGCCTGGCCGTTGTCTCAAAATGGCAGCAGCCACGTGTAATCAAACCTGCAGGTACTGTAACAGTGAACTTCCAGGCAACAGCACGCAGCTGGTGCTCCACTGGCGGTTGGTGATCAGTTTGCTGACTGTTGTCGGAGAACTGGGAGGTGAACCTCGTGCGTTGGGTGATGGATAGGTGTAAGGCAGGCGATGGACAGGCAAGAGGCAGGCAAATGGCAGATGATAGGCGCCTGACAGTCAAGATTATTATTCTTTATGATGTTTGCGGGTAAATGGATGGAACTGGAGACTATCACACTAAGTGAATATGCCAATCCCCAAGAAACCAAAGGTCGAAGTTTCTCTCTGATACGCGGATGCTAACGCACAATTCAGAGGGTTAGGGAAGAATGGAAGTTCATTGGATTAGACAAAGGGAAATGAATCTTGTATTCTTGATAATAGTCATTCTAATTGGAGTGAGATGAAATCTTAGGATAGTTTTGATTTGCATTTCTCTATTCACTAGAGATGTTGAACATTTTTTCATATATTTGTTGATGGATTGTCTATCTTCTTCTGTGAGAGGGGAGGGGGCTGGGGGAAGGAAAGATAGTGGAATGAGACAAACATCAATATCCTATGTACCTTTATGTTTACATAAATGGTGTGACTCTACATCATGTACAACCAGAGAAATGAAAAGTCGTACTCCATTTGTGCACAATAAATCAAAATTCATTCTGCTGTCACATATAACTAAATAGAACAATTAAAAAAAGAATATAGAATTTAAAAAAATATACACTCACCTATAAACCCCCAAACAAGTAGGCTTTTCCTACCCTGAATATGGAAGCTGCACATGGATGCTGGTCCCAAAATTGTTAGTTACACCCAAGTCTCCATTTAGGTTGAGTTCTTTTTCTCCCTATGCTGTGGTACCAGGCAGAAGTTTCTTCTGAGTCTTAGAACTCTCCTTGTGAAGTAGGAGAGCAGAATTACAGTGAGTGAGAAATAATTAATAATCCTTGGAATAAGGAATTTGTGTGGGACTAAGAGTGTCTTAAGACCCTGTAAAGTGAGTACAGTGTCTTTCTTTTAGTTCTGCTCCTCGGGCTATCCCCTGCATCCTCCACCCTGTGGTGGCCTCTAGTATGCCCTTCAGTGGCCTCTTCCATGCTCTTCCTGGGACTGCTGACCCTTCCCATCATGTACTTCATTATTTTATTTTTTTACACTGTGATCTGTGTGTCTGTTCCTCTATCAGTACCACACAGTTTTGAGTAATGTAGCTATGTAAAAAGTCTTAAAATTGGGTGGGCCAATTTGTCCCATTTATTCTTTTTTTTTTTAAATTGTTTTAATTGTTTCTTTGATCTTCCACATAAATTTTTGAATATGCTTGTCTATACCTGCCAAAGAATCTTGCTGGGATTTTGATGGAAATTGCTCTAAACCTATATATCAATAATTATCTGACACAATTACAGAAATCATGACTGGAAACAGAAGTGCTATTTAGACCTAGCCAAGACCTATATAGGATATGAATAATTTCCTTCTTAGCTGTTCTGTAAGGATTGGTATTTTAGATTGTCTACTAAAATTAAATTGAAAGAAATAGGTAAGGAAAAAAATGGAAATTTCTGTTTAGTTTGTTAGGTTCCCAGATTTGATCTAATTTCTGAAATGTCTACCCAAATGCCATTTTGTCTGAGCCCCCAACTCCCAAGTCAGTGTTAGACTGGGACAATACTTTTCAAAGGATAAATTAACATTTGCCAAGAGATGCTTTGGAAACATAGTGCTTCTTGACTTTTCTCACAAGAACAACCTAATTACATCTTTTATTTAATTTCCTGTAATTCAAAATGTAAATTGGAGGGAGCTAGCAGATTTTACAAGGCAGTGCCCTTACTTCAGTGATATAATGATGAACTGTGCTGAAATAATGGGAGGTTCCACCTCATTACACCACTGTTTGTCATTTTTAACATTCTGTAGAAAATGTGTGGGACATATGGCATTTGAAAGAATTTGCTAAAACCTCATCTGACTTCCAAAGACCCTTTGAAGCAATTGTGTGGTGACTTCAAATGTAAGTCTATTGACTGAAATTTTATTTTTCTTGAGAGTCAATGAACTTTTGATATTTTTAACTGTATAATATTATGAAGAGAAAATATTTTTGTTCATCACCAATAATTTATATTTAAATTAAATTTATTATTTAAAATATGATTTTTTTTCATTAAAGGTATCATACACAGTGGTCAATTGTGCACAACAAGTACCTTTTAGGTACAAGGCTAATAAAAGCTAGGTGTCCATACTTATGGTAGTTTATAATCCATAATGAACCATGCACAATATAATTATGAAATTATATTCCTGAATGATTTTATTAACCAAGTTTTTTAATTAAAAAGTAATTTATACTCTTGTTAAAAATTTAAGCTGTGTAAAGATGATACAATGAAAGTAATTCTTCTCTCTCTGTTCCCTACAGCACCCCTCTTGTTGGAGGGATGCCTTGGGGCCAAGGCAATTGCTGTTCACAGTACCTACATGACAAAAAATAGTTTAAAACCTCACTAACTCACACTAACTGAAGGGAAGGCCACTATTACTTGATGTAAAATCTGACTTATAGTATATTTCAAAAGAAACATAGCTTTATGACTTTGGGCCATAATGAGTAACTGCTGACTGAGAAAGAGGAAAATAGAATAAAGCACTTATTTAAAAATATGTTTGTGTCTTTTGAATAGGATTTACCATATTAGTTCTTTTAATGTAAAGCCATTGATTACTGTGGTGCTTTAAATATGATTTTCTGCCCTTAACAGCTAACTATACTAAGTATTTGCTATGTTTACCATATTTTCTGCTTATCAACTTTCATTTTAAAGAAAGTACAAAAGAAATTCTAGCTCAATAGTCAGAATGCATTTGTGTCCATTCCTTATACATTTTGAAATCCTAAAATTATGTAGATACCTTGCCATGTTTTTGATGAGGACTGCATATGTTGCCTGAGAAAATACTTGTGGAAGCAGGAGGACATGTATAATTCTTCTGAAAGGTGATAAAGTGTTTTTGAGTACTTTATTTTATTTGATCTGACAACTCCCTCAGAAGTGCTTATGGCAAGCATTAGAATGCTCATCTCTAAACCAAGGCAATTGTCATTCTTTGGGAATGTTTTTGGACATTTATCATTTGGAAAGGACATTGATGAGAGAAATGACCCTCTGGAGAAGATATAAGTACAGAAAGAAGATGTAGAAAGTTATAGAAGTAAAAATTTCAAACCCAGTATTTCCCAGGACTGAGTTATAGAAGTAAAAATTTCAAACCCAATAATACCCAGGACTAGGGAGGGCAATGAAACTATATTGTCAACATTTTTACAGTATTCAAAATGGAATATTATTTGAAAACAGATTGTGAGATTTGTTAAAGACGTAAATATAAGTCCAACAGCAACAACTAAAAACATAAAGCAGTATGAAAAATAACACCTCAGAGAAGATAAAATTAAATATCTTTAAAAATTACTCTCAATACAATGAAGGCAGAAAAAATAAGATGATGACAGAAGGCACAAATAGAAACCAAAAATGATAGACCTTTTTGATAAATACAACACCAACCATATTGATAATTGTATTATATATAGTCAAAGCACTCTAATTAAAACTCAGAGATTATCAGATTAGATACAAGAGCAAAAACACTAGATTATTCTATTTAAAAAATATCCTTTGTATATAAAGACACAGATAAAAGTAAGTGATGGAAAAGGTCATAAGTGTGCAAACACTCATCACAATGCTATTTAATAATACATAAGATAGATTTTGGTATAAAATATTTCTAATGATCATTTGTTGGAATGAAAATATCACATTTAAAGTGTATGAAGTTTATAGCAAAGTTTCAAAATACATGAAAAAAAAAACAAATTTGTGAAATCAGAAGCAAATAAATACACAATTACAGTTGAAGATTTCAACATTCTTCTCTGAGTAGCCAGTGATTAGAAAGATAGAAATTACTACCAAAATAGAATATTTGAATAATACTGTCAAGCAACCTGACCCAATTGGTCATTATGGAATACTGTACCCAACAATAGCAGAATATGCATTCTTCTCAAACATACGTGGAACATTCACTAAAATATATACTGAGCATAACAAGACTCTCAATACATTTAAAATATTTGAAGTCATACGGAGTATGTTTTCTTCCTCCAAAATTTTAAATTGAAAAGAAATAAAGATAATTGTACTTATATTTTTATAAAAAACTTTGAGCTAGTAGAAAAATCATAAAATTAGATAATCTTTGGAACTGAATTATAATGAAAATGTAATACATTATTTTTTATTATGGAGCCAAAGAAGTACTTAGAAATGTAAACTTTAAATGTTTAAGTTGGAAAAAAGAAGTATTCAAAATTAATGCCCTAAGGAAAGAAATAACGAGAGAAAAATCAATATAATGGAAAAAATCTATAAAACTGAAAGCTTGTTCTTTGGAATAATTAATCAGTATAATTAATAAATAATTAATAAGTAATCAATTTATTCTTTGGAATAAATAATCAAGACTTAGGAAAACTAATAGTACACAAATGACCAATATCAGAAATAAAAAACTATCATTTTTATAAACAGTAAAACAATAATTAGGGAATATTATAAGCCCATAAATTTTACAAATTAGATGTAATGGAGAAATCCTAAAATTATCATCCAATAATGAAAAGGCAATCTAAATAGTCATATATTTATTAAATTGAAATAATGAAAAATAACTGTCACAGCCTAAATGGCATTTCTGGTGACTTATCAAACATGCATGGACAATGAAATATCTCTTATACACAAATAATATGGAAAATAGGGATCACTTTCTAAAATCATTTTATTAGGTGAAAATTACCCTCAAACCAGAATAAAACATTACAGCCAAACAAAACAAAACAGTGCCTCCTGCTGCCCCCACCCTACCAATTAACAACAAACTACGTGAAAGGATCTCTACAGAGCTGAGATGAAGCTCCCTGGTACACTGACCTAGCTTGCACAAGACCTTGGGTTTGATCCTCAGCACTGGGGAAAATGTGTGTGTGTGTGTGTGTGTGTGTGTGTGTGTGTGTGTAAAACAGAAGAAAAACAACCTTAAACAAAATATTAGTAAATCAAATCTAACAATGTATGAAATGATTAAAATATCCTGACAAGGTGGGATTTGCCTCAGGATTGCAGGACTGTTTAACTGTAACTCACTGTATTAATAGGAAAAGAAAAATTAACAATATGATTATCTCATGTAATTCAGGAAAAGCATTCTACAAAATTAAATAATATTCATAAGTAACAACTCTCAACAAATGTAGAAGAAAATTTCTTCAATTTGATAAAGGACATTTGTGAAAAACCTATAGTGAAGGTCATATTAATGCTGAAAGAATGAATACTTTCTCCCTAAAATTAAGAACAAGGCAAAAATGGTTGCTTTCATCATTTCTATTTAGGATTACAGTAGATATCCTAACTGGTATAGTAAGGGATATAAATGACAGATTTAGTTGGAATAAAACTTTTTATTCACAAGGATCATTTACATAAATTCTAAGGAATCTACAAAAAACCTAAAACTGATAAAGTGATTTTATCACTTAGCTATGCTTCAGGATTCTAGGTTAGAATAGAAAAATCAATTTTATTACTATACATATACAAAAAATTGCAAAATAAATTTAAAAATATAAGAATGTCAAAAAAACAAATATTTGGTAATACAACCATATGCTGACAAATACTGAAACCTATAATATATTGCTGAGAGGAACTAAAGAAAGATTAAAGTAAATGAAAAGATATTATGTTCATTAACTGGAAGAATAAACATTTTTAATTATCATACACACACACACAAACACACAGGATCCCATTCAGAATCTCAGTGGACTTTTTTCTTTTGTATTTTGAGCTGTTATTAAAATAAAAAATACAGAAGCCTAAAATATCTAAAATAAAATTTAAAAAGATAAAGAATTTTGGAGGGTACACACTAGCTGGTTTCAATAGTTACTATAAATCCCACAATCAAGGCATTGTGATATCAGGAAAAAAAAAAGGCATGGATTAATGACCAAAAAGTGTCCACAAAATTATAAAGATGCATATATGGTCCAATGATATTTCGCCAGACTGCCAAGAAAACTGAGTAGGAAATGATAATTATTAATAAAAGTGGATTTGGAAAAGGTGAATATACAGACAAAAAAGTGAATCATTTCCCTTACAGAATTCTCATCTCACACAAAAATGAACTCAAAGCATATTATAACTTTAAGTAAAATCAAAAGGAACAAATCTTCTAGTAGAAAACATACGATCAAATAGTCTTGACTATTCTTAGTACACACAAGCATGAACCATCATGACTTAGAAAAGATAAAATAATATATTGGACTCCATTTAAATTGACAAGTGTTATCTAAATAATAACCAAAAGTAAAATGAAAAGGCAAGTCACAGATTGTGAAAAAATTTGTGTTCTGGGATGTGAGAATAGATTTGTGTATAGTATAATGAATTCTGTTAATTCAATCTGTTAAATAACCCAACATAAAATGTGCAAAAGATTTGAACAAATTTAGTTTGGTAATGGAAGTGTTTTAGTGGTTGATAATCCTATATAAAGATGTTCCACATCATTTGCAGGGAAGTGTGAATTAAAACCACATTGAAATGCACCTTGAACAGTTAAAATTTAAAAAGATCAAAAACGACAAAGTGTTGGTAGACTTTTGGAAGTACAGGCACTGACACAGCTGAAGGGGATATGAAATGTTAAAAACACCTTGGGGCACTATTTGTAAATATCTTATAGTGTAATACATGTAAGTTGTGAATGGTACAGCAACTCTACTCATAGATGTTTACTTACCCAAGAGAAATTAAAAAAAAATTAAGAGAAGAATGGAGGAACTTTAGATTATGTAAAAGGGAATGAGGTGGAGTGGGGTATGAAAAATTGTGGAATGAGACAGACATCATTACCCTATGTGCATGTATGATTACACGAATGGTATGACTCTACATCGTGTACAACCATGGAAATGAAATGATGTACCCCATTTGTGTACAATGAATCAAAATGCAGTCTATAAAAAAATAAAAAAAAAATTTAAAAACTAAAAAATAAATAAAAAAAGATCTGTACAAGAACATTCATAGCAAAAAATAAAACCTGGAAATAAGGATTACAGAGCTGCCATATGCAGAGGGTGGGTGGTGGTCTTAAGCAGGGCGTAAGCACAGAAGGTAGGGTCTATGCTCCTAACCAGCAAGCTTGGAAACATGACATTTCCTGTTCCTTGGTGCATGGCGGTTGCTTGGGGCTTCCTCCTGACATGACCTGATCATGACTTCATCTTTGGAAGAGCTGCAGAAAGATCAAGCCAGGAGGAAAAGGTGCTGCTGCGGATGGGCACTAGAAAAGACTGTGATGCTCTAACCACTGAAAAATCCAAGATAGAGACCGAAATAAAGGTTTACAAGGTACAAAAGAAATCACAGGAAAAAAAATATTAGCACTTGCTGGCAATGGAAAGCCAGCTGCTGTGGTTGTGTGCATAACAACAGGATATACAGTAAAAATCAGTGATTATGATGTGATCAGTCAGATAAGTTTGTGAAAATCCATATTATCTTAAATCTCATCAAATTCCCACTGAGAATGTGCAGGTGCATTTCAAGAGAGGTCATTTTCTCTTTTGGTAAAGAATCTAAATAGGAAAAGTTACTCCATGGTTGCAAACAATCTCTTGAAACCCATCTCTATGGAAGGCAGTTCAAAAAGAGTCAACACTGATATAGTTTTTGTTTTATGTAGAAAGAAAGCAGCAAATTCACGTGAGACTACTTGACTTCTGTTGGAAGAGGGTGCCGAGAGAAAGAAAAAGTCCCCCTAGGACACCCGAACAGATTCTAGTGGGGATTAATGAATGTTCTAAAGAAAATTTATGGAGATAAAGATGATGACATGAAGCAAACCATTCATAATGTCTGGGTGAATGTCAAGACAGAAGCAAGCCAAGGGAGACACAGAATTTTGAGGCTCATTAGTCCTTGCAGGAACTGTAAAGTGAAAATACTGATGTTCCCAATAAGGGAATATTGGTGAGCAGTACATACAAGTTTGAAAGATAACTATTTGCATACTAAATCTATATAAAGGCAATGATTTCTCTATTTCTTAAATAGAGAATTTATTTAAATAAAATGTGCTTATTTACATTTTATTTAACAACAACATTAACAAAAGCACAAAACAACCTCGGTGTCCAAAAAGTGAATGAATAAACAAATTATGATATATCTACACAATAAAAACTAATCAGCAATAATAAAGAATGAGCTGTTGATATAAGCAACAATGTGGATGGATCCCACAAGTGGTGTGCTGAGTGGAAGGAATCAAATTACAAAGGCAAATATACTGTAGGATTATATTTATGTGGCATTCTAGAACATGAAAAGTTAATTTATAGTGTCAGAGAACAGATTAGTGGCTGTTTGTGGCAGGGGTGAGGGCAACTGTGGAGGTGCTTGACTGCAAAGGAGTACTAAGGAATATTTTAGAGAAAAGGAAAAATTATGGTATCTTAATGGTGGTATGGTTAAATTTAATATGACTATTGAAGTATAAAGAGTAAACAATCAAATTGGTACAGTTTACTTTTATATTTATGCCTCAATAAAGCTGATATTTAAGGAAGCATGGAAATCATCTAGTATAAAGTAAATCTACCCCCAAAATAATGATGATTTATTCTCATTTTATAATTATACCCTGCTATGTTTTCAAAATGTCCCTCCATTTTTCCTTAGCCAGTGATTCAGATATTCTCAGATTTATTCAACAAATATTTATTGAACAAATACAATGTGCTACAAAAATGTAAATAAACCTTGTACATATGAAACAAGTTAAATAAGTGTAAATACACCTTTACTGGATTGAATAGTGTTATGGTTTGGATGTGAGGTGTCGCCCAAAAGCTCAATGTGTGAGACAATGCAAGAAGGTTCAGAGGGAAGTGATTGGGTGATGAGAACCTTAAGCCAATCAGTGAATTAATCCCCTGATGTGATTAACTGAATGGTAACTGAAGGCAGGTAGGGCATGGCTGGAGGAGGTGGGTCATTGGAGGCATGTCTTTGGGGTATATATTTTGTATCTGACCAGTGGAGTCTCTCTTGCTGACCATCATATGAGCTGCTTTCCTCTGCCATACTTTTCCTCCATGTTATTCAGCATCACCTGGAGCCCTGAGGAATGGAACTAGTCCGTCTCTGTACTGACACCTCTGAAACTGTGAGCCCCCCAAAACTTTTTGACCTCTAAAATTGTTCTTGTCAGGTTTTTTAGCCACAGGAGCAAAAATGCTGACTGACACAAATAGTGTTTCCCCAAATTCATATCCTCCTAGAACATGTGAATGTGACTTTATTGGGAAATGGAGTCTTTACAGGTATAACAAGTTAATATAAGGTCATAGTGTATTAGGGTGAACCCTAATCTAATGATTGGTATCCTTGTAAGAGAGGGGAATTTTGACAAAGAGGCATGCACAGAGCAAAAAAAAAAAAAGCAACATAAGATGTAAAGAAGACAGTCATGTAAAGACCAAAGCAGAGTTTGGAGTGATTTGTCTATGGGATAAGAGTGTTAAGGACTGCCAGCAACCAATAGAAGCAAGGTAGAGGCAAGATTCTCCCCTAGAGCCTTCAGAGAAAGGATGGCCCTGCAGATTCCTGGATTTTGGACTCTAGATTGGGGCAGGGGATGGATAACTTTGTGTTGTTTTAAGTCATTCAGTTTATGGCACTTTGTTACTACAACTCTATGAAACTAATGCAATACTCAGTTTATAAAATGTATTGCAATAAAAGATTATGATATTATGGAAGCATTTAAACTAGTATTATCATGGATTTTCAGAGAGAATCTCTTATAAAATGCTCTCAGATGGACATGTGTTAGCTTCATCATCACTGTGACAAAGATACCCGAGATAATCAACTTAAAAGAAGAAAAGGTTTATTTTGGCTCATGATTTCAGAGATTTTGGTCTATGGTCACTTGGCTCTATTACATTACTTTGGGTGTGTGGGGGCATAGAACATCAGGAAGAAGCAAATAGCACAGGAGACTGTTTACTTCATGGTGTCAGGAAGCAAATAGAGAGACAGGAAGTGACCAGGGTACTAATATCCCCTTCAAGGTCACATCCCCCGTGACCTAACTTCCTTCCACTATGTCTTACCTCTTGAAGGTTCCACCATCTCCTAATAGTGCCACAGGTTGGCCACCAAGCCTTTGGGGAATACTCTAGGTCCAAACTATAACAAGAGGTGAGTAGGACTTAGTAAGATAGAGATTAAGGGGAAGAGACATTGTCTTAACTTCTTCTTTTATTTAATTCATTTTTATTGTAAACAAATGGGATACATCTTGTTTCTCTGTACATGAAGTAGAGGCATACCATTTGTGTAATCATAAATTTACATAGGGTAATGATGTTTGATACATTCTGTTATTTTTTCCTTCCCCCACACCCTTCCCACCCCTCTTTTACCTCTATACAGTCCCTCCTTCCTCCATTCTTGCCCCCCTCCCTAACCCTAACTCTAACCCTATTACTAACCCCTCCCTCCCACACCCCATTATGTGTCATAATCCACTTATCAGTGAGATCATTTGTCCTTTGGTTTTTTGAGATTGCCTTATCTCACTTAGCATGATATTCTCCAATTTCATCCACTTGCCTGCAAATGCCATAATTTTATTATTTTTTATGACTGAATAATATTCCATTGTATATATATATACCACAGTTTCTTTATTCATTCATCAATTGAAGGACATCTACGTTGGTTCCACAATCTGGCTATTGTGAACTGAGCAGCTATGAACATTGATGTGGCTGTATCTCTGTAGTATGCTGATTTTAAGTCCTTTAGGTATAGGCCAAGGAGTGGGATAGCTGGGTCAAATGGTGGTTCCATTCCAAGCTTTCTAAGGAATCTCCACACTGCTTTCCAGAGTGGCTACACTAATTTGCAGCCCCACCAGCAATGTATGAGTGTACCTTTTACTCCACATCCTGGCCAACACGTATTGTTGCTAGTATTCTTGATAATTGCCATTCTAATTGGGGTGAGATGGAATCTTAGTGTAGTTTTGATTTGCATTTCACTTATTACTAGAGATGTTGTACATTTTTTCATATGTTTGCTGATTGCTTGTAGATCTTCTTCTGTGAAGTGTCTGTTCATTTCCTTAGCCCATTTGTTGATTGGGTTATTTGTATTCTTGGTGTAGAGTTTTTTGAGTTCTTTATATATTCTGGATATTAGTACTCTATCTGAAGTATGAGTGATAAAGATATTCTCCCACTCTGTAGGTTCTCTCTTTGCATTGCTGATAGTTTTCTTTGCTGAGAGAAAGCTATTTAGTTTGAATCTATCCCAGATGTTGATTCTTGCTTTCATTGCTTGTGCTATGGGAGTCCTGTTAAGGAAGTCTGATCCTAAGCCAACATTTTGAACCTTTGGACCTGCTTTTTCTTCTATAAGATGCAGGGCCTCTGGTCTGATTCCAAGGTCCTTGATCCATTGTGAGTTGATTTTTGTGCAGGGTGAGAGATAAGGGTTTAGTTTCATTCTGTTGCATATGGATTTCCAGTTTTCCCAGCACCATTTATTGAAGAGGCTATCTTTTCTCCATTGCATATTTTTGGCACCTTTGTCTAGTATGAGAAAATTGTATTTATTTGGGTTTGTGTCTGTGTCCTCTATTCTGTACCATTGATCTACCTTTCTATTTTGGTGCCAATACCATGCCATTTTTGTTACTACTGCTTTGTAGTATAGTTGAAATTCTGGTATTGTGATACCCCCTGCTTCACTCTTCCTGCTAAGGATTGCTTTAACTATTGTGGGTTTCTTATTCTTCCAGATGAATTTCATGATTGCTTGTTCTATTTCTGTAAGGTACATCATTGGGATTTTAATTGGAATTGCATTGAATCTGTATAGGACTTTTGGTAGTATGGCCATTTTGACAATATTAGTTCTGCCTATCCAAGAACATGGGAGATCTTTCCATCCTCTAAGGTTTTCTTTAATTTCTTTCTTTAGTGTTCTGTAGTTCTCATTGTAGAGGTCTTTCACCTCTTTTGTGAGATTGATTCCCAAGTATTTTATTTTTTTCGAAGCTATTGTGGGGTAGTTTTCCTAACTTCTCTTTCTGAGGATTCATCACTTATGTATAAAAATGCATTTGGATTTATTAGCATTGATCTATATCCTGCTACTTTACCGAATTCACTTATGAGTTCTAATAGTTTTCTGGTGGAATTTTCTCATTCCTCTAAATATATAATCATGTCATCAGCAAATAGGGATAGTTTGAGTTCTTGTTTTCCTATTTGTATCCCTTTAATTTCCTTGGTCTGTCTAATTGCTCTGGCTAGAGTTTCAAGGACAATGGTGAATAGAAATGGTGAAAGAGGGCATCCCTGCCTTATTGCAATTTTTAGGGGGAATGCTTTCAGTTTTTCACCATTTAGAATGATATTGGCCATGGGCTTAGCATAGATGGCTTTTACAATGTTAAGGAATGTTCCCATTACCCCTATTTTTTCTAGTGTTTTGAGCATGAAGGGATGCTGTATTTTATCGAATGCTTTTTCTGCATCTATCCAAATAATCATGTGATTTTTTACTTTAAGTCTGTTGATATGGTGAGTTACATTTATTGATTTCCTGATGTTGAACCAAGCTTACATTCCTGTGATAAAACCCACTTGATCATGGTGCACTATCTTTTTAATATATTTTTGTATGCAATTTGCTAAAATTTTGTTGAGAATTTTTGCATCAATGTTCATTAAGGATATTGATCTGAAATTTTCTTTCCTTGATGTGTCTCTGTCTGGTTTAGGTATCAAGGTGATATTGGCTTCATAGAATGAGTTTGGGAGAGTTCACTCCTCTTCTAGTTCATGAAATACTTTCAGAAGTATTGGAATGAGCTCTTCTTTAAAGGTTTTGTAGAACTCGGCTGAGAACCCATCCGGTCTGGGACTTTTCTTTGTTGATAGGCTTTTGATGACTTCTTCTATTTCATTATTTGAAATTGATCTATTTAAATTATATATGTCCTCCTGGTTTAGTTTAGGTAATTCATGTGTCTTTAGAAACCTGTTGATGTCTTCAAGATTTTCTGTTTTGTTGGACTATAGATTTTCAAAATAGCTTCTAATTATGTTTTGTGTTTCAATTGTGTTTGTTGTGATATTTCCTTGTTCATTCCTAATTTTAGTACTTTGGGTTTTCTCTCTCCTTCTCTTTGTTAGTGTGGCTAAGGGTTTATCAATTTTGTTTATTTTTTCAAAGAACCAACTATTTATTTTGTCAATTTTTTTGATTATTTCTTTTGTTTCAATTTCATTGATTTCGGCTCTGATTTTAACTATTTCCTGTCTTCTACTACTTTTGGTGTTGCTCTGTTTTTCTTTTTCTAGGACTTTGAGCTGTAGTGTTAGGTCATTAATTTGTTGATTTTTTCTTCTTTTTTTTGAATGCAGTCCATGAAATAAATTTTCCTCTAGGTATTGCTTTCATAGTGTCCCAGAGATTTTGATATGATGTTTCTTTGTTCTCATTTACCTCTAAGAATTTTTTAATTTCCTTCCTGATGTCTTCGGTTATCCATTCATCATACAATAGTGTATTATTTAATCTCCAGGTGTTGGAGTAGTTTCTGTTTTTTAACTGTCATTTATTTCTAATTTCAATCCATTATGATCTGATAGAATACAAGGTAGTTTCTCTATCTTCTTGTACTTGCTAACATTAGCTTTGTGGAATAGTATATGGTCTATTTTAGAGAAGGATCCATGTGCTGCTGAGAAGAAAGTGTATTTACTCTTCATTGGATGGTATATTCTATAAATGTCTGTTAAGTCTAAATTATTGATTGTGTTATGAGATCTATGGTTTCTTTGTTCAATTTTTGTTTGGAGGATCTGTCCAGTGGTAAGAGAGGTGTGTTAAAATCACCTAGTATTATTGTTTTGTGGTCTATTTGATTTCTGGAATTGAGAAGGATTTGTTTGATGTACGTGGATGAGCCACAGTTTGGGGCATAGGTATTTATGATTATTATGTCTTGCTGATTTATGCTTCCCTTAAGCAGTATGAAATGTCCTTCTTTATCCCTTCTCACTAACTTTGGCTTGAAGTCCACTTTATCTGATATGAAGATGGATACTCCACTTTTTTTCTGAGTCCATATGCATGGTATGTTTTTTCCCATTCTTTTACCTTTAGTCTGTGGGAATCTCTTTCTATGAGGTGAGTTTCTTGCAGGCAGCATATTGTTGGATCTTTCTTTTTAATCCAATCTGCCAGTCTGTTTCTTTTGATTGATGAGTTCAAGCCATTAACATTCAGGGTTATTATTGTGATATGATTTGTGTTTCCAATCATTTGGCTCATTTTTGTTTTTTTGACACGACTTGGTTTCTCCTTTATTTGACTGTTCCTTTAGAGTAGTTCCTCCCTTTGCTGATTTACATCATTGTTTTTCATCTCTTCCTCATGGAATATTTTGCTGAGAATGTTCTGTAATGCTGGCTTTCTTTTTGTAAATTCTTTTAGCTTTTGTTTATTATGGAAGGATCTTATTTTATCGTCAAATCTGAAGGTAAGTTTTACTGGGTATAAGATTCTTGGTTGGCATCCGTTTTCTTTCAGGGCTTGAAAAATGTTGTTCCAGGCCCTTCTAGCTTTTAGGGTCTGGTTTGAAAAATCTGCTGATATCCATATTGGTTTCACCCTGAATGTAATTGGATTCTTTTGTCTCGCAGCCTTTAAAATTCTGTCTTTATTTTGTGTGTTAGGTATTTTCATTATAATGTGCTTTGTTGTGGGTCTGTTGTAATTTTGTGTATTTGGGGTCCTATAAGCCTCTTGTACTTGATTTTCCATTTCATTCTTCAGATTTTGGAAATTTTCTGATATTATTTCATTGATTAGATTGTTCGTTCCTTTGGTTTGTTTCTCTAAGCCTTCCTCAATCCCAATAATTCTTAAATTTGACCTTTTCATGATATCCCATAATTCTTGTAGATTCTGTTCATGATTTCTTACCATCTTCTCTGTTTGCTCAACTTTGTTTTCAAGGTTAAATATTTTGTCTTCAATTTCTGAGGTTCTGTCTTCCAGGTGTTTTTTCCTATTGATTATGCTTTCTATGGAGTTTTTAATTTGGTTTATTGTTTCCTTCATTTCAAGGATTTCTGTTTGTTTTTTTTCCAATATCTTTAACTCTTTATTGAAATGATCTTTTGCTTCCTGTATTTGCTCTTTTAACTATCGATGGTGCAATCATTCAATGCCTGCATTTGCTCTTTCATCTCATCCTTCAATGCCTGCATTTGATCTTTCATATCCTCATTTGCTTTCCTGATCATTTTAATTATGTACATTCTGAACTCCATTTCTTACATTTCTTCTGCCATGCTGTCATTGGATTTTATTGCTATACTGTCTAGGTTTGTTTGGGACATTTTCTTCTTTTGTTTTCTCATATTGCTCAGGTATCTAACCCTCTAGTAGTGAAACTCTGGGATATTGCAGATTTCCTCTATTGACTACTATTGTTTCTGTAGATTTTCAATAACTCACCTCTTAGCCTTCAGTAGCCTGAAGTCTTGAAGGAACTTGATAATGCGATGGTCCATTAGAAAGCTGCCCCTCTAGGGTTGGTGGCCTTCAGGTGGGGTATGTTCCCTGTCAGTGGGCAAAGTCGCCTCCACTTGTTGACTGATTGTCAGCCAAAGGGGGACTAGACCGCAGACTGGGGCATGTCTGATCTGGGCCTGTGTCTCTGGTTCTACTGCCCTGGTGGGAAAGCCTCGCCCAGCAGGGAAGACTCACCTGGTGGGGAAGTTTTGCTGGGCAACTCTCCACTGAGAAGTTCCCTTTGGTCCAGAACTACCACCTGGACTGGGAAGCCCTCCTCTGTGATGTTCCCAGGGGTCTTGATCTACCATCTGGGCTGGGGAGCCTGTCCCTCTGAGGGACTCCCTCTCTGAGCAGCCCTCCTCTGCTATATTCCCTGGGGACTGGAGCTACTGTCTGGGCCTCGGACCCTCACTCTGTGTCGAACGAAGCCTCTCACTGTGCGGCTCTCCTCTGCAATGCTCCTGGTTCACTGGGTTCTCGGCTCCAGGAGGGGATTCTCACTGGGCCACTCTACTCCATGAAGTTCCCTGTGTTTTGGGACTACTGCCCCATCCAGGGAGCCTGACCAGTGGGAGAGACTCACCCAGTGGCTCTGAGTTGGTCCCGAGTCTCTCAATACCTCCTCTTCTTGACTCCTGGGTCTTGTCAAAGGTCCTCCAGTCTCCCGTAGGTGTCTCAGGAAGGGAGTTGCCCTTCCAATGATGATAGCCACGCCCTCAGGAATAATTCGAAATGACTGCACCAGCCTAAAAGAAGCCTCTGGCTAGCTCTGTGATGCAGGCGGGCTGGCTGGTCTGCTGGCTTGCTCCGCGATAGCAACAGACCTTGGCCGTGGTGGTCACGCGGGGTTGCTCAGTGATGGCGTCTGTGCTTGGCCTGGTGGTTGGGTGGGTAGGCTGCCCGCCGCCTAGCTCTGCAAGGCATGCGGGTTGGGTGCCCGCCCGGTACCTCTGCGGTGCAGGCAACCTGACTCACCTGCCAGCTCACTGTGCAACTGCGACCCACTGGCGATGGCACCGCCCCTGGTGCAGGGGTCAGACGGGGTCCCTCAGTGATGGTGTCTGTGCTTGGCCTGGTAGTTGGGCCTGTCTTAACTTCTTAAGATACAAATGCAACTAAATCATTCTAGAACATTGAAAGGGATGATTCCCTACAAAGGACTGAAGATGTAGAAGATAAAGGGAATGCTTGGAATGGCATGATCTCTAAGAAAGAGAGAGAACAAGTGGATGAGTAACTGGATTCTCATAGTATCTGTGCTTCAACAGGAGGGATGGAGAAAACAGGATGCATATCAAGTGTTGGGAGAATTTGCAATTCTAAACAAAGGTACGTGTCTTTTAAAAATATTCAGATTTGGGGATCTAATCTTCAACTCAATTTAAAGCTCCATTTTAGAATGTAGGGATATGATACAGTTACTTATGTAAACCTTCAACCCCAAAAATGAAATTTGGCTAAAAAAAAATTCTATTAGGTTTCTATCTGCTTCACTCAGATTTATGGGGTCATTTGACTTGAATTTATAAAATACTTTTCCTTTAAAATACTTGGGTCAAAACCAGGAGGTACTGAAAATTTCTCATCTTTGTAAGTCAGTTTAAGTGATTGATCCTTTAAGCAAAGCTTTACTGATTATATTCATTTATGCATGCCCTGCCCTGCTCTATGCCTCTAAGTATCACAGCCTCCTGATCCTTCCATCCAAAAGCATTTCCAGAATCTCTTTAACAGTGTAACAGCACTCTTTGCTTTGGGGATTGGTAAAGAAGACATTATAAGCATTTGGGGGAAAGTATGGCTATAATTTGTTTTCTAGGGAATAAATAGTTTTGCCCACATCATGATAAAAATGGATGAGCATGAAATGATTTATTTCCTATAAGAATATGGGGATGTTTTACAAGTGTAGTATAATTGTGAGGGTTTGTCCCTGGCCCAGTCTAATGTTGACAGGGACACAGCCGACATCTGTCTGAAACACTTTCCCCAGGGCTTATTGAATGGCAAATGTAATTCCTGGGGGAAAGCTTGATGTTCACAGTCTCTGAAGTACTTACAGTTGGAAGTCAGGATAAAAGCTTACTCTGTGGCTCTGATAGCTACACCTTATGGATTCTTACTAATAATTTACTTTCATATTAATTATAATTTCCCAAGCCCTTGTTAATTTCAATTGCATTTGTAATGTACATTTTAATCATTTCTGTATTGAAGGACTCTAGTGAGGTTCCTATTTATATTTGAGGAGATGGTGGCAGAGAGGAAAAGAGAAAGTCCCAAAGCAGAGTATTAATGCAGTAATAGAAGAAATTTATACTCTCTACTCCTGTGGGGTTCTGTTATTTATAAATGTTTATTCACTGAAATGACTTATGTTGAGTCCAGGGTA
Organism: Sciurus carolinensis; assembly: GCF_902686445.1. Taxonomy (NCBI): domain Eukaryota; kingdom Metazoa; phylum Chordata; class Mammalia; order Rodentia; family Sciuridae; genus Sciurus; species Sciurus carolinensis. The sequence continues at coordinate 87,396,010 of NC_062222.1, forward strand.
CTTTAAATTAGAATTTAAAATATATATTTAAAGTTATGCCTCCACTACGAAGTGACAGCTTTATCACTATTTATCACTAAATTCCAGCTTTAAACACAGACTTTTAGACTTTATTGAAAAAAGTGTCAAAAGTTTCAGGAACCACCAGGCACAGTGACATATGCCTATAATCCCAGCGACTTGGGAGGCTGAGGCAGGAGGATCACGAGTTCAAAGCCAGCCTTGACAAAAGCGATGTGCTAAGAACTCAGTGAGACCCTGCCTCTAAATAAAATACAAAATAGTGCTGGGGATGTGACTAGTGTTTGAGTGACCCTGAGTTCAGTCCCTGGTACCAAAAAAAAAGTTTTAGAAACCTAAAACTGAAACTGCATGTTTAAAACCTACTACTCTGTGTTTTTCATAACTCTGACATAGTCTTATACATCCTCTTGGAAAATTTGTTTTTCTAAATATATGACAATTCCATATTTGGCTGAAAAACTTCTTTATGCTTAATACACATATATGGAAAATACTGCATGAGGACTTACTCTGTGCATGATTCCATTCTCCCTGGATGCTTGATAATATCTATTTCCTCTATCTTAACATTATTTCATTTAAGTTTTCTTAACTATCCCAAATCAAAACAAATTTGAGCCTCTTTCTCTTCCCTGTTTCTTCTCTTCCTCTTCACTTTCTCCTTCTTCCTTTCCTCCTTGCTCTTCATCTTCTCTCTCCTTTTCTTTGTTTCTTGCTCATTCTCTAATTTATTTTTTTCCAGTTTGAACATTAGGTGATATTCAGTATGAATAGTCTTACAGAATAAATTAACAAAATTACTTAGAGAAACCTAAATAGAAAACATAATTAGAAGCTGTTTTGAAAATCTATACTCCAAACAATATAGAAAATCTCAAAGACATCAACAAATTTCTAGAGACATATGATTGTCCCAAACTGAATCAGGAGGACATACACGATTAAACAGATCAATTTCAAGCAAGGAAATAGAAGAAGCCATCAAAAGCCTATCAACCCAGAAAAGCCCAGTACCAGACAGATTCTCAGCCAAGGTCTACAAGACTTTGAAAGAAGAACTAATTCCAATACTCCTTAAAGTATGCCATGAAATAGAAAAAGAGGGAACCCTTCCAAACTCATTCTATGAATCTAGTATCACCATGATACCAAAACCAGACAAACTCATCAAGGAAAGAACACCTCAGACCAATATCCCTGATGAACATAGATGCAAAAATCCCTAACAAAATTCTGGCAAATCGCATACAAAAACATATTTTATTATATATCTTTAGATGTTGAACATTCAATAGATTTCAGGTGTCACTCACACCCACTTGGATATTATCTCTTATTGCATATTCATGTGTGTAGCTAAATACATAAAGTGATACATGGAGGAATAATTGATGGTAACATTTGTTTTTGATTAGAAGTGTAATCATCTCCTCTCTTTAATTTAAGTTCACTTTGGTCTTGTATTGACCAAGTGCATTGCAAACCCTCCAATTTCAAGTGCTGCCTTGACATTTGGGATTCTCAGGGAAACCTAAAAGCTATCTGCGAGTTCCCTGTTTGTATCAGATAAGCTCCCCCAGACCTAACAAGAAAGGCTTCCCACCTGGCTAGCTCCCCTATTGACCAGACCAACTGCACTACACCTGGTCCTTATTCACTTGTTACTATAGACCTGCCTCCAAAAGCTCCTGTTAGGTCATTCTGCTGCAAATGCAACTCTGATGTTGTTCTGAAAAGCATGCAGCATCCTCCTCCCCTGGGTGATGAGACTATGTGTTCAACAAACTGTCAGACTCATCACAGAGAGGTGATGAGAAACAGCCCATTTCTATCCTCAGAGAACAAGAGAAAGCATCATATGCTGCTAGATTTTAGTCAGGCTTAGAGTTTGTTCCCTCTCCTTAATCTAAATTCATTTTTATCCTTATGTGTAAACTTTTAAAGGGCAAAAAATTTTAATGCTACTTAAAATTTTGACTTGATTTAGGCTATGGTTTCTATTCTTTTTAGTCATTTTCAATAATTTCTATGTGCACATGTATACGTACTTTGAGCTACTTTAGAAGCTACCTTTATAGCAATTTGGTCAATAAAAAAGTTAAAAAGAAAAATACAAATGATTAAATTACTTAAAAAATTATCGCCTATCAAACAAAACTTTCATTCAGATTTGTTTATGCATATCTAACAAATGATCCTGTTCTCTAGAAACACTCTCCTGGGAATTTTTTAAAGAAACTAGAGAGTTGCTTTTAAACTTAATTAGAGGCATAGCTAAGGTTCTCAATAGCATAAGCAATCAGTGGAAGTTATATAAGTACAATCTGTTTATAAGATGACATCTTCTAAACTAGTGGATTTATTCATCAGTTTATTCCACATGTATTTATTGTGGTCCTATATGTACTAAGTTACTTTGGTATAGGTCCCAAGGGGGGCACTAAGAATTCTATATATAATAATACCAGGCTAAAAAGTAAAGCTAAACTCATAGAATTACAGAATTTTAGGGTTGGAAAATACTTCAGAGTTTTAAACCAAGGCTCAGAGAGTCACAGGGATTTACCAAAGATCACACAAATCCTGTAAGCTTGATAGGCTGCAATGTATCTTCTCTGCACTGCATTATAAAAGTGGTTCAACGAATGGCAGCAACATAAAAAGCAATTCTCTTTCAAGTGCCAAAACATGTGAAATAATAAAAAATGTTATAGGAGATGAGAGATATATGTAGGTGGTCCTTATATAGGAGAGTTCCATGAACAAAGTAGGTTTTGAGCTGAGCCCAGGAAAGGTTTAATATAACTTTCATCTGCAAGGGAAAAAGTGAAGGACATTTTTATTAAAAGGGATGTCAGAAGCAAAGTTGTCTAGTATTAGGAATGTGGTTAATGTACACTTGGATCAGTAGGGTGCCTAAGTGAATTAGAGTTTAAATTGCTGTCTAGGAAAAAGAGTAGAGAGTAAAATAAAAAGTTAGAAAAGATAGTGAAGTAAGTACAAATGTTAGTAAATTTCCATTGTTTAGATGGGTAATATGGGTGGAGAATACTTCTAAAATAAATAGAAAACCTGGACACCTAACAAATCAAGATCCACATTGAATAAAAGATCTGTCGTCTGTGTATGAGACATTTTGAGAGATCAATTAAATTTTATTTCTGTGAGAGTTGGAAAAGTTGCTCTAATCTGCCTTACTTTATCATCTCCCATCTCAGCACACCAAAATTGATTTCTGTTAACTACCAGAACATGTTCACAATTGTTTGAACCAATATTAATAATGATTACCATTTATTGAACATCTACTGTGTACTCATAAACTGTGATACAAATTAGAATATGTTTTTCTAGTATTGGAAAAAGTGGTGTCTTGTTAGGATAGATGTATGCTTTTCTTTCTTTTAGCTAGAAAATGAAAGTCATCCATCATCCATGCCCAAAGCAAGAAAGTGGGGTGCACATTTTGTACCAGCATCTTGAGGTAACTCACCTTGGAAATTGACTCATATTTGTGCTTCAAAGCTGTCATTTCCCATATGAGAAGATAATTGTAATAGGGCCAGAACTGACAAGTGGTGTTTTGATGTAAACAACGAGCAAACCCACAGATCAATAAATGCTGAGCAAGGCATGCTTCACCTCAGATTATATTGACTTACTGCAAAAATAATGGAGAGACAAAATGAAAATGTGTTATGCTTTATCTGAGTTATGGTCATAGCAATATATAAGGTAATAGATTAACTCAGATAAGACTTGCTGCAAAAGAAGCATCAAGAACAACTATGAGAAAATCAATTTGCAAGCACCTTCATGAAATCAAGTTTCTGAGAAACAATCAGCACACTTTACTGAAGAAAAATACCTGCCACATTTGCCTGTAATAGAGGACCTGGTCGGTCAAGAATTACATTTTTATTTTCGCTAAGGAATTGACCTTCAACAGAGGTTATTTTTGTAATGTTGTTTCTCCAAGATATCAAGTCAATGTCATAGGGGTCCAAAATTAAAAAATCCTGAGTGCTGTTTGACTCTGAGAGATAGCAATTTGTATCTTAGTGAGTAGGATGAGTAGATAGCCTCTGGCTGTTAACACCTTCATTTCTGCCTTAGCCTTTGAATCAAGATCATGCTTTTCTCAGGATGGCCTTACCAAGAAGCAATCAAGACTGTCATATAAAGCACAGTCTATTTCCACCCAACACGGGACTAGTGCAGCCAATGTTTGCACCAGAGTTTCCTGTTGGCTGGCAGAGGCTTATCAGATTTCCTCTACCTTTTAAAAACATTATTTTTCTTTCTTTCTCTTTCACACCTCTTGCTTGCCAATAAACCTTTTGTATTCTTAACTACATCGGGATCTTCTTTCTAAAGAACTCAAATGATACAGTGTTACTGGAAGTTTTCTACTGAAACAGCCAGCAAGATGCAACTGGGGCCCTGGATAGATCAGCATCTGGCTGGTCCTAAGGTCTACATTCCAGGTGACATGTCTGTTTCAAGAACCCTGTTTCTAGCACAAAACTTAAGTTGGTAGTGACTTTGGCGAAATTTTCAAGAAAGGAGATACAATGAGAAAGCACAAAATGCTAATGGCCCCCCTGAGAATTTAGTGGTTGGAATCACCAAGCTTCAAAAGATGATCTCTCATGCTTAGATAAGGGAGGTCAGCACTCTGCTTGGGAATACCTGTACTCTGGGTGAATGCTTCCACAGTTTTTACCTCTGACCTATCCAATACCCCAGAGGTGGCCCATGCTTTGTTGTAAAGTGGAAAGGCTCTTCCAGGCCCTCTTCTGAGGGAGACAACAGGGATTATTCTCATGATTAGCCCTTACTTCTCTTGGCTTTCCGTACAATTACTAGAATTAAGTTGAAGTTTAAACAAGTTGGGGATATCTCGGGCATGATATGAGAGAAAAAGACTTCATAACAAATTTTTGCTAAGAATTAGCTACAATGAGATAGCATTAACTGAAGGAATACACTTGGAACTGGATTCCAGAGATTCTGAAATTTAAAGAAGTTAGAATATAAATTTGAATAAGGGAGAGTACATTGCTTGGAAACATGTTATCAGGATACTGGCTGATCACTGTAGCAAGGACCCTAGGTTATGGAAAAAATTCATTGAAAATGTTACTTGTAGAAGTCCGGAGAAAGTAATAACTCTTGTTGAACAAAATTGAAATGATGAATTGCTATGAAAGATGGCAGATGGAGGGATAAGAACACTTGGGAAAAGGTGTGCTAGAATGAATGTATTATGTGAACCCATGAAACCCATCAGAAAACCCACAATAAAGCTACCATTCACCAAGCTCATCAGGAATGCACTGATGAGAGGGATTTCAGCACAACCAAAATTTTCAGAAATGATGATGAAATTAAGAGCACATGGGAAGGAGGTTGCAATGAAACATGATTTTTTGGTAGCAGTGTGAGTGATGTAGCTCTGAAGTTACTGAGTGGTCAAGGATTGGCATTTAAATTACAAAAACTAGGTGCCAAAATATTTGTAAAAACTATTGAGCTCAGAGTGGCATTTCAAGGGGTTTGATCTGCAAGTGGTGGCAATGGTTAATAGAATGCAGTATCTCTAGAGACAAAATAGACAGCTAACAAACACTGCTTAATATGTATAATCAGAAGAAAGCAAGAATGGATGAACAGAAAAATGAATGTCATAGCCATGATAAAATGCCATAACATTTACAGATTTTCCAGACTCCAGCTAGTTTCTAGACCTGGCTCATTTGAATCATTTCTTCCTTTATCATGACCAACATATATCCATCAGGAAAAGGGAACTTATGATAGCACAGCAAGCATGTTCTATAATAATTTCACTAGCCCTTACATATTGAGATCTAAGCCATTGTTCAGGTGACTGTATATTGACAAAAGGGAATAATCAGACAGTTTGAGTGTTGGATATAAGGAATAAGTTGTCACAGAAGCATCATAATTTCACCCTCATGAGGGCACATGGACCATGTAATAAATGCAGTCTTGACCAAAGTATAACTTACAGTGAGTTCATGAAATTAGGTCCAACTAGTCCTTATTTGACTGGTCCCTGAGTATATAATTGAGATTGATACTCTTGATAATTGGAGGATCCCTATTATAACATGGTATTACCAAAGCAGATAGATCAGTTTGGCCTAGGGTACAAGACATCTTCCCATTGATTTAATGAATACATTATTTTATATTTCAATAGAGAAAAAGTAGTTTGTTTCTGCTCTCATGAAACAGAGCAATTGGCATTCAAAATTTTACCCCAGAGCTATGCTAATATTCCTATGCTCTATCACAGTATAGAACAGAGAGCTCTGGACTGACTCAACACAAACACACAAATGTCATGTCATTAATATTTTACATAAATGATATCAACCTGGTCAAGTAGAATTAACAAGAGGGCAAGAATGCTGGACCCTTCAAAAGGTGGGAAATAAACCTCACAATCAAGAATTAATATGAGTACTTGGAATGACAACATTCTTCAAGAAGATCAATCAAAAATTTAGTACCAAGTTAACTATTTTGGGCCCCTTTTATCCTGGAAATGTTAGCACATCCTACTCATAGGAATTGAAAGACTTAAAGTGTGCTTAGTCCTCAGTTATTGAGTTCCTACAGTACCTGACCAAAGGACCCACCCAAAAATGAAGAAGGTGAGGCAATAGATCCAAGAACATGGAATCCATTGGTTTAATTATATACTACAGCATCTATGAGGAGCCAGCCTAATAGATTACTGGAATAATTTATTAAAGGTATAGTTAAAGAGAGGTCAGAGAGACAATTCTTTTTTTTTCCCTTCTCCCCCACCCCTCCCACCCCTCTTTTCCCTCTATACAGTCCTTCCTTCCTCCATTCTTACCAACCTCCTTATCCCTAACCCTAAACTTAACCCTAACCCTAACGCTAACCCCTCACACCCCCCATTATATGTCTTCATCCGCTTATCAGCAACAACAATTGTCCTTTAGTTTTTTGAGATTGGGTTATCTCACTTAGCATGATATTCTCCAATTTCATCCATTTGCCTGCAAATGCCATAATTTTATCATTCTTCATGGCTGAGTAATATTCCATTATATATATATGCCACAGTTTCTTTATCCATTCATCAACTGAAGGGCATCTAGGTTGGTTCCACAATCTGGCTATGGTGAATTGAACAGCAATGAACATTGATGTGGCTATATCTCTGTAGTATGCTGATTTTAAGTCCTTTGGGTATAGGCCAAGGAGTGGGATAGCTGGGTCAAATGGTGATTCCATTCCAAGCTTTCTGAGGAATCTCAATACTGCTTTCCAGAGTGGCTGCACTAATTTGCAACCCCACCAGCAATGTATGAGTGTACCTTTTTCCCCACATCCTCTCCAACACCTATTGTTGCTTGTGTTCTTGATAATCGCCATTCTAATTGGGGTGAGATGGAATCTTAGGGTAGTTTTGATTTGCATTTCACTTATTACTAGAGATGTTGAACATTTTTTCATATATCTGTTGATTGCTTGTATATCTTCTTCTGTGAAGTGTCTATTCATTTCCTTAGCCCATTTGTTAATTGGATTATTTGTATTCTTGGTGTAGAGTTTTTTGAGTTCTTTATAGATTCTGGAAATTAGTGCTCTATCTGAAGTATGAGTGGCAAAGATTTTCTCCCACTCTGTAGGCTCTTTCTTCACATTACTGATAGTTTCCTTTGCTGAGAGAAATCTATTTAGTTTGAATCTATCCCAGTTGTTGATTCTTGCTTTTATTTCTTGTGCTATCGGAGTCCTGTTAAGGAAGTCTGATCCTAAGCCAACAAGTTGAAGATTTGGACCTACTTTTTCTTCTATAAGATGCAGGGTCTCTGGTCTGATTCCGAGGTCCTTGATCCATTTTGAGTTGAGTTTTGTGCAAGGTGAGAGATAGTGGTTTAATTTCATTCTGTTGCATACGGTTTTCCAGTTTTCCCAGCACCATTTGTTGAAGAGGCTATCATTTCTCCATTTCATATTTTGGGCCCCTTTGTCTAGTATGAGAAAATTGTATTTATTTGGGTTTGTGTCCATGTCCTCTATTCTGTACCATTGATCTACCTTTCTATTTTGGTACCAATACCATGCCGTTTTTGTTACTATTGCTTTGTAGTAGAGTTGAAGATCTGGTATTGTGATACCCCCTTCTTCACTCTTTCTGCTAAGGATTGCTTTAGCTATTGTGGGTTTCTTATTCTTCCAGATGAATTTCATAATTGCTTGCTCTATTTCTGTAAGGTACATCATTGGGATTTTAATTGGAATTGCATTGAATCCGTATAGGACTTTTGGTTGTATGGCCATTTTGACAATATTAATTCTGCCTATCCAAGAACATGGAATCAGGCCAGAGACCCTGCATCTTATAGAAGAAAAAGTAGGTCCAAATCTTCAACATGTTGGCTTAGGATCAGACTTCCTTAACAGGACTCCGATAGCACAAGAAATAAAAGCAAAAATCAACAACTGGGATAGATTTAAACTAAAAAGCTTTCTCTCCTCAAAAGAAACTATCAGTAATGTGAAGAGAAAGCCTACAGAGTGGGAGAAAATCTTTGCCACTCATACTTCAGATAGAGCACTAATTTCCAGAATATATAAAGAACTCAAAGGGGCTGGGGAGATAGCTCAGCAGCACAAGAAATAAAAGCAAGAATCAACAACTGGGATAGATTCAAACTAAAAAGCTTTCTCTCAGCAAAGGAAACTATCAGAAATGTGAAGAGAGAGCCTACGGAGTGGGAGAATATCTTTGCCAACCATACCTCAGATAGAGCGCTAATTTCCAGAATCTATAAAGAACTCAAAAAACTCTACACCAAGAATACAAATAATCCAATCAACAAATGGGCTAAGGAAATGAACAGACACTTCACAGAAGAAGATGTACAAGTAATCAACAGATATATGAAAAAATGTTCAACATCCCTAGTAATAAGGGAAATGCAAATCAAAACCACCCTAAGATTTCATCTCACCCCAATTAGAATGGTGATTATCAAGAATACAAGCAACAATACGTGTTGGCGAGGATGTGGTGAAAAAGGTACACTCATACATTGCTGGTGGGGCTGCAAATTAGTGCAGCCACTCTGGAAAGCAGTATTGAGATTCCTCAGAAAGCTTGGAATGGAATCACCATTTGACCCAGCTATCCCACTCCTTGGCCTATACCCAAAGGACTTAAAATCAGCATACTACAGAGATATAGCCACATCAATGTTCATTGCTGTTCAATTCACCATAGCCAGATTGTGGAACCAACCTAGATGCCCTTCAGTTGATGAATGGATAAAGAGACTGTGGCATATATATACAATGGAATATTACTCCGCAATGAAGAATGATAAAATTATGGCATTTGCAGGCAAATGGACGAAATTGGAGAATATCATGCTAAGTGAGATAAGTCAATCTCAAAAAACTAAAGGACGAATGATCTCGCTGATAAGCGGATGAGGACATATAATGGGGGGTGGGAGGGGTTAGCATTAGGGTTAGGGTTAGGTTTAGGGTTAGGGATAAGGAGAGCGGTAAGAATGAAGGAAAGAAGGACTGTATAGAGGGAAAAGAGGGGTGGGAGGGGTGGGGGGGAAGGGAAAAAAAATAAACATCATTGCCCTATGTAAACGTATGATTACACAAATGGTATGCCTTGACTCTATGTACAAATAGAGAAACAACATGTATCCCATTTGTATACAATTAAAAAATAAAAAAAAAAAAAAAAGAACTCAAAAAACTCTACACCAAGAATACAAATAATCCAATCAACAAATGGGCTAAGGAAATGAACAGACACTTCACAGAAGAAGATATACAAGCAATCAACAGATATATGAAAAAATGTTCAACATCTCTAGTAATAAGTGAAATGCAAGTCAAAACCTAAGATTCCATCTCACCCCAATTAGAATGGCGATTATCAAGAACACAAGCAACAATAGGTGTTGGAGAGGATGTGGGGAAAAAGGTACACTTATAAATTGCTGGTGGGGTTGCAAATTAGTGCAGCCACTCTGGAAAGCAGTATTGAGATTCCTCAGAAAGCTTGGAATGGAACCACCATTTGACCCAGCTATCCCACTCCTTGGCCTATACCCAAAGGACTTAAAATCAGCATACTACAGAGATATAGCCACATCAATGTTCATTGCTGTTCAATTCACCATAGCCAGATTGTGGAACCAACCTAGATGCCCTTCAGTTGATGAATGGATAAAGAAACTGTGGCATATATATATATGGAATATTACTCAGCCATGAAGAATGATAAAATTATGGCATTTGCAGGCAAATGGATGAAATTGGAGAATATCATGCTAAGTGAGATAAGCCAATTTCGATAAACCAAAGGACAAATGTTGTCGCTGATAAGCAGATGATGACATATAATGGAGGGTGTGAGGGGTTAGCATTAGGGTTAGGGTTAAGGTTAGGTTTAGGGTTAGGCTTAAGGAGGGTGGCTAGAATGGAGGAAGGAAGGACTTTCTATGTTAAATTAGGAGAAAGCCATTAGAACTGTAGTGAAGAAGCTTATCATTTTTATTCTTGGTTGTATGGTATAACAGTATAGTGTGTTTTTATTTTATAGGACAAAATTGATAATAAATCTAGAGGGAAATTGATAATAAATTGATAATAAATCTGTATAGAGGGAAAAGAGGGGTGGGAGGGGTGGGGGGAGGAAAAAAATAACAGAATGAATTGAACAACATTACCCTGTGTAAATTTATGATTACACAAATGGTATGCCTTTACTCCATGTACAAACAGAGAAACAACATGTATCCCATTTGTTCACAATAAAAAATTAATAAATAAAACAAAACAAAACCAAAAAAAAGTAGTTTGAGACTGAAAATACAGGCTTTGAAAACTTTTAAAATTCTGAATTGTTAGGCAGCTAATCAGCGATTTAAGAAATCTTAGAGATAATGTTTTTATTTTTGAGGTTTATATTTGGAAATATACCAATTCTTTCATACAACAGTGTCTTGGATTTCTTGTCAGAGACAGAATACTTTGTGGAATGCCCAGGGCATGGGAGGGGGTGCCCAAATTTATATGTTCTTAGATATGAATGTTCCCTTTTTTTGGGGTTAAATATTTTTCAACCTCATATCATGAAGGTACATCAGAATGTTTATCTTAGAAGAGAATATCCTGAGAAAACTCAACAAATGCCTTTTATTATTTGGAAATCTAATACTATGGTCAACATATAAATTAGAAAAGAAAGCAGATGTTAACCCAGAGCAGAGAAGACTTAAGTGAGGAGGTAACTTCAGATGATGTTAAATTCACTGTCTGTGGGCATATTTAAGCAAAGAAGGGGGAAACATATCAAAGATGCTTTGTAAGAGATTCAAGATTTGGCAGGGAGTTTATCCAGATACCTTAAGACTCCTTCCTATTCTATGATTAAAGAATTGAAGTCTGTGTCTAACACTGCTTGAAAGCTTACTTTTTCAGAGTCTGTATTACATGTTTATAGAATTCAAAGTTAAAGAAAAAAGTTATGAAATAAACACTATGAACTATGGTGTATATGGAAGATCTATATATGGAAGGCCTATACATGGAAGGTCTAAGATTATGTATAATAAATGTAGAGAACAGCAAATGTGCTAATAGTGTATTTATAAGTTTGTAAAATTTCCTTCTCTATAGGTCTTAAAACATATACATAAAGTCCTCATTTATTATCAAAATGACAAAGTTGTGGCCCATTCTGGGGAGCATAGCATAGCAAGATGATTAAATTCTTGATAGTCATTAATATCCTGTCTGGTTCTGAAATTTGTTTCTTTGAGTTTGTGGTCTATAGAAAAATATGGAGTTTATCAAGGAAATTTCTATGTTAAATTAGGAGAAAGTCATTAGAACTGTAGTGAAGAAGCTTATCATTTTTATTCTTGGTTTTATGGTATAACAGTATAGTGTGTTTTTATTTTATAGGACAAAATTGATAATACATCTATATTATGTTCATAAAGCTATAAAGATGATATTATGACTCTAAGAGTATTTTAAAGCCTATTTGAAAGCTTTAAAAGACCAAAGAATAGCTATCAAAAAAATTTACAAAATAATTTACAACAAATTGTCATTTGTTTGATTTTATTTTTACATGAAATTTTAATTTGTATTTGCTCATGATTTAGATGCTTATAAGTAGATTAAATACAATTTAGATCTGAGTGATTGAAATGTAAGCCATACAAGATGACTAGGTATCGTGAATTTAGAATGCACTGTGCTTTAGGTTATAAAGTTAAAGGGGAAAAAATGGGCCCAAGTCTATCAGATGTGAAAACAGAAAAATGAATTGAATTCAGTTTAGCAGAAATTTGTTGTATTTCAACAGTTTGTTTAGTACTGAGCTACATGTTTCCAGGAATCTCAGGTCTAACAGTTGGTGATTTAGTTTGGGAAAGAAAACTCTCCTTTATAAGGATAAACAAAATGGTGTCATGGAAAGAGTATGGGTTCTTTTTAAAATTTTTTTTGATGACTTTAATACTGAATAGAAAGTCTATATTTTATTTTATTATTTTTAAGTAAGTTATTTATCTATTGTATTTTCTTTTTTATTGATTCTTTTTAGTCATACATGACAGTAGAATCTATTTTGATATATTTATACAAGTATGGAATATATCTTATTCTAATTAGGATCCCAGTCTTGTGGATATACATGATGGTGGGATTCATATTTTTATATATGTCCATAGGAAAGTTATATCAGATTCATTCTACTGTCTTTCCTATTCCTATCTCCCCTCCCTTCCCTGCATTCTCATTAAATATGGGTTCTTGTGTGTGTATAATTTTGTTGAAAAAGATGTTGAAATGCAGAGCAGCTATGGTACTTTACTTTTGGCAGAACTATGTTTACTGTAGATTTAAAATTTCTAATCATTTTGAGAAAGTATAAAATATTTTTCATGTTCAGACTGGACCAGTTAGCCAAATACAGAAACTTGTGTCCAACTACAGTTCGGTGGAGTTACATAAATGAAACATACAATGAAAATAGAGAAAAAAGAAAAACTAGATGCCAATGAATGTGTGTGATCAAAATTTCAACATTAATTGATTTAGAAAATACAGCAGAAGAAGCTACAGCATGTTTTATGCTTTTCCCTTTGTAACTTACCCCCACTTTTATTCTTGTTGATGGTTCATTAAATTTCTTAATTGAATAGATTTTCCTTTTCTTGAATTACTAACCTGCATTTCTACAAAACACTAGTATGAACCTGCTCATTATAAGACAGACCCACCTCTAAGATCTAGAATTTGTCACTCCTCCGCTATCAACAATCTTCCGCTCTTTCATCCCTCTAGTTAATCTACATGCCTCAGATTGAGCTCACTCACTGTTTCTATACTCAGGAGTATACAATCTCTACTGCTTTGCTTAGTCAAAGATACAATTATATATATTTTTTGCATTAGTGACAGTCCATTTTAAGTTCTGAAAATAATTTATTTGAGCATTTATTTTCTGAAAAAAAAGCACACATTGTCTCACACATTCAATTCTACGTAAAGAAATTCTACTTATGAGAAAGAAGCTACTAATTTCATCCATGTCAACCTGAGTGAAATTTCTTGGGTTGTAAATAATCTTTTTACATGCCAATTCATGGAACTGACTAAAAGGATCTATCTAATCATAATGTTGTATATTCTTCACTATATTCTCCCTGCTTATACCCAGGAACCTGACAACTACAGTTTACATCATCTTGGTTTTCTTGTCTGTGGGTTAGTTCCAGACAATGGGACACACAAACAGGAGATCAGAGAGGAGGAGAAGAGAGAGTCTCAGTATTTTTCCTCAAGTCATACTTTCTTGTCTACCTGCTGCAATTCTGTCAGAATCTGGTCCTATCATTATAGCTTCAGTCAGACAGCTCCTCTTTCATGTCCCTGAGACCTTCTTAGGACTTGCTAATACCCTACCAAACCCTGACCTCTAGTTCTAGGGACTGTAATGGCTTCCTATTGTTATTCCCTGTGAGTTTCGCCATTGATAATCTAGGATCCCCTACATCCACATACATTCTGTAAATAAATAGTCATTTTGTTCAAGAAACACTCCCAGTTACCATACATTTATTAGCAAATCCTGAAGGTAATAACTTAATTTTTATTTATGTTACAGAGAGTTGATGAAAGATTGAGAAAGATAAGATTCTGGAAAAAAGAATCAGGCTCATATCACCTTAAGATATACCAACTTCATGGGAATTAAATAGGACTTAGCATATATATACAGAATATATATCCATATATATGTGAGGGTGTGTATAATATATATGAAAGGAAATAAAAGCACTCTAATAAAACCCATTTGAGGACATTATGAGCTAAGGAATCATTTTGACTACCTGATTAAACATAATGCTATATATATGGAAGATAGGTCAGTTAAATAATAATTATCATTTGTATTATTTGACTTGGGTAGAGTAGAACTAACTTCATTGAAGTATAAGCATAAATTGAATCTGCCACAGTTGCATAATGTCATGAATTTACTGTTGATTTACTCAACCAGTTTTCATAAATTCACCAACAGGGTGAAATTTAACTGATGGACATGTCAGATGAGTATATTCATATCTGATTTACTTCCTACATTGCTATATTTCTGTGTTGAATGTCTCTTAATAGATAGTCTCACAATCTCAAAATCACTGTGTTTTGGTTCAAAAATAACAGCAGCATATGTAGATTCTCAACATACAACTCTGATTATTTAAATTTATTTGAATTACTGATAGGAGTGTTACAAGTTTGGCAAATCATAAGTCACATCAAGGTCATGGGTCAACTTATTTAAATAGTGGCCTTTTGATTTTAGGCTGCTACTGATGGCAAACTGGAAGTGCTCTTTGCTTAATTACCATCTATGTGGTGTTATAGGTAATAGTGTTACTAGCACCCTGTGCCTCTTAAGATTTAATCCTCTCCTCAGCTGGCATTTTTAGGTTTGTTGCTTTGACTACTTCAACCTCATTGTAAGAGCTTTAGGCAGAGACCAAGTCATATTCTGAGTCAATACAGAGCAGAGTACATTGTATCTTGTAAACAATTCAGGAGTAAAACTTCACAGAGAATCTTGCCTTACTGACATCAGCTGAATAATGAAGGCAATTGCAAAGGGACTAAAATAGATTCATGTTATAACATTTTGAGTTTCTTTAGACTGATACCATTAAAATTGTTTTTTCTTTTCTTCATGTTTCTGGACTGGGTACTTGGGCTCTGGCAGATTGGGGTATACTCAGTCTTTTCTGCTTCTTGCTTGCTATTTTTCTCCCTGATTTATAGTGTTAAGCCTATGGTTCACACACTCTCACTTTTCCCATTCAACATCTGTCCCCCTTTTATGGCATCCTTCAGAGAACTGAGATTGAAAAGAAGCATTTTAATCTTAATAAATGGATAACCTGTCTGAGATATGAAGATATTCCCCATACATGAGCTACATTTTAGAAATGAATGAGTTGTTCTAATTTGCAGTTGTCCTTGAAAATTAATGGTATGCAATTAATAATATGCTAATTCATTTTATTCTCTGTTCCATATGGTAGTAACTTGAATCTCATGCTGTTTGCCCCTCTGAAATGATTTCAAAATAATTCCTTAGTATTGAGAAGTATTAAATAAGAGATAAGGTGATCTATTGGTTAGACCCTTAGACTAAAGCAGAGATGGGTTTCATTTATCTATTTTTTGTGCAATGTGACATGATTTAACATTTTAAGTTGTTGCCCTCTGGAAGAAAAAAACAACTTTTAGTAGGTATTCATTTTAGAATTTTCTTTCATACAAGCTTGGCAAAACCTATGACCCTGAAACAGGGATTGCCAACAAGGCTACTTTACTTAGTTGAACTTCAAACAAATTCAGAGTATAGGAGGTGCCTTGTCATATAAATGTATGAAACGTGTCTGCTTCAAGGACTTAGACTCAAATTTGGTCTCATTCTATTCTAGCAACTCAAACACTCTGCTTGAAGTCATCAACAATTAGTGTACTACTTGAAGACTAAGTAGCCAAATAAATGGATGGTGTTCAGGTAGTTGGTGATTCTTTGTGTTTGTTGCCAAGTGTTTGGAGCTCTTCCTCATACCACTGGGCTTTGAAACATGGTTAATGCCATTCTTCTAGTTTCTCTCCTACTAATAATTAGGGAGCTGCCATGTACATTCAGGGAGGGTGATGTTTATAACATTTAAACAGCGGAGCATGGTTACTGACCAATCAGAACAGATGCCAGAAGGCTAGGGATGTAGCTTAGTGGTAAATTGCTTGTTTAGCATGCACATGGCCTGAGTTAACTATCAAGCATAGAAAATAACAACAAGAAAACCCACAACAACAAAATAGAAACAGACACCAGCTATAAACATTAACTCCCATATTCCACATACATGGACTGCAAAGGTATACGACAGTGACAAACTTTCATCCATAGTATGACCTCATGGAATCTATGTCTGCTTACTCTAAACACTAAGAAGAATTTCCATTGGTAAACATGTTTGGATAACACCCTGGACTCCAATAAAGGCTTTGTCCATAGATCTATCTCCCTCTGGTTTCCCCATCTCTGACTGAGCACATTGCTTCTACTGCTCTCTTATCCCTCAGCAGTAATGCTCTTTTCTCGTGGACCTGTTAGTAATAAACTGCTTCTTTCATGTTCTTTGTTGTTACCTCCTGAGTCTTACACAACTGACTAGAACTTTTCTTCTAGTGAGGTTTTCCTAGAGATTGACTCTTTTGGAAAGAATAAATGACACAAGTCACAAAAGAGCTACAAATAGTTGTACTTGTGTAAACAAGTTTCCTATGAAAAGGATAACTGGGTCAGTCAGCCATCTGTGAGAATGCAGAAATATCCTGTGAAAGACACAATGTAAACATCAATGATAAAATTCCCGAGATTCCTATCAGGGCAGAGTTGGAGTTTATGGTATTCTGCAGAGAGACCTTAAGAGAGGTCTCATATACATACAGATATGCTAGGAGTGGGTTCCTTTCCCTGCTCAGGCTCTCTTGATTGATTTTTGTCTGAGAACTCAGAACAGCTCACATGACAAATCAAGAGACACAACATTTTAGCAAAAAAAGCACATGATAATGAAATTAATTCCTCCTGCCATCCCTTAACCTTGGAGTAGCTGCCCTAATAGAACTTTTGGAGTAGTCTTTTAAAAACATTGCAAATTATGACTCTTTGGCATTAGGTTACTGTTCTTCAACATATGGCATAACTTTGAACCAGTGACCATTATGTGATGCTGTATTTGTGACTGCCAGACAATATGGGGCCAGGAACAGGGTTGGAGTTTAGACCCTTTCCCTCTTCCCAGTGACTTTCTGGGGAAATTGTGCTTCCTGTGTCCTGGATTAGAGCTCCTTTTTTTAGGCATTTTTTACCAGAAGACAGAGTAGTGTTTGTACAAATAGCTTCAGCCATGTTATTTAGAGCTCCTCAAGCTATTAGACTAACCCGCAATGAAAGAAGTTACTGTACTGATAAAAAATTAATTCAAACAAGGGGATAAGGTTACTGCCATATAATAAAGGGGAGAGTACAGTCGAAGCCCACAAATTTCTTGGAATTTTATTTTATTTTATTTTATTTTTATTGTAAACAAATGGGATACATGTTGTTTCTCTGTTTGTACATGGAGTAAAGGTGTATCATTTGTGTAATCATAAATTTACATAGGGTAATATTATTTGATTCATTCTGTTATTTCCCCCCCCACCCCTCCCACCCCTCTTTTCCCTCTATACGGTCCTTCCTTCCTCCATTCTTGCCATCCTCCTTATCCCTAACCCTAAACCTAACCCTAACCCTAATGCTAACCCCTCACACCCCCCATTATATGTCATCATCCACTTATCAGCGAGATCATTCATCCTTTGGTTTTTTTGAGATTGGCTTATCTCACTTAGCGTGATATTCTCCAATTTCATCCATTTGCCTGCAAATGCCATAATTTTATCATTCTTTATGGCAGAGTAATATTCCATTGTATATATATGCCACAGTTTCTTTATCCATTCATCAACTGAAGGACATCTAGGTTGCTTCCACAATCTGGCTATGGTGAATTGAGCAGCAATGAATATGTGGCTATATCTCTGTAGTATGCTGATTTTAAGTCCTTTGGGTATAGGCCAAGGAGTGGGATAGCTGGGTCAAATGGTGATTCCATTCCAAGCTTTCTGAGGAATCTCAATACTGCTTTCCAGAGTGGCTGCACTAATTTGCAGCCCCACCAGCAATGTATGAGTGTACCTTTTTCCCCACATCCTCTCCAACACCTACTGTTGCTTGTGTTCTTGATAATCGCCATTCTAATTGGGGTGAGATGGAATCTTAGGGTAGTTTTGATTTGCATTTCACTTATTACTAGAGATGTTGAACATTTTTTCATATATCTGATGATTGCTTGTAGATCTTCTTCTGTGAAGTGTCTGTTCATTTCCTTAGCCCATTTGTTGATTGGGTTATTTGTATTCTTGGTGTAGAGTTTTTTGAGTTCTTTATAGATTCTGGAAATTAGCGCTCTATCTGAAATATGAGTGGCAAAGATTTTCTCCCATTCTGTAGGCTCTCTCTTCATAATACTGATAGTTTCCTTTGCTGAGAGAAAGCTATTTAGTTTGAATCTATCCCAGTTGTTGATTCTTGCTTTTATTTCTTGTGCTATGGGAGTCCTGTTAAGGAAGTCTGATCCTAAGCCAACATGTTGAAGATTTGGACCTACTTTTTCTTCTATAAGATGCAGGGTCTCTGGTCTGATTCCGAGGTCCTTGATCCATTTTGAGTTGAGTTTTGTGTAGGGTGAGAGATAGTGGTTTAATTTCATTCTGTTGCATATAGTTTTCCAGTTTTCCCAGCACCATTTGTTGAAGAGGCTATCTTTTCTCCATTTCATATTTTGGGCCCCTTTGTCTAGTATGAGAAAATTGTATTTATTTGGGTTCGTGTCCATGTCCTCTATCTTGGAATTTTTGATGCTTTTATATCCAGTGGTAACTGCCAAAAGGTTACTAAAATTGACACAATGATTTAATAATTAGGACTTACAATTCTCAGAGACTAGCAGAAGTATTGCTTAAGGTGCTGACAGTAAATAGAGTGGCAGGTTAGAGGAAATATATGGTGTCAATTAAAGCCTCAATAACAACTGTAATAGTGAGAACTATCGCCAAACTCATTACATATTCTGTTAAGTCTCCATTATTTTACTTGTTGCGAGTCTTTTTTTTTTTTCTTTTAGAAATTGTTATGAACCATCAACTTGAAGAAGCAGTGATGAGGCAAATTAAACTTATGCTGGGAGATGAGTGAATTTGAGCAGTGGAAGTAGTAGACTGTAGCAGACACTATTGAAGCCCCAAGCATATGCCCTTCCACACTGACTCTTGCAATAGCACTCACTGTTATAGTACTGGTTCATGTCGCTGACATTCCATTTTAAAATCCTGTGGTTCTCTGCTGAGGACTTTATCTTAGCTCTTGCTAAGGTCAAGCCAGAAGTTCCAGTAAATGCCCCAAAGAATAACTCTCAACCAATGATGAATGAAAGTTTGAGCATAAATTCCTGTAGACTGCAACCACCTTAGGTGAAATGACTCTGAAGCTCCTTTTACATGGTCTCCAAGTTCCCAGCAGCACTGAGCTCCTGGGGTTTGTAGTAGCAATCTGCCATTAATGTGTCACCCTTCCCTGGTTTTCCTTTTCTCAGTTCTCCACTACTCTAATGGTGCTCTCTGGGATCAATTTCTGCCCTCCCAAGTAAACTAATCACATTGAAAACTGCTAAGATATATATGTTAAAGAGTCTTGAAAGCTGTACTTCTCAGATATTTTATTGTGTTTGAGTGCACTATATAACAAGTAGAAGATCTAGAAGAAGATCTATTTTAGAAAACATTGGGAGAAATCACCTCTATGTGAGATTAAATTTCTTAAATTATATCAAGTTCTTTGACAACCTTTCAGAAATTTGTAGATATAAATAGGTAGCATCTATGTAAAAACCGAAAATCTTCTTTTCCTTATTTCAGCCTGGGCACTGAGAGCTGAAACAGTAATATTAATTTGACTTTGATGTTCATATTTCTTTACCAGAGTCATCCTTCTTAAGTAAATAGTGTGATTGTTCATTATAGGCGCTTCCCTAAAGACTCATCAGTTCTTCAATAGACAATGGCAACATATAGATAGTTTGTGTTTTATGATTCTTAATTTCTAACATTCTCATTGTTTTCTAATCAAGACACAACATTGAGAGATTTGCCTTGAGTACAACTTCTAAATCTCAATAAATTCTAACCTTATGTGCTCCCTGTGAAACACTGTAAAAGCTTTACCTGATTCTATTCTCCCTTGTGTTCAATAAGCAATAATCCAGCTTTGTCTTATCATTCGGTTATATTTATGTGTGAAGAACCAGATTTTGCTAAATTATTTCCTATTACACTTAAGAAACTGGCTTCCCATAGCTGTGTATTACCTACTAAGAGAAGAAGATGAAGTTGAACCTCATTGTAGATCAAGTCACTTGCTAAGCACTTTATAGGTACTCTCTCACTTTATCATCATGAAAGACGAACCATTCAAATGGATGAACTTACATGACAACATGACTGACCTACATCTTCTTCAGCAACCTGGGAAACCAAAGGTCAAAATCTGTAGTGACCAACCCAGAGGGCCAGGACTTGGTCAGCATCAGTCGGCTTTCCAGATCACTGATACAGGAGATAGAATAAATGCTCTTCTTTTAGTTGGCCTTCCTTTATCTTCCCCTGACAACAACTTGTAACTAGAGGACACTCAAAATCTTCCCTTTCTTTCACCTTGGGAAGGTTTTCACTTTCCTACCGTTGAG
The DNA here is from genome assembly GCF_902686445.1 of Sciurus carolinensis. NCBI lineage: Eukaryota > Metazoa > Chordata > Mammalia > Rodentia > Sciuridae > Sciurus > Sciurus carolinensis. The sequence continues at coordinate 87,417,024 of NC_062222.1, forward strand.
TATCAAAACACCAGTGATGGTGGTAACTAACTTCCTTGCTATCCCATGCTCTAAAGAAATAGCCTACTTGCTCTCACTTGGGTGGTCATTGTTTATTTCCCAAAAAACAGCAATTACTGTGAAGTAATTACTTTTGACAATTGAAAAAACTGGGGCAAAAGGAAATTACACCAATTGTCCAAGTTCACAGAGCTGATAATGGCAAGGCTAAGGTCTAAAATCAGTGTATGTGATTCTATAGATGATTTGAAACACCACTCTGGAAATTGTGATAAATTTAGGTTTTGAGAACTACACTCTTTGGCAATGTGAACTTCATCAGAGTCCTGTGATTCTGAAAAACAAGGACAGTTGAAGAAATCCCTCTACCCTTTGGATTCCAGGAAAACTACTTACTAAAAGTAGCCGCCAGTTTCCCATATGACTTAGATAGGTCTCATGAACACTCTCTTTGTTTACCTCTGCCAAGACCTGACACAGAACCACCAGATTCCCATTTCTTTGCTTCATTAAAGATTAACTGACTTATCTGTACCCATTGATCAATTAGAACAGAGTGTTATTAATTGACTTTACCAACTTAAGTTACACTTCTCTCATTTTCCTTGCCCATAGAACTTTGACCCTTCCGACCTTGGACCAGCGAATAGCCCCGTCTATCAGTACCTCCTCAGAATCAGCTAATTTTAAGGAAATACCTGCTCTGCTCTATACATTTAGTTCTTTCTTTCTTTCTTTTCCAATATTTTTAGTTGTCAATGCATATTTTATTTCATTTATTTATATGTGGTACTGAGTATCTAACCCAGGATCTCACATGCCAGGCAAGCTCTATACCACTGAGTCACAACTCCAGCCCCACCTTTAATTCTTTCTAGTCTTGTTTACCCCTCATTAAAAAAGAAAAATCCTTTCTGCTTAATCATTGAGATGTTTGCAAGTCTTGCATTCAGTGTTCTCCCTATTGTAATAGCTCCTTCTAGAAAAGTTATAATAATCCTTTTGTACTACCTTTCCATCATAGTGGCAAAATACCTGAGGGAAATCAACATAAAGGAAGAGAGATTCATGATTTTAGAGATTTTAGTCATGGTCACTTGGCTCCATTGTTTCTGGGCCAGTGATGAGGCAGAACAGGAAGCAGGTCACCTCACAATGGCCAGAAAACAGAGAGTTCACTTTTATAGGAAAACCTCTCCTCACAAACCAAATAAGGTCCATGAATGGATTTATCATTTGATGAGGTCAGAGCCCTCATGATCCTCCCAAAGATCCTGCCTCTGATCATTGATTCAGTGGGGATCAAGCCTTCAACACATGGGCTTTGGGGAGGCATTTAAAATACAAACTGTAGTATTTTCAAATAAATTCTTTCCATGCCCATATCTGGGTTTGTTTTTATGTGGTATGTCCAATAGAAATGTAATGCAAGTCACACATGCAATTTAAAAATATCTAATAGTTGTGTGGAAAAAGTCATATGGAGACAGTGAAATTAATAATATATTTTGAACCTACTGTAGTCAAAATATCAACAAGTAGTCAATGGGGCTTTTTTCATACATTTCTGAAATCTAGAGCACAATTTTTAATTACAGAGCTTCTCACTTTCTATTGACTACATTTCAGGTACTCACCATGTGACACTTGTATTGGACCACACAATACTTTTGGTGGATTCTCTTTAGCACCCAGGGAAGATACTCCTTTTCTTCTTTCTCTTCTACAAAAGTAGAAAATATTTCTCTCTCTCTCTCTCTCTCTCTCTCTCTCTCTCTCTCTCTCTCTCTCTCTCTTTTGCCTTCTTAAAAATTTGTGTATTTTTAGTTGCCAAATTTCTCTGCATGAGATACATTTTTCTTTCTCTGACTTACATAAATATCTGAGTTCTCTGATATTAGAAAAGCAGAATACAACTCAACATACAGATTTTTTTAATATCAGATATTTTCTTCTCGGCTGGAATAAAAAGAAATTCTTTGCCTACCTAAAAAAAATAGAAATAAAAAAACTTACAACTACTTCCCATATGTACAGAAATAATGATTCTCTAAATCATAATGCCACATTCAGTGGGTTAAGTTGGTTGAGTATTCATAATTAAATTTTCAGTAACAAACAGGGAAATTTATTTGACTAGTAAGTATTATGTTTTCTCTGAGGTTTTTATGTCTTGCTCTCTTCTAAAAAAATCATAAAAACAACACCTGATGCTTCAATATTCATATCTGAGTTCTGGATCATCTGTGCAAATAAAACAATAACTTGAAACTCCTTCTGCTGCTTGAGCACATCTCTGGAGATTACTTTGAAATATCACTACATACTCAGCAGTTGAGAAAATGAAATTGATTTGAGACGGATTGCTGCTTCAGTGGTCCATGTTACTCAGCAACTTTCCCCAAGTACCTTCCACTGTCATCACTAATGTGGCATTGCTCATCGGCTGTACACATAGGAGCAATTTGCTTGGCTCACCAGCCACAAAGATGATAGGGCCACAATCCATACACACTATGTTTGGGCTTAGGAAATATGTTCTTATTTATATTCTGTTTCATCCTCTTTTTCTCCTCAGTTTCAGCTTTCATAAAGCAGTATAAATTTCATACTATCTAAATGAAATTTTAAACTTATCTAATTACACCAAAATTTATTCAGAATCTAGTGTGTATCAGGCATGTGGTCAGCACTAGATATGCACAACTAAGTAAAAGCAACAAAAACAACCTCAAGAAGGTCGTGAAATAGCAAATATATAACTATAATAAAAATAAAATCAATGCCACATGCAGTTGTTTTTAAAATGAGTGAGATTAATTTCATTGGATGGTGAGAGGATAAGAAGGCAGAATATGATAGCTACTTTTAATATAATATTTGAAGGAGATCACACAGACTAGAAGGAAACATCCCCAGACAAGTGAAGGAGGGCAGCTTGCACCCGCAAGGTCATGATGTATTCAAGGTAACTAACCACTAGGATGGAGTGGAAGAAAGCAGTGTAAACTACAGATAAGTTGTGAATCTTCTGAATAGCCAGAGTAAAAGTTTTGGAATTTTTAAGCCAATTGGGAACAAAAGAGATTATGATGTGGAATGGGATATGATGTGACAAGTGACCTGTTGCTTATAACTGTGGTTTTGAAAAGTCTGGAAAATGGTTCAAAAGGAATGCCCTTGCTGCTCGGCTACTGCAATTTATTTTTAAAATGGACATATTTCTTTTTTTTCCTTTCTCCCTGCTCCTTCCTAATCTCTCCCCTTCTCTAATCTCAAGGGAAACAGAATTACTGTTCTTCCCCATTTTAGGCAGAGTTGTCTGTCCTTGAGCTCTCACCCACCATAGGAATGAAGTAATCCAGACTTTGGGAATGGCACCAGAAGATCTCAGAAATGACTCTCTCCCAAATTAACAGGTGAATTAGAACTTCAACAGAGAACACATGGAATGTAGCCTTTGAATCACCTCTTGGAAAGCCCCCTGTTCCTGCTTATTGGCAGAATCATAACCTCTGGGACAGGAGTCCCCTGTGTTTCTCTTTTGGTAGTAAAACAATAAACCTCTTTCCTCCCCCCAGCCACCCCCCCCAAAAAAAAAAAAAAACAAACTTACAAAATTTGTAGAAGTTACTTTAACTTTTTAAAATTCCACCTTTTCTGACACATGCCATTCCCTTAATTTTGCAGTTCCCTCTCCAAATAACTTTGTTCTTGTTAATGGGTTAATGGGTTAATGTTCTTGTTTGGGTCCGGTTATGTGAGGTGGTCTGTGTCAGAGGGAGTCAGCATTCAAGATGGTTTTTTTTTTTTTTTTTTTAACTGATCCCTATGGAGGACCTCCATTTACTTTCAGCAGTCAACCAAGGTTCTTAAAAAATAAAATAAATAAATAAATATTACAGACAATCTTTTTAAAAATATATATACAAATTTATTTAGTACCTAGCGTAATGTTCACATGTATGGGTTTATATGTATGTGTCTAGATGTACAAGAAATTAAGAAGTGAAGGGCCTGACCAGTATTTATCTAATAGGGCCATAGTAAGATACCACAAATGTTGACATAGAGTGAGAGATGTCCTGAAAAATTCCCATGTAGAGAGACACACACATACATGCTCAGAAACTTGCACTTGGAGATACATAGAACTTAATCCAGTACTTGTTTGAAAATAAAAAGGGCAAAGTTCTAACGCATATTAGAGCAAGAATGAACTTGTAAGTGTTATGCTAAATGAAAAAAGGCATAAAACACAATTTATTTGTATAAAATGTCCAGAATAAGAAAATCAACAGAAATAGAAAGACTAATGGTCCCAGAGACTAGAGGAATGGAGAAATGGGAAACAACTGCTCATTGGATACCATCTTTCTTTTTAGGGTGATGAAAATGTTCTGGACTTAGTGGTGATGGTTGCCCAACATTGTGAATATACTAAAAAACCACTGGATTTTCACTATAAATTGCCTAATAGAGTGGATTTTATTGTAAAGGAATTTTATCTCAACAGTAAATGAGAAAGAAATTAAGAATCACATACACACCATAGAAGGAAAGACAGATATACAATGGTTATAAATAACAAACATAGAAAAAAAAATAAAACTTACACTTGTATACATATGCAGAGAGACATTCATACAGAGGATACACAGAGTTAGAAAAAGGCAGAATGCATGGGCACCAGAGTTGATGTGGGGGTACAAAGGATTATATTGAAAAATAATGGCATCAATGTAAATAAGAACTTCAGTTTGTAAATAAATTAATTCGGCAGATTTAAGCTATAATAAAGGTTAACACTTTTTAGCTGACCTTTATTAAATATTTAATAAATTTGTAAATCTATTTTCAGAAAGGTTGTCTTTAATGATTATTTTTAAAATAAAATATAGAAAATGATTGTCACAATCTATTTGCTTACAGAATAAGGGAATATATGAATGGGAATAATTGAAATTTGAACTTTTGGGATTATTTATTATAATCATATAGAGATATTTATCTTTATTATCTATGATGTTACCTTATGGTAAATAATCAGTGTGTCAATATGATACAATAAGAAATTAACATTTTTCAAGAATAAATTTAACTAATTTCCTATACATAATATTTGGCCTTGGTTTCTTATAATAGAAAGTAGTTTTATTATTTCAGTTAACTTTTTTCCTGATAAAAGAATGTTATAATGTTGTAATGGCTTGTATATCTGCTATTAATTTTAATAAGAATTTAATAAGTGTGAAATCCTTTGGGAATTTGCCACTGAAAATTACCAGATGTTCTGTGTAAGGACAATGTGGTTTAGGTGTAATTGAAAGCTGTTGTGCTGTTCTCACCTTTTAAAAATAGTTGGGTATCTTGTTAATATAAACCTAGTTCATGATCACCATTCTTACTTGGTTTCCCTCTTTTAATTCAAATTGCACCCCTTTCTATTTTTAGTTAGAAACGTTGCCTTGGTTCAGAACACATGTTGTGATATCATGAGGATTTTAAGAAAAGAAAGGAAGGTTTAAGTCTTATGTAGTGGGGTTGTAGGGAAATAACTCTTCTCTGTAGCAGTTTGACATCACCTTGTCTTTCCAAGGTTATGCACTTTACTACAGTCTTGAAAGAAGGCTTCTAGCAAAGTGCCTCCTTATTATGAATGAGGTTCTCTTATTGTTCACAGGAGTGCTGGAAGCCACCTTTTTCCAGCTTCACTTCTTTTATTATCCTCTTTTATCTTGCTCACTTTCATCTTATGCTTTCTCTTTGGCTTATAAAATGAGTAAGCTGCAAGCAAGGAGGGGTAAAGGCCATGACTCAGGCACTAACCAATGGAAGCTTCTATAAAGTCTAAACCTTTTGATGAGGGTTGCAAAGTAAAACATAAAGATGCTGCCATTTCTATGGAAGAGATAAAAGAATGTTTGAAGGATAATAAAAATATGCCCAATTAAAGATGATTAAAATAATGCTTGAGAGTTTGACTTGTTTGATGAATTGCAGAATAAACATTGATAAAGGAAAATGAACATAAATTCACCTGATTCTATACATTAGGGACCAAGGTCTTTCAATGATAAAGGAAAATGGATTTTCTTTGGAGTGTCCATTGTAATTCAAGAGGCTATCTTAGTCATGAAATTAGAGTGAGCGAGAGAGACATGAAAATATATACTGAATAAATGGAAAGAAAATTGGTTTCACGTTGGCATCTAATGACAATCAGTTCTTACTAAATGATGGGATGTGTAAACTAGTTGTGGGACAGCTATCAAATTATCAACAGTCATGTTATCTTTCAACCTCTTTGTTTTTCCATAAGGGTGACATTGTTGATCAGTCACTTCTTAACTTTCATTCCTTCTTTAGGACTTCACATCTTTATTCTCCTAATTCCATGACTATATTTTTCAGTCTTCTTAGGCAGTTTTTCTCCATCTGATCCTTACATGTAGGTGTTTGCCCAGTTTGGATAATGGCATGACTCCTTTCTTGTGCTTTGTACTCTCTCTTGACTTTATATATTTAACATCTCCAAACTCCATAGGCCCACTTATATGTGCGGATTTAATGGGTACACATATATTTATGATCTCCAAATTTCCACTTGCAACTTATATTTCTTCTGAACTATCTCATTTCACTGAATGTTCTACTAGGATGTTCCACAGCCTTCTTAAATGATTAAAATCTTATGTACTGGGTTCTTATATTAACTACAGTATATTCAGAATGGAAATCGCACATAGTTGGTCCTTTTCTGTCCATAGAGTCTCTATTCATGGATTAAGCCAACCAGGATATTTTAAATGACCAAAAAAAAAAAAATATATATATATATATATATGGATATATATATATGGCACTGTATACATAGATCTTTTTGACATTAATACCTAAACAATACACTATAACGACTGGGCATAGCATTTGCATTGTATTGGTATTATAAGTAATCTAGAGGTGGTTAAAATTGTATGGGAAGATGTGCATAGATTATATGCAAATACTATACCATTTTATATAAGGGATATGCATATCCTCAGATTTTGGCATCTTTGAGGGATCCTGGAACAAATCCCTGAGAATACCAAGTATATTCAACTTCATTTGCAATGTATTCTTTCTGTAGTTTAAAAAATTTCAAAGTATTTCCACTGTCTTAAACTGGAAACCTGGGATTATCCTAAACCACCAACTTCCCCTTTATGGTTGAGATGTGATGTTTCCCAAAAGCTCATGTGTGAGACAATGCAAGAAGGTTTGGAGGAGAAATGATTGGGTTATATCCTTTACATAATCAGTGAATTAATCGCTGAAGGCAGGTGGGATGTGACTGGAGAAAAGGGCTCACTGGGGGCATGGCTATGGGGTATACATTTGTATCTTGAAAATGGAGTCTCTCTCTGCTTCTGATCATCATGTAAGCTGCTTTCCTCTGCCATACTCTCTGCCCTGATGTTCAGCCTTACCTTGCGGCCCGAAGAATGGAGTCTGCTGTCTATGGATTGAGACCTCTGAAACTGTGAGCCCCCAAATAAAGTTTTCCTCCTCTATAGTTGTTCTGGTTGGGTCCTTTTAGTCATAGCAGTGAAATAGCTGACTAAAACAATCTCTTACCTTCATATTGCTTGTTCTCACTCATATTCCTGAAAAAAATTCTTATGAATTTGTATCAATATGATTTCAGAAACTTGCTAATCTATTTACCCAGAATCATTTTTAAAAATTGCTACTATGACCATGTTACTCTCCAAATTATTCCAATAGCTTTGTATAACTTAAAATCCAGACTCTTGTGTGTGATACACAAAGTGTATGATTTTATAATATCCACTGATCTGTTCCATCTTATCTTTGCTACTCCTCCATCTTACACCCAGAGGCCCAACCCTAATGACTGTGTCAGTTTCTCAAATAGCTTATTTTTTCTCGTTTTTCCATTGAACATGCTATTTTCCTTTTATATCTGCTTCATGATGCTCCCATTATTCATTTGTTAAGACCTAGAGTAAGCATCACTTCTGTAATGTTTTCTCCATCTCTTCCTCTCTCCCAAAGACTTATTTTTCCCTATTTTATTAATACAGTGATTTTTGATTTGTTTACTTTCTCTCATATAACATTTTATGCTGTAGTATAAATTATTTAAAGTCATTGCATTAGTCAATTTGTGTTGCTGTGACCAATATATCTCACAAGAACCATTTAGAGGAGAAAATATTTATTTTGATTTACAATTTCAGAGGTTTAGTCCATGGTTGTGCAACTCCCTAGCTGTGGGTCCAAGGTCAGACAGAACATTATGGGGAAAGGGTGAGCAAAGGAAAACTGTTGAGAATGACTGTCAAGAAACAGAGAGAGCCTGAGTTCAAGGAGCCAGAGATATTATAATTCCTATGTCATGCCCTCAGTGACTTCCTCCAGCCATACCCTACCTGCCTACAGTTACCATCCAGTAATTCATTCAAATTATCAATTCATCAAATGGATCAATCCACTGATTAGGTTTCAGCTCTCACATTATAATCATTTCACCTTTGAATATTCCTACATTATATCACACATGAGTTTTTAGGTGAGACCTCATATTCAACCAAAACAGCCATGGATCTTGCTATATTAATATTGATACCAATGATCCATATTATCCCACTAGAAGATTTGTAGAACAGAATGACAGACTCTGATATAATTATAAAGAATCACTTTGGAAGCTCTGTATTGGCTAGAATATAAGATAAAAGACCAGTTATGTAATAACTCAGGTGTGATATGATGTTGGCTTAAATTAGGATGATTGTGGGAAAGGTGGAAGTAAAGTTGTTGATAGGATTTGCAGAAGGATTAGTGTTTGGAGTGACAAAAAATATATCAAGGATTTTGATCTGATCAAATAGATGGTATTCACTAATCAAAGTTGAAAGACTGCATGAATGGTGAGTTTTAGGGGTATCTGAGTATTAGGAATTTATGTTAAATTTTATCACTCTATCAACATCCAAGTGGCAATATTGAATTGATAGTTAAATATATTAGTCTGAATTTCAGGATAGAGGTTTGAAATCATATAAGTTGGAAATTAACATATCAAAGGTATTTAAATTATAAGAAGATTGTCTAGGAATAAGAATAGACAAAGAAGAAGAGATGAAGACTTGGGGTATTGATTATTATGAAGATAAGAATTCAAGAAAATCCATAGAAAGTGGGCAGTAAAGTAGAATACCAAAGGAAACATGAGAAAAGCGTGTTTAAAGTGGGAAGTGGTCATATATGTAAAGTGCTGTTAGTACATCATAATGAGAACTCAAATTGACCATAATTTTTAAACAAAACCTGATCATTCATTCATTCATTCCTTCCGAGTGTATGCCTGAGAATCTTGGTATGGGAGCTCTAAACAAAATATGAAAAGCAAAATGTAAGAAACAGGAAATAAATAGGAAACTGCCAATCACAGAATATATAAATATTCATGCATATTCCTGAACCATCAGAGAAATATGAAGCAAAAGATGACATGAATAGATGTCATTTTTACCCCTATAATCTGTGGAAGAATTAACTAGCACATTTTTTAAAAAATTTTCTTCAGTAGAAGAAAGTTAACTATTTCAAACCCTCAGGATGTAGCTCTTCTCAGATGCTTTATTGAGAATTACTTTAAAACAATTAATTTATGAATAATTGGTGAGTGAAAGAAGTTGGAAGAAGTTTGTTTGACATGATTACAAATGGTAGAGTGGATTTGAGTAACATCCGATATTTACTGGCACTATGTGAACATGCATGCATAATGACATTTTTCAAAAGGTTAATGCATGTATTATGTAAGCATGGCTTACTTTAAAGCTGTGCAGATTTTCTCCAAGAGATACAAAAGAAAGTCAGTCTCCATTCTTTCAAAACTGAATCTAAATTCTAGTACAAAATAGTTGAAGTCCAAAAAAAAAGAAACTTTTAACTATGAAGAATAGAATTTGTCTTTTTTTTAAAAAAAAAAAATTAGCAGTTATTGAACTTATTATCATCAATTTAAAATAGTGTAAAAATAAGCAAAAATATTCACATAATGTACAAAAAGCAAGAAATTTTTCTCTTCTTCATTTCCCCTAACTGAACTGCTTTTATCAAAGGGCAACCAAGATTATTGATTAAAATTATGTATTTTAAATTAAAGTTAACAGTTAATATCTGTTGAATGACTTCTGTATGCAAGGGGCTGTGCTGGATATTGTGGTATCTGCCTTAAAGGAGTTTGGAAAAAATTTAATCTGGTTTATAGACGATTCTGAACAGTATTCTGGCATTACCCAAATACAGAGAGCTGCAGTCCCAGAACACCATTCTGGAGAAGTTCTGAAGGACAGCAATGAAAGGAAATCTCCTTAGTAAGCAGAACTTCAAATCTCAAAGGAGAAATGGACAGAGGTATGGCTCTATGCTGTTTCATAGTCAGTGACTATTAGTTATATTTGACAGGAAGGTAGAAGGAGCATAATTAGCATATTGGTGGTCAAGTGTAAAGGGTAAAAGTATGTTGTTGGGTCTCTCTAAATGAGTGCCCAGTGTGAAATCATTTGTGTTTCACATGAATACTCATCAGGAAGCAACCTCAGCAGAGGAGGAGCTTAACATTAAGTTGGGCAAGATGTCGTCTTTATTCCCAGCAATTCTTGTCCTTGCCTAATGCACAAATTGTCCATGAGAGTGGAAATGGAGATTATGCCTGGGCTGATTAAATGGACTTCCAGTCATCAAGAATATATAACTATAGCTACTGCTAAATGCCCAATCTGTCAATAGTAGAGACCAACACTTAACCCCCAATATGGTACCATTCTCTGTGGCAATTGGCCAGCCCACTGTGGCAGATTAGTTATGTTGGATCACTTCCCTTGTGTAAAGGGCCAGGATTTGTTCTCATTGGAATATTCATTATTCTGAATATAAATTTGCCTCCTTTGCCTCAATTTTTCTTTCAAACCCACCACATGTAGACCTAGAGTTAACATAGCTACTGTAATGACATTCCTCACAACCTTTCTTCTGAACAAGACACTCATTTTACAGAAAATACAGTATAAAATAGAATTGTAAATGTGGGATTTACTTGTTTTATCATGCTCTGCATGACCTTGCAGTATCTGGTTTGAGAGTATGTGGTATGGCATTCTGAAGTCAGTTCTGGTGCCCATTGGGCAATGCCTTGCAAGCTGGATAATGACCATCAGGAAGTGGTGTGTGCTTTAAATCAACATCTACAGGGTTTCTCCTAAACTTAGGATTCATGGGGATGGGAATCAAGGTTTAGTAATGGGAGTAACTTCTCTCACTGTTATGACTAGTGATCTGATCATGAAATTTTAGCTTTTTCCCCTCAACTTAGGGTCCTGCAGTTCTAGAGGTCTTATTTCTCAATAGATAAATGCTTCCACCAGGGCACAGAAATGGTTCTGTTACACTGGTAGTTCAACAGGCAAATAAGATTACTGCATTAGCCATGTTGATCACAGGGAAATTGGTTTTCTACTTCACAATAGATTAAAGAGGAATCTGGAAATGCAGGAAATCCTGAGGGTCACTTCTTAAGATTTTCAGTTTTTATGATTAAAGTCAGTGGAAAAAGTGTAACAATCCTGTATAGACAGAATGACTAATGGTCCAGACTCTCCAGGAATGAAATTCGGATCACTTCAACTACCAATGTACCTGCTGAGGGCAAAGTATCCATAGAATTGGTCAGGAAAGAAAGGTAAAATGAATACCAGCTATATCATATGTCCAGATTCAAAAATAATGACTGTAATAATCACAAGTTTTCCTCATGACTAATAGATTTATGTATATTTTAACAATTTTTTTCTTATCTTATCCCATTCCCATAAGACTTAACATAAAATGTGATAATAATAGCTAAACTCACATATTAGTATTTAAATTTAGGAAATCAGGGTGAACTATAACTGAGCTAATTAACAGACAAACATCATCCAAAGATGGATAGATGTGGGGAGAGGGCTAGCATATTTTTGGTCATATGAGGGAAAGTTATCTGATGTTAAATGAATATTTGAGTTTTATATTGTTTGTGTGGAAGTTATGTATGGCTAGAAGAGATGTGTACCATGGCAAATTAATGAGAGGTAGACTGTGGCGATTATGTGTTATGTCCACCTAGCGAATCTGAAGCTACTTTCCAGAAATTCCCTTCCCTTCATGGTTCTGGGCTGAGGTTGACCATAGGAAATGTGTAAGATTTGGAATGTAGAGGATAAGAAGCAGCCATGCGATGCCCTGAAGGTCCTGTGGCATTAGGCCCAGTTGTACCCCTTGTACATAGTTGTGGATCTGTAGGCTCACTTCCAAGTTTTGCTGGATCTTCTCTTATAGCTTCTTCAAGTCTTGGGAAAAGTTCATCTGCAGTGAAGTGCTCCAATTCCTCAGAAAAACCAAGTTGCTGCAGTGGGAAGCTAGAGGTTTAGGGGAGATAAGCAATCAAGGCTTTTCCATGAAAGACAGATGGAGATTCGTTTATCCATGTAGATTTAATCTCATTCTCATGGATTCTAGTTTGTCCTTACTCTTCCCCTATTCATATTTATCTTCCCTCCCTGACTGCTGGCCCAATTTATTACATACAGGAGTAACAGATGAACCTGAAGTAAATAAATCTTGAAGTAAGACTTTGTATTACCCATACAGGTTCTGTAACTCTGATAAATACAACTGTTTAATATTCTAGTCAGATACAGATATCTGTATACATATCGTATATTCTATAACATCAGAAGAAAGAGAGATGGTGACAGAGAGGAAGAAAGAGAGAAAAAAAAAGGCTAGAAAAGACTCCATGCAGGAGGGTGACATTTCATCCTCTGAACCTAGAAGAATGAGTAGAATTTCTACATGCATGATATGATAAGGGAAAAAAATAGGAGAAAGTTGCTATCTACTGCATATTACTGTCACTTCCTGGTTTTAGTACAATGGGAAGAAAATTCGGCAGGATTTCTGATGTTTTGGAATTCATAGTCTAGCAGGGATGACTCATATTGCTAATGAAATGTACTCCATCTAGTGAACAAGTCCGTGTGGCATGGTTTGCTCTGATCATAAATAAATGACCCTTAGATGGCTAGCTGAATCTTGAATTCTTTAATATTTCCCCAGTATGATTATCTTGTGCAAGATATTGCTAACAAGGTGTAAGGAAGTAGGCTCAGAGCTTTGGGTTTCCTACTTTGTTTCCCATTCCCTCCACCAGCTGCTCTCTGCCATCTGTCTCCACTATTCTACTGAAACAGCTGTTGCACAGGACACCAACGCTCTAATTGCCCAAATCTCTCTCTCTCTCTCTCTCTCTCACAAACACACACACACACACACACACACACACACGCACACACACAAACATCCTTACTTTATTTGACATTCCTTTGTCATTGATATTGTATTCATTTCCTTATTGTACAAATTCTCTAAGTCCCTGACACTATTCTTTCCTGGTGTCCTTTTATTTCTTTATTTCTCTGCTTCATAATCTGCCTGATTTTTGTATTCAATATTTGGTTAATAACACCTGAAAATACTGAAATGACCTGAAAATCAATTTGTCATCCTTTCATTTATCCTTCTACACATCCAATCAGTGATTGAGTCTTGAGCTCATAAATGGCTGAATTCCTTTATGATTTGTGCTTCTTTTTTAAATTGTTTGTTCTATTTAGTTATACATGTCAGCAGAATCCGTTTTGATTCATTGCACACAAATGGAGTACAGCTTTTCATTTCTATGGTTGTACACAATGTAGAGTCACACCATTCGTGTAATCATACATGTACATAGGGTAATGATGTCTGTCTCATTCCAACTTCTTTCCTTCTCCCTGCCCACTCTCCCCTCCCTTCATTTTCCTCTGTACAATCCAACATTCCTCCATTCGTCCCTTACTGCCCCCACCCCTCATTATGTATCAGCATCCACTTAATAGAGAAAACATTCGGCTTTGGTTTTTTGGGATTGACTTACTTCATTTAGCATGACATTGTCCAACTCCACACATTTATCTGGAAATGCCATTATTTTATTCTGCTTTGCAGCTGAGTAATATTCCATTATGTACCTATACCACAATTTGTTTATCCATTCATCTATTGAAGGGCACCTATTTGGTTCCACAATCTAGCTATTGTTAATTGAGCTGCTATAAACATTGAAGTGGCTGCATCACTGTAGTATGCTGATTTTAAGTCCTTTGGGTATAAACCAAGGAGTAGGATAGCTCTTTATTCATTTTGACTCTCCTTGTGTTATATTAAGCACTCTATCATAATCCTTGGCCACCATGATACTCTACTTTCTTATCTACCTACTCTGTTTTTGCCTGTCTCCAATCCATCCTTCACATACATACCAGAATCATATTTCTAAAATGCAAATGTGATAAATGGTCTCCTTACTCTTCAGCGACATCAAGATAAGTACAAAATTTCTTAAAATGGCATGGTAAGCCCTGCATGATTTGATACCTGACATCCTCTCAGGATTCAAATTCTAACATGCTCCTGCCCCTCTAATGATACCCAAGAAGTTAAACTTCTCCCCAGAGTATCTTTAATCTTTTTATTTCCCTAAAATAAATCTTTTGCCTCTTCTACATGGCTAATACCTAGTCAAGATTCAATAATAACTTCTAGAGCCATTATTAGTTCTTTCCTTTATTTGATCAAAATTTATTGACCACCTTTTATGTGCCAGATACTGTTCTCTCTCTCTCCTTCGTAAAGCCTTCACTGACTAGTTGCTCTTTTTCTCTTGCCTCCCATTCCCATTGTTTGAGGCTATCCAGTGAATAGTACTAGATGTTCTCTGCTATCCACTGAAATTTGGGTTCAAGTTCTCTCCTCTGTAATTAATATCCTGCTCATTTCTATGTCATTGCAGTTAACTATGCCATAACTTGTAGCATCCTTGCTTGCTGCCTGTCTCTCCTAATATACTGTGAACTTGTTGGTGGCAGGAATTGTTTCTTTCCATTTTGTGAGTGTATGTGATCACATTGGCTTGTATGATTTCTGCTCCTTAATAGTTTTTGATACATTTTTTCTCAAAAGAGATTATTTAGTATCAGAAGACCCAATGAAATGAAATATTTAATCTCTCTGAGCTGGATCTGCAGAGCAAAATAAACATAAAGGAGAGAGTAATAATTGTTCAGAACATTTCATAAACTTTTGGGGAATTCAGGTGAGGTAATCTAGGAGAAATATTTCATTGTTTTAGTTTATATGAGTTGCAAGGAGCAGGGTTGTCCAAGTAGCTTCAAAGAGTGGTTTTATAGCGCGGGCACAACTGCTGTTCTGCTCCAGGGCTAAGAGAGGTCTTGCCTTGATCTGTCTCTGCACAGCCTTTTCCTGTCATTCACTGTTTCTAATGCCATCACTGCCAGTCATATCCTCAGGCTTCTTTTCTGGATTCTCTGGTTGTTACCACTGGAACTCTGCTTATCTCCATCTGATGGATAGGAGAAGGAGAAGGAGGAGAATTTAAGATACAATCCTGCCATCAACATGATTGTCTCAGGCTTTCTTCTAGCTATCTCTCATTCGATGCCTCTGTTCTTTCACAGTATCTCCAGTTTACTTAGCAAGTCTGTTTACTTTTGTAGAGGTACATTTTGTACCTATTTTTCTACTTTATGCCTTCTGCTAACTCAAATGTATTACTCCCTAAACAGGTTTGTTTTCATTATGAACTTTTTATAACCCATGGTCTCTTTCCTACATCTCTCTTTGATTTAACCATGAAAGGATTAATTCTATATTTTCAATTTCAAATTTTAAATAATTTGTAAGCTTTGAACTAAATTCTTTACTTTTTTTTATTTGGTGGGAGGTACCAGGGATTGAACTCAGGGGCACTCAACCACTGAGCCACATCCCTAGCCCTTTTTCTTTTCTTTTATCTTTTTTATTTATTTATTTATTTTATTTTTTTATTTAGAAACAAGAGTCTCACTGAGTTGCTTAGTGCCTCACTTTTGCTGAGACTGACTTTGAACTCACAATCCTCCTGCCTCAGGCTCCTGAGCCACTGTGATTACAGGCATGCACCACAGGGACTAAATTCTTTTTTTTTTTTTTTAATTGTAAACAAATGGGGTACAACTTGTTTCTCTGGTTGTACATGAAGTAGAGGCGTACCATTTGTGTAATCATACATTTACATAGGGTAACGGTGTTTGATTCACCATAAATCTCAATAACAGAATGATTAAATTCTTTTATATCAAGTCACCTCAGGTATCTTCTGGTCTGCCTATGATATGATGCCTGTCTCACATCCTATCTTCTGGGTAACAGTGATGAGTCAGATGACAGTTGAAATTGACCCTGGATGTCAGGGCATAGACCTAACTGACTACATGAATGACACATTTAGTATAATTATATAAGCCTAAATATTTTTGTTGAATAATTATGATACACAACCAGATTGACAAAAATATTCATCATCAATTATTGGGCATTCTCATATATTGGTCATCAGACTAAAATTGGTTCAGCTTGTCTAGAATTAATGTTTGCAAAATATTTTAGGAGTCCTTCCAAAATTTACATTTTTTTTTCTATTTCCAGAACTCTTTTTCAGGGAAATAATCAGAGAAGTTTTCAAAATTTTATACACAAAGCTATTTATTGCTATATGGTTTATGAAAGTAAAATATTAGACTTCAAACTATTGGAAACCATTAGTTGAGAATTGTGTCTATCTTGTCAACTGCTCTATTTTCAATACACAATGCCCAGCAAACAGGAGATAATCAGAAAATACTTGTTAAATAAATGTATGTTGATCTTGTATTATGGACAATTGGATAGCCATTAAAGATAATGCAATCCCAAAATGTTTGTTATCATGGAATGCAGAACTTGTATAATCAGGTGATAAAGTTTGAGTGCTTTCTTTCTCTGAGAAAAGAACACAACAAAATCTGAAATGTGTTTATTTTGTGAAGTAGAATTACAGGTGATCTTTTCCATTATTTTGCTTTCTGTCTTTCTTTTTAAAAAGTTCTTAAATTGCATTTATCATTTTTAGCTTAAAAGGTACAGGATGTTTTATCACAATTTCTCTGATTTTTTTCTGATGTAGCCTTAGGGAAAGAAAGAAAAGGAAAATACCCTATACATGCCTGGTTTACTTTTAGGTCTTTAACTACATTTTTATTGAGTCCTTCTGATGATTTTTAAAGTGTAGGAGATATCCCCAGCCTTTAAATTACTTACCCAAGATCACATAATTAACTACACAGCAAGAATTTGACCACAATTTATTCCAATTCCAGAGCATATTTCCTTAATCACTAATCTGTACTGACTCTTTGACTAATCTTCCTTGATTAAGTCAGTCTTTCCCAGTTTTCCCCTTCATTTAAACTAAGTATTAATTTGGTCCTCACAAGAATTACTTGGTTATATTCTAATTACTTTGCATGATTTGGGTTTATGCTCTTAGCTAAATAAAAAGGTTAAGACAAAAGCAATATTATATTCTCCTTTCATATTTTTCTAGCATTCTTGCACACCTATAAGCATAGTAATATTTGTTATTTATAATTACTAATATCTTTAAGGAAACCATAAGAAAATAAAATGTGAAATGTGGATTCATGTACTTTTTTTGCCTTATACAGGCCTGTTATTGCCAATGTTCCTTTGAACTGCAAGTATAACATCCTGAGGGTTTTAAATTTATTCCTGTGATTTCCTATTCATTAAAGGCCTCAAATGTTCAATTCTTTATATTATATAGCAACCTGAAATCTGGACTGCTTAGCCTACTTTACAAGGTATTTTCTAACTAGACCCCAGTCATTCTAATCCCCTCTGGTTCTCCTTTCACACAGTCTGCTTCAGTCCAAATGAGCTCCTGAATGCTCTAAGCCTGTTCCTCCATGCTATTGCTTACACTAGTCCCTCAGTTTGAACCAGTATTGTAAATTACCTCCAAATATGTAAATCCTAAGCATCTTTTGATCCTTTATATCTGAAACTTTGTCAAATAGCCTTGACTCATAGTAATCTGTCCCTCTCTGAATTCATGTATCACTTATGTGCCATTTATATAATTGTGGATCTTAGATTTCAATATATTTTTATATTTTAGGTTTAACTACACTTACATCTAATATATATAGAGATATATAATGCTAAACAACACATGAAATGTACCCTCAATTAATTATTAAGTGTGCAATACAATATTGTCAACGACATGCATAGTGTTGCACAGCACTTCTCTGGAACTGTTTTATCTTTCATATCTAAAACTCTACACTCATTGAATAACAATTTCCCATTCTTCCTCCACCTAGCCTTTGGCAACCACCACTCTACTTTCTGCCTCTATGAGATTGATTAGCTTAGAAACACTAATCAAGTGGAATCATGCAGTATTTGTCCTACTGTCTGGACTTTTTTACTTATCATAGTGTCTTCAAAGTTCATTCAGGTACCAGATGACAGAATTTCCTTCATTTTTAAGGTTGAATAAGATTCCACTATAGGTATACACTATATTTTCTTTACCCATTCATCTCTTGGTGGACATTTAGATTGTTTCTACATCTTTTTTTTTTTTTTTTTTCTTTTTATTGTAAACAAATGGGATACATGTTGTTTCTCTATTTCTACATGGCGTAAAGGCATACCATTTGTGTAATCATAAATTTACATAGGGTAATGTTGTTTGATTCATTCTGCCATTTTTTCCCTTCCCCCCCTCCCCTCCCACCCTTCCCCTCCATCTATACAGTCCTTCCTTCCTCCATTCCTGCCCCCCTCCCTAAACCCAACTCCAACCCCAACACTAACCCTTCCCACCCCCCATTATGTGTCATCATCCACTTATTAGCGATATCATTCTTCCTTTGGTTTTTTGAGATTGGCTTATCTCACTTAGCATGATATTCTCCAGTTTCATCCATTTGCCTGCAAATGCCATAATTTTATCATTCTTCATGGCTGAGTAATATTCCATTGTATATATATACCACATTTTCTTTATCCATTCATCAATTGAAGGACATCTAGGTTGGTTCCACAATCTGGCTATTGTGAAATGAGCAGCTATGAACATTGATGTGGCTGTATCTCTGTAATATGCTGATTTTAAGTCCTTTGGGTATAGGCCAAGGAGTGGGATAGCTGAGTCAAATGGTGTTTCCATTCCAAGTTTTCTAAGGAATCTCCACACTGCTTTCCAGAGTGGCTGCACTAATTTGCAACCCCACCAGCAATGTAAGAGTGTACCTTTCTCCCCACATCCTCGCCAACACCTGTTGTTGGTTGTATTCTTGATAATTGCCATTCTAATTGGGGTGAGATGGAATCTTAGGGTGGTTTTGATTTGCATTTCTCTTATTACTAGAGATGTTGAACATTTTTCCATATGTTTGTTGATTGCTTGTACATCTTCTTCTGTGAAGTGTCTATTCATTTCCTTAGCCCATTTGTCAATTGGATTATTTGCATTCTTGGTGTAGAGTTTTTTGAGTTCTTTATAGATTCTGGAGATTAGCGCTCTATCTGAAGTATGATTGGCAAAGATTTTCTCCCACTCTGTAGGCTCTTTCTTCACATTGCTGATAGTTTCCTTTGCTGAGAGAAAGCTTTTTAGTTTGAATCTATCCCAGTTATTAATTCTTGCTTTTATTTCTTGTGCTATGGGAGTCCTGTTGAGGAAGTCTGGTCCTAAGCCGACATGATGAAGCTCTGGACCTACTTTTTCTTCTATAAGATGCAAGGTCTCTGGTCTGATTCCGAGATCCTTAATCCATTTTGAGTTTAGTTTTGTGCATGGTGAGAGATATGGGTTTAGTTTCATTCTGTTGCATATGGATTTCCAATTCTCCCAGCACCATTTGTTGAAGAGGCTATCTTTTCTCCATTGCATATTTTTGGCCCCTTTGTCTAGTATGAGAAAATTGTATTTATTTGGGTTTGTGTCCGTGTCCTCTATTCTGTACCATTGATCCACCTTTCTATTTTGGTACCAATACCATGCCGTTTTTGTTACTATTGCTTTGTAGTAGAGTTGAAGATGTGGTATTGCGATACTCCCTGCTTCACTCTTTCTGCCAAGGATTGCTTTAGCTATTCTGGGTTTTTTATTCTTCCAGATGAATTTCATAATTGCTTGCTCTATTTCTGTAAGGTACATCATTGGGATTTTAATTGGAATTGCATTGAATCTGTATAGCACTTTTGGTAGTATGGCCATTTTGACAATATTAATTCTTCCTATCCAAGAACATGGGAGATCTTTCCATCTTCTAAGGTTTTCTTGAATTTCTTTCTTTAGTGTTCTGTAGTTCTCATTGTAGAGGTCTTTCACCTCTTTTGTGAGATTGATTCCCAAATACTTTATTTTTTTCGAAGCTATTGTGAATGGGGTAGTTTTCCTAATTTCTCTTTCTGAAGATTCATCGCTTATATATAAAAATGCCTTCGATTTATGTGCATTGATCTTATATCCCGCTACTTTACTGAATTCACTTATGAGATCTAAAATTTTTCTGGTGGAATTTCCTGGTTCCTCTAAGTATACCATCATATCATCAGCAAATAGGGATAGTTTGAGTTCTTCTTTTCCTATTCGTATCCCTTTAATTTCTTTGGTCTGTCTAATTGCTCTGGCTAGAGTTTCAAGGACGATATTGAATAGAAGTGGTGAAAGAGGGCATCCCTGCCTTGTTCCGGTTTTTAGAGGGAATGCTTTCAGTTTTTCACCATTTAGAATGATATTAGCCATGGGTTTAGCGTAGATGGTCTTTACAATGTTAAGGAATGTTCCCACTACCCCTATTTTTTCTAGTGTTTTGAGCATGAAGGGGTGCTGTATTTTATCAAATGCTTTTTCTGCATCTATCGAAATAATCATGTGATTCTTGACTTTAAGTCTATTGATATGGTGAATGACATTTATTGATTTTCTGATGTTGAACCAACCTTGCATCCCTGGGATGAAACCCACTTGATCATGGTGCACTATCTTTTTAATATGTTTTTGTATGCGATTTGCTAAAATTTTGTTGAGAATTTTTGCGTCGATGTTCATTAAGGATATTGGTCTGAAATTTTCTTTCCTCGATGTGTCTCTGTCTGGTTTAGGAATCAGGGTAATATTGGCTTCATAGAATGAGTTTGGGAGAGTTCCCTCCTCTTCTATTTTCTGGAATACTTTGAGAAGTATTGGAATGAGTTCTTCTTTAAAAGTTTTGTAGAACTCGGCTGAGAACCCATCTGGTCCTGGACTTTTCTTTGTTGGAAGGCTTTTGATGACTTCTTCTATTTCATTACTTGAAATTGGTCTATTTAAATTGTGTATGTCCTCCTTGTTCAGTTTAGGCAATTCATATGTCTCTAGAAACCTGTTGATGTCTTCGAAATTTTCTATTTTGTTGGAGTATAGATTTTCAAAATAGCTTCTAATTATGTTTTGTATTTCGGTCGTGTCTGTTGTGATATTTCCTTGTTCATTCCGAATTTTGGTGATTTGGGTTTTCTCTCGTCTTCTCTTTGTTAGTGTGGCTAAAGGTTTATCAATTTTGTTTATTTTTTCGAAGAACCAACTATTTATTTTGTCAATTTTTTGTATTGTTTCTTTCGTTTCAATTTCGTTGATTTCAGCTCTCAGTTTAACTATTTCCTGTCTTCTACTACTTTTGGTGTTGGTCTGTTCTTCTTTTTCTAGGGCTTTGAGCTGTAGTGTTAGGTCATTTATTTTTTGAGTTTTACTTCTTTTATTAAATGCGCTCCATGAAATAAATCTTCTTCTAAGTACTGCTTTCATAGTGTCCCAGAGATTTTGATATGTTGTTTCTTTGTTCTCGTTTACCTCTAAGAATTTTTTAATTTCCTTCCTAATATCTTCTGTTATCCATTCATCATATAGTAGCATATTGTTTAATCTCCAGGTGTTGGAGTAGTTTCTGTTTTTTACTCTTTCATTAATTTGTAACTTCAATCCATTATGATCTGATAGAATACAAGGTAGTGTCTCTATCTTCTTGTATTTGCTAACAGTAGCTTTGTGGCATAAAATATGGTCTATTTTAGAGAAGGATCCATGTGCTGCTGAGAAGAAAGTGTATTCGCTCTTGGTTGGATGGTATATTCTATAAATGTCTGTTAAGTCTAAATTATTGATTGTGTTATTGAGATCTATGGTTTCTTTGTTCAATTTTTGTTTGGAAGATCTGTCCAGTGGTGAAAGAGGCGTGTTAAAATCACCTAGTATTATTGTGTTATGGTCTATTTGGTTTCTAAAATTGAGAAGGATTTGTTTAACATATATGGATGAGCCACTGTTTGGGGCATAGATGTTTATGATTGTTATATCTTGCTGATTTATGCTTCCCTTAAGCAGTATGAAATGTCCTTCTTTATCCCTTCTAACTAACATTGGCTTGAAGTCCACATTATCTGAAATGAGGATGGATACTCCAGCTTTTTTGCTGAGCCCATGTGTATGGTATGTTTTTCCCCATCCTTTCACCTTTAGTCTATGGGTATCTCTTTCTATGAGGTGAGTCTCTTGCAGGCAACATATTGTTGGATCTTTCTTTTTAATCCAATCTGCCAGTCTATGTCTTTTGATTGATGAGTTCAGGCCATTAACATTCAGGGTTATTATTGAGATATGATTTGTATTCCCAGTCATTTGGTTCATATTTAAAATTTTTGACACATCTTGGTTCCTCCTTTATTTGACAGTTCCTTTAGGATAATTCCTCCCTTTGCTGATTTGCTTCTTTGTTTTTTATCTCTTCCTCATGGAATATTTTGCTGAGAATGTTCTGTAATGCTGGCTTTCTTTTTGTAAATTCTTTTAGCTTTTGTTTATCATGGAATGATCTTATTTCATCGTCAAATTTGAAGGTAAGTTTTGCTGGGTATAAGATTCTTGGTTGGCATCCATTTTCTTTCAGAGCTTGAAAAATGTTGTTCCAGGCCCTTCTAGCTTTTAGGGTCTGGATTGAAAAATCTGCTGATATCCGTATTGGCTTCCCCCTGAATGTAATTTGGTTCTTTTCTCTCACAGCCTTTAAAATTCTGTCTTTATTTTGTATGTTAGGTATTTTCATTATAATGTGCCTTGGTGTGGGTCTGTTGTAATTTTGTGTATTTGGAGTCCTATAAGCCTCTTGGACTTGATCTTCCATTTCATTCTTCAGATTTGGGAAATTTTCTGATATTATTTCTTCAAATAGATTGTTCATTCCTTCGGTTTGTTTCTCTAAGCCTTCCTCAATCCCAATAATTCTCAAATTTGGCCTTTTCATGATATCCCATAGTTCTTGGAGATTCTGTTCATGATTTCTCACCATCTTCTCTGTTTGTTCAACTTTGTTTTCGAGGTTAAATATTTTGTCTTCAATATCTGAAGTTCTGTCTTCCAGCTGTTCTATCCTATTGGTTATGCTTTCTATGGAGTTCTTAATTTGGTTTATTGTTTCCTTCATTTCAAGGATTTCTGTTTGGTTTTTTTTCAATATCTCTAACTCTTTATTGAAATGATCTTTTGCTTCCTGAATTTGCTCTGTTAACTGTCGACTGGTGCGATCGTTCAATGCCTGCATTTGCTCTTTCATCTCATCGTTTGCTTCCCTAATCATTTTAATTATGTACATTCTGAACTCCCTTTCTGTCATTTCTTCTGCCATGCTGTCGTTGGATTTTATTGATGTAACATCTAGATTTGTTTGGGGCATTTTCTTCCCTTGTTTTCTCATATTGTTCAGGGATCAGTGGGTCATTAAGATATTGCAGATTTCCTCTATCAACTTATAATGTCCCTGAAGATTGCTAGTATATCCCCTCTTATCCTTCAGTAGCCTGAAGTCTTGGAGGAGGTTGATAATGCAGAGCTCCACGAAGAAGCTGCCTCTCTAGGGGTGGTAACCCTCAGGTGGCGTATATTCCCTGCTAGTGGTCAGAGGTGTCTCCACTTGTTGACCAATGGTCATCCAACAGGGAAGTAGGCTGTGGGCTGAGGCAAGGCCTGTTTGTGCCTATGTCTCTGACTTTACCGTCCCTGTGGGAAAACCTCCCCCGGCCGGGAAGAGTCACTCGGTGGGGACGTCTCGCTAGTCAGTTGCCCTCCTAGAGGTTCCCCTCAATCTACAACTACCCCCTGGGCTGGGCTGTCTTCTTCTGCAACGATCCCAGGGGCCCGGACCTACGTCCTGGGCCTGGGAGCCTCACCCTTCGCAGGCGAGTCTCCTTAGGCTGCCTCTCCCAGAGAATCTGCCCGCCGCCCTGGAAACTTCGCTCCGCCCCTAGGCGTGTCTCTGTGCGGCTCTTCCAGCAAGAAGCCACCTAGCTCCTGGGACCCTGCTCTGCACCAATCGCCTGGCTATGCAGCCCCTCCCCTGAGCCACCACCTGGAGCCCCGTACAATAGCTCCGAGACACAGAGACCCGCCACACACCTCCTCCTCCGGACAGCCGCCCGGTTTCCGACGCAGTCACTAGGAATCCAAACAACTCACTTTGGGTCTCCTCCTCCCACCAACCACCCGTAGCCCTAGGCAGTCACTCCAAGTCCAAGTGACCCGCCCTGTTCCTCCTCCTCCTCCTTGGGGTAGCCCCCCGGGTGTTCAGGAGCGGTGGCTCCGAGACCAGGTGACTCACCACGCTCCTTCTCCAGGCAGGCCACCGGTGTTCCAGAGCGATTGCTTTTAGTCCAATCAACTCACCACTCGCCTCCTCCTCTGGCAACCGCCTGTGGTTCTGATGCAGTCACTCCCAGACTAAGCGTCCCACCGCTCTCCTCCTCCAGGCAGGCCACCAGTGTTCTGGAGCAGTTGCTCCGAGTTCAAACAGCTCGTCACGCAGCTCCTCCTTCGGCAACCGCCCGCAGCTCTGATGCAGTCACTCCCAGGTCAAACAACAAGCCACGCTCCTCCTCCTCCTCCGGGCAACCTCCCGGCACTCAGGAGCACTAGCTCTGAGTTCAAACAGTTCACCACGCAACTCCTCCTCTGGCAACCGCCTGTGGTTCTGATGCAGTCACTCCCAGACCAAGCGTCCCGCCGTGCTCCTCCTCTTCCTCCGGGCAGTCCCCCGGCGCTCAGGAGCGCCCACTCTGAGTTCAAACAGCTCACCATGCAGCTCCTCCTCTGGCAACCGCCCGTGGCTCTGATGCAGTCACTCCTAGACCCAAGCGACCCGCCGGGCCTCTCCTCCTCCTCCGGGCAACCCCCCGGTGTTCGGAAGCGGTCACTCTGGGTCCAAACAGCTCGCCACGCAGCTCCTCCCCAGGCAGCCGCCCGGAGCCCCAGCGGCTGCTTGAGTCCAAGCGCTGTGCTGAGCCGCCTCCTCTACGATGATCCCAGTTGTCCGTGTTTACCGCTCCAGTGGGGGGAGGGGCGTCTTGCCGAGCAACTCCACTTCACAAATTCCCTGCGTTCCGGGGCTACCGCCCCATCCGGGACGCCTCCCCAACAGGAGAGACTCACCCGGCAGCTTTGAGTTGGTCCCAAGTCTCTCACTATCTCCTCTTTTGAATCTTGCGTCCTGGAGCAGCGTGAAATGCAGCCGCCCTCTAGTCCGCCATCTTGGCCCGCCTGTTTCTACATCTTGGCTATTGTAGACAATGCTTCAATGAATGTAGGAGTGTAAATATCTCTTCTAGATACTGATTTCAATTCTTTGGGATAAATACTCAGATATAGGAAGTTGGATCCAATGGAAGTTCTATTTTTAATCTTTTTGAGGAATACAGAATTTTCTTTTCTATGCATCTTTGTCAACACTTGTTTTATTTATTTACTTTTATTTATTTTGTTTTGGATAATGATCATCCTAACAGATGTGAAGAAGTATCTTGTTTTAGTTTTGATATACTTTTCTTTAATGATTAATATTATTGAGCATATCTTCATATGGCTGTTGGTTGTGTTGGAAAAATGTCTGTTTAACTCTTTTCCCACTTTTTAAATAGGTAATTTGTTTTGTTTAGCATTTGTTTTGTTTGCTATTACATTGTAGGAGTTCCTTATGTTCTTTGGTTATTAGCCCCTTGTCAGATATATCGGCTTGCAAATATTTTCTCCCATTCTGTAAGTTGCCTTTCCACTCTGATGGTTATTTACTTTGTCAATTGAAAATTTTTAGCTTGTAGTCCTACTGGTCTCTTTTGCCTTTGGTGTCATTTCCAAAAATCATTGCAATGCCAATATTATGAAGATCTTTGCCTA
This sequence comes from Sciurus carolinensis, assembly GCF_902686445.1. NCBI lineage: Eukaryota > Metazoa > Chordata > Mammalia > Rodentia > Sciuridae > Sciurus > Sciurus carolinensis. The sequence continues at coordinate 87,443,296 of NC_062222.1, forward strand.
TGATTTGTTTCAGGAGTGTTATAGATTCAGTTCTTATGTTTAAATCTTTAGTTCATTTTTGAGTTGTTTATTGTGTATGGTGCAGGACAAAAGTTCAGTTTAATTCATTTGCATTTGTATATCAAGTTTTCCTATACCTTTCCCTGAAAAAACTGTCCTTTCTTCATGTTTAATCTTGACACCTTTGTTGAAGATCATTTGATTGTGTATGCATGGGTTTATTTCTGGACTTACTCTGTCCCATTGACCTAAATGTCTTTTATTATGTTCATATGGCCCTTATCATCTTTAAACTTATATTAAAACTAGTTTATACAAGACTTAGGCATTCCTGGTATTTTCCCTAAAATTTTACCACATTAGATTTTTTATTATATCCCTTTTAGTACTTTTAAAATTGTGAATTCTTAACAAATTTTTAAACAGACACATTTATCAATATTTCTTTAATTCTATTATTGTGACAGTAAAGAGATAGATTTTAAAATATCACAAAAATGACATTGTTTCCCCTTCCCCATCCACCCTTTTCCTCAATAACTACATTGATCGCTAAACTTTGAGTTATTTTCTTCCTTATTTTGAATTGTTTTAGTTCCAACTCTGAAAAATACATGTCTTAGTATTAATTTTTAAATATTTGAATCTTATTTGAACTTTTCCTTTTTTATTTCTATCCTCTGTGTTTTAACATATATTATTCTTGCTGCTTTAATTGTCTTTTTCCTCCTAATTGATTGCAAGGATCAAAAACCTCTGGTAAAGAAAGTTAATTTTCTGAATTCAGATCTCACGGGATACAGGGAAAATTTTACGTGGTTGACAAGAAAGACTTCAAAAAGGGGAGCAGTAAGTGAATTTCAGGGATAGGGCTTTTTAGAAATTCACACTTGCCCTTCACTATAATTTTGGTCCAACTGTTAACATCACTTCTGTATCTCTAGTTTAAATTAGTGAGAGGTGATATACATACATATTTACATACATAAAGCTGAAAGATAGTAAATGCCCACTGCCTAGTAATCCAGCCTTAAATTATATGCATATCTGTTAGACCTGTGCATACTGTGTTTGAGGGTTAATTTTGGTTGGCAACATTAGTGGATTGAGAGATGTATGGAAAATTTATAAAGTGTATTTCTGGGTGTGTCTGTGAGGATGTTTTAGAGATGGTTGGCATGTAAGTTAGAAGCCCACCCTGAATATGGGTGTCTCTAAAATAGGCTTGAGATCTGAATGGAACAAAAAGTGGAAAGGGGAAGATGGCATGCCTGCACACACTTGATTTATCTTGAGTTGGGTACAATTTTTCGCTGCTGCTTTCACCCACAGTCATTCGACTTTCAGTTTTGCACGCGGGGGTGGGGGTTGGTACTGGGAATTGAACCCAGGTGCACTTAACCACTGAACTCTTTTTATTTTTTTTTATTTTAAGACAGGGTCTCACCAAAATTGCTGAGGCTGGCTTTGAATCCTTCTGCCTCAGCCTCCTGAGTTGCTAGGATTACAGTCATGAACCACTGTGTCCAGTTAGACTTTCAGTTTTTTAATGTGATTTTGCACCAGCAACTTTCCAGGGAGCTTACCAGTCTTCAGCCTTAGACTGGGCTTGCATCATTGATCACTTTTGTTCTGAGACTTCCATTCTCTTGGACTGATCAGCTTATCATTTTCCCTGGCTCTCCGGCCTGCAGACAGTCACTGTGGGACTCTCCAGCTTTTGATCATGTAAGCCAATCTAGTAAATTCCCTATTATAATTATATGTACATTCTTTTGGGTCTGATTAACCCTGATTAATACACTTTGTGTATATACATAACTGGTTTTAGAGGAAAAAATGAAAATGCTTAGAGTATACTAATTTTATTTTGCCTTCATAAGTATAACCTCCATAGTACATGATGATATAATACCTTGTCTCTTGGCAGGTAGCTTATCTTTTATTTTTGACAGAAAATTTAAGGGGAATCTTATCTTTACTATCAGATCCAATTCTTACTTACAGCAGGATTATTATTTTCTTCTCGTTACTTGAAATTGCTTTTTCTCTGCTTCTTTGTAACCAACAATCTTCAAACCAAACAAGTAGAATTTGTTTCAAGGTTAAGCCATGGATATCTCAAGTCTAACATAAATATTGAAGTCTTCACATTATACTATCCAATAGAAAATACTAGGAAAAAACCCCATCTTTGTTGAAAATTAGTTATTAGGTTTAGTTTTACATAGATATAGATATAAATGCTGTGTGTATGTATGTATTTAAGATGCATATATATTTGTGATATATAAGTTTTATATACATACATATATTTGTATGTTAAAAAGAGAAAGTAAAAAGCCTACATATGCTAAAGTCAATAATATCATTATTTTAGAATAGTATTTTTCTAGATCTGAGTGTCCCCACATTTGATATACAATAATGAACTGCTTATTGATGGGGATATATTTTCGAGAAGTGGGTTATTGGGTGATATCATCATTATGCAAAAATCACAGAATGTACTTACAGAACGTAAGATGGCTATGACATTACTAGGTAAGGTCATTTTATGGGATCACTCTTGTGCATGTGGTCCCATGATTGATCAAAACCTCATTATATATTGCAACATTTTTACTTTATAGGACATTTAATGAATTCAAGACAAATGTTTCTTAATTTTTTTTTTCAATAGGGCCTTTGCAATCTAGTTTAAAATCTAAAAAAGACCAAGGACCAAATATATTCACTTTTTCCCCAAGCATGTAGTAGTATGCCTGATATCTACTAACTATTTATTGAATTCAAATGAATTAGGTGGAATTTTATTAAAATGACTCATTATGGGAACATAACAGCAGATGAGGCAGACAATAATGTTAATTGGCAGAAATCAATCTCTAATTAATTGAAATGATAAGGGGGAAGGAGTAATAATATCAGGTTTATATTTAAACCAATAATGAGTTGGCATAGATAGGGCAGCTTCTTAAAATGAAAACATGTTTTCAGAGACTGTGGGTAATCCAAGTTTGAGGAAGTCAGCAAATAATTTGGTTCAAATTTAGGTCTTAAAATTATTCTTTATTTTGTCTAACTAGGATGGAGTTGTTAATATGTAAAACCCTATCACCATATGAGTCTATTATTCTCACAAACACATCTTTGTCTTATATACTTACCTGATCTTGAAAGTATAGCTAGATGTAATATTGTACTTTTCTCTTGGCACTATTATCTTTTGTAAGCACACACTTATGTAATGTCTTCACAACTTGGGAACTGCTGTTCTAGTATACCGACTTTTCATTCCCATGACACCTGTTTGAGCTACATACTATCATCATACTTATTTTATTTACAGGACAGGATCTGCAGTATCAGGGAGAGGTCCAGTCAATCAGCTGGTAAGCAGTCAGTGGGAAGCAGAGTCAGGCTTTTAAGGCAAGTGGTCTGGTTCCAGAGTTTGGGCTCCTGACTACTAGCCCTGATGCATCTGGGTCATGTTAAAGCTACGTTTTCCAAAGATCCTTTCTCAGAATAATGTGTACATGAAACACTGAAAAAATCCTCTGAATCTAAATTAAAATGGCAAATATTTCACAACATATGCTTTGTCTTAGTTTCCTATTGCTACTGTAACAAATTACCACCAATTTGCTATACTAAAGCAATACAGATTTATTTTCCTACATTTATGGAGATGAGAAATCCTAACAGCAAGGTGTAGTTAGGGCCGTTTTCTATTTTGTTATCTTTTTCAACATCTAGAGTCCTCCTTTATTCCTTGACTCCTATCTTCTTCCTCTTCCTTTAAAGTCAGCAGTTCAATATCTGGGTCCACCCAGATAATCCAGAAAAATTTTCCATTTCGAATTCTCTGACTGAATCACATCTGCAAAGTTGCTTTTTGTACATTAGGTAACATTTTTTGCAGGTTCCAGGGATTGAGGTATTGTGGGTTATTATTCTGTCTACCACATAGTTTTTGCGTGATCATAACGTTGAAAGGTATGAGAATATCTTTAATGAAGCTTTTCTTATTTTAAAATTCAAGACAATCAGAATTTATAGTACCACAAAAATAAAAACTATTGCTAATTAAATGATGTTGTGACATTTTTAAACTCATTTTATATAGATTGAAAATTTATTTTTGATTTAGACATTTTTTTCCATCTAATACTCCAATATATAATTTTTTAAAATGAAATAAATGGATAAAGACATTCTCAAAACTTCACATTCAGAATCTCAGACTTTTCAGTCCTTTATGCCCATAATTGTTAATGTTTGTGAGGATGTTTTTTCTTTTTTAAAATATTGTCCTCTGTACAATCTGAAATGTTGATGCTGCAGAACTGAAAAAAACTAACATGAAATAAATTGTCAAAAAATCCAATAAAAGGACTGGGGAGATAGCTCAGTTGGTAGAGTGCTTGCCTTGCAAGCACAAGGCCCTGGATTTGATCCCCAGCACTGCAAAAAAAAAAAAAAAAAAAAAAAAGACAAAAAACATCCAATAAAAGATATAAAATCTGTGCTCTTAAGTTCAGTTTAAAAAAGTTTGTACACCTGGCCTACTATGACTTGTATTTTGGGAAACTTTTTGAATACCTCACTTCACCACTTTCCTCATCCTTCCCTGAAAAAGATTGGTTTATAGAAGTAAAAAAAAAAGCTTCACTATTGATTCTGCAGTTTTCTTCCAATATATTGAAATCTTTTCTGCATGTTTTGGTAGTAGTACTTCTTTGACTCAAATATATACAAATAATAACATAATTGCCTATATTGACTAATTGTAATTTTAAAACTTCAGAGATTTAAAAAAAATAAGTCCTAAAATTTGAGAAATAAGACAATATTTCACTAAAATTGTTGGTGATATAGTCATTTTGGGTAGTGGTAAAGCAAAAAGTACTAGAGTAATATTTTTGGACTATCAAGATATATTGTGGGTACACTGTGATTTTAGATCATAAATTTAATATGAGACTGCCTGTGGTCAGTGTATTTCTTCCAATGTGAAGATAATCAGGAACAGTTACAGAAGTTGGGAGATAGCTGGGTTCTTATGAGTTGGGGCTATGCAAAGTGAATATTGTGGACAAAGGAAGGAGTGAGGGAGAGCTCACAGGGGGATGATCCTAATGATGGGCAACACAGGATCAGTAGGGTTAGAACACAAACAGGATATGAGTGGGTGATTGATAGTGAAAAGGAACTGCAGACCATATTCAGGAGGTCTACATTTGGTCAAAGAAATGTAGGAATGGGGAAGCATTATTTACAGGGGCTGAGAACAGGTTCTGGAGCTGACACTCTGCTACTTGTATACATGTCCTAGGAAAGTTCCTTAGCCTCTTTGTGCTATGGAATAATAGGATAAAATAGCCAATGGGATAAAATCATTCCTATTGTGTTGTTATGAGGATTATGTCAGTTAATATATACATAGCACTGAAGTTGCCACTTACATATAGTAAATACTGAAAACGTAGTAAATTTATTATTATTTGAATAATGATATTAAATGATTGATGTTTTACTAACTATAGGATTGTTATCTGACTGGTCAAATCTCAAGGACAGAAAATCCTATTTCAAAAAAGAGTTTCCCAGTGGGGTGGTGCATGCCTGTAATCTCAGTAGCTCAAGAGGCTGAGACAGGAGGATGGCAAGTTCAAAGTCAGCCTCAGCAAAAGCAAGGTGCTAAGCAACTGTGAGACCCTGTTTCTAAATAAAATACAAAATAGTGCTGCGAATGTGGCTCAGTGGTTGAGTACCCCTGAGTTCAATCCCTGGTAAACCACCTCCCTCCTAAAAAAGAGTTGCTTGAGATAAAGATGTGAATGTGGGTCAATGGTTGAAGTAGGGTGAAGAAAAGATTGCTGAAGATGAAGTCAAGAACCAAGAGATCAGGGTGTTGGAAGGCTCATCTTGCTCGGAAAGTCAGTGTTTATCAGCTTATTTTTCTCAAATGAGAATTTTTTTTTTTTTGGTAGATCGAATGGGGCTCCAATTTGACATGCTTGCTTCTATGCACACACCTTGTGGGACCTTGCACATAATGCTTACCCTGCCTCTGCCATGACCATGAGAAGAACCTTCTCTGGGTGGTGTTTCTCATTGAGCTTGAGTCAACCCATGCAGACTCAGACCTGCAGGACGAAGCAGGACTGCCTCCCTGGCCAAGCCTGAAGCACTGCCATGGCCGAATCGCCTGCAGATCCAGGAGAACCAGTGCACTTTGTGGCATGTGACTGAGATCCTTTCTCTGTGTTTTTGTGTTAATTACTAAATGATAAAATAATTTTACAATTCCAAATACTATTTTTAAGAGTTTTCTTATAGACAGTCCTTAAAGTTACTGAACTTTGTTAGTTTGTTTGAAAATACTTGTCACTAAATGACTCTAGTTGAGTTCATGTGGAATTTCAGCCTGTTAACCTGATCTTAAGAAAAAGAAATGTTAAAATGTGGTAGAGAAATATTAAAATGTTAAATGTGATGGGTTTAGGTATAGAAAGGCTAGTTGTATTCTATAACTTAAATATAACATCAGCTTCCATATTTTTGATTTTCATGTAAAATACATGAAATTATCATTTATAATAAGAACTGCTATTTTGTGAATTCATAATCTATATCTTTCTAAAAGTATGCAGTTTATGATATAGTAATGCTGGTTATTAGAATAAATTAGTCATTGCTTAAGAATGAAAGTGACTATGACAAGTCAAATTCATTTTTAATAAAATAAAAGCTAGTAGAACTCTTAAATAGAGCTAATATATATTTTTTTAATTTTTGGATCTTTATTTTATTTATTCATTCATTCATTTATTTATTTATTTACTTATATGTGGTGCTGAGAATTGAACCCAGTGCCTCACCACATGCTAGGCAAGCACTCTACCACTGAGCAACAACCCCGATCCTTAAATAGAGCTAATAATTTGAAATATTTTTTCCATATATTGTGTTATATGACTTACATGCTTAATCATACAAGTTCTACAACAAGCTTAACAGAAGTTATATGTACCAGCTCTTCTTTATTACCAACCAACGGTTATAAATGTCTTCCTATTTTAATATTGGAGTTCATATAAATACTAATCTATTAAGTATCAGTGATGATGATGATGGTGATGATGATGATGATAGTGGTTGACATATGTATAATGCTTTCTAACTCATAGCCTCTGGTCTACATGCTGAATATGAATTATTACATTTAACTGTCACATTAATTTGATAAGATAAATCTTATTGGTCCTCCACTTTAAGAGAGTGATAAAAGATGCACAGAGCCAGTCGGTATAACTGTAGAGACACAACTCAGAGTGATTTGGCTCAAGTCTGATTCCTTTATCAAAAGCCGTTTACTACAGTGCTGAAGAGTGGTTATGAACATCAATCAGAATTCAAATCTCATTCTTTGCCTTACTTGCTGTGCAACTGTGGGCAAATGACATAATCACTCTACATAATTTTTTAATCTGAAAAATAGATATGAGTAAATATACTTAACTTCTATTAAGCTTATTGTCTTTCTCCTGCTAGTTTGAAATTTCATCTTACAAGTAGCTGGTGGTGATAAGGGATTTCAAGTTCTGTCTTCCAGTAAATGTGGTACTTGTAATTAAATTGTTTGGATGGTCTCTTTTTGTGCTTTTCTCTCTGTAATGCTGATTTAATCATCTCCAGCATATAGTGTCCTATTGGCAGGTTTCCCATGTGTACTTGTAAGTAGAAGGTTATATGCTAATGACTGCTCATTGCATAATGGCAGCAGGGGGTATTTATTTCTTATGGCAGAGCTTGTTACTCAGGTTTATTGGCTCCTGATTGTATTCAGTTGTTGCACATCTTACCTGATCATGTAGAGGCTGAGTGGAACATATGCAGCCTCTTATTTTTGCCACCACAGGGGTTCATGTGCTTTATTTTGTTTTCTGTTCTGGCAAGAATCTTTTACCTCTCAATATTCCTCTGAATTCCATCTTATGATTGAGTGGACCCTTGCAATTCACAGATTTAATGTTTGTGGTCTTGATGATTCACAGGAAACCTGGAAAGTTCATAACTTGCACTACTTGTGTGTTGAGGCTTGTATTTCCATCATGGGTCCCTGAGGCCTGCATGAGGAGGTAAAAACACGAGGCTAAGGAAAGCCTAATCATTTACTCTCTGTCTCAATATCACTTTGGCTCTGTTTTTCTCCACTTGTCATCAGGTATGCAGAAACCTTCATTAGAAATTTGAAGGGGTTATTTAAATGCATCATTACATTCAATAGATTTATGTGAGAAATTATATGCTATAGTGACATTTATGCATGTGGGAATTTGCAAAGTTCTTTTGACATATCCCTTGTGAATGTTATAAGTCTACAGCATATGTTAACTTAAACAGACTGCAGTTTGGCCTCACTATATTGAGGATGAGCTCAAAGGTACTAGTTTTAAAATAAGAGTCCGGGAAGACAAAAGCTTGGCAAACTCAAGAGTATTTCCTTTCCAGGCACTAAACTGGAAATCAGATTGTCAGTGCAATTCAACTGTATTCAGGTGTTTCTCTTTAAAATCTGAAAGGAGTTTTGCAACATAAAATCTTGTAAACCAAGGCATTAAGAAGAAATAATCCTGTATATGAACCAATTTGGATTATATTTGTATAATGAGCAGATACAAAGTGAAAATTAAGGTTTTATGAAGACTTACTTTGTGCCAGGCATTGTGCTTGATAACTGTTATATATCATCTCATTGAATTCTTTTTTTCTCAGAAAAAAATCACATTTTCTTATTGTGATTAGAACATTTAATGTGATACCCACCCCCTTAGCACACTTTTAAGTGTACAATATAGTATTGTTAACTCTACAGAACATCTCTAGAACTTGCATAACTGAAATTTTATATTCATTGAATAGCAAAGTACATAAAGACCCAATTCTTAAGATTATTTTAAAGAAAGGTTAAAATGGATTTTGTGTGTTTATGTGTGTGTGTGTATACTATATATTATATATACTATATATTATAAAATATATACAAATATATGAATATATATTTATACATTATAATTTGTGTATATTATACTATGTGAATAATGTGAATAAATACTATGTATAAATATGTATTTTATAATTTTATATATATATATAAATGTGTATGTGTGTGTGTGTATGTGTGTGTGTATATGTATATAGCTTAAACTTTCTGGGGAACCAATCTCAAAGTAGTTTTTTTTTCTTTTCTTGATTTTTTTTTTCGGTACCAGAAATAATTGAATCCAGAGGTGCTTAACTACTGAGTCATATTTCCAGCCCTTTTTTATATTTTATTTTTTGAGTCAGGGTCTCGCTAAGTTGCTTAAGGCCTCACTAAATTGCTGAGGTTGGCTTTGAATTTGCAATCCTCCTGTGCCCCTGGGATTACAGGTGTGTGCCTGGCCAATGTAGAATTTTAATTAGTTAAACTGTAATTTATTGAGACTTCATTTCTAATTTGTACAGTCAAATTTCTGGTATATTTAATATTCTGTTTAGTCTATTTCTACTCTAAAGTCAACTCCAGAATTTTATATCTCAACATTTGAAGGTCATGAAAAAATCATATATAAAATGGTAGACTGAACTAACTTTAACAATTATTTACTCTTGTCTTATTGCTACAGGTACAGTATAATTCCCTATCTTGATTCTGGGTATAGTCAAATAACTCATTTGGGCAATGAAGTGCTTGTAGATTTGACACAAGCAATGCCGTTGAGTGTGATTAGACACATTTTCTTGAACTTACCTTGAGAACAAAACAGGCTCCACCTGCAGGTCCTAGGAGACAGATTACTTAGGACAGGACTAACCCTGGACTTATCCTGTCTAGTCTAGAGCACCATTCAGGACCCTCCAGGCATGGGATTTAACCCAGGTGTCAATAGCAGGACCTCTGAGCCCAGCCTGCATCAGCACCAGTCTATCCACAGATCTGTGCAAATAAAGGGTGTGGTTTTAAGCCACCATGTTTAGAGGAGGTTTGCAATACAGCAACCTTGTGGCAGTAGCTAATGGAGGTATATGTACTACTGAGGAGCAAAAGTAAATTCATCATACCCCCTGCTTAAACCCTTTGTTATAGACTGAATTTTGTAATCTCCATCTCGTATGTTGAATTCATATGTTGGATATAAGTGTATCTGGAAATACAGTCTTTAGGGAGATAATTAGGGTGGAATAGGATCACAAGGGTAGGTCCTAAATGTGACAGAATTTCTAAGAGGAGGAAGAGGCACTGATATTTCTCTCTCCTTATACACATGGAGGAAAGGCCATGTGAGGACACAAAGAGAAGACAGTTATTGTCTACAAGCAAGGAAGATAGCTCTCGCCAGATTTTGGACTTGTAGACTCCAAAACTGTGAGAAAATTAATTTCTTTTTTTAATCCCACCCAGCCTGTGGCATTTTATTATGCTTATTTAAGAAAGTTAATGTACTTTTTTAATAAATTTTTATTCCTCATTTGTCCTAAACAGTGTCCTCAATCTTGAATAGTTGATAGCAACATTTCCTCTTTGGTAGTGAAATCACATACATGGATTTAATGCATGCTTGAGAAGGAGTAAAGGAACGGGTAAGTGGAAAGAGAAAATATATTTTACTCCTGATTTACCTTCAGAGAGACCAGTATCTCTTTATTATAGGCTCAAGAGACTAAGTTACCAGATTCATAAGATTTTAAAGTCCTTGAAATTTACAGCAAAACACGCCAATATTTATTTGTCACCTAACTTATGTCAAACATAGGTTATGTTCTAAACATTGCTTAGAGGTCAGGGGTGGGAAAAGAATAAATAAAAAGATGCATAATTCACTAAATACTTTAAACATATATGCACACATATATACATACATGCATACATTATATATATACACACATATAAGTATGTGTATACTTATGTGTGTGTGTGTGTATATATATATATATATATATATATATGCCCATATATATTGAGAGGGATATCAGTATCTATGTATCTACCAGAACTTACATTTAATTTTTCAAAATAAGGGACAAGTTCATTAGAGGTGACTCTCTCCACCCCATTTTCCCATATGGGAAAATTGAGAAGGATAGTTGCCTGTGAGTCAGGAAGGCATCTTTCCCCAGAAACTGACCATGTTGGCATCCTGATCTTGGGGTTTGAGTTTCAAAAACTATGAGGAAATAAATTTTTGTTGTTTAAACTACCTAGTCTGCAGTATATTGCTATGGCAACTCAAGACACATAGCTTCTTTCATCCATCTCAGTCTTATTGCATCAGCATGCTCAGCTGGAGATATTTTTACCCCACAGTTGCTGTTCTTTACATTTAGATTGTATGTATTCTTGGGCTTTTTTTTTCTTCAAATACTCCAGCAGTTAGACTGAACTGAGATTCCTTCTTGTTTTCTTTTTGGGCTGCTCTTTTTTACTTCCTGTCTGATCCTCTGTCAACTGCCCTTCTCTTTGGAGACGTATTTTCTGTCTGTGGAATGGCAGCTCTTCACTCTTGTCACCCTGCTGTTCTCTTGGCTGTACCTACCACTCTGGCTGCAGTGTTACATTAGAAAGTCCTGTGTCATACTTCTCTATTCCCCCTTCATTCTTGCTTTTAATCTCCCTTACAGAGTTTTGAACCCTAGAGAAGAATGAATGACTCCCACTGGACAATAACTCACAAGTGTCTCAGGTTCTTTCTCATCCTTCAGGTGTCAGCTTACATGTCACTTCCACAGTCACGGCTTCCATGCTCATCCTAACTGAGCATTTGGTGGGGATTCCTCTCCTTTGACCTCATTAGCCTGTTGCATTATCTTCAGTCTTTTGTTGTGATGATTTACTTTTTCCTTATTTGTTGTTCATGAGAACAAGAACCTTTCCTGGTTTTCTACCAGTATACTCCTAGGAGGAAAAGTAATTTCAAGTATGTTCGGAGTACCCAACAAATATTTGGAGTAAATGAATCCATGGGAATATTGTCCTTATAAGAAATAACCAAATGATTCCCCAGTGGGCGTTTTGTAGTTGCTAATTTCTAACATGTTTCCATTTTAAGACATTCGGATGTTAAATATATAAAAACCTAGGCTCAGATTGGAACTTATTCTATTCTACCCAGAAATTTCACCTTCATATATATATTAAGCATATATGGCCTCATGTTTAAACATTCCACCAGAATATTACAATGTTTGAAAAAACAATTGTTTTAAAGAATAAATTTCCCATATTTCCTGTATTTTCAATATTGTGGTGTTCGGGAGCTGTGGTGTAGCTCAGTGGTAGAGTGCTTGCCTAGCATGAAAGAAGACCTGGTTTTAACCCCAGCACTGCACAAATACACAAGAGATATTTTTTCTTGTTATGGTATTAGATGGGATAGGATCATTTATAATTTGCTCATTATTTTAAAGATTAGTAACAGCCCTTCCTTGGACATCCTGAGACAACATAGTAGAAAAGGACATAAATTAGTTTCCAAAATTAAGTTGCTAAAAGTAAGTTCTGAAAAGTAAGTTAATTGAAATAATGTTCATGACCAATAACATGTAGGTCATTTTACTGCTCTAACATACTATTAAGCCCTGTTTTAAATTTTTTTCTTCAAAATACCCTATGACATGGATAAAGAAAGATGCTCTTCATTTTTACCAGAGTGAGATGAAGACACTCAGGTTAGAAGCTACTGAGTTTTCAACTTCTCATTCAGGACATTTTCATTCCTGTCAACAAGTATTAGATTTTTGACATGTAGCTTGATTTAGCTTACATAGAAGCTTATCATTTTCCTAGCTTCCAAATACATTTCTGTCTCAGAAGTCCTTAACATTTGCAAGGGTGGAGTGGAAGTTTCCTGAAGTAGGAGTCAGAGGAGTGAGATATTCTCCTAGTTCTATTACTAATTATTGTTTTTATTGAGAAAAACAACTTCATTATTTGATAGCTTCCAAAACATTATATAACTACATTACATTAGTATTTTTCTTAATTCTTTAACAGGATCACTTGGTAAGTGTACTATTAGAAATAATTCTCAGGTAACAAAAGCTTGAAGAACAAGGCAGTTGGTATTATCTTCCTTGAAATGTATAACAAACTTTAATATATTAAAGGGTTCTAGAAGTTCTGGAATTTAGAAAATAAAGGAAAAAAAAGAAGTAAAATTATTGAAGGTAGTTTACTTAACCAAATGATTTCCAAGGTTATTTGGTCAGTCATGGAATCTCTTTGGGAGAAACACATTGAGAAGTTATTCTCTGCACCAATCGACTTTGGAATCTGGGTATCTTCTGATTTGAACATCTATAAATTTTTTATAGTTTATAATTGAATAAGCTAGTTGGATCTATTCTTGACTACTGATTTGTTATAAAAAACATTTGTATAGATTTTTATAAAAAGATGACATGCAACCTGGGTGCCCCAGCTCTGGAGATCCTTGGGCTGGGCCTGGGTACATGGGTGCTGATAAGTGGATGATGATACATTATAGGGGGAATGGGCAGAGAGGACATAAGGGAAGAAGGAGGAAGATGGATTGTGTAAAGGGAAATGAGAGATGGGGAGTACGGAAAAATAGTGAAATGAGACAGCATCATTACTCTATGTACATGTATGATTACACAAACCGTGTGACTCTAATTCAGGTACAACCAGAGAAATGAAAAGTTGTACTCCATTTGTGTACAATGAATAAAAAATAAAATAAAATAAAGATCCAGAAACAAGATGACATGCCTTTTGAAATATACATTGAGTACAGCATCAAATAAACAAGGCCATATTAAATTCTAACAGTTTTTAGATTGTGAGAATATTTTTTACTCTACAGAGGGATGTGCCCTTGGCCTAGCTTCAGGCCACTACATGAACCTTTTCCCCTTGACCCTGTCATAAAACCCTCTCTTTCTCTTTTCACTGTCCAAATTTCAAGCAACTGTGGTGCTTCAATCAATTGGCAGATTGTAAAATATTGTTGCCCTAGAGCAAATCACAGGTTCCCATTGTGGTTTTCCCATTAGTGACTGAAAAAAGGAGAATCTTTTAATGTGGGTATGTACAGAACGTTTGAAGCATTTGTGAAACACAATGAACATTATTCTTTTCCCTTCCCTAACTGCAAGCACTACTTACCGACAACCAAGACAATGAGGAGAAAGTTAAAAAAAAAAAGGAGGAAGGAAAGAAAAAAAGAAAGGGGAAATTTATATCTTTGCACAATCCTTCAGCAATTTATGACTGGGGGCAGGGGTTGGAAGTTTTATAGAGTTGGAATTGCTGGAATCTGTTCTCAGTTCTCTCACTTATATTGTTGCCAATAAGAAAAACATTTTGAGACTATACAACTAAAGGGAAATGAAAATTTATAATATGTTGATTTGTTTTTGTATATATTTTGGAGAAAAAATAGCCTTGACATTTTACATTTAAAGGGGGAGAATTAGCATGAAAAATATTTCCCACTTTGAAAATACTATTTTATATAGTAATATTTAGCAAAAATAATGTATTAAATAGACTTATGGCCTTATAAAATTTCGGTAATTGAGATATTGATAAAAGCAATATTCCATTGTGCAGTTAAAAGTTTTTAAAAATTTCATTTGTTCTAATTAGTTGTACATGACAGTAGAATGCATTTGTACATTTTAAGGTGGTTTTATAGTAAGTGATTTCAAAAAGCTTTCTTTTTGATGGGGGTGTTACCAGGTATTGAACTCAGGGGTACTCTTACCACTAAACCACATCCCCAGTCCTATTTTGTATTTTATTTAGAGACAGGGTCTCACTGAGTTGCTTAGTGCCTTGCTTTTGCTGAGGCTGGCTTTGAATTTTCAATCCTCCTGCCTCAGTCACCAGGAGAAGCTGGGATTACAGGAGTGCACCACCTGACAGGCTAGCATTGTTTTATCATATCTGCACAACAAACAATTTAGGCACATGGGCATGTGCAGCATCTCAAGATGAGAAGTAGAGCCCAATCCAAAAGTGAGTCATAACCACTATCCATGCTCCTTTAATGTTTTAATTACAAAGCACAAGCATTTGTGATGAGACCAAATTTTTAGTGATCAACAGCAGTTAGATATGTTTTATTATGATTTCCTAGATCACAAATTCAAGATCTAACCATTTGGAGATATTGATGTTAATGTTCGTGATTTGTAGATGGGTTTAACTAACTTCAGCTATCTGGAAAGAAATTACTGCTTGTCCAGTTATTCATGTTCTGTAAACAGAAGGTCTCAAGTCAAGTACCCAAAATGCTAATTTCCTGGGGAGTGTGTTTCTAAGGAGCCACTTTTTCCCATAGTTAAGATAAAACATTAAATAATCCAGGCTTCAGACAAACCAGAGCATCCCTAAGAGACAGGAAAGAGAAAGTCTTTGGGCTTAATTAACTGAACTGTGACAAGCAGGTCATATTCTTTAAAAAATAAAGAGGTCCTTAAAGGAAATTAGTTATCTGTAAACTTCTGATCTCATCAATACTTTAAAAACTATCATTTTCATTTCATCATGTTAGATATTTGTGTTTCTGAGTCTGCTGCATTTAGACAGGTTGCCTATGTGTAGACTGGAGGAGGTAAAGTAAATCAAAGTATCTGAGCCTGACCTGAGGCCTTGTCTTTTTTGTGGCATTGATAGTGCCTAGCTTAGATACCTATTGTGGCTTTGCTTCTGAATTTGATGTTTATGCTAATTACCTTTATTTAAAAGAGCCATGAAGCCGGTTGCAGTGATGCATGCCGGTAATCCCAGCATTTTGGGAGGCTCAGACAGGAGGATTATGAGTTCAAAGCCAGCCTCAGCAAAAGTGAGGTACTAAGCAACTGAGTGAGACCTTGTCTCTAAATAAAATACAAAATAGGGCTGGGGATGTGGCTCAGTGGTAGAGGGCCCCTGAGTTCAATGCCTGGTACCCTCCCCTGACAAAAAAAAAGCCATGAGATTAGTGAATAAAATAATGCCAATATGTAAATGAATAAAAATGCAAATACTAGCTACAATTTATTGATCTCAAATTACTTTCTGGTCAGGATTCTTGGTGTTTTCAACCAGTATTTTGCTAAATGTCTGTTGCATCTTCATGAAGTGTGTGCTGATTATGATTTATTGTCGAGAAAACTAAGGTTTTTAGAGAACTAAAGCATGACCCGGGCTTATGCTATTACTATTTCTAGGAAGTCTATGCCTATCTGAATGTTCGGTTAGATAGGCCTTATTGGTGTTGTTATTCTAAATTGTTCCTCACATTGGCTTTGTATACCTTCAAAGGTCAGTTCTAGTGTCTTGAAGCAGCAACCTAAGAAAGCACAGGCTTTAGGGAAGGATACCATATGAGTTTCATGAGTTACTCAGTTTCTTTCTAGTCAAGAATTTCTCTAATCTTCAAAATAGGAGAAAAGAAGTTAACAAGATTCTTTCAATTTTGCAAAAGAAGGTCTGACACCTGCAGGGATTTTTTTTTTTTATTTTATTTTTATTTATTTATTTATTTTTATTGTGAACAAATGGGATACATGTTCTTTCTCTGTTTGTACATAGAGTAAAGACATACCATTTGTGTAATCATACGTTTACATAGGGTGATGTTGGTTGATTCATTCTGTTATTTTTTTCCCCTTTCCCCCACCCCTCCCATCCCTCTTTTCCCTCTATACAGTCCTTCCTTCCCCCATTATTGCCCCCCTCCCTAACCCTCACTCTAACCCTAAAACTAACCCCTCCCACGCCCCATTATGTATCATCATCCACTTATCAGCGAGATCATTCTTCCTTTGGTTTTTTGAGATTGGCTTATCTCACTTAGCATGATATTCTCCAATTTCGTCCATTTGCTTGCAAATGCCATAATTTTATCATTCTTTATGGCTGAGTAATATTCCATTGTATATATATGCCACAGTTTCTTTATCCATTCATCAACTGAAGGGCATCTAGGTTGGTTCCACAATCTGGCTATGGTGAATTGAGCAGCAATGAACATTGATGTGGCTGTATCTCTGTAGTATGCTGATTTTAAGTCCTTTGGGTATAGGCCAAGGAGTGGGATAGCTGGGTCAAATGGTAGTTCTATTCCAAGTTTTTTAAGGAATCTCCATACTGCCTTCCAGAGTGGTTGCACTAATTTGCAACCCCACCAGCAATGTATGAGTGTGCCTTTTTCCCCACATCCTCGCCAACACCTGTTGTTGCTTGTGTTCTTGATAATCGCCATTCTGATTGGGGTGAGATGGAATCTTAGGGTGGTTTTGATTTGCATTTCTTTTATTACTAGAGATGTTGAACATTTTTCCATATGTTTGTTGATTGTTTGTAGGTCTTCTTCTGTGAAGTGTCTGTTCATTTCCTTAGACCATTTGTCGATTGGATTATTTGTAGTCTTGGTGTTGAGTTTTTTGAGTTCTTTATAGATTCTGGAGATTAGTGCTCTATCTGAAGTATGATTGGCAAAGATTTTCTCCCACTCTGTAGGCTCTTTCTTCACATTGCTGATAGTTTCCTTTGCTGAGAGAAAGCTTTTTAGTTTGAATCTACCCCAGTTGTTGATTCTTGCTTTTATTTCTTGTGCTATGGGAGTCCTGTTGAGAAAGTCTGGTCCTAAGCCGACATGTTGAAGATCTGGACCTACTTTTTCTTCTATAAGATGCAGGGTCTCTGGTCTGATTCCAAGGTCCTTAATCCATTTTGAGTTTAGTTTTGTGCACGGTGAGAGATATGGGTTTATTTTCATTTTGTTGCATATGGATTTCCAATTTTCCCAGCACCACTTATTGAAGAGGCTATCTTTTCTCCATTGCATATTTTTGGCCCCTTTGTCTAGTATGAGGAAATTATATTAGTTTGGGTTTGTGTCTGTGTCCTCTATTCTGTACCATTGATCTACCTGTCTATTTTGGTACCAATACCATGCCGTTTTTGTTACTATTGCTTTGTAGTACAGTTGAAGTTCAGGTATTGCAATACCCCCTGCTTCATTTTTCCTGCGAAAAATTGCTTTAGCAATTCTGGGTTTCTTATTCTTCCAGATGAATTTCATGATTGCTTGTTCTACTTCTGTAAGGTAGCTCGTTGGGATTTTAATTGGAATTGCATTGAATCTGTATAGCACTTTTGGTAGTATGGCCATTTTGACAATATTAATTCTGCCTATCCAGGAACATGGGAGATCTTTCCATCTTCTAAGGTGTTCCTTAATTTCTTTCTTTAGTGTTCTGTAGTTCTCATTGTAGAGGTCTTTCACCTCTTTTGTGAGATTGATTCCGAAGTATTTTATTTTTTTCGAGGCTATTGTGAATGGAGTAGTTTTCCTAACTTCTCTTTCTGAAGATTCATCACTTATGTATAAAAATGCATTGGATTTATGAGCATTGATCTTGTATCCTGCTACTTTACTGAATTCACTTATGAGTTCTAAGAGTTTTCTGGTGGAATTTCCTGGTTCCTCTAAGTATATAATCATATCATCAGCAAATAGGGATAGTTTGAGTTCTTCTTTTCCAATTCGTATCCCTTTAATTTCTTTGGTCTGTCTAATTGCTCTGGCTAGAGTTTCAAGGACGATATTGAATAGGAGTGGTGAGAGAGGGCATCCCTGCCTTGTTCCAGATTTTAGGGGGAATGTTTTCAGTTTTTCACCATTAAGAATAATATTAGCCATGGGCTTAGCATAGATGGCCTTTACAATGTTAAGGAACGTTCCCACTATCCCTATTTTTTTTAGTGTTTTGAGCATGAAGGGATGCTGTATTTTATCAAATGCTTTTTCTGCATCTATTGAAATAATCATGTGATTCTTGACTTTAAGTCTGTTGATATGGTGAATTACATTTATTGATTTCCTGATGTTGAACCAACCTTGCATCCCTGGGATGAAACCCACTTGATCATGGTGCACTATCTTTTTAATATGTTTTGTATGCGATTTGCTAAAATTTTGTTGAGAATTTTTGCGTCGATGTTCATTAAGGATATTGGTCTGAAATTTTCTTTCCTCGATGTGTCTCTGTCTGGTTTAGGTATCAGGGTGATATTGGCTTCGTAGAATGAGTTTGGGAGGGTTCCCTCCTCTTCTATTTCATGGAATACTTTGAGAAGTATTGGAATGAGCTCTTCTTTAAAGGTTTTGTAGAACTCGGCTGAGAAACCATCAGGTCCTGGACTTTTCTTTGTTGGTAGGCTTTTGATGACTTCTTCTATTTCATTACTTGAAATTGGTCTATTTAAATTGTGTATGTCCTCCTCGTTTAGTTTAGGCAATTCATATGTCTCTAGAAACTTGTTGATATCTTCGAAATTTTCTATTTTGTTGGAATATAGATTTTCAAAATAGCTTCTAATTATGTTTTGTATTTCAGTCGTGTCTGTTGTGATGTTTCCTTGTTCATTCCGAATTTTGGTGATTTGGGTTTTCTCTCGTCTTCTCTTTGTTAGTGTGGCTAAAGGTTTATCAGTTTTGTTTATTTTTTCGAAGAACCAACTATTTATTTTGTCAATTTTTTGTATTGTTTCTTTCGTTTCAATTTCGTTGATTTCAGCTCTGAGTTTAACTATTTCCTGTCTTCTACTACTTTTGGTGTTGGTCTGTTCTTCTTTTTCTAGGGCTTTGAGCTGTAGTGTTAGGTCATTTATTTTTTGAGTTTTACTTCTTTTATTAAATGCGCTCCATGAAATAAATCTTCCTCTAAGTACCGCTTTCATAGTGTTCCAGAGATTTTGATACGATGTTTCTTTGTTCTCATTTACCTCTAAGAATTTTTTAATTTCCTTCCTAATATCTTCTGTTATCCATTCCTCATATAATAGCATATTGTTTAATCTCCAGGTGTTGGAGTAATTTCTGTGTTTTGCTCTTTCATTTATTTCTAGTTTCAATCCATTATGGTCTGATAAAATACAAGGAAGTGTCTCTATCTTCTTGTATTTGCTAACATTAGCTTTGTCGCATAATATATGGTCTATTTTAGAGAAGGATCCATGTGCTGCTGAGAAGAAAGTGTATTCGTTCTTCGTTGGATGGTATATTCTATAAATGTCTGTTAAGTCTAAATTATTGATTGTGTTATTGAGATCTATGGTTTCTTTGTTCAATTTTTGTTTGGAAGATCTGTCCAGTGGTGAGAGAGGCGTGTTAAAAATCACCTAGTATTATTGTATTGTGGTCTATTTGGTTTCTGAGACTGAGAAGGATTTGTTTGACATACATGGGAGAGCCACTGTTTGGGGCATAGATATTTATGATTGTTATGTCTTGCTGATTTATGGTTCCCCTAAGCATTATGAAATGTCCTTTTTTATCCCTTCTGATTAACTTTGGCTTGAAGTCCACATTATCTGAAATGAGGATGGATACCCCAGCTTTTTTGCTGGGTCCATGTGCATGGTAAGTTTTTTCCCATCCTTTCACCTTTAGTCTATGGGTATCTCTTTCTATGAGATAAGTCTCTTGCAGGCAACATATTGTTGGATCTTTCTTTTTTATCCAATCTGCCAGTCTATGTCTTTTGATTGATGAATTCAGGCCATTAACATTCAGGGTTATTATTGAGATATGATTTGTATTCCCGGTCATTTGACTCATTTTATTCATTTATTTGCTTATTTTTGACACAACTTGGTTCCTCTTTATTTGAGAGTTCCTTTAGGATATCTCCTCCCTTTGCTGATTTGCTTCTTTGTTTTTTATCTCTTCCTCATGGAATATTTTGCTGAGAATGTTCTGTAATGCTGGCTTTCTTTTTGTATATTCTTTTAGCTTTTGTTTATCATGGAAGGATTTTATTTCGTCGTCAAATCTGAAGGTAAGTTTTGCTGGGTATAAGATTCTTGGTTGGCATCCATTTTCTTTTAGGGCTTGAAAAATGTTATTCCAGGCCCTTCTAGCTTTTAGGGTCTGGATTGAAAAATCTGCTGATATCCGTATTGGCTTCCCCCTGAATGTAATTTGGTTCTTTTCTCTCACAGCCTTTAAGATTCTGTCTTTATTTTGTATGTTAGGTATTTTCATAATAATGTGCCTTGGTGTCGGTCTGTTGTAATTTTGTGTATTTGGAGTCCTGTAAGCCTCTTGAACTTGATTTTCCATTTCGTTCTTCAGATTTGGGAAATTTTCTGTTATTATTTCATTGAATAGATTGTTCATTCCTTTGGTTTGTTTCTCTAAGCCTTCCTCAATCCCAATAATTCTCAAATTTGGCCTTTTCATGACATCCCATAGTTCTTGGAGATTCTGTTCATGATTTCTTACCATCTTCTCTGTTTGTTCGACTTTGTTTTCGAGGTTAAATATTTTGTCTTCAATATCTGAGGTTCTGTCTTCCAGGTGTTCTATCCTATTGGTTGTGCTTTCTATGGAGTTCTTAATTTGGTTTATTGTTTCCTTCATTTCAAGGATTTCTGTTTGGTTTTTTTTTCAATATCTCTAACTCTTTATTGAAATGGTCTTTTGCTTCTTGTATTTGCTCTTTTAACTGTCTATTGGTGCGTTCATTCAATGCCTGCATTTGCTCTTTCATTTCATCGTTTGCTTCCCTTATCATGTTGATTATGTACATTCTGAACTCCCTTTCTGACATTTCTTCTGCCATGCTGTCATTGGATTTTATTGATATAACATCCAGATTTGTTTGAGGCATTTTCTTCCCTTGTTTTCTCATATTGTTCAGGTATCAGTGGACTGCAGAGATGTTGCAGATTTCCTCTATTGACTTATAATGTCCCTGAAGATTGCTAGTGTATCCCCTCTTATCCTTCAGTAGCCTGAAGTCTTAGAGGAAGTTGATACTTCGGTGTTCCCCTAGGTAGCTGCCTCTCTAGGGGTGGTGGTCTTCAGGTGGGGTATATTCCCTGCTAGGGGGCAGAGGTGCCTCTACTTGTTGACCAATGGTCTTCCAAAGGGGAACTAGACTGCGGGCTGAGGCAATGCCTGTTTGGGCCTGTGTCTCTGGTTTTACCGTCTTTGTGGGAAAACCTCACTCGGCGGGGAAGACCCACCCGGTGGGGAGGTCTCGCTAGTCCGTTCCCCTCCTAGAGGTTCCCCTCAGTCCACAACTACCGCCTGGGCAGGGCAACCTTCCCAAGCAACGTTTCCAGGGGCCTGGACCTACCTCCTGGGCTTGGGAGCCCTGCCCTTTGCAGACGAGTCTCCTTAGGTGGCCCCTCCTCAGAGAAGCTGCCTGAAGTCCTGGAACCTTTGCTCCACCCCTCAGCTGGTCTCTGTGTAGCTCACCTGGGCCTGGGAGCCTCACCCTTCGTAGACGAGTCTCCTTAGGTTGTCCCTTCTTAGAGAAGCTGCCCGAAGTCCTGGAACCTTCACTTCGCCCCTCAGCTTGTCTCTGTGTAGTTCATTCAAGAAAAGGTGCCTAGGTCCCTGGACCGGACCTTGCTATGCACCTAATCGCCTGGCTATGGGACCCGCCCTCTGACCAGTCACTTGGAGCCTGGTACATATGTTCCAAGCCCCAGTGACCCGTTGCTCGTCTCTTCCTCCAGACAGCCACTCGGTGCTCTGTGTGGGCGCTTGGAGACCAAGCCACTCACTGCGTACCTCCACCTCCTCTGGGCAGTCCCCTCCCCGTTGCTCAGGCGGTTGCTGGATCCAAACAACTCGCCGCCTGGGCAGGGCAGCCTTCGCAGGCAACGTTCTCTTTCTCTGGCAGCCACTCTTTCTCTGGCAGCCGCTGGAGCCCTGGCAGATCGCTTCAAAACCAAGCGGTGTGTTGCACAACCTCCTTTGCAAAGTTCCCCACTTTCTGAGTTCACTGCTCCAGCGGGGGAGGTGTGTCTTGCCGCCTGGGCAGGGCAGCCTTCGCAGGCAACGTTCCCAGGGGCCCGGACCTCCCTCCTGGGCTTGGGACCCTCACCCTTCACAGACGAGTCTCCTTAGGTTAGAGAATCTGCCCGCGGTCCTGGAAACTTCAATCCGCCATTTTTCGCTCCTCTTCGCTGCCCGTGTTTACCGCTCCGGCGGGGGAGGGGTGACCCGCCGAGTCACTCTACTTCACAAAGTTCTCTGTGTTCCGGGGCTACTGCCCCATCGGGGACGCCTCCCCTATGGGAGAAACTCACCCAGCGGCTTTGAGTTGGTCCCAAGTCACTATCTCCTCTTTTGAATCTTGAGTCCTGGAGCAACATGAAATGCAGCCGCCCTCTAGTCCACCATCTTCTTAAGCCCCTGTGAAGACTTCTCAGGGATTTTTAAAAATCAAAATATACAGAAGTAGCTGCATCAGTTCTCACACACACACATAAAAGGAAGAAAGTATTTTAAATTTTTTACTTTTCTTGCATTAACTGTATGTCTTTGTGTGGTATAAAATCTTCCCTCTGACACTAAAACAAGATTTTTTATTCTGGAAGTTTTGGGAATAACCTCTTTATATTCAGAGGTTTAACACCTCATGCCATGGTAGAAGTGGGCTTTTATTAGTTATGGTAATAACTAACCTGGACAGGTATCCTTTAAGTTTAGAGAAATTTTATTTTATTTTATTTCTTCATTTCTTTGTCACATTTATTCTGTCACTACTGTCAGTCAGCAATGAAACTTTCAAGACTGTCTAATTGTTTTTTTCTCTTTCTTTTGGACTACTGTCTGAAAGATTTCTGAACTTGGTTTTCCAAAACTTCCAAGGAAGATTTAACTACCATATTTTAATATAAAAAATTCCTTTTTTATTTAATAGTATTTTTTATAGTAATTTGTTCTTTTTTCACAGAGCAATATCTTTCTCTTTTGGAGAACATTAATTGTATGAACACATTTTGAAGTTGGCTCTAATTTCCCGCATTACATCTATTTTTTGCATTAATTTATTTTTCTGGTTTGTGTTTTAAGTCATAAAATTTATGTTGAGGACTTTCCTCAAATGTTTGGTAATTCTTGAATATATATTCATTTTAAGATTGCAGCACATATTGGAGACTAGTGGTTGAGTAGAATTCGTTGACTGGCTTCCATGGGGAATAATCAGGCAGGGTTTGTTTGTTGGGTATATCCAATTTTCACTATTTGTATACATTCTCTTTGGTCAGATTCTTTCTCCAATGAGCAGTCTCCTTTTATAAATTGGTCAATATAATCTGGTTGACAGTCACCTGGATAGTAGAAATCGTATTTTTTTAATGTGTGAAAAGTTCTGTATTTCACTACTGAATTCTGGCCCTATTCTTGACTGTTGGTGATATCTCTCCTCGTGTCCAGAGTTTAACTTTTTCAGTTTCTCCAAATATATAAAAGTTGAGTTTTATGGATGGTTAGGATTGGAAAGAAAATTGGGAAGTCTAATTGCTCCTTTAAACTGACATTCAAATGCTTCTAATTTTAGTCTCAATCTGGTCTCCACATTCTAAAAATATCTGGTGCTTCCAATTCCTTTATCTGTCTGAGATTCTTCTATATGAGTTGGCTGCTACTTGTTGGTGTGATCTCCTATAGGGTTTTCAGTTTTTCCTTTTTTTAAGTTTTTAGGTTTCTTCTATTTTAATAATTAGTAACCTCTGCTTGGTTTTCATCTTCCAAAAAATCCTTGACATCTTTTGACTGTTGTATACTTGCTTCCATTCCTTTGTCCTCCTGGAATTCATTCTTTCAATACCTCTCTCTCTCCTTCTTGTTTTGTATTTTAAATTATATTTTTAGTATGGTTATATAAGCAGAAGAATGATGCTCATGCTTAATATACAATATTTACCACACATTTTTATTCAGATTTTTTATGTGGAAAACTTCACAACTTTAGTTCCAGGAGAACATGTTGTACTGATGACAGTGTTGACAAATGTAATTAATTTGGACTTGTTCTTTCTTTTATGACTGTCAGAATCACAGAAGAAAAATATTAATCTATTTTATTAATGTAAATAAATATTTTACTGAAAAATGCCAAAGTTTAGTTTATCTCTAGTCTTAAAGGCAGAATATTTATATTAAATCACTTGAACTTTTGGAGAAGGCTTGCCTGTGCTGAAAATGAATTTGACTAGGCTGAATGCAAAATTTGTACCAACATTTCTGAGACGTTCAGATTCTAAAAATGAGTCTCAGTAGGGGTGTGAGACAACAAAATTTGAGCCAACTAATTTGTTTGCAAAAAGACTATGAATTAAAATAATTTTGGATAGCTATAATGCCAGCTGAATTAAGTTGTCATTGTCTTGGATCCTAAATTATGAAGAATCTAAAATAAGAAATTCCAAATCATGACTCAAGCTTCCCCAAGTACTATTATTAAAGATGGAAATGAAAACACTGTTTTTGGAGGCCTCTGTGGCACCAGATTATGACATAGTATTCATTTGGAAGTGACTGTTCATTTAGAGTACAAACTCAGTAGAAAATGGGTAGAGTCCAAAGCAGATAAGGGTGTCAGCATCATTTTTCCTAATGCTGTATATAAGTTCTATTGGGATTCTAAGTTGAAAAATGATTCAAAAGAATGGATATGACCAAATGCAAATCCTCCACATCTTGAAAGGAATTCTCTTCCCTTTATTTGGCATTTTTCTTTCTATTTTAGATGGGAACTGGCCATGTATACTTCTCAGTGTTTTCCAAGAACATAGGAAGCTATGTTATCTTGGGATTCTTTTTAAAGTTCTCCACATATGGAATTTCTAATATGATCAGAGAGAACAATATGGAAATGAGTGAAGAAGATTTCGTTCAGTTTTAGTTTTTTTTTTCATTAGTACATGGGAGTTTTCCATTGTCAAAGTGACAGTTGAGTGGATGAGTTTACTTCCTAAGTAAACTAATCTGTTGATATAAATGATGTAAACATATTTCATTCCATTCTGTAAATCTGTCCACCTATAATAGATGCTAGATGAAGGAGGATTTATAATATGAATTGTCAAAAGGATATTAATAAAATATCATATCTAAGTAATTGATTTTGTCATGAACCCTAATTATTATAGTATAGTGAGAATTCAGTTATGTCTTTTAGTGGAGTTAAAGTATTTTTCATATTGAAAAAGAATACAAATATTTTACTTTCCGTATGTGCATTAGACTTCAGATAAACATATATTTCAACAATAAGAATCTTCAGATAATAATTTAAACTGGGAGAAATTAAACAATTCCTTTGTGGCAAAATATAACTGACATAGCATCACCAAAAGTAATTTTTTAAAAGCTCTTTACATTTAGTTTGATTGTAACAAAAATATTTTCTTTCATTTCATCTTAGGACTACTAAAAATCATTCATCATCTGTCTCTAACAAAATCAAAGAAGGAAAGGAAAAGAATTTCAGGTAGGAAAAATCTTTAATACATATGCTACTTGGATTTACTTAAAGATTTTTTTGAACCTCACTAAAATTTTCTCTGAAAAGTGTTAATTTTATAGCTGAATACCTGTAGGTATCAGACAATCTTTCCTGATTGATTCTATGTTCATGCAGTTTATTATGGTTTTGGTATTTTTTATGTTAATCTGAGTTCACTGTAATTTTTCATGGGCACATTAGATTTCAGTCTGGGCATCATGGTGACCTCACTGAAAGGATCAAGCCAGAATATTTAGGTGGAAAGAGTGGTCAAGCCAGAATAATCATTATCAACATCATTCAGTTTGGGGATAAATGTCCTTTATGTGGTTTAAGGGAATCTTAGGCCAAAGCCTTTTTTGAAAGTGCTATTGTTTATTTTTCTCTGGGGCACAAAATCAATGTGCTTTTTCTCCATTTCAGAACTGCTACATTAAAATGTCATGACATATGTGTTTAAAATGTAAAATCCATAAAGAAAAAAAAATCCATTTAATGTTGGTGGTATTTTACTTTCACCCTTTCTTCATAGTACAAAAAGTTGTCCTTTTTCTTTTATTCATGACCAAATGTATATGTCATTTATTTACAGAAGTGCATGAAGACTGCTTTGCTTTTTGCTGGGGTGGGGTGGGGTCGGTTGCTCCTTTGCAGCTAATCTCATTTCTAGGTTCTGAAAGTTCATTTTTCTTTCTCTACTTCCTATGAGAGGCCGCTTGATTTTATGGTTGATCATTTGGTTTTTAGTGATCCAGATGCTTGTGACCATCTGTGTAGAAGAATACAAAGTATATGTAAAGGGTTTATTAAGAATTTAAAAGTGTACATGAAGTCTTGGGGAAAAACAGGTATTTTTATCCAGATTGTGGTTAATTTGAAAATATTTTGAGGGAATGACCCAGGATCATTTTAATCTTCATATTATAAACTCTAGACTCTATTTCTAGAGTGTGATAACTTTCAATTGTTGAAAACAACCATTCAGAATAATTAGCAACCAATCTGTTACTAATGACACTTCAACTATTTATAAACTGAACAGAGGTAGAGGTGCTCAAATCTTAACTGGCAGATACAAAATGCCAAGTGATTCAAATAGATATAAGGGATCTAAACAGAAACCTGCAACTAATATTTAATTTGTTTCTTTTTTAATTGGTTCCAGTCAAATGAAATGCACCTTTGACCTTATTCATATGGGTGACGCCCATTGACTCACAGAAATCAACAGTTACAAATGTTTTTTTTTTTTTTTTTTCATTTATTATATATCTTTTGGTTCAAGGGAGAAGAACTTTTAGTTTAATTTGTTTAATTTGCTTGGTTTTAGCTCTTTGACTTAAGAACACCTGGTGGCTTACTGGGAGGACATCATGTTGAGATGAAACAGTGTTTGAAGGCCTAAGGTAAACTTTGGTTATCAAAACTCCCCAGGTTTCTAGGTCATTTTCTTAGAATTTCAAAACTAGTCCCAAATATTTGGTAGATTTTACTCTGAGACTGTGTCTGTCTGTAGGTTTAACCAAAAGGTCTTTTACTTGGACCTTTAATTTTTAGACCAAGCTGTTCTTATGACATCTTATGACAGGGATTCATGGCTATATTTAGCTATATCATATGCAGTGTGAGGGTTCAGGCAATATTTTGTAGCCAAAATTATTTCAACAAATTTTTGTTATACTTTCAAATATCCAGATGAATTGGATTCAGAGTACTTTCAGGTTAAGCAAACTATGGTTGGCCTTGGTGATGCTGTCAACTGTCCCAATTGTGTCTATTTAATCCATGTTCTGGCCACGAATAGTTGTCTACAAGAGGTCATCTAGTCTGTTTTCCTAGTTTAGGAGGGTGTGTCCTATCTCAATGACTGAGAAGGTCAGTACTAATGATACTATATCACCCACTCATTTATTTGTTGGACACCATAGGGTTGTGTGGAAAATGTCCCCTTTTGTTTCCAGAGTAGCAAGTCCCCTATGATTGTTAAATACCTGTTCAACACCCTTGATGCAATACATAGTGGATGAACTGGAAGATTTATTAGGACATTGAACAAAATAATCACTTGAAATAAAGTCAGTAGAAAACTGCTAGGGGCAGGTGAAAGGGGGAAGAAATGAGTTTTAAGATGAGCTCAGCCTGGGAAGCTCAACAGCTATTCCAATACAGGTTAAAAATACAGAGAAGATTAAAAAATATCTGTGGGTGAGGGTGGGTTTCTCTAAGCGCTGAAATACAAAATAGAATTTTATAGGAAATGGAAAAGAGGAGAGATTGAAAGAAATAGATATAAGCTAGCCATCAAGAAATGCCAGTGCACAATAAGAGAGGCAAGAAAGCAAAATGAAATAATGTAGCTAGGGGACTCAAAGGAAATAAGAAAAGTTTCTATAAATACATCCAAGAGAAAGAACAAAACAGTGAAAAACACTACAAAGTCAAAATGTTGAGCCAGCAGCCTCAAGAAATGACCACAAGCCTATCACATCTTTTATTCTTCTCAGTTGTCAGTAAAATCTGGTAAAAAGAAAGAATAAGAAGGGAAACAGAGTTTTTATATATTTTTGAATGTGTATGGAAATGGAGGAAGCTATTAATGACAATAATAGACAAAGTTATTGTTGTGGGAAAATAGCAGCTGTGAAATGAAATTTTATGATGTACTCCTGCAGGTTAAAACTAAATGCTTCTGACAGTTTTGAAAGAATAGCATAGAGTGTTATAATTCCTAAAAGCCTCCAGTAGAAAAAATAATATTTAAGAAGAAAAAAGTAATACAATTTCAGTTGAATTCTCTTTCTGGAAATAAGTAGAATGAAATCAGAGACTGTGTGTATGGTTAATTTAAGTTTTCATCCCAAAATTTATGATGCATTGAGAACCATCCATGAAGTATGTTTTGCATCAAAATTATAATTTTATTTCATGTTTTTTGTTCATCCAAAGACTTGTTAGGAATTTTTGGATTTTAGGTTTTGTTGGGGGTAGGAACGTCACAATCTGTTTTCTTAAGTTGGGGGCATGTAGGAGATATTAGTTGTAAGTTCAAATAGTGTCCTTAAGGAATATACAACATGAGATGTACTACAGTTTAAAATACAGAGAAAACAATCACTGGTATTATAATCCAGCATTAGATTTGAACCTAATGAATTTTCCTTTTTATACCATGGTGCTTCTGAATGTGTTCTGTTACTTTCACAGTCCACCTGTTTCCAGCATGTGGGGGCTTCATGCTCCCTTGAGTATCTTTCAATCCATCCTTGAATAAGTCCTTCAGCCTCAGTGTCCTTCTATCATATTTTCTGCAGTTTATGCTTTCCCTTTATGGTCAACCCTCTCCTTCAGTGATTACATGGTTAAACCAATAGAATGTAGGGCAGGTATTTGTAAGACCTTAAAAATGTCTCCTACGTGTCACATGCTGTCAGTCCTTAGCTCTAGAGGGGCTAATTGGCAATGGTACATTAACAAACCAAATCTGTAGGTTTTTCTGCACTCTGGAGATACCTGTTCTATTATCAGAAACAGAAAGAGAGACAAAATCAACACAGATAGGGTTAATAATTATATCCAAAATGAATCTAGTTGCAACACAGGTAGTGTCGAACCAGATAATTTAGAAATAGTTTGGATAATTACTAATTAGGTCGACTGACAGAGAAATTTGAATTATTCATGAAAATCTGAAAGCAGAGGATAATTCATTCTGAATACCTCTAAAACTAATTGGAATGTTGTTTATTATATTTTTTACTGGGTGATGTGCTGATATTTATTTCATGCTTTATTTTTTACAATTTTATTGTAGAAATACTGTACCTTCAAGTGACAAATAGAAATGATTAAGAATGATCTTACTGCCTCAAAAATTAGTTCAAAATTCAAAATAAAAACCTAAGTTGGGGGTATGGGGAGATAACTCAGTCGGTAGAGTGCTTGCCTTGTAAGCAGAAGGCCCTGGGTTTGATCCCGAGCACCAAAAAATAAACAAACAAACAAACAAACAAAAAAACCTAAGTTGGTTATTAAGATCAAATCTGTGATCCTTATGAATTCCTTTCTTGAAACATTAGCTACCTTTGCCAAGTGTATTGAGAACTTTTCTTCTAATTATTTCATAATATTAATTTTAGTTTTCAAATTATGTTTTTTAGTTTATTTGATATTTACCACCTGGTAGTGCTTCCTCTTCGAATCATTATTATTTTTTGCACTTCAAGGGATATTCAGTATTAGCATTCAGAATGATACCTTTTATCTATATATTGTGGTGTTTCTATTTTGTTATTAGCCATAATTTGAGTAAATTTTCAGAAATAGAAGCAAATTTAGTGATTATGAGTTTTGTGATGAGAGAACCATTTATTGACTTACTCATTTGACCATTTCTTAAGCTGCTATAATATGTGACATTATCCCTTTGGTAGGCAATGGAAATATATAGTATTTCCTCTTACAAAACTCAAAATTCAGTGGGGATGTGGGGGCAGGAATGGTAGCTCTGAACTGTTCACCCAAAATTGATGCCCCTTCCCTTAGAGAAGAGTCACAGGAGGCTGCTGTCCACCTATAGGTACTCAGTGTCCTTTGTAACTACTACATCCACAAGACTTAATTTGCCTATAGACTGTGAAAATAAGTGATGTTATTAGTTCCTACTTTGGATTTGTAAGAAGTACAGTGCCAATTTTTTCCTTCTCTGCTTAGTGAACTAGATGATTATGGGGTTATACAAGGAAAGAGCTTAGGTCCCTGGTTCATCACAGGGAAGAAGACATTCCACCACTAGGAAACCTGTTCTTAGACTTAGAAACACCCTGACATGGCATTCACCCTGCTAGGGACCATGACGACGGTCTGAATCCAAAAACATACCACAAACACTTCCATTTGTAATGAGAAATGGACAGCAACAGAAGATCCTCCAGGACTAACCTGTACAACTTTCTCTTTTGAAATGTCCACAAACTGCTTGTTTTACTACTTAGCCAATCAAAGGTTATGGAATGTATCTGGAGACCATTAGAGACTCACCTCCATTTTTAAGGTACTACTTTAGTAGGGTATTTGCCAATCAGAAATTTTCCCATTGTTGCCTCTTTAGACCGTTTAAAATCTACTTTCCTTTCTGACACCTTTGAATCCCAGCTGAAATGAAAGTGATGGCAAATGGGTTCTCTTGCCCAAGTTTATGAATAAATAGTCCCTGTTAATTTTGTACCAGATTTGGTTCCATCTTTGACAGGACTGTTGTATGAATGAGAAATAAAACTTTGTTGTGTTAAAATATGAAATTTTGTGCTGGTTTGTCTCTGCAACTAGCATTACCCAGTTGATGTAGGATGACAGGCAAATGAATCATGATTTTAATACAGTGTTGATTTGACTAGAATCAACTAGAAGATGAACGGAAGCACAGTGGAATGCCCCTGATACAGGTGTCGGTGTGAGGGTAGCAGCCATTGAGGAAACATGGAGGAGGAAACATTTCAACTAAAGTGTGAGAGAAAAGTAAGAGGCAGACCAAGAGGTAAGAGTGGGAGAACTCTCCAGAAAGTGGAAGCTGCACAAAGATGGCAGAAAGCATGGAACATTGGCACAGTAACAGCCTGGGTGAAGCCAAGGAACACAACATAATCACCATTTATATTGTGCTATCTTGAATTTTTTAGAAGTCACTTTAAATCAAGACATCAAGTTGATGAGGAGTTTGGGCATGACTGTAGGCAAGGAGATCAATTAGAAGCCTGTGGCATGAATCCAGGTAATCCAGGTGAGAAGTAAGGAAGACCTGAGGTATAGCCATTTCAGCAGGAGTAGAGAAACATGACTGTTGGTGGTACTACTGAGGAGGTGGAATCGAAAACCTGCAGTGTCTGAGGCTCAAGCAGGACCAAAGGAGTAGGTGATGGCATGGATTAGGCGATAAAGGCACAAGACATATCCAGGAAGGAGGAGGTGCCTCATTTAGTATCAGATGTTTCTATCTGAACATTTGGAACTCAAGGAGTTCAGGGTTTAGACAATTTTTAAAGTTGCTGTGGACTACATAGGAACTGAAATCATGGAAGCAAATAAGACCCCATGGAAGAGGTGGGAGAGAGTGCATAATTAAGAGGACTTAGGACCAAACCATACTGAGAGCAGACAAGAAAGAAGCATCTGCATTAAGATGAGAAGGATGGACCAAACGTGAAGGAAGAAAGGCATTTAAGAATAAGGTCACCAAAATTGTGGGAGAAGCATGCTTTAAAAGGAGGGCTTTATTAATTTGTAGCAAAGTAAGAAATGAAAGGTTTTAATTGGATTTACTAAAAATAATTCAACAAATATCTGTTAAATGTCTATAGGCTTTGGGCATGACTCTGCACCCTAGGATACACAGAGAGCAAGGCAAAGTTTCTGTTCTCAAGAATACGGCATTCTGGTGAAGAACCAGACTTACAAAATGACAAAATTATATAGTTTTAGGGAAAACTGGGTACTTTGAGGAAACACCAAACAGGTAAAGGAGTTGAGGGTGGAACATTAAAGGCCTCTCTGAAGAGTGTATGAATAGCGGCCTGAACCTGGTTTTATGGTCTCTAATTGAATAGAAGGGATAGTAGGACTCACAGGAGATGCTGAGATCACAGGACCTTTGTCAAGAACAGTTTCTTTGAAAGTCTGGGAGCAAAGTCAGAGTGCAACTCAGCTGAGGACTAGGTGGGAAGTGAGGATTGATTTTTAGAGATGCTTGCCTAGACAGGGAGGAGAGAGACCAGTCAGTAGACAGAGGGAGGCTTAGCAAAGATCTAACTTTGTTTTGTTTTATAAATAACAGTAGAGAGCTGAATACCTTAAAATACTTGGGGGAAATGTCTAGAAGAGAAGGAAGGATTCATGGGGTATAGTTGATGGAAAATGCTAATTTTGTTGGTGATAATAGGAATCTCAAATAGCAGCTGTATTTTTTTCTCCCTAAGGAAGAAAATAAAATAAAAATGAAGTACCAGATGACTTGAAGAGTTGCTCTAGGAGGCAAAAGGATGATTCATATGTTTCGTAGACTTAACATCAACATTTCTCTTTAATTACATGGATTCCCTTAAGTCATTTGGACCTTTCCACAGTGATTTTTCTAATTCTGCCGTAATAGGTAAAGATTGCTGCTTCAAATTTCTGTGATCATCTTATTTGATCCACGCAGAACAGGATGCAGTGCTCCAACTTGGAATGTGTATTAAAATTCACATTTTTGGAGACCAGTGTTTTGATAAAAATTTTAAAAGATGAACAAAATCAGAAGTTATAAAATTTTTGAAGTTTAATACGAAGTAAAGTTGCAGAGTGCAGTATGGTTTTGCTTTATCATATAGTACCATAAAAAATAATTCCTTACACACTTGCAGACAATGGTTTGGAACTTTAGTATCTTGGTACCTTCTATTCTTCTTTCTTGATCTCAAGCTTTTTTGCTATAATAAACTCACCATTCTATTTAAAGTGGTTTTATCACCTTGCATTTTCCATGACAACCCCATGCTCTTAAGATTTAATCTGAAGGTTCTCTCCACATTTTTATTCCATCCTCTTTCCACATAATCTTCAAATTTCACTTTAACTTTTATTACTTTACATGGTTCATTAATACTTTGGGTCAATATTTTTTTGTTAACAGAGGTTAAACTTCAGCTGTGGAGTGATCCTTGATCCTTGGGGTTAATACCTAAGATAGGGCAATTACCCTGGTGCAGAAACAGAAGTACCACAAGACAGGAATGGGAATTAGCACAGCATTTATTGCAAGGTGAGGAAAGACCAGAGAAAGTGAGATACCCTGGAAGATGTGGGGCAGATCCACCAGGGACCAAAATATACCAAGATGATTAGACTTTGAACTTTTTTAGCGGGTAGGAATCTGCAGGGCTATGAAGCTTTAGATTGGCAGGTGGGCATACCTCTTCAGACCCAGAAATTTGTAGAGTTATATGCCTGTACTGTGTGAAAATTGAGGACCTAAGCCTGTGTACTTGGGTCACTTTGCCTTTTGTGTCCCAGCGGAAAGACATACAATAGTCAATTGACCCTTGCAGCAGCTTGTCGGTGTACACATGACCATGGAAATGTGATGTTTGGTAATTCTACATAGGAATGTGTTGGGCCTCTTTGGTGGAATGTGTGTGTGTGTGTGTGTGTGTGTGTGTGTGTGTGTGTGTGTGTGGGTAGGTGGAAGGGTGGGTAGGTGTGCAAGACTGGCAGGGCTATCCAATGGCTGTGAGCAGTCTTTCCACTTTCCTAAGATGGAATTTTGGGTATCTCTGCCCATACAAGGGGCAGGGTTACATCCTTATGGTGTTGTATGATGGGTTTTGAGTCCTCCAGATCAAAGGTCTGGGCTCCTTTAACAGTTACCTCACTTGTTCCCTTTCTGTTCATCTCTAGCTAACTACCTGTACTAGCTATTTCTTTTCTTCTTGAGATGATATGACTCATATATAATAGGCATTTTGGCATTTAATTATTCTATTTCTTGTGTAAATTTTGTCTTCTCTCTTAGATGTCAATGACCTTGAAGATGACTCTTCCTTTTTTCTGGTAACATGGTCTACTGCTTCCTTTGCAAACTGATCCTCCTCAGGTTTGTTGGCCTTTAAATCATATGACCCCCAACTGTCCTTCCCCTAGCAAGGTCAAATGCTTTTGTGGTTAGAGAATTATGAAAGCTGGAAAATAAAGGACCTCTTTTCTAGATCACCCATCCTAAGTACTATTCAAGTACCTAACAACTATGAACAACTTAGTTGGCAAAAAATGGGAACCACTCTGAGAATGAAGGGAACTGTATTCACTTGCTGTTACTGCTATAACAAGTTATCACAAATG
Source organism: Sciurus carolinensis (assembly GCF_902686445.1). Taxonomy (NCBI): domain Eukaryota; kingdom Metazoa; phylum Chordata; class Mammalia; order Rodentia; family Sciuridae; genus Sciurus; species Sciurus carolinensis. The sequence goes on from NC_062222.1 coordinate 87,478,486, forward strand.
TAGCAATAAGCAATAAAGAAGAGAATCTTTTAAAAACGGTACAGTTCTGTGGGAGAGAAGCCGTACATGGGTCTCACTGAGTTAAATGCAAGGTATCATCAAGGCTGTGTCCTTTCTGGAGACTCTAGGAGAAATTCATTCTTTTCTCCTAGATTCTAGAAGATGTCCACCTTCTTCCTCAATTGTCAGAGACAACAGAAGGGCTGTGCTCATATCATATACCTCTGTTCCTTTTCTGTTGTCATATTCTCCTTTGACTATAATTGAGAAAGATCCTCTAAGATGCATTTGATTAGATTGGATCTCTTGGATAACCTGGGATAATTATCCCATCTCAGAGTCCCAATTTCAAGCATATCTGCAAATTTAAGGTAATACATTCATAGGTCCTGAAAATTAGGACTTGGATATTTCTGGGGGTGATTATACTGCCTACCTTACCATCAGAAAAATTTATTAGAGAGATGGAGATTACATATTCATTTATTCAACAAGTATTTATTGAGCAACTACTATTTGACAAGTATTAGTATAGGCCCTTTATAGGGATAAATCATTGGACATCATTGAACTACAGTCAATTTTATCAAATATTTACTCTTGTGTTGTGTGTTCAAGACAAGAATAAATCTTACCTCTAGTCAACTAAACCCATAGGCTTTATGATTTTCATTGACAATTTTTCAGCTTCAAAAAATTTTGGTTTTATCACTTGGACCTAAAACAACTTTGCCTAATTCAGGGTATAATAGACTGAAAGATTTATGATTTGTAATGCAGTGTTACTCCATTCTCTATTCATTGTACCTAGTCTAAACCTAAGAATATCCACAACTTTCAAATTCAGAAGAGTACTTATTCATGAATTATTTTTTCATCCCAAACATATTTACTGAATTACCATGAGTTGCCAAGATGAAAATGAGATTGTTGTAAAGTTGACTAATTCCCTTTTTCCACTGAGCATACAGTGTATCAAATGAGATACTAAATTAATTGGAATCATAAAATTTGAAAAATACTTAACTAATGAATAAATAATAAAACTTGAAAGATTAAACTAGTGAATGCAAAATAAAACTTCAAATCATGTCATTTTGCTGCACAGATTGAGATAAGTACCATGAATGAAAAGAGGTTCTATAAATTAGTATTGATGATAAACTGAGATTCAGTCCTCATCACTAAACCTCATCAATGAGGTTCATCTCAAAACCTAAAAATGGTAATACATTGATTTTTTTTTTTTTTTTTGATACCAGGGATTGAACTCAGGGGCGCTCGACCACTGAACCACATCCCCAGCCCTATTTTGTCTTTTATTTAGGGACAGGGTCTGAGTTGCTTAGCACCTCCTTTTGCTGAGGCTGACTTTGAATTGGATAGTCTCTTGCCTCAGTCTCCTGATCCACTGGGATTATAGGTGTGTGCCACTCTGCCTGGCCACATTGATTCTTATTTTAAAGATAGATTTGTGTCCTTCATAAAATGTGAGTGAAAAGCATTTATTTATTTATTTATTTATTTATTTATTTATTTATTTATCCAACCTTCTTTATCCCATTTCTTACTTTCAGAATTTGATATTACAGTCTTCCTATCCCAGAAATAGACACATAACTTGTAAAACAATGTTAACAAAAAAACTAAAGTGATAGGAGTAAAAACATTAAAATACAAAAAAATGCTATAAATAGCATTTTCAAAGGCTAAATGAATTAATTAGGACAGGTTAATATTAATCAATATAATGTGGTAGAATTGAATTAAAAAATTAGGAAATTCATTTCTAGTATACTCTGATTTCATTCATTTGTCTGTGTTTTAGCATGTCATCTATAAAGTAAACTTTTTTCTTTCTAAATTCTCTTGCATTTAAATTTTTCTTCATGTCACTCAATTCACAAAATACTCAAACCTACAAAAAGAGACTAGAGGTTCTCTTTATATTGAGTGACATTTGGTGTTTTGGCAAAGGACAGTGGTAAATTCAGTATAATTATATCAAAGTTGTTTAATAGTAAACAGCTGACTGACTGGTTCCTTTCATTATCCTTTCATGTGGATTGAGCCAGGGAGGCTCCTGGTAGCTCTTTAATACCAAGAAATTTCCATTCTAAGACCTTTAAAACAAAGAAACTTCCTCATCTCAAGTGCCTTGAACTTGGCTACACTGAAGGGTTTATAAGGTCATTTAATAATTCTGAAGCCAGATTGAAACTCTGAAATTCTCTAAGGTATTTAGTTTCTATTATTCAAATAGCACTTCCCTTGAGCTTTATGGTGTTATAGCTTTAATTATTTGTTTTACATTTGATGCTTGACAGTAAGTTCTCTTTGAGTTCAAGAATGCCTGCATCTTAGATATATCTATATTTGCTAAGATCTTACAGAAAAATGCCTTATATTTTGCAGAAGTTTGATAAATATTTGTTGAACATATATAGATCATAAAATGAATTCCTTTGGAAAAAAAAATAAAGGGATAAAATTCAAAAGGGCTACACAGCAGATAAGACTTCCTTTTTAAAAATATTTAAGATATCCTGAAATATCAATATAGCCAAACAGTGGCAAAGAAAAAGTCCTTTAAAGTTTCAACACCACATTTCTTCGATTGAGGTCTTAAATGATTTAAACTTCACGGGAAGATTAATTTAAATTTCTACAATGCATAAATAACCTTACTATGTCATATGGTTCCTTTTCCTGCCCAAAGTGACAACATAATACCCAGGACATAACAATGGTGAAATAGGGAAGCATCTCTTAGATACTCTCTCTTAGGTGTTCTTGTTATAATTATTTGAATAACATTTTTCATATTCAAAGAGGGAGAGAGAGAAAGATATCTGCCTCCCTATACCTCAACTCCTCCATGAAATTCATAGTTAGGAAGAATGTGGGACTTTTCTTTTGAGAAATATGCATTAAAATTCTTCCATCTCATCAGGGCTTCTCACAACAACCAGGAAAACAGGTTGTATCTCTGTAATTGCTAGAGTGTGACCTTTAGTGTCGCGCACAATGAAAGACTCTCTGGCCTCATTATGGTTATTTATTCAGACAAAGTAAACATTACATTCCCTTGAAAAGTGCTTATAAAGTCCTGTGCATGTTTGGTAAGCATTACCCAGTGCTCCCTATGCTATTTGTTTACTACGACTGCATTTCTTTTGCAAGATGATGGTAATATCTGCTCTTGCACAAACTCTGCCTCTTACTCTTTGGCTATGGCATCAATAAAGAGAATGAAGTAGGGGTGACAATGGGAGCCCTGAGAGCTCTTACACACTCTTGTTCAGACAGGAGTCTCTTCTCGCCTTTCTGCTTTTGGAGTCTCACACCCTCTACTCAGGCTTATCCATAAAAGTTCATGTTTTGTGGCCTCTTGTTAGTTGTCACAACACCTTTAGAGAAAAAGTTAAAAGACTCAGGCAGACACCTATTGTTACCAAACTTAAACCTCTAATACTATATAAATATTTCTTTACAAATGCAGAGCTGGATGTGGGTCACATTGTATTCTTTGTCTTTGGGAAGGTGAAATTTCTGGACAGTTTTCCTGTCAATGGCATAACTTCAGAGTTGCCTTTGTGAGGTTCTATGACTTGTACCACCAAGCCTCCCCATTTCCAGATCAAGATGCAGGACTTGCTGTCAAAGTTGGCAGCTAGGATGTAGGTCCTGAGAAGGGGCTTTCATATCTGTGAAAAAGAGGCTGGACTTCAACTCTGCTACTAATTGTGTGATTTGAAGGAAGCTTCTTAATGTTTCATTCAGGTTTTTTTTTTTTTTTTTTTCTTTTAAATCTTTAAACTAAAAATAGATCCATAGGCATGTCAGGAGCATTACAGGAAAGAGTCAGTGTCAAATGTTCAACATAGTCCCTGGTATTCCATAAGTGCTTAATAAATAGCAGTATAATGCTACCACAAAATATGGAACCTTGACAGTGGAGAAAACAGCAGAAGCAAGGTCAATCTGACCTCTTGCCTTTTCTCCTGAGGCCTACTCATAAAGAAACTGTCTAGAAGTAGGTCATAAGACCTTCATTTCTTCCTTCTTATCTTAGACCCAGAGACCAGGAAGAAGTGGAACAAACAGGCCTTGCTGAATTTCCCCCAGGTTATTACCAGTAGGTCATATCCGCATTTTTGTCTAATACATTTATACTACTGTCCACTCTTTGTCAAACCTATGCAAAAAAATATAGTATTTCCTGGATCTTTGAGTCTTCATTTCTGAAGACTACTGTGGAAAACTTTGGTTGAAATTGTTACTGCTTTTCTTGTGTTAATCTGTCTTTTGTTATAGAAGTGGTTACCAAGACCCTTGCAATGCCTGAAGAAAGAACATTACTTTTTCTCTCCTACATTCTTATGCAGGACATTTTTGGCATCTGGTTCCAAAAATTATTCAGATCACCATTCAACCCTTTTTGATTTTTCCATTTGTTAAGTCCTGATAATTGCACCCTAATTTAGAATATCTACTTATATATTTGAAACTACCCTCATTTATCTTCCGTTTTTAAGAATCACTTATATTTCTCTACATTTTATACATTGTTACTCATTTCTGTTTGGGGCACTAGTTGAATAGGAATTATTAAAGAATTTATCAAATAGATGGAAATAGTCTAAAATTATTAATTTTAAACTCTTTAGTTTAAATTGATTTAGAAACTGATCAAACATTTGTAGACATAAAATCTCAATCAATTAGTAAGGTTTTGAATAACGTCTCTTCATTTTACTCCCTATTTCTATCTTCCTTGAGCACATTTAATACCAGATGGCTTTAGGATGTTTTTAGGCTATTGAACAGAATGGACCACATTCTGTTCCTGGAGGGCTGTTACCCACATGGAGGTAGTTCATGAAACAGAAGAATGAAGTAATATGTTGTGGTAAAACAATTTTATATTCAAGGCAAAAAACATGTCCTAATTTATTTGCATTCATTAAGTTGACATTCTTCTATGTAGACACATTTCAATTGAACAGTTGGACTATAGATCTTGCAAATGTGTTTCTGCCTATGCATACCCAGATTCCTGCAAAAATGCTTCCATTTTGATGAAATAGGAAAAGAAAGAATTAGCAGTATTGCATTCACTCCAATAGACTGTGACAGATTCTTATAGGCAGAAAGAAAACCTAAACATATTATATACGCCAAACCGACTGTTCTCACTAGGTTAAAGGGGAAAAGCAATTATTTAAAAGTCACAATACCATGTAAAATATTGCTTCAAGAAGTTCTTTGGCTTTGAAGTGGTGTCTAAACCTTTGCATCTTTATGAGGTCATATTTTTCAGGCTGAATTTTAAAATATATTTAATATATGTATGTACACATGTCAAGGCAGAGGGACATTTTGTATATGAATTTAATTAAGCAATAGGCCACTTTGGGACTTGTTTTATAGAGTCATTTGTTTCATGCAAGTTCAACTGCCCAAGCTACCATGCAATAATGGTCTCATAAAATTATTCTCTGGAGGGTCTTATTTCTACTATAATGTGCTTTTACTTAAAGTTTAGTTTAATAGCAACATTTTTCCTTGTATATCAACTGTATACAAGTAATAGCTACCAGAAGATCTAGTAGTTAAAGAGCTCTTGGTTTTCTTACTACTGGGAATTGATTATTTAAAGAACAAAGAGGAGGAAGATTTACATGTTACATTAATAATAATTCCTGGATTTACTATTTATATCTGATCATAGTTTGAAGTTCTCTCATTTAAATCACTTGGAGGTATTTTTGCTCTATGCATGTTTATCTCATACATGTGCTGGATCCCTGTTTAACCCTAGAAATAGTACAGTTTAGAACAATATTTCCTGGTATGTACTAGAAATAGGCTCTTCACTGGAGATGTAATTCCAATTTCAAGTAAACTAATCTGTTAAAAAATACTGTCAATAAAGATATGTAAAGTATGTATAATATAAATCATTATGTATAGATACATTTTTGATATGTAAGAAATGTATTTTTCTTCATTATTCTAAAACTAAATTTATACCTTGAGCAATATTCCTTGGATCCAGAGAAGAGTGATCCTTGCCCAGAATCCTGTATTTCAGATGACCTTGAATATCTTAAATACATGCATGCACCAATTTTGAAGAACACATATAGAGTTTTTCTTTCAGATAGAACTTAGCATTCAATGCTTATACCTCTGTAATTCTAAACATCTTTTCTCCTAACTAATAACACACCACCTCCAGGGTGATATTTTACTGTATCTCTTATGAAGGACAACTGTGTCCCAATGCTGTGAAGGTTCTGGGCTTGAACCTGACATGGACATGCAGGAACTGCTTCAGAGCGAGGGGAGGATCAGAGGGGGAAGAGACTTTCTAAGAGAAAAGGCAGAAGGCAGATGCCTTGATCTGTCAATGCTTCTTTTTAAATGGCATAAACACAAAAGGCTCCTACAAAATATAGTATCATTTCTCAGTAGGGCTGAGCATCTATCTTCTGTTAGGTTTTGTGTTCCAATTTGTGATTCCCAAGGCTCTCACAAATAGCAGGTATTCACCATATGTGGTAGAGCTTAAACCATTTTACAATATTAAATAGTTCATATTTCTCTTAAATTTGCATTTGCCAAGGTTTAGATATAATTTTCATGACGTATGTTAGTGGTACTTTGGCAACTGGATGGACATTAAATGCAAAATTGTGGTGAATTGTATTTAAATACATGTTTAATAAAATTTACTTAACTTTTTAAGAATTTTAAGTATGTTTATTTAGAACCTGATGTTCCTTACTTTTAAATAATTATTTGAAGATTTAGAAAATTTAAAATAACAAAAAATATAATTATTTTGACATTTTAAAATACTGTAGATCAAAATATTCTGGTTTTATGTACCTTGACTTCAATTCCAGCTTATTTTTAATCTTTGAACTCACTGAGAATGAGTTCCAACTGAAATTATGATAGAAAATACAAAAATAGGGCTCAGAAAGATTTAAAAATTGGAAATTAAAAAAATCATCCAATACTTAGTTTGCTTACATTTTTAAATTCTGGAAACAATAAAGTAAGCAAATGACTGCCCATAATGATTCCTATAAAATTTATGAATAAGTCAAAGAAACAAAAGTTTCTGAAGAAATGTCCCCTGAACAATTCACAGGTTTTTACATATTAGATGAGGATAATAAAAATGCTTATCTCATTAGGGTTGTTTTAAGGATTGAGTTGACATATGTAAAATTCTTAGTGCCTAAAGCACAATGATTATTCAAAAAAATTTAGCAAGTGTTAATATTTTGGGTGGAATAAACATGCTGCATAGAGTCAAAGTTACCAGTTGAGAGGAAACAGGGATATGTACAAGACTTTCTTTTTATTTGTGTTTGTGTCTCCTTTTTTGCTATATTTTGGCTATATTTATAGGAAGCAGCTCATGGAATGGGAAATATCATGAATACACCCAGATTGGATAATGGTCGTAGCAAGAGCCTAGAGGAACCAGTGAAAGATGAGATGTAAAACGCATGTGGAAGAAATGTTACTTTCTCAGTGTCCTATAATGTTTCATGAAATACTTAATACATAATGTTTCATAAATTTAATGACTCAAATTTATGTCAGGTTATTAGAAGACCTTTCCAAGCTCAGAATCCTGAATCCTATAATATGGCCCTCTGCCTCTCCATTTATCTTCCTGCCACATCTGACCACTGCTCTACAGTATGCCCAGTGTTTGGCCAACTCTACCAGAAAGGATCTGTTCAACTAACAGGACACAACAGTGCCTTTTCTGTCAACCTGTTGGTGTGCTGGCTTAAAAATTACCTCCTTAACTCCCATATCCCTCCAGCTACTGCTGTATTTCCCTGCTCTTGTTTACATCCGATTTTTTGGAAGACATTTCTATATGAGGTATATTATGAATGTATGTATTATGAATATATATGAATATATTCTATATGATTGATTAAGTCATTGTAATTTGTACCCCTCCCCCATCAAGCAACCAAGTCTATTCTAATCATAATCACCAATAGTGCTGCATTTAAAATCTATCCTTTTATTCAGTTTTTCAGCAGGATTGAGGTAAGATACTATTTTCTCTTTATAAAAATTCACTAGCTTCTCTTAATTTTCCTCACACTCCTGTGGTTTTCATTCCTCCTCCTCCTGAACTTCTCTTTGGGATGAGTTCCTTTCCCTTATTGGATTCCTTCTCTACGTAAATCCCACTATGCATGCAGCTCAGGTTTTCCTCTTGTCTTTATTCCTACACATCACACCCAGGTGGCACATTTAGTGCCATGGCTTTAAATGCTCTACAATCATAGTTACCGAATTTATTTCTCCTGTCCAGACTACTTTTAGGAACTCTAAACAATTTGAAGCTGATAGTTTGTGAGTGGAGGGCTAGAGATAAAATACTTGAGGGTGACAACTTTTATTTTGTAAGTAAAAACAAACCCCTATCTACCTATTTGTGACTGTTAACCTGTACTTTAATCATTTCCCCACTGTATTAGGAGAAGCAGACAATTTTATGGTGGTCATTTGGGGTTATCTGACATAGAGAGAGGCGGGCATTAAATATGAAGTTTTTAATGACCTTTCCATTTCAACCAGATTTTCTTGCTAGGATATCATCTCATGTTAAAGGAGGGATTGAGGTTAAGTTACATGCATTGCTTCACATCTGAGTTCAGTTGCAAAATTTACATAAGATTGTATGGACTTCCTGTCATATTGGGTTCTAGAATCTCTAAAGATATCCTGGAATAGTCTAAAACTTAGAGGGATTTTTGTGCTTCATTTCTTGAGAGGTGCTTGGCAAAGCATTTGCTGTCTACAAAGCTATCTGAGCTAGTAGGTACTTTGCTCAAACAAGATCTCAAGGGGAGAGAGAGTCCATAGTTCATCATTCTTAGATGGCTCAAGTCATCTCATACTTATTAAAACCAAACCAAATGCTTAATTTCTGCCCATAAAATCTTTCCTCTAGTTTTTGGCACTGTGATCACTTAGCACTATATACCTAATTATTCAGGCCCAAATTCTTCTCACTTACTTGCGCATTATCAGATATCCCTAGTGCTTCTACTTATGTGATGGGCTGACAAATCTGGCTCTATGAGAATGTTATAGGCCAGACTCTAAGGGAAATGACTAAAGAGACTCCTTTTGCTGAGATTCCACGTTATGTAGGAAATAAGCTTCTCCCATGGGAACACCCTGCCTCTGTACCCATCATCAGTTACTTAGTGTGACATGTTTAACAAACAGAATGATAATTCCTATGTAAAGAAAAATTGCTCTCTTTTGATTCCTATTGTTCCTAAACAATGTGCCATGTGAACAATGATTGTGCAGATGTTAGCAACCATTCTTTAGTTTGTACCTAGGTAAGGGTCATTTTGACCCACTTCCCCTGTCAATGATCTCATGTTGTTAATGTGTAATTTCGAATCATAGCAACAGACACTTATGATTAATGTAATTTTTGGTATAAGTACCCCTACAACCCTGTGGTCAGGGCTGTTCTCCCAATAGCCATTTTTGGGACATTGTGTGAGACAGTCAGCTGGCTGGCTTAATAAAGACTCTCAAATCTGGACTTCTCAGTGGTGATGGGTCTATTCTTAAGTTGTGCCCCATAACACTTATAGAAGAAATCCCAAATCTCTCTCTACTCTCCACCTCCAAAAAACACCACTCTTGTCTGAGTGAGACTCATGCCTCCTCCAAACTAAGTCAGTTACCTTATTGATAGTCTCCTTCTTTTGCCCCTCATTTATTCTGTATTTTACTCAGCAAAGTGGCACTGCTGGAAAATATGTCAAGCTTTTAACTACTCACTTTGTTGATATCATTTATGACCACATATAATAATCTCATTTTTCAATTACTTATGCTTTCACTAACTCATTTATTCAACAAATGCTAAGTATGTTCCTATTATATTCCAGGCACTCTTTCTTTTTCTTTTTCCTTTTTCTTTCTTTTTTTTTGGGGGGGGGAGGGGGTGGGGATAGAACCCAAGGGCACTTAAACACTGATATTTTTTGGGCTAAGCCTCAGAGGTTCAGAATTTTGTGGGAGGAACAAGTTTGGTGAGATGGGGGATGGGATAAGGAATGTATTTTTGACAATTAGAAATCAAGTAATAATTTGACTATATATTTTGTAATGATTCTGGAAATGACATAAGAGATTTAGGCTGAAGATATAAATTGAATAATGTTAATGGTTTAGATATTAGATATCCCCCCCAAACTCATGTGTGATACAATGCAAGAATATTCAGAAGTAAATGATTGGATTATGAGAGCCTTAACCCAATCGGTTAATTAATCCCCTGAGGGGGATTAACTGAGTGGTAATTGAAGGCAGGTAGGGTGTGGCTTGAGGAGGTGGGCATTGGGGGCATGCCTTTGGAGTATGTATTTTTTATCTGTCAAGTAGAATCCCTCTCCTTCCCTCCCTCCCTTCCCCAGCTCTCTATCTCTCTCTCAATCTTTCTCTGTTTCCTGGAGTGTGTTTCCTGGAATGACATCTTGAACCATTTCTGTCTGACACACTCATCTGTCCTGATGTTCTGGACATCAGGAGCCCAGAGGAATGGAGTAGCTGTTGATGGACAGAGATCTCTGAAACCATGAGCACCCAAATAAACTTTTTCTCTTTAAAATTGTCCTTTTTATGTCTTTTGGTCACAGTGATTAAAAAAACTGGCTAAAGCAAAGTATCTTTATTCATATATAGATAATAGTTTTTAATGCTGCAAGATAATTTAGAGTTGAATGAATTTACAATTTTTCGAATAAGCTGAAAATTGAAGATGCCCCTTCTATTGCTTGTATAAACAAAACAAAATTAAATTAAATTTAAAAAAAAAAAAAAAACAAATTCCTGGATACCCAAGAATCTCCAGACATTCAAGAAAAGACTATATTTTTAAAAAGAAACAATAGAAACTATTTTTAAAAAGAAAAATCAGAGGATTTAAAAATAACATAAGGAATAAAACAAAAATATCTCTAGTTAAATATATTTGAGAAAATATTGCAGCCTATAAAACAAGAATATGATGCTCTGCAAAGCATGGTCCAGGAGCAAACGTTCCACTAGCTGTCCCACTGAATGAGTAAAAATAAGCTAGAAGATACTTTTGTATTTTAGAACTAAGGGTAAGGAGATGATCATGAAAACCTTGTGGATAAAGAAAAAGAGATGAAAAAGAAATTGGACAGGCAACAGGAAATGCTTAAAAAATCTAAAGAAAAATGACTTTCAACTTAGAATTCTGTCCTAGCAAAGATTTTGTTTTGATCATTCAAGCACCCAGAGAATGAATTTGTTTTTCACTTTTTTCTTAGAATATTAGTTGAAGTAATAGTTTCATGTTGAAACAAGTGGGATTTCAGAAATTTAATAATTTTCCTGGAAATTTAGAATAACTTAAAGAAGTGATAAAGACAATTAATGCATATGCAAATAATATAAAGGAAATTAGTAACTGTAGGAAAAAAATAGAATCATAATAAGCTCTATAAGAAAAAAAGTCTAATCATTTCCCAGTATGTTAGACAGTAAATAAAATCTTCAACAATAACCAGTCTTTATTGATTTTCATAATTTAGAATCAATCCAGAAGTACAATGGAAACTTGCTCATAATTATAAAACTACCTATAAATATTACCAGTATCAGAAATATAAAAAGTAGAAATGACCAAAATTAGAAGTTAGATAATATGAGAGGGTAAGAATAGTTTTATATAAGAGCAATTATCTATATTTTTTTAAATAGGTAAAAAAAAAACTATAAGCAGATTTTTAGTTATAAATTTAAAAATATAGGAACTAATAATATCACCATATTGTGGCAGGGAGCAAAAGTCAAGAGGTAATAGACTTTAGTATAAATTTTGTGTCTTTCAATAACTTAGTAAGAGGCAATAAAGTCTAAATTTTATAATAATCCCTGTCTTGCTGTTTGAGGTAGCTATACCGAAAATAGAAGAGTGTGGTACTTTGTAAAGCAAAGAGGTTTATCTAGCTCATAGTTTTGGATCCTCAAAGATCACTCTGGTAAGTGTCAGTTGGTTGTACCACACATGGTAGATGGCATTATGGTAGATGTATGGAAAAGAGAGAGAGATCACAGAAAAGCTGGAATGATTCAGAGACCATCTTTGTTCTATTTATAACAACCTGCTCTCATGGGAGCTAACCAGGATCCCACAAGACCTACATTAATCTCTTCTGGTGGTGATATCGCCAATGATCTATCTTCAACTAGGCCCAAATTCTAGAGGTTCCACCATACCCTAACACTACCATGGTGGGAATCAAGCTTCCAGCACATAAACCTCAAACTATATCCAAACCCTATTTTTTCTTCCTTTTGTCTTAAAAGTTTATGTCCTGGAACCAACTAGGTCCTGTGATAACTACAATAATGCCCTCTGAAGGAGTCACCTTCATGATCTAGCTGTTTTCTCCTTGGTCCCACCTCTCAGAGCTTCCACCGCCTCCAACATTTCCACAGGTGAAATGAGGCTTCCAGTGCATGAAACTATGGGGGATATGCTCAAGAGATATCCAGACAATAGCACCTTCCCCCAAAAATGTGTGAGTATATAATTCATAAATATGAATCATAGGAAAAAAATGAAACCACTAATGATAAAAATTTTACCTTTGAGGAATAAAACTAAACTTAGGTTGGGAAAGGAAAAAAAGAACTAATAATTTTAATCATGAATTGTTTACACATTTTGATTTTTATTTATGTGAGCATTAACATCATAAAAAGGAATTTTAATTTTAAAAACCATGCCAAAAATCAAAAGCTTTAGGGGGCAATTTTAGGTATTTCAATTTGAAATTCCTATGCAGAACTTGTATATTTGCATATGATGTTCAAACAATTTGATTTTTCTTATTCCTTGTATATATGCACATACATATATACTTTATATACACACATATATATTTATATGTGCATATATAGTATATAATATAATAAACATGTGTATATTATGCATATATATATGTAATATAACCCTTTATCTGGGATATGTTGGGAGGTTTTGATATACTTATGTAAATGGTATAAAAAAATCTACAAGTAGAATACTTTTCTTATTCCTCATTTTGCTGAATTGTGAAGTTCATCATGTATAGCTTGCTTGTATGTTAGTATGGATTTGGTATCAAAAACATTGAAAGATTTCCCTCCAAACAGCATATTATGTGCTCTTTTTAGAAATGTTAAATGTAGTACGATATATGTTTTAGTTTTAGATTTTGATTATAAATACCACACTATTAGATGTTGTACACAGTTATTCAGAATTTTTCTCTGTTCAGAATGGCTAATGTCTTAGAATACATTTAAAGGAAGAAAAAATGCACATTCTGTTAACGCGAATTGTGCTGGTGGCTGTTAAGCTTGTTTGTTTCACTCATGCCAAGACGTCATTGTGAGAAACAGAGGGCTTCAGAAGGGAATGATTCTCAGGGTTAGTCTCCTGTGTTAACCCTTCTCCACCATTTTTCATGCAACCTTCAGGTTGGAGCAATTTCACCCTGAGCAATGAGAAAGTAAAAATCTCATTTTCCCCCCATGCCTCTGGCAGAAGACTATGAGCACTCTTCAATTCTGTTTTTGTACTTTGGATTCCTGTCTATCAGAGATTTGTGAGAGCAGTTTTGAAAGTCTTTTTTTTTTTTTTTTTTCTGTACCTCTAGTTCTGGTAACTCGTGAAGCTATTCTCTTAAATATGCTAACAAATCATCCTATGCAGAATATAACTGAGATGTAATTTGATTTTCATTAGCTTAATAAGAGGATGATAGTTTATATTTTACTAAGAAAGTCATTTGTTTAGACACATCCCTGAACCAAGAGGTTACTGAATATGTCTGATTTTATTAATAAATTTGGACCCAAAATAAAAAGTCCAAAAGAGAAATGCAATCTTTTCTGAGTGAAGGTGAATGATTTTCTTCTGTGGTCTCATCTCTTTCATGTACCAAGATTACAATTTCTCTCAATTTACCTGAAATCCTTAGTTCCCAAGATTCAAATACATTAAGTGTTCAGTGATTATTCTTTTACAGGGATATGAGATGGGACATAAGGCTGATGCTTCGAAAATTTTGAATTTTAATCTTCGTGATCTCATAAGTCTTTAATGTCCTCAGCTCTCCTCATGTATTCAAATTTATTAGGGAAGTGGTTCATAACCTGCATTTGTTAATGATGTCAGTTTGGGAGTTTTCTTTTTTCTTTAGTCATCTTGGGTTTCTATATAACAAATGACTACAAACTTGGTGGCTTAACAGATATTTATTTCTCATAGTTTAGACACTAAAAAGTCTAAGCTGATGATACCAGCAGATTCCTGATGAGGGATCCCTTCCTGCTTGCAGATAACTAGTTTCTCATTGTGTCCTCACATGGTGAAGAAATAGAGAGTTCTGATCTCTTTGCTTTTACAAGGGTATTGATTGCATGATGGAGTCCCTACCCTCATATCCTCTTTGGAATCCACCTACTTCAGAAAGGACCTCCCTCTAATTACTCTCACATTGGGGTTAGGGATGCAATATTTGAATTTTAGGGGAAACAAAAACATCCAGTCTACAGAATTCTGCCCTTTGTCCCCCCAAATTTCATGTCATTCTTGGATATAAAATGCATTCATTGAATTCAACAATTCTCCATTTTTTTCACTCATTGCAGTGTCAACTCTAACATCTAAAGTCCAAAGTAAATCAATTAAGTGTTTTTTTTCTGACCAGAACAAGCTCCGAGTCCTGGAGACAGTGCAGCGCAGCGTACTCCGGCACAAAAGCAGCTTCAGGGACCAGGATAGGGCAGCCAGAGACTTCCCCAAGTAGCCTGGACCCCTGCGGTGGGAGGTGCCTTTCAAGGCTAGCTTCTCAGACCAGACCGCCCAGTGAGAGGTTTTCTACATAGAACCAGCCACAAGCCCCCGAACCAACGGAGAGCTTCGATCCGCAAGCAGCCTCTGGGACCACGGCAGGGCAGCCAGAGATCTCTTCAGGCGGCTCTGCCCACTCCAGCCGCAGGCTCTCTTCACAGGGCGATCCAAGAAGGCGGCCTAGAGGGTGACTGCACCCCCAGTCTCTCCAGAACCCAGGAATTAAGAAGGGGAGGCATCGAGAGACTCGGACTGAAATAGAGCCACGGGTGAGTCTGCCCACTGGGTAAGCTCGGCCCGGGTGGCAGGCCCAGATAGAGGTGGCTTAGCGGAGCCGGGCAGGGCAGCTAGAGTCTTCCCAAGGTAGCCTTCCACACTCCAGCAGTGGGCTCCTCCCACACGGCCAGCTGCACGGTGCAGGCCCACAGTGAGAGCCTTTCCGCACAGAGCCAGCTCCAAACCGTGGAACCAGTAGGGGGCTAGGGGCACTTTTCTTCGGATGAGCTGCTTTATCAGATTCCTCCAAGACATCAGGCTACTGAAGGCTGGGAGGTGATACACTGGAAATCTACCGGGACACTATAAGCCAATAGCGGAAAACTGCAATATCTCAGGGTCCCACTGACAACTGACCAATATGAGAAAACAAGGGAAGAAAATGTCCCATCAAACCTAGATACTACATCAATAAAACCCAATGACAGCACAGCAGAAGAAATGTCAGAAAGGGAGTTCAGAATGTACGTAATTAAAACGATCAGGGAAGCTAATGAGAAGATGAAAGAGCAAATGCAGGCATTAAAGGAGGAGATGAAAGAGCAAATGCAGGCATTAAATGATCGCACCAATCAACAGTTAAAAGACCAAATATGGGAAGCAAGAGATCATTTCAATAAAGAGTTAGATATACTGAAAAAAAAACAAACTGAAATCCTTGAAATGAAGGAAACAATAAACCAAGTTAAAAACTCCATAGAAAGCATAACCAATAGGATAGAACACCTGGAAGACAGAACCTCAGACATTGAAGACAAATTATTTAATCTTGAAAACAAAGTTGGCCAAACAGAAAAGATGGTAAGAAATCATGAACAGAATCTACAAGAATTATGGGATATCATGAAAAGGCCAAATTTAAGAATTATTGGGATTGAGGAAGGCTTAGAGAAACAAACCAAAGGAATGAACAATCTATTCAATGAAATAATATCAGAAAATTTCCCAAATCTGAAGAATGAAATGGAAAACCAAGTACAAGAGGCTTATAGAACTCCAAACATACAAAATTACAACAGACCCACACCAAGGCACATTATTATGAAAATACCTAACATACAAAATAAAGACAGAATTTTAAAGGCTGTGAGAGAAAAGAATCAAATTATGTTCAGAGGAAAACCAATAAGAATATTAGCAGATTTTTCAATCCAGACCCTAAAAGCTAGAAGGGTCTGGAACAACATATACCAAGCCCTGAAAGAAAACAGATGCCAACCAAGAATCTTATACCCAGCAAAACTTACCTTCAATTATGACGATGAAATAAGATCCTTCCATGATAAACAAAAGCTAAAGGAATTTACAAAAAGAAAGCCAGCATTACAGAACATTCTCAGCAAAATATTCCATGAGGAAGAGATGAAAAACAACGATGCAAATCAGCAACAGGAGGCGCTAGCCTAAAGGAATAGCCAAATAAAGGAGAAACCAAATCATGTCAAAAACAAATATGAGTCAATTGACTGGGAATACAAATCATATCACAATAATAACCCTGAATGTTAATGGCCTGAACTCATCAATCAAAAGACATAGACTGGCAGATTGGATTAAAAAGAAAGATCCAACAATATGTTGCCTGCAAGAGACTCACCTCATAGAAAGAGATACCCATAGACTAAAGGTGAAAGGATGGGGAAAAACATACCATGCACATGGGCTCAGCAAAAAAGCTGGAGTATCCATCCTCATTTCAGATAATGTGGACTTCAAACGAAAACTAGTCAGAAGGGATAAAGAAGGACATTACATGCTGCTTAAGGGAAGCATAAATCAGCAAGACATAACAATCATAAATATCTATGCCCCGAACATTGGCTCATCCACGTACGTCAAACAAATCCTTCTCAATTCCAGAAATCTAATAGACCACAACACAATAATACTAGGCGATTTTAACACACCTCTCTCACCACTGGATAGATCGTCCAAACAAAAATTGAATAAAGAAACTATAGATCTCAACAACACAATCAGCAATTTAGACTTAACGGACATATATAGAATATACCATCCAACAAAGAATGAATACACTTTCTTCTCAGCAGCACATGGATCCTTCTCTAAAATAGACCATATTTTATGCCACAAAGCTACTGTTAGTAAATACAAGAAGATAGAGATACTACCTTGTACTCTATCAGATCATAATGGATTGAAATTAGAAATAAATGACAGAATAAAAAACAGAAACTTCTCCAATACCTGGAGACTAAATAATACACTATTATATGATGAATGGATAACAGAAGACATCAGGAGGGAAATAAAAAAATTCTTAGAAGTAAACGAGAACAAAGACACATCATATCAAAATGTCTGGGACACTATGAAAGCAGTACTTAGAGGAAGATTTATTTCATGGGGTGCATTCAAAAAAAGAAGTAGAAATCAACAAATAAACGACTTAACACTACAGCTCAAAGCGCTAGAAAAAGAAGAGCAGACCAATACCAAAAGTAGTAGAAGACAGGAAATAGTTAAAATCAGAGCCGAAATCAACGAAATCGAAACAAAAGAAACAATCGGAAAAATTAACAAAATAAATAGTTGGTTCTTTGAAAAAATAAATAAAATTGATAAACCCTTAGCCACACTAACAAAGAGAAAGAGGGAGAAAACTCAAATTACTAAAATTCGGAATGAACAAGGAAACATCACAACAGACACGAGTGAAATACAAAACATAATTAGAAGCTATTTTGAAAATCTATACTCCAACAAAACAGAAAACCTCGAAGACATCAACAAATTTCTAGAGACATATGAATTACCTAAACTGAATGAGGAGGACATACACAACTTAAATAAACCAATTTCAAGCAATGAAATAAAAGAGGTCATCAAAAGCCTACCAACAAAGAAAAGTCAAGGACCAGATGGGTTCTCAGCCGAGTTCTACAAAACCTTTAAAGAAGAGCTCATTCCAATACTCCTCAAAGTATTCCATGAAATAGAAGAGGAGGGAACCCTCCCAAACTCGTTCTATGAAGCCAATATCACCCTGATACCTAAACCAGACAGAGACACATCGAGGAAAGAAAATTTCAGACCAATATCCTTAATGAACATCGACGCAAAAATTCTCAACAAAATTTTAGCAAATCGCATACAAAAACATATTAAAAAGATAGTGCACCACGATCAAGTGGGTTTATCCCAGGGATGCAAGGTTGGTTCAACATCCGGAAGTCAATAATTGTCATTCACCATATCAACAGACTTAAAGTTAAGAATCACATGATTATTTCAATAGATGCAGAAAAAGCATTCGATAAAATACAGCATCCCTTCATGCTCAAAACACTAGAAAAAATTGGGGTAGTGGGAACATTCCTTAACATTATAAAGGCCATCTACGCTTAGCCCATGGCTAATATCATTCTAAATGGTGAAAAACTGAAAGCGTTCCCCCTAAAAACTGGAACAAGGCAGGGATGCCCTCTTTCACCACTTCTATTCAACATTGTCCTTGAGACTCTAGCCAGAGCAATTAGACAGACCAAAGAAATTAAAGGGATACGAATAGGAAAAGAAGAACTCAAACTATCCCTGTTCGCTGATGACATGATTGTATATTTAGAGGAACCTGGAAATTCCACCAGAAAACTTTTAGAACTCATAAGTGAATTCAGTAAAGTAGCAGGTTACAAGATCAATGCTCATAAATCCAATGCATTTTTATACATAAGTGATGAATCTTCAGAAAGAGAAATTAGGAAAACTACCCCATTCACAATAGCATCGAAAAAAATAAAATACTTGAGAATCAATCTCACAAAAGAGGTGAAAGACCTCTACAATGAGAACTACAGAACACTAAAGAAAGAAATTCAAGAAAACCTTAGAAGATGGAAAGATCTCCCATGTTCCTGGATAGGAAGAATTAATATTGTCAAAATGGCTATACTACCTAAAGTGCTATACAGATTCAATGCAATTCCAATTAAAATCCCAATGATGTACCTTGCAGAAATAGAGCAAGCAATTATGAAATTCATCTGGAAGAATAAAAAACCTAGAATAGCTAAAGTAATCCTCAGTAGCAAGAGCGAAGCAGGGGGTATAGCAATACCAGATCTTCAACTCTACTACAAAGCAATAGTAACAAAAACGGCATGGTATTGGTACCAAAATAGACAGGTAGATCAATGGTACAGAATAGAGGACATGGACACAAACCCAAATAAATACAATTTTCTCATACTAGACAAAGGTTCCAAAAATATGCAATGGAGAGAGGATAGCCTCTTCATCAAATGGTGCTGGGAAAACTGGAAAACCATATGCAATAGAATGAAATTAAACCCCTATCTCTCACCCTACACAAAACTCAACTCAAAATGGATCAAGGACCTCGGAATCAGACCAGAGACCCTGCATCTTATAGAAGAAAAAGTAGGTCCAAATCTTCAACTTGTTGGCTTAGGATCAGACTTCCTTAACAGGACTCCCATAGCACAAGAAATAAAAGCAAGAATCAACAACTGGGATAGATTCAAATTAAATAGCTTTCTCTCAGCAAAGGAAACTATCAGAAATGTGAAGAGAGAGCCTACAGAGTGGTAGAATATCTTTGCCAACCATACCTCAGATAGAGCGCTAATTTCCAGAATCTATAAAGAACTCGAAAAACTCTACACGAAGAATACAAATAATCCAATCAACAAATGGGCTAAGGAAATGAACAGACACTTCACAGAAGAAGATGTACAAGTAATCAACAGATATATGAAAAAATGTTCAACATCCCTAGTAATAAGGGAAATGCAAATCAAAACCACCCTAAGATTTCATCTCACCCCAATTAGAATGGCGATTATCAAGAATACAAGCAACAATAGGTGTTGGCGAGGATGTGGTGAAAAAGGAACACTCATACATTGCTGGTGGGGTTGCAAATTAGTGCAGCCACTCTGGAAAGCAGTGTGGAGATTCCTCAGAAAGCTTGGAATGGAAACACCATTTGACCCAGCTATCCCACTCCTTGGCCTATACCCAAAGGACTTAAAATCAGCATACTACAGAGATACAGCCACATCAATGTTCATTGCTGCTCAATTCACCATAGCCAGATTGTGGAACCAACCTAGATGCCCTTCAGTTGATGAATGGATAAAGAAACTGTGGCATATTTATACAATGGAATATTACTCCGCAATGAAGAATGATAAAATTATGGCATTTGTAAGCAAATGGATGAAATTGGAGAATATCATGCTAAGTGAGATAAGCCAATCTCAAAAAACTAAAGGACGAATGATCTCGCTGATAAGCGGATGAGGACATATAATGGGGGGTGGGAGGGGTTAGCATTAGGTTCAGGGTTAGGTTTAGGGTTAGGGATAAGGAGAGCGGTAAGAATGAAGGAAAGAAGGACTGTATAGAGGGAAAAGAGGGGTGGGAGGGGTTGGGGGGGAAGAAAAAAAATAAACATCATTGCCCTATGTAAACGTATGATTACACAAATGGTATGCCTTGACTCTATGTACAAATAGAGAAACAACATGTATCCCATTTGTATACAATAAAAAAAATAAAATAAAATAAAATAATTACAAAAAAAAATCAATTAAGTATTGTCTAAATTAAGTACACGTGAGACTTGATATGTTTTACCCTGAGATAAAATTTCTCTCTAGCTGTGAATCTGTGAAAGCAGATGTTTTTTGCTCCCCATAATAAAATGGTGGAATGAGCTTGGGAAAGATGTTCCATTCCAACAGGGAAAGACTGGAGAGAAGAAAGGGGTAACAGATCCCCAGCAAGCTCACAAACTAGAAGAGATGCTATTACATCTTAAGACTCAGGAATATCCCCCTGGTTCAGTGCTTTTCCCTCCAGACCCATTGGGGTGGCTGTATCACCTCCAGTGCTTAGCAGGACCCATTGCTCTGTAGAGAACTACTGTCCATCTGGCTTTCTGAGAGGGTGCACTCTGGTGGCCACAGTCCCACTCTTTGACACAAGGCACAGGCAGCCTTTCCTTGTGGGCCTGTGGTGCATACAATAGTTCACATCATCTCTGAGTCACCTTTAAAGTTGTTTCTTCCCATTTCTTTTTGAAGAACAAAGTTCATTCACAACCTTCCCTCCTTTGGTCCAATTTTCCCTATTTAATCATATCTGGCAGTATTTCTGCTTGTATAATCTCATTTTTATTCCTGGCTTCTGCTGAGATGTCTGTGTTTCATACTCACCCTAGTATCCATATCAAATGGCCAGTCAGCCATACTTTGGTGTCCTCTTGAAAATATCCTTTCTCAGTTTTTTTGCACTGTGGACAAGTTGAGAATTTTCTAATACTTTAGCACTTCTTTTGCTTAATAGTTTCCTTCTTTGATTAATTTCTCTCTTCTTATACTTTACTAAAATCATTCAGGAGGAACCATGCCATTACTTCAACACTTTGCTTAGAAATCTCTTTAACTAAATTTCCTATCCCAGTACTCATAAGTTTTACCTTTCATAAAACACTAGAAATACAGTTTAACCAAGTTTTCATTCCACTTTATAAGAAAGAGTTTTCTTCTTTCCAGTCTCTAATAATGTATGCCTCATTTCCATCTGAAACCACACACAATAAAATTCAGCCTCTACCAATTACTCAGTTCTAAAGTCATTCCTATATATTTATTTGTTTCAAAAACATCTGGCTTCTTTGGAACAAAATCTGTATGAGTTAGGGTTATTCAGAGAAATATAAGTATTAGAATATTGAAGGTAGAGTTGGGGAAGGGAAGAGTAGGAGAGAGAGAAGGATTCACATGATTTTGGAGGCTGAGGAATCCTACATTCTTCAGTTAGCAAACTGGACACCCAGGAGAGCTAGTGGAGTATGTTTCAATACAAGTCTAAAGACCCCCAGATCAGGAGAAGTAATGGTATAGTTTTAGTCTACATCTGAAACTCTTAAGTACCCAGAGGAAAAAATGGTATAAGTCTCAGGGAAATGACTTGAGAAGACCAGTATCCTGGTTTAACAGTCAGATGGAGGGAGGGAAGAGGGGGTGCGGAGAGAAAGAGAGAGAGAGAGAGAATGAATTCCTCCACTTTTTCATGGTTCTGCTTTATTCTGGTCCTTAAAAGATTGGCTGATGCCTACCTACATTGGGAAGGGCAATGTGCTTTACTCAGTCTATCAGTTCAAATGCTCATATCATCCAGAGACAACCTCACAGGCATACCCAGAAATATTTAACCAAATATCTGCATAAACTGTGTCAGTTGATACACAAAAGTAACTATGATGCCTTTTTATTTTATTGTATCAGCAATTTCCAGTCTATGATTGATCATGTGCTTCTGTTTTTTTATTTAGTATCTAGACTTTAGAACTATTTCTGCTCCCACTTACTTTCAACCAGGCAGGTCTTGATTACTTGATTATAGTAATTATAAAGTCGACCATGCTGGCCTCTAGACCAACTCTGACTATAAGTTTTGGTGAAATATGATATACAGTTTGTGATTCCTAACCACAAATTTATAATTTTCCCAGACCTATAACAAAAATATCTTGTGCTTAAGATGCCCACACATAATATATGTGTATATTTAGATGCTCTTTGGGAGAACTTAAGATATTATTAAAAGTATCAATTGGCAACAAAGATAAAGATCACGTTTACCATCAATTAGGAATAATTTCTCTGGCAATTTTCTATTTCACATTTTCTCTTGAGTTATTATACCAATAGCTGTAGAAAACTATGGATGCTTTCAGAACTTAGTAAATACAGGAACTTAATAATAACTTAGGATTTCCAGAACAATTTGAGGATAGTTATAATATTCATTATCCTTCTTTGAAGACATAAAACTTCAAAACAACAACATAATGGTTTTGCCAAAATTTGTTTCTATGATTAAATGGCAAAGGCTCTTCTCTTGAGCATATTTGAATATTGTCCTCTTAGGATCTCTGAATATATGCTCACATTAAAATAGCACACAAATAAAATAAGAACTGTTTCTTACTAAAGCACAGGGGTGGTAATTAAATCACTATATTTATATGTGCCATCAAATTAGAAGAGTACCTTTTGGGTGTACTTTTGCATTATGCATGACTTTTTGGTCCCAAATCATGAGATGTATTATGAAAAAATTAAAAGTTCACCAGTTTAATCATTGATTCTGATAAAGTATTACAGTAAAGGTATACTTAATGTATTAATCTAGAAAAAATGAAAAATAGGACCCCAAATCAAATAAGCAAACAAAAACAATGTGCCTGTTATAGGTATGGAAAATTTGGAACGCAATAGGTATCTCAGATAAAAACTGACATTTTAAAATAATTGCCAAGCAAATACAATAGATATGTGGCATAGTTACCCTCATTTTACTAAATTTCCTTTTGAAGGACAGTAGTGGGCTCTTTTGTGTGTCCATTCCTTCCTCTTTGACCTTGGTGCTTTGCTGTAAAGGCAGTCAGCAACTGTGCCTATGTGACAGAGAAAATACCTGATTTGGCAAGTATGTCCTTTATGAAATGTGATATGGCATCAATCATCATTAACCCAAATATCCCCATCACATGCAGGGCCTGACCCTATCACATCTGGTTTCCTGTTTGAAAATCCTTCACTTTGTGGAGGTTTTGCTGATAACAATGCTCAGAATGATCTCTAGGCAATGGAAACTGACAGAAGATGAATTATCTGTCACTCAGGAGGATGCCCTGACTATGGAAACAATCAAGTACAACTGTCTATTATTACTATTTTTTTCCCTTTGGCTTTCTTTATTTCTTGGATTAAATTCTAGCTCAGCATCTGCTTTAAAAGCCTATTGAAAAATCTCAAGAGAAAATATGAAATATAAAATTCCTAGAGAAATTATTCCTAGTTGATGGCAAATATTTTTTCTCTTTGTTGCCAAGTGATACTTTTAATAATAATATCTTAATTTCTCCCAAAGAAGATCTAAAAACACATAACATATGTGGGTATCTTAAGCATAAGATATTTTTGTTATATGTCTGGACAGATTACAAGTTTGTGGTTAGAATTCACTAATTTTATTCTCCTAATGAAAAGTCTTAGATAATGAACCATATGGTATTGGTAACTGAAGATGACCACATATTAGATGCTAAATATTTTATCACTCAAAATAGACCAAAAGAATTAGTTTTGCTTACCTAGCATTAATTCTGTGCTTTTGTACAAAGAAAGTATAATATCTGAATACTACCTTGTCTTCATAAAAACAGGGAAAGCACCACTATTGGAATGAGGTAATTGAAAATCATCTTTAACTGTTATGGGTTGGTATGAGGTATCCCTGAAAAGCCCATGTTAGGCAAGGCAGGAATGTTCAGAGGTGAAACAATTAGATTATGAAAGCTGTAACCTAATTAGTGGATTAATCCATTTCCTGGCTTAATAATTTAAATGGATTACTGGGCACTAATTGAAGGCAAGTGGGATGTGGCTGTAGGGAATATATCACTGGGGTGTGCCTTTGGGGTTATATTCTGTTTCTGGATTCTCACTTTCTCTTTCTGTATCCTGGCTGTCATGAGCTGAAATGCTTTCCTCTGCCAGGCCCTTCTGCCAAGATGTTCTGCCTCACCTTGAGTGGGCAGAGCATTGGAATTAGCTGAACATGGACTAAATCTCCAAAACTTGAATTCCCAAGTTTGGCTTTTGAACCACTAATTCATCATTAATCTTATTACTGGAGATATATAAAATAAGGATTTAAAAACCCATTTCATAGGTGAGAAAACTAAGGCAAAGTTGCTTTAAATGACTTGATATTATTCACATTGCTATTCAGTGAGAGAAAATTGATACAGGTCATTTTTGTTGATGGTATTCTGATGTATTTTTTCCTGGTACCCTCAAGGGCATTCAGGGAGTAAATATCATCTTAACGGAATTCTCTAACAGTGGTTTCTTTCCTGTCACATAGCAGTTTAGTTATCCTTTATTTGAATGTAATCTAAATAAAGTCAACATAATCTTAGATGATAAGATAAATGTATCCCAAACAAGCACACTGATATCTGATATGCAGAATGAATTAATGTTTTTGATGCTTAGGATAACAACTAATGGTGCATCTCTTCCCAGCTAGTGAATTAGAAAGTCAGGCATTCATCCAAATATGCAAATGTTTAGCATTGTGTAGTCAAAACCTCTGAATGACTGACACAATTTTCCCTTTGAATTAAATTCTTTGGTTTTAGGCAGTGGCAGAGTATCAGAAAGATAATTACATAACTTTAAAAAGAATTCCTTCAATCTTGACCAATAGCAACTTCAGTTGAATAGTGAAAATTATATTTTTTAGTTTTAATTATTAATTTTCTATTGTACTTATAGCAACTTTAATTAGTCCTTTTGACTTTTCTACTTTTCTTCTACTGAAACAGTAATTAAGGTCCACAATTCTGTTTACCAGATGGAGTTTAAGTGATCTCAACAATCAAAACAAAACTTCTTAGTTTTGTCTGTTCCTCTTTTTCCTATTTAATCTGGTCAGGAAATCATAAAATATCCAATGCAACATTTGAAATTAGAGAATTGTAGACTTGTCTCTTGAAAGAGGTTAGAATATATCAAGTGTTTTATTTGTAGTCTTGTTTCCTAAATGTTTACAGTAAAAATGGAAAGGCAGCTTTATTGTATTTTTGCTAAATTCATTAGGCCTTCTATTCAGTCTGTTAATTGTCCCCTCCTGTTGTGTGGTCTTAATAAAAAGAATCCATTTTTAACCAGCACCTTCCATTGTGGCCCTGACGTTACCATGGAAATGAAATAGCTTGTTCTGAAATTGTCTGCTGTACATATTTACAGCACATTAGGTAACACCTGGGCATTAAAATCTTGCAATACAATAGGTTTTTATTTTTTAAGCATGCCAGCAATACCATTTTTCCTTCGCATTAGTTTCTGTCCGTTGTGGTGGATGGACATTCGAGTAATAATTACCAGCAGAGCTCTTACGTTGGCAGCCATATAATATTTTAAATTAAAAAAATACTATGTACATATAATATATATTCCATATATGTAATATGTATATCATATATAATATATACAGATAGCAAGTAGAAAAATACTAGATTCTTTATGACATGAAAACAGCAAAATTGATCATCATGTATTTTATTATACACAAATGTACATTATTCTCTTCTTAAAAATACTTTTAAAGTTTTCAATGGACCTTTATTTTATTTATTTATATGTGGTGCTGAGAATTGAACCCAGTGCCTCACACATGCTAGACAAGAGCTCTATAACTGATCTTCAACCCCAGTCCACATTATTCTCTTAGAAGTTGTCACAAATATACATGTAATTATATTTCTATTCAATATTTTTGCCTACTAGGTAGATGCTGTGATAATAGTTGGGGATACAAAAATGGTTAGGATACCTTCCCTGACCTCAGGGAGTAAACGTATGTAGATAAATGTCTTCCAACTCAGCTCAGGAGGAAGAAAGCAATTTCACATTTTAAATTACTAGGAAGGGTATAAAGATAAAATGTCAATTATTCCCTTCTCATTTTTTGATGTGACTTTTAGATGCTTTTATGCCATGACCTTGGCTACATCATGGACAATCAAAGAAGCCACAATCCCTACCCTCGACACGGTCTTGCTTCTTGACTTCTTGGTGGTGCATCCGTGCCTTTCCTTTATTTTCTACTGCATATCCCACGTGAATTCCCACGCGAATTCCAAATAATTATTTAATCTCCTCAATTTATATCAGTTCCCACATTGTGGTAGACAATATTAAATAGTACTTTCCCAAGGCTATCTGACTCTCAGAATTGTCACATCACAATCTTTATTAATCTTAATAATACTTTATTTTGTTCTTCAAAAATAGAAATAACGTTTCTACACCAAGTTAATGTTCTCTACCCATAGTCTGGACTCTATTGTCTTTAACTGCATTTAGGTCTAAAACTGCATTTGGTCATGGAAAGATTGCTCCTCGTGTTATCACAGTGGCACTTACAGCAGCATTTAACTCAGTCCCAGAGGAGCTCCTGTGCTGTGTCTCCACAGTGTTAATACTCCACCAGGGCATGTCATCCACTGTTCTAACACTTACATCACCACCGCTCTTCTTACCATTGCACAGTTTAAGGACCACACCTAGGAAGGAGACTGTGAATCAAGTTATTCCCCACATTCCTCAGAAAACCATCAGGATTAAAGTCATGTTCTGCATTGATAACAAACTCAAGTCTAAGCCTCCTGGACCACCCACCATGGTTTCAGCTCCACGTGGCTCTGTTTATCTCCCAGTCTGATTCAGTCTTTTTCCCTTCCTCATTTATCCACACCCTTCCACTGTGTTCTCCACAAAATCCCCTGCATATTTTTATCTTAATAGTATGTCACTGTTGGCTCTAAAGGAAGCTCAGATATCTTCTCAGACCCAACTCTGAGTTTATTCCATGCTTCATGTAACATGAGGTACTGGGGTAGACTGGATGCCCTCTTTGCTTCTGATCATTTCTCCAGACCCCCAGATCACCATCTTTACTTTTTTTTTCTTTTTGTCAAAACCTGTAGTTCATTGGAAGCACATGACTGTAGCTGCCTTTACACTCTTGAGCATTTAATTTTCAATTTAACAATCATATTGTCTAAATCCCTGGAGATTTTAGCAATTGATTTCTCTATTTCTGTTATTTTTATTAGTATCTGAAACATCCTTGTAGACATTCTGACTAAAATCCTGCACCCTCAGTTGCTTAACTTCATTATATTCAGTGGTTATCTTCTCAACTTATTCTCAATTATGTAGCTTTAGATCATACTCTCAATTTGTCCTTACCAGGAAAGGCAATTTCCATAAAATTTTGGTAATAGGAATTCCACTCTCTGATCATCAGGTACTTTGTTTTTTTTTTTTTTTTGGTACCTAATAAATATTCAATTTATTTATTTTTTTTATATTTTTAACGTAAGTTTAAATTTAAAAGGTAGGCTATAGGAAAGTGTTTTATAATGAAAAAAATATTGGAAATAGCCATTGATTCTAAAATGGATTAAGAATGGTGTAATACATAGCAGGCACAGAGAATGGTGTACTTTTGCAAGCATCAACATGGGCAAAGCTCACAAGGTATAATACAAAGTGAAAGAAGTCAAGCAAGGAGGAGTAAATACTATGGATTTCACTTATCCAAAATTGAAAACCATGCAAAACAATAATGATGACTCATAACTGAATAGTGATTTCCTTTTGGAGAAGGAAAGGTTAGTGCTTCAGAGAAAGCATCAGTATAGTGAAGATACCTGGGTGACAGATAATGTTCATTATCTCTGAGTGGTGTGTGCACAGATCTGTAAACTTGGTAAAAGTTCATCAAGTTGTTGCCTTCTCCAACATCATTAAATATTAAGAAAGTTAAACAGTTGCTGGAGCTAATATTTTAAATTTAGGTAAAGATTAGAATATCATTTACATATATATGGAGTCAAATTTACTCATTCAGAGTAAATATCCCACTTTTGATTATGTGATTTGCTTATTTACAAATCACTAATAACTTCCCTCTGTATATAATAAGAAAATCCTAAACATGTAAATGTCTATAACATGATCTGGGTGTATGGAGGAAGTAACCAATATAAATTGGGAACCAGTTATATATCAGATTCATTAGATTGGTTATTCTTTCATATTCTTGGTTATAAATTTCATATCAAACTTATGAGTTATAAATAGCATTATGCCAGATTTTATGTTGAAAATATATACTTTCAACAGTCATCAGGTACTTTGGACTCTCATATGCTTCTCCCAATTTCTTGCCCCACAAGTAACCTCTGACCATGTCACTTTTCAAATTTTTATTGTTTTTGGTGGTAGTGGGGATTGAACCCAGAAGTGCTCTACCACTGAATTGTATCCTTAACCCTTTTTAAAATTTTATTTTGAGATGGGGTCTCCTGAGTTGCTGAGGCTGGCCTTAGACTTGCCTTAGCATCTGGAGTAGCTGGGATTTCAGCATTGTGCTACCACATCTGGCTTCCATGTCACCTTTTTAACACAATAGTATAATCTCACAAATCTTCATTTCTCTTCTTATCCAGATAGATGACACTGCCGTGTTTCACCAGGACAGTCCCTTGAAGTCACTTCAATCCCCTTGCTTCTTGTTTTCTCCATATATCCCGGTAAGATATCAACACCCCCACCTTTCAGTCTCACTGCACCATAGCAGCCAAATGTAGCTGGGGAAAAAAACACATGTGCACCAGCTGGTCCATTTAAAACTCATAATCAAAAACTTCATGTGTTTCCTTAGGACTGCTTGGGTCTTCTACTCCATTTCCCTAACTAATTCACCCTCTCCTTAAAACATTACTTCATGTCTTCTTTTTCTTCCGAGTTTCAACAACCTTGTCACCTTCTTGGTCTGAGTAGATGACTGTCTTCATATAGCACTAAAAAAAATAAGATATATCAGAAGACAAGTACCTCATCTCCTGACCATGAAATCTGACAACTCTATGCATCTGGACACATAATTTTTTCCGCCAATTTACATCTTACCATGAATTAACTTTACATTTATGCACTGGATTTCAATCCTTTTGATTTACTCAATATAATTATTCTGTAACTTGTCCTTTTTTTCTTTTGGTTGTAAGTACAATTGCTGCATAACAAATTATCCTCAAATAAAACAAGTATTTTATTATCTCTTATGGTTCCTGTGGATCAGGTATTCAGGAAGTGATCAGCTGGGAGGTTCTGGCCCAGGATCCCTCATGTGATTGTAGTCAGAACATGGCTGGAGCTCAAACAAATGTAGCAAAGGGTGGCTAGTGTTTCTCTCCCTTCATATAGTCTCAGAACTTCCCTCTGTGGCAGCTCTGCATGGTTGCTTTGGGCTTCCTCACAGCACAGTAGCTTCCAGGAGTCAGAATGCCTACAAAGCAGTTTGGGGCTACAGTGGGAGTGTTCTAGGGATCAAGGAGTAGGTTTCATTGCCTTTTCTGTCCTCATCTCAGAACAGTGAGATGCTTCACAAAGCGTCTATTGTGCTCATCCTTTTGATTATAGGACAGTCACACACCACACAGACTCAAGGTGAAGGGACATAAACCTCATGTCTGGATGAGAGGAGAGTCAAGGTCCCACTGTAGAATAGCATGTGGGATTGGAAATTCTATTGCAGTCATTTTTTGGAAAATAAAATCTGCCTCATAGGCTAATGAATATTTTCTTTGCTACTGACATATTTCTATTCAAATACAAATGTACTGCAAAAGTACCCATTTAAAAAAATATGTCCATATTCCCTCTGCCTGTAACAGTTTTATTCTTTTTTACTTCAAAAATTTTCAAAAGCATTTCTATCTTATCTTTCATTTGTTTCTTCCCTTGGATCATGTTTTATCATTACCCACCACTAAAATACCCTTGAAAAGGTCATTCTTTTTTGAAGTCTGCTAATTCTTAGTTTCTTACTTCATGACTTAGCAGTAATTAATACAATCAATTACTCCCTCTTACTCTAGTCCTCATGTCCACCACTCCTGAGATTATCTCCAGCTCAGAGTTCTAAATTTCATCTTTTGTGATGATCTCAAACTCTGTGTGTTCTGGGCTTGTTGCCTATTTGATGACTCTACTTGGTTGTCTCACAGACATATCACATTCATGTGTCCAAAAGAGAGCTCTGTCTTTGCTTTCTTCACTAACCCTGACCCTATCCCGGAATATATTCATTTCCCAGATTCCCTCATTTTGGAAAATGGCAGCATCAGTTGCCCCAGTTTGATGCCAAACGTCTAGGAATCTTACTCTAGTTCTCTTTTCCCTCTCCTCCACATCCTATTAATTCAGCATGCATCCAGTTACACTTGCAAAATATATCCAGACTGATAACTCCTCATTATCTCCACTGACACCCTCCTAGCAAATTAATGTTAAACTGTAATTGATTTATTGGAGTAGACAACAAATATTGTTTATCTCTCTTCTTTCACCTCAATAGCAAATGTTATTTTAAGAAATTTAAAAGGCAATTTTTGGTTATGATCCTTCAAAGGCTTCTCAATGCCTTCGGAATAAATGCACTGTCTTTATTATAACCCACGTACTTGTCCTAATATGAACTGGTCCCTGTCTACCCTTCCTACATCATTTTCCGTCTCTCTCCCCCTTTCTCACTTCTTTCTTGCCCCAGTGGCCTTCTTGCTTTCTTTCATTCCTGGTAAAACTCCTAATCTTCCACATATTTGAGCTTAATGCTTCTTCTGCCTTGAGCATCCATACCAATTTCTAGTGTCCTGTAGCAGTCCACATGCTGGCACTTAGGAACCTAACGGGTCCCAAAGGAAGCATTAGTAAGAGCCTAACAGGTCTTCTTCTGGTGTCACATATCTTCTTTTTAATTTCCTCTCACTGTTGCTTTATATTTCCCATTCTAACAAATATTCTACTTGAAAATAAAAAAGGCAAGAAAATAGGAGTTAAAACTAATTTCTCTCCATTTTCAGTAAGTCATTCAGTAACTTGAGCAGACACTATCTTCGTTTTTGTAATATAAAAACAAAAATATTTGATTTGTCACAATTTAAAGAACATGGTTTTCACAAAATTTCAAAAGATTCAACTTTTGAGAATTTTGCTTTTCTTCTTGATGTAAGGCATCATTTGTATGCATAGACCTTATGTATTCTATATATTACTTTCAAAATTCTGTTTCAATATTTTCATATATTGCTTTATCTATTTCTTCTGATAGATGTGTATTTTTTTAAACCTCATCAGCATATTTCTGTTTTCATAGTTGGTTATTTGACTTTATATAGTCCCAGATTTTCTTCAACATTCTAAAATGTCAAACCTGGAAGATATGCTTGCTTCTTTAATTTGTAAACAATGGCTTTTGCTCTAATTTAGGGCAGTGTTTTCAACACTTTTTTGCATACAAGAACATTTTTATTGCATTAGCACACTTTACATACTTCATGTTGTGATAGTTATCCTTCTATTCTAAACTATCCTTCTGTGACAGTTTGCCTGCTATTCATTGAGAAAATCCAAACATGTATAGATTCATGGGTCCAGTTGCTGCATGCTTATCATGGGTCTGTTAGAAATTAAGGTGGGAGAGAAATTGCTGGTATTAGAATTAAAATTGTTGAAGCTTGTCAGTTGCCCTTGCTTCTCACATGATTTCTCCAAAATCATAACAAGAATGTTGAAATAATACTTTCTGTATTAATGGCCTAATATCTGTTATCTCTAGTGAAAACATTGGTAGGAGGGAGAAAGAGAACTATGTTAAAGATTAAGTGAATTTTTCTAGATTCTATCACCTCTTTCCAGGAATCTTAAAAAATGGTTCTCTTTGGCTATCTACATGGAAGGAAAAAGGTTAAGATAGAGCAACTTGAAGGACCTGTCAAAGGGCAGGTCCTAAGTTGGCTTATCTTCACAGGTAAGTCAAATAAAGAAGAGAGAAAAGAGAGGACATGACTGGGCATAACTAGAGGAGGCTAGTCCTGCCAGTATCTGCTTATTTTACAGGAGAATATGGGTCCATTGGTTTGCAGTTTACTAGTCTCATGAAGACTACTGAACTTCAAATATTACATTTGCATTTCAGGGAGGATGAATATATTATATTACACCAAGAATTTAAAAGCATCCCAGAAATTTCCACCCACTGAAAACTACTGATACTATGGGTTGACCATAAAGCCATGACTTAGAATGAAGTTCAAAAGAAGAGCACTGTATTGGCTAGAAAATATGGCAGTCACATTCATTAAGCTAGTTAATAATTGTCTAGGACATTGTAGGTATTCATTTATGCACATGAAATCTAGGCTATTTTATGAAATTATGAACAATTTATTTAAAGAATATTCATTTATCATATATTCAGGTTGTTTATAATTATTTGATGAAATGTTCTTATACTTCAAATCACAGTTTTACCCATGCACTTTACTAAGTTCAGCAGTTCTATAATCCATTACCTCTCTCTTAAGAATGTCCAGAAAGAAGGCATTATTCTAATAGTAAACATGCTGGTAAACATGCAAATGACCTCTTGATAAACATGAATGACGTGGTCAAACTGCTAGTAGTATTTATGAGTGGAAAGATAATGGTGACTTCTTGTCTATGAAATAATTTTTAGTGAGAAAAAGGCTATTCTGTTAAAGTTTCGTATTGTAAATGCACCTGGAATTTATACATTTGGAGGAACTGGTTATCTGATGAACGTTATATAAGCTGTGCATTTATTATAGGAGCGCTCAAGTGACTTCCTCTGTGTGAGCAATGTTTCTGTGAGCAACACTCAAATGCTTCACCTGTCAACTTGGAGCCAAATGCATCCCCTTGCAGGAGAAGAAGGTCCTTTTATATTGGAAGCTGCGTCTGAGGGCCTCAGATTCCTTTAAGGGCAGAATTATTCATTGGTGTCTATTAATTTGTTGGTGAAATTTGATATTGGGTAAAACATTTATGATTTATATAGTCAGATTTGACAAGATGATTCTTGGTGCTACTGCAGATAAATTTCAAAACTAAAATTCCTTTGTGAAAGGGAATGCATTATTTAGGAACTATGGTCCATGCAACTGGTTTATTGGACAATCTGAACCTCATGGGGCAACACTTCCTCTGTCTACACTCTTCTAAATTGCCCTTTTCCATTCCTCAGGGACATCTTGAACCACTCTCCTGGCTTTCTTGTTACATTGAGATACAGGTAGTCCCCAACTTAGGATTTTTCAACTTTACAGTGGTGCAAAAATATATCTATACAACCATTCTGATTTTAATTTTCAGTATGGTATCAATGAATTACACAAGCTATTTAATACTCTGCTTAAAAATAGTCTTTTGTGTTAGCTGACTGCCCAGCTATAGGCTGATGTAAATGTTCTGAGAACATTTAAGTTAGGCCAGGCTAAGCTATGCTGTTTAGTAGGTTAGGTGTATTAAATGTATTTTTTTTACTTATGATATTTTCAGTTTACAGTGGGTTTATCAGAATGTAACCTCATAAAGGGTCAAAGAACATCATATTTAAAGAAAAACCTGGTCAACTCATTTCCAATTTAAAAATTTAGTTGCATATTAATTTATTGCACATCTCCTCTCTTCCTAGCACCTGCTAGGCCTCTTGGCTGACTCAGAGTAGGGATGGAACAAAATCTGCTCTTAAGGTATCTATTCCACCTCTACTTCTCATCTCATACCCTTTCTTTTCCAGTAAGTGCAATGGAAGATCTGTTGAGAGAGAAGAGAGAGATGTTCTTATTTTCATAGTTCTGGTTAGGTCATCTCCTGGCTAAGATCTGCTAGCTGTTGTTTCCCTTATGTATCAGGCATTCATAAACTGACCTTCTTGGGGAGGTTGTATGATCCTAGTATGAAATCTCAGGGTCCAATTCCTTGATTTGGGAGATCTGCTCCATTCCTAACTCTTTTCAAACATACCTCAGTTTTTTCTTCTGGTTGTCAACATAGTCTTTTGTGTTTGGGTTTGCCTTGTTTGGTAGCCTGTCTTCATAAATTGGGACAAACCAGATGTTTGAATTAAGCCTTGCTACTTTCTGTAATGTCCAGTTTCTCCAGGGAAAACTTACCAACCTTCTTCTATTCCTTCTAAATTTTTCAACTTCTCATTTCCTCTCTTGTCTGAGAATGGTTCAGTCTGTTTATGTAAGAAGCTCCTCAATTAAGACTTGAGATGCCAGTCAGTCCTTCAACTGATTCTTTCAGAGCTTCCTTGTTTGGCTTGAGGAGAGAAGCAAGACACAACTATTTTAGTCAGGTTTTTTTCCACCATGACCAAAAAGCCAGGTAGGAACAATTAGAGGAGGAACAGTTTATTCTGAGGCTCACAGTTTCAGAGGTCTTAGTTCATAGAAGGCTGGCTCCATTCTTTGAGGTCCAAGGTGAGGCAGAACATCATGGATGAAGAGTGTGGTGGAGGAAAGTGGCTCAGGACATGGTACCAGAAAACAGAGAGATAAAATTCCCCTTACCATGGACAAAATATAAACCCCAAGGCACTCCCCCATTGACTCACCTCCTTCAGTCACACCCTATCTCCCTATAGTTATCACCCGGTTTATCCCTATCAGGGGATGAATGCACTGATTAAACTTCTCAGAATCTAATCATTTCACCTCTAAACTCTTATGCATTGTATCACACATGAGCTTGTGGGGCAGGGGGACACCTAATATCTAAACTATAACAACAACTTTCTATACACGTTGATCATTGTTGAGTTTTTCTGACCAGCAGAGACCAAACATTCTGGTTCTCTCATCTGGTTTGTGTACAAATTGGCAAGAGAGTGGGGTTTCCTAATACATTTCCTATGTTAAGGATGTACATTTTATTTCTTAATAAGTGATGGACAGAGTATCTGACCCACCAATTTCTTTGTACCTTATACTAATTGATTAATTGCTAGGGCTTTGATATATCAGGTCTCAAAACTTCAGGGGAAAAGTGTCACTTAACTTCCTGTTAAGAGAAGAGAGAGATTGTCTGTCTAAAAATTACACCTATCAATCCTTATGAGAATTGCTGATTGATGGTGAATATTATCATTTATATTATTTTTCTGATAGACTCGAACTTCCTTTATTGTTTCAATGAGAATTTCTTCATAGTGAGGCCAGAATTGGGGACAGGCAGTTATTGTAGAAACAGGGGATCAGGTCAAATCAAGAAAATGAAGACCATGAACATCACCTGCCTCTGGAAGTTGGATACTGCCCCTGGGAGAATGGAATGTTAAGGATCTCCGGAGTCCATTGATTACCAAGTTTACCTGCCCTTATCAAGGACTGCAAGCAAGGAGCTGCTAATTAATGCCCCCTCAACCCTTGCCTGGCTGAATCACTTTGGCCCTCCCCCTGCCCCATCTCACTTTTTACATTTCAACTGCAAAACCAGGCCTAGTCACCAGGCAGGAAGGAGAGATAAGAGAGGAGAGAACTGGAGAACAAAAGAGAACCTAACCTAGAAAAGATGTAGGGTGTGCTCACTTCTTGGGACCTTTAGAACATCAGCCAAGGCCCCCTTCTCCCTCCTGGGAGAAGTGTGTACTATTACCTTTAAATAAAACCTGCTTAATATGCTTGCCTTGGCGTGCTTCTCTAGTGTTCAAACTTCAACTTTAGAGGGAGCAGGACTCGTCACCAGTAAATGGCGGTACCAATAGGTTGAATTTTTTATAAACATATAATATTCAGTATATGTATTTCTGTGTATGTAAACAACTTATTCCTGAAATTTAGCTAATTTTTCTAATGGGCTATTCAGAATTTGATTACAATGAAGACACTGAACATTTGTTTGCCACATAAGTTGTGGGGTTTCTTTCAGTTTGTTTCTTGCCTTTTCACTTTTTGACAGTTTTTGCTTTACATACATTTTCAATTTTACAGTTCAATTTTCAAACATTATATGTTTTATCCTTTTTAAGTGTCTAAAGTTAATTTTTTTATCCTAACAATAATGATTTTATACACACACACACACACACACACACACACACACGTACATAAATACATACTGTGGAGCTTTACCACTGAGCTACATCCCCATTCCTTTTTGTCAAAAAGTTTTTATTCATTTTGAGAAGGGGTCTCACTAAGTTTCCCAGAGCCTCACTAAGTTGCTGAAGCTGGCCTGGAACCTGCAATTCTCTTGCCTCAGCATCCCAAGTCATTGCGATTATATGTGCCATCACACCTGCCTAATGGTTTCTCTTTAATATTTAAATATTTGGCCTGTTTTGAACTTATTTTGGAATAAAGTATGATTTGAGAATCTGTTATTACATTTTCCAATGCTCCCAATAATATTAATTTTTTAAAAAACTCACCTTTCTTAACTGATAAAGTTATTTTATGTTTTGTTTATGTGTTTATTTAGATTTTAATAGATCATATGATAAGGCACCTTATATTATTTTTACATTAAAAATTTTTAAATTATTATTGAGCATTTATATTTCATGATGAATGGTAAAATATTTTTCCAATTTTCTCATTCCAAAATATCTTACTCTTTGTCCTTTTTTCACTAATCAAGTCATTTTATTAATGTTCAAAGAATTAGCTTGACATGTTTCTCATTTTGTTATTTTTTAGTCTTCTCTTACTTTGTATTTGATTATTTCATTATTCATTTTCAAAGTTTTATTGAGGTATAATTGATAGAGAAAAAACTGCATGTTTAAAGTATACAAGTTGATGAGTTTGGACATATTTATATACCTGTGATATCATCATAATCAAGGTATTAAGCATATACTTCATTTTCAAAAGTTTCTTTGTATCTCTTCATCTTTGTGTGTGTGTGTGTTCATGTGTGTGTGTTTGTGGTAAGAACACAACATGAGATTTACTCCTTTAACAATATTTTAAGCTCATAATACCATATTGCTACCGATAAGTAGTTATTGTATTCTATAGCAGATCTCTAGAACTTATCCATCCCAGTTAAGAAAACTAGAATGATGCTTGTGATCAAATCCCCAGGTGTCTCATTCCATCTGCATCTGGAGCAGTAGGGGTCAGGCTGAGTCAGGAGTGTTTAGGTAACAGGCTTTCTCATGGAGAACAAATAAATCCCCCAACACAAACCACATTTACTTTGAGCCCTTGGATCTATGTAAACCTTTTAGAGGTAAAATGTGGTTATTATAGGTCAATCACACTTTGGTGTAATTTACACCTCATTAGTTTCTTTTCAGTGTGATCCCTGAAGATGCACACTGTGGCCTCTGTATCCTGTGGGCACCATGAACCAGGCACTGTCCCTGCCTGGTTCTAAAATAAGGCACCTGCTCTTGCTCCTTGGCTCTCCTATACTGCTGCATTTAGTTCTCCTGCCTTTTTTCCTCTTTTGATGCCACTCATGGGAGGGGAAAGGTCCTCCTCCCTTGTTCCTATCTAGCTCCTTTCATAGCAAGAAAAATTTTGGTAATGAGAGGGCAGAAAGAATATGAGGACCCTGGGAGCAAGAAGAATTTCTGACATAAAAAAGACATTGACAGGAAAAATAGAAAAGAAACTGGAAGATGAGATGAGAGAGATTTTGCTGAGAGTTCTTACCTAATATCCAATTCATAGAGGGGAATCACATGGGAAAAAGTAAGAAGTATGGGCAGTAGGTTTCATTGTAGATATCAATTATTATGAATAATGGATAACCAATAATTGTGAAATGATGGACTTGATATAAGAGTGTGCATGTTAATATGGTCAAATGAAGCAGATAGATATATATTGGATTTAAATAATCTATATAAACTAAAAAAAAAAAAACCTATGAGCCTATTTATTTGACATCTCTTCAGGTAGAATTATAAAATTTGTTTTTCAAGTTATTTCCTTCTAATGTTATTAATATTATTATGCTATAATGTATTTGTGTGCTATAATATTACTGTAATATTACTGATTGCCTGAGTGATAAGATAAACATATTCATATGAATTAGTTTAATGCAATTAATTTGAGAGAGAGAGAGTTAGTTGTAGGGGATCTACCTGTGTTTGAAAACATTTGAGCTGAAGCTGTTTTTTTCTGTACATTGTACCCCTTTTCCTACCATATACACGGATGCAGCTGACCTACATTTGAGACTCTGCCTCCTCCCATTGGAGAGTCGCTGGTACCTTTGTAAAAGCAGCCATTTCATTTAAGCTGGACATTAGCTTGAGCCATCTGCTAGGCAGTTTTCCCAGTGGTCCACAACCACGACAGAGTGTTTGAAGTTATGCTTCAGGGTATCCTTAAAAACACTGTGTTTCTAATCTCCACGTTTGTATTACCCACTTCACTCATCATCCATAAACTGCTTAAACATCCTGTTCACATCCCTCCTCCCACAAATCCAACTCAGTAGATCAACAAATCAGCCTCTATTTATTGAACTCCAATTATATGCAGAACACAGAGAAGTGGCTGTATTTTATAGAGTTTCAGTGCAGATAGATTGGCTATATTTCAGAATCTCTGTGTCAGTAATTCTACCTGGCCATTTAGTGATGAGTAGAGCTTTTAGATGTTGTTAGTGAACTGTTACAAAACAAAATGGTTCTAAAAGAGGCAAATGAAAGTTGTAGAAAAGAAAAGTTATAAGACTGTTTATATTGGAAAAAGCAGATGGGTGTTTTAATGACTGAAAATTATCAAAATTTTTAAGGTTAAAACATGAACTATGGATTTTATAAACAGAAATATTGAGGAAATTTTTCAGGATGAGTGCAGTCTTATAATTGAGTACCTTATCTTGGTTTTGAGATTTTGCACAGTGAAATATAAATAAAACACATTAATCCCCTTGTATTTCAAATTTCTCTAAATTTTATAAATTAGAAAGTTAAGATGAGGATCATGATTAAATATATAATAAAAATACATTATGATATGATTTGTAATATAATATTAAATGATAAGTGTACCAATTATTCAAATGTTCTACTCTCAGGGTATGTTTTCTTAAAGTTTGTACTAGTAATTTTGGGGACTGATCAATCTTTAAAGATATTTCTGTAGCAAATATTTTCAACATGAAAAGAGACTGAAGACTCAGCTATAAAACAGAAATGTGATACCATTACCTAATTGAATTATTTTCAAGAATATCTTAGATAATATAGGTCCTTAGTAACTTCCTGAAACTTGTTAGGTATTATTTCTATTTTTATTATTTTAACAAGAATTACCATAAAAAATGCACAAATACAATTTGCCAAAGTGTCAAATAAAATAAATTTTTGAAAAATATTAGTCACATTTATCACAAATGACTAATAATTTTAAGATGAAATTTAGATGATAACCTCAGGTTATTAGTGCAAATGAACACAGTGAAGAGCAGACTGTACTGTACGGCTATGGGAGGGTTATTAAACTTGGATTACCTAGGTTCATCTGGCTGATACATGTAAATCATTTATGACAGAGTTGGATGCATGGTGAGTGTCAAAGCATGTTAGTTCTTATGGTTATCAGTCATTTTCACAATTAGCATCATTTTCACTGGGTAGAATCTTATGCACTAGGCATTCTTGTTTGGTTTGGTTTATATGATAGAACAGTGATGGCGGTGTTTGAAATGCCACCTTACTTCTATATTCTGAATGAATTAAAGGATAATCTTGGAAAAGGACCAAATAAATAGCTTCATTACTAATAAAACTGGGCTAGAGGTCACTACTTAACCCTATAACCCAAATCAGAATTTTCCAGTTTCCCCACCCCCAACTCCAGATTTCTGTCCATCCTGAGTGGAGCCTGCCCTCATGAATTCTCACTGGAGTGGAGGACTGTTTGTAGTTAGTAGTAGGCTAGATCGAATAGGGTACAGGTAGGAGGTTGAGCTATGCTTGCTCAGAGCTTTTCTCCTAAGATGAATCAGTCTTCCTCTCTAGGGATGCGGTGAATGAGAGGGTGAGGGGTTAGAAAAAGTAACCAGATAAGGTCCCATATGTTCCCTCCCAGGCAGAACAGTATGTGTTCACTCCTTCTTGAGAATGTGCAGCACAAGAGGATAAAGGCATACCTACTAATCTGGGCTTATATGCATCAGATCCAATGCCTATTTTTTTCTTCTGGATCATTAAGTAAGACTCAAACTTCTTGCAGTCATGAATTTACTATCTGGAAAACGGGGCTTGATGGCCAGCACTTTT
This sequence comes from Sciurus carolinensis, assembly GCF_902686445.1. Lineage (NCBI taxonomy): Eukaryota > Metazoa > Chordata > Mammalia > Rodentia > Sciuridae > Sciurus > Sciurus carolinensis. The sequence continues at coordinate 87,519,419 of NC_062222.1, forward strand.
CTATATTGCAGCAATAGCTAGGAGATTAAAGAGATGACTGCCTTGGAGATGCTCCAAGGGTCTCACATAAAAGGGGCCATTATGTTCAGGTAACATGGACTAAATTATGGGCCTTGTAGAATGCTTTTAATACCCAGTTTGTTTTTCTTTAGCAATGATTCTTCTGATATTTTCCATTTTTATTCATGCAGAAGTTACCTCCAAATTCCCTTTGTTTGTTAGAAACTTGTTTTCTCACAAAAAAAAGTTGAAGCAGCTTCCAAGATTAGAAAAATATAGTCTTTAAGACTTTCTTGACATTTATACCAAAATAGCAACGTAGCTGAAATCAAGTGGGAACATTTAGAAAGCTAGAATGATAATTGCAAAGAAGGGGAGGAAGTGGAACGATTTTCACTGCTTTTGTTAAAAAGTTTGTACTTGTCATACTATGCTACATCTTATTTTTGAAATGCATTGAAAGTTGTCTCCAGTTTTATCTCTCAGATGGTGTGACTGCCAATTCTTCCCCCAGCGCTCTGCCACTTGGCTTGTTTCCAATGATGCCATGTGTAGTTTCCCCTTCCCTCCTCCCTTTTCTAAATAGAAAGGGAAACAGGTCCATCCGGCATTAGCTTGCAAGCTGCATAATTGGAATTAAAATTCAAGGCATGAATGTCTTTAACTCAGAGGGCCAATTGCATTCACAACTGCTCAAGTTTCTGTTGCAAAGAATGTAACTTTATATTTAAACATGATAGTCTCAAAGTTTATAAAAGATTGTAGTCTGTGTTCAAGCCAAAATTAGAATAATTTTTCTTTATCAATTTTTGGCTTATTATTTTATTTTCTAACAGATGTCTTAAAAGTGAGATGCAATTGCACTCATCACTGATTTCTAATTTGTTAAGTTCTTTTCCTTTTTAAATCTATTATGCACTTACCAGATGTTCTTTATCTAGTGGATTTTATAACAGTCAATATATCCTAGTATGTGAAATTTAGGGAAGGACCTCAAACTTTCTGTATCTTAAAATATTCAAATACATTTTTTCTCTAGCAATCAGAGGATCCATTACCTGTTTTCAGAGATAGTAGCCTTTTTTCTTCTTCTTCTTCTAACCTTGTCATTTATTCTTCTGTATCAATAGGCAAGGCAATCCATCTATTTGTCAATAGGTATATCCACATATAGTGGGTAGGAGTCAGCCACCTGCTAAATTCTAGGGAAAATTAAAGTACTTTTATTTCACAGGTCTTTCCATCTAAGGAAATTGAATTGATCTGTACATATGTCATTGGTCCTCACTGAATCTTGAGAAGAGAGTTGGCAGATGTCTTCATGTTACAGATGGTTCCTCATGAGGCTGTACTCTTTGCTAACCACCTGGAAAACTTGCAGTGGACACAGTAGATCTGTCACTAAGACAGGTGGCAGTGTCTCTAAGCCTTAGGGGTAGAGGATTGCTATATGCACAATGGGAATACATTTCCCTTAGGTTTTATAATCCCTTTGTGACATCTGTACTTATTTAATTAGCCATAAACATTTATGCTTTCACTGGTGCTCTTTATAAGAATAACTGCTGTTCATTCAGGGACTTCAGGAGAGGAAAAAGAGGCAGGTGAAGCAGACTCCAGACAGTTCCTCCCTTCTTTCTTATTTGCCTCCTCCAAAACAGTAAAGGGAAGGTGGGTGAGAAAAGTAAGTGGATATCCAGGCTTGGGAAGGGAAAATGTAGAATGTGAAATAAAAAACTGCAAATTTAGATATGCAAGAATTAGAAACCCTATCCTCTCCAATGTTTTCTCTATATTAAGTTCAATACAAATTTATATGTTATTTACTCTGGTCTTATGTGCAGGGAATCAGAGTACATAGCCTATCTCTTTGAACATAAAAATTTCAGAAATTCAGTCCACAGTAGTTGAGCTAATAGGCAAAGAATCAACAAACATGTTACCTGGGTAGACATCCTGGACAGTTCATATAAATTACCAGATGCTCCTACCATCACTTGTTGAATAAACTTAGAATGTTTTATCTCCAAATTTAAAAAAAAAAGGAAAGAAAAAGAACCTCTCTGTGTGCCAGAATAGCTGGTCTGCCTCTGAATGTTAGACGTAGGAGACTGACTGTCTGTAGGTGTAAGTGAATTTGAGAAGCAGTGATGTGGAAGAGACTCAAGGACTATACCAGCTTGCTGCTTTGGAAATACTCCAACACAATGTCAAAACAGTAGGGACTCTCTGAGCACCTGCCCAAGCTGCACTTAAAATTAATGATTATTTGTGAGAACAGACAAGGAGGAAAATCTACTTCGTTCACAAGTTAGTGGTGTGGATTAGCTTCATGGGTATCTAATGGCTGACTGCCACTGAACTCGTCTTTTTTGTACTTTTCTGGCTCCTTCTGCAGAATGCCAGAAGCTCCTTGTTTAGCTCGTGCTTTATCTAATTCTGGCACAATCAATTCTACCTTATTCTCTCTCAGCACAATCGGCAGGACTATACTGTTTATAGGGAGGATATTTTCCCTCAATTTAATACCTGAAATCTTTCTATATTCCTTCCATTACAACAATCTTCATGTGTCACTTTCTTGTTTTTTTTCCTCTATCTCTTCTCTTTAAGCTATATATAAACCTATCATGTAACTGAATTCCCAACATCTGTGGTCTTTTACTTTTAAGATCTATATTCTCATTTCTTTTTAAGATAAAAAAAAAAGTTTTAAAATCCCTCAACTCAGTGTATTTCTCTTGCCTTAAAATGCACTAGTGAAGCACTGATTTATGTAGAAGCAGATTTATGCATACAGTTGGCTCATTGTTTAGCAATAAATGTCCACATTATATAATGAGACTGGTGTGTAAAACGTTTTAGTGGTACAAATTAAAGGCCCCATAATAAGTACAAAGTTATCTATTATGATGTCCCATAAATATGTTTTTATTACAAGTCTAACAGGAATCCTTCTTATCATTGTGTTTGTCTTTAGTGAGTACCTGCCTGATATAAAAAAACAGATAATTGTTTACCTCAGTATCCTTTAGCCCAGGCTAATGGTTAACCATTAATGAAAGGCTTTGAATGTGTATTTCCTAATTATGTCTTAATTTATAAATTACACAACTTTATGCATGTAACATATGATAAGATAATAGAAAGTGCACTATAAACAATATATATAATCAGACATTTAAAAGTCTGTGGAGGAAATAATAGAAACAGAAATTCTGATTCTTTTCTTATGTTCCAGTAGATTATATTCTGATACTTAGAGTTGTATACTTCGAAGACAGGTAATTCTCATATCTGAGTGATCATTATAAGGGCCTGGAAGGAAGTTTAAAAATTCATTTTACCTGTCCCCTTCCCCATACCTGCTCAATTTGAATCTCTAGTTGAGATTGGAGGATAATGATACATGTATTTTGTAAAAATTTGCCAGTGTTTCCAATGATCTCTGTGTGTATCACTTAGAGGGGTTTGCAGTTTGGAGTATCACCATGAAACTCCAGATAAATGCACTGAATAGAATTTTAGGATTCCTAAGAGACTTTTGACATTAATGAGGTATTATGGTTTGAACTGTGTCAGCCCCAAAGATGTTGAAGTAAAAGCGCTCAGTCCATGTGAGTGACATTATTTAGAAACAGGAGCTTTGCAGATAATTAAGATAAGATGATGCTGTCAGACTAGGACATAACTCAATATTAATGATTTTCTTATAACAAGACTAAATGTGAATACAGACATAGGCATGCACAATGTATAAGAATCATGTTGCCAAAGTCAAGGGTGTACCAGAAGGTAGGTGTGAAGTCCTCTATAAGGAACACAGCTTTGCTGATGACTTGATCTCTTGCTTCTAGAGCTGTGAAATAATAAATATCTATAGTTTAAGCCATCTAGTTTGGGGTGCTTCATTATGGTAGCCCTAGGAAATTAATGTAAAAGGGAAAGAACCATTTGTGTTCAAACAACCGAGGCAGTTGAATCCAAGCCCCAAATGACAAACCACCATACCCTCTGCATTTTTTTCTTGTCTTTTTCATTTTCTTTCCAACTTTTCTCCCTGGAGACTATCAACTTTTTGAATGGAAAATGTCCATACATAGTCTAATTGAATTTTGCTTTAAGAAAGTAAAGTTTAATTTATATTCTAATAGAAAAATAAGCACACACATTCTCAGAAACTTAAAAAAAGATATAAAAGGAAAAAATGATATGAACAACCATATCAATACAACCACTATAGACATTTAAGTGTATTCCCATGTGCTCCTTTTCTCCCTCTATGTACTATTTTGAAAGTTTGAAAACTTATTAAACATTATATACTTTCATAAACATGGTTAGAATGAAAAATGGTATTATCTGCATTCCCATACATTACAAACTTTCATAAACCTCTGGTTAAGCATAGGTATTTATCTCTGTCCATGAGAATAATAGAAAAGAGAATAAATCCAGATGGACAAAATGAATAAGAGAAAAGATGAGAGCATATAAGAGGTGTCAACAAAATTATGGAAGATGGAAAGCAAAGGAGAAATGACAACTGACTTAGGTTGTAGAAAGGGAAACTCTGACAGCCTTTGATGGAGAGATGAATGGTTTCTTTCTAAAGAAATCTTGAAATGCTCAAGAATTGGAGGTAGCAGATACTTCTAAAATGGGAGAGTGAGATTTAAAATAGGAAGAACTGTTAAATATTCTTATAGGGAGTGTTTCACAGATGATAAGTAAGGGGATGGTCCTCTTATTTATTGCAGGGTGCTGCTTCTAACCAAATGAAGTGTTGACTTAATGAAACAATTTATAATCAGGGAAATGGCATGTTTTAGAAAATAACTGTGGAGGTATTTCTAATTTCTTCTGCTTTTTAAGTTTTTTTTTTTATTAACTTGGTATATCTTGTTAGTATGCAAACCATGATTTTAAATTTTCTCTTAGATATGAAAGGAGAAATGCAGACTAAAACTTGATTAGGACTAAATGCCTTTATGTATATGGTTAAAATATTTTAATACTAGTTTTTGTCAATGATTCAAATAAAAATAATTTTCAGTTAGTTTTTGTAGATTTGGTTTAACATAAGGGTAATCCTTGAGGAATATTTTGGTCATTATGAATTCAGCTATATGTTAGAATCATTAAATCACAGATTTTGGCCGTGAAATTTTCTTGGAGTAAAATTCTTCCACTTTGCTCATCTGCTATTACAGAGATACAGTTGGCAGTAGTACATATCATATACAAGAAAATAGCTGTTATCTTTATAATGGTTACCTAATTGAAAAGATTGGATTGATATTTTCAAAAAACTTGTATCCAAAGTTCATGTACTCATTTTATATGCCTTAGATAGATCTAGAGACTCCACAATTTTGAATTATACAAATATTTTGCATGAAGTATCATCAATATTTTCCTAAAAGTATTATAATGCTGCTTATAAATGTGCAGCATTACATGTAATTAAGTATGGAGTGGTGAGCTGTACCAACAACCACAATGAACTCTTTCAATTGTTTGTTTCTTTGAATTTTGCAGAATATGGCTTTAAGATAATGGAATTCAATATAATTGAACATCCTTGTAACTTTATATTTTCCTCCCCAGCCCTTTGTGTGGTGGGGATTTAACCCAGGACTAGTGCATGCTAGGCAAGTACTTTACCACTGAGCCACACCTACAGACTATCCCTGATAATGGACTTTTAGGGTAGGGCTATCTAAAGCTATGTAATTTTTTGATGGTTGAAGATGTGAGTTGCAGGTAGGAGCTGAAATGGGAGAAGAGGCCACTGTAGGTGGCCTCTGCTATGGACTCTGAGGGTTATAGATTACACACTGACTGTAACTATTGGAAATGTTACAAATGAGATTGGAATCTGCCTAGAGGAAGTATCTATTATAGAAAGTAAAAATCTATTATTGCTTAGGAAAAACTAGTTCCTTTGACTTTTTTTCCCTGAAAGAGATCAAGTGTATCTGTTTCAATTTATTCTGCATTGCCAAGCTTCCTCTGCACTGTTGATGTGGCAAACAAGATTTCTTAATGGGTATCTTATTTCTAGCCAAAAAACGCACCGCTGATTAGTACAGTTTTAATTTTAAGATACTCCAGTGACTGTGATTTCTCTCCTCTCTCTTCAATCAGATATTTGTAGATGAAATTTATACATAATTATGTTATAATTCCATCAAGCTTTTAGCTTAGTATAAACACACTGGTATGGGTCATATCTAATAAAATAAATCAGATTAATTGTTTTCTTCTCTAAAAAACATATTCTTGACTGTTACAGATTCTTAAGAAATTTTGTGTAAGTTATTTAAAAGACAGTATAAAAATAGATTGGTCAGGACTGTGGTTGTGGCTCAGTGGTAGAGTGCTTGCCTAGCACACATCAAGCACTGGGTTGATCCTCAGGACCACATAAGAAAATAAACAAATGAAATAAGGGTATTATGTTTATCTATAGCTAGAAATACATAAAAAGTAGATTGGTTAGATATTTGATTAGAACTAAACTTTTTGAGTGTAGTTTGTGTAGATTTTATAATTTCAATAAAGTAAATTGGGGGAAAAAAATGACTAAAGGGAGCTAGTCAAATCTTGTTGAAGTCTATTGCCCTGAACTTTTTCACTAGGTAAATCATCTATCATTCATACTGGGTGAAAGGGCAGAACATAGCTAGGTAGTGTCAGCATTAAGTAGATTTTTCTGAGGCAGAAGGTTAAAAGTAATTTTTAACATGAAAAATATCAAAGAACAGATTAATACATAAGCACAATTTAAACAGACAGAATTAGTTTCTAAAAATATTGAATTTAAAAACATTTAATTATGGCCTTTTAGTATTAGTCATTCTATGAGTTCAAATATTTCCAAGTAAACATGATTTCTTACTCTTTATTATTATATTCAAATGTGGGAAACAAACAACAAAATAAGAAAACAAAAAAATGAATTGCAAATTGCAACCAAGTGCTGTTAAGAATAAGAAGTATGGCAGAAGAATGAATGATAACAGTAAGATTTTTTTTTTTTTTTATTCTTCCTTTCTTAACATCTGACCTCACTTTAGACAAAGACCTTAACTTTGGCAGTGAAATTTTAGCAAAAATTAATGAGTGAAATAGAACTAGTTATGGAAAGAAAAGGCGAAAGTGTTTCCAGCAGAAGGAGAATTATGTTAAAAAAATATGAGTTTGGAAAGAGCTTGGTATTTTCAGCAATAGAAGGAAGCATGGAGCTGAAGTAGAAAGTGACAATGTGACAGGCTAGGAGACAGAGGGCTGAAATGGGAGATTGGATAGAACAGATAGTCTATGGGCCACAAAGGAGGCTTCAGGCTTTTATTCTAAATGCAATGCAAAGGCATTTAAGAATTATAGTATTTTCCAACTTGAGATTTATTGCTGTTTTTCTGCTTCATGGTAAATAAATATGAGGGAAATAAGAAGTATAGATTTAATTTTGAGACATTTGCTGAAACTCTGTCCAGAGTTATTGATACTCAAGACTAGGAAGATGTCACTGGAGCTAAAGTCAAGAGGAGGAAACAGATATGTTTTAGAACTAGAATCATAAATAGGAATTGTTGCAATAGGGCATGGTGCAAGGGGACTGAGCCAAAGAAGAGAAACTAAGGGTGACTAAAGTTCCAGATTGTCAAATTGAAGTCTAAAATTGGAAGGATATTGAGGAGTAGGTTTTAAGAAGGGGAGAAAGAAAATTTCTCTTTAGCTTTAAGCATAAGAGACATTTGAACAGAAAATCAACAAAGAAATTGAATATACAAAACTGGATTTCAGTGACCGGGTTTGTTTTGAAATCATAGGAATGAATATATTCACCTAAGGAGTACTAGAACAAAAGAAGAGAAGCAGATCCAAGATCAAGATCTCTCCATCATTTAAGGGTATGAAGAGGAGCAGGCGCTAACCAATGATGGTGAACCACACAAGTCCAGGGAGGAAATAGTGCCATATCTGATGAAACTGCAGAAAGGCACCTGAGATGAAGGGATTTCAGCCACATGCAAGTGACTTTAACAAGAGCTGTTTTGGTGCCATGTATCTTCAACATTTTACCAGGCCAGCTCCAGGCATCTCTTCATTAAAAATAATATCAAGTAGTAACCTCAAGCATGCATGTGGAATTGCCTAGGGGAGGTACAGTTCTATGTGAAAATGAAATAGACTTTTCTTTGAATACAGTTCTAATCATAATTGACCCTTCCTCTGTGCAAACAAAAGCCTTTGCATTCACAAGTTTGATTCCAGAAATTTAGATGAAAATATTTTATGAGATTTTTACTTGATTTTTCTACGCTTATGAGCCTTTTCTGAAAGGCTAAAACAAGTTTGTTTGCTAAAATATGTTAGATTATTACTAATGCCATGCTGAACCCTCCGTTAGATCTAGATGGAATGGCAGAGTCAAGAAATAGGGAAGTGGCTGGGTTATTGTTTTGTGTCACATTTCTATTTACTTGATTGCAGCTAGAAGCATAATCCATCCCAATGATGATTCAAATGAAGAGAGTTTTAATGAGTGGAGTGTTCAAAGGAAACATGTAGCAACAGTGAGATACAGAGACCTACAACAATGAGAAACAGTTACTACCTCTAGAGTGGGTGAGTCAAGAAGAGAAAAGAATGCTAGGAGCCCAGAAAACTGCCTCTGTAGAGGAAAGTCCTGGAACATGGAATTGTTAGAGATACTTCAATGAAGGGGAGAGGCGCAGAAAACGAAATAGCCCCTTTTCTTTCTCATCTCATCCTTTTCATCTCCTTTCTGTGCATCTAATTGACTAAACATAAACAAAGAGCAACCCACTAAAGTACTCTGTTGATATGGACAAAGATCAGCCAGTCACTCAGAATACAGAATAGAAGGAGGAAAGGTAGAAAAAGGATTTGGTAGACTTCTGGCTTCTGCTTTGGCATACAGGGACCACTCCATAAAATGCTGAAAGAACTGAAAATCCACAACTCTTAGGATCACAGGGAACACTGTTGCCCCTGAAATTGAAGAGATAGACAGGTAGATGCTGAGAATCTCAATTTATCAGAATTGAAACCTATAAGCAGAAATCCCTGTGGTAAACAGTACTGCTGGAGGCTCCCTGTGGTCGAGTCTGAGAGTGAGAATGCCAGGGGAGCCCAGACTCATGGTGGGTTTTTCCACACTTCTTTGAGGTTTTATGTTCAGAAGGTCTACTGGGTTATCCTGGTGAAGATGAGAGAAAAATACCCTTATGTTTTCAAAAGGAAGAGTATTCCAGAACATTATGTTCTTATCAAGGCTTAACTTCAAGGGAAACTATTTTACCAGAGCCTAACTGACTTGAGGTGAGGGTAAAGCATTCAACTCTTGCCCCACTAGCCTTCCTGTCTCATTGAAGTGGGGAGGGACTGAGATATATGTGTGAGTTCATAGACCAGGACACAGGCTGGTGAAAAGAATGACATCCAATCACAGGAGTGTGGCATGCTTCCCCTCTCCCACACCTTGCCACTACATTGCTAAGACACGCATACCCCAGTTTCTTCCTCATACATCCTGTCAATCTATAATAACAATTTAGAAAGGATCCTAGAAAACAAAATACACAGTCTAACAAGACAGAGTTAAGTATCATAACTAGATTCAAATGCAATAGGAGTGTTAGAATGATCAGTTTAGCAATTTTTAAAAAGCATGATTAATACACTAAGCATTCTAATGGAAAAAGAAACAACATTGCAAGAACAAATGGATAATATAAGTAGAGACATAGAAATTCTCAGAACAAATAAAAAAGGAATCCTTAGAGATGAAAAACACAGTAACAGAAACGACTAATGCCTTTGATAAGCTCATTAGTAGACTGGACCTGGCAAAGGAAAGAATCTTTGAGTTTGCCGAAATGTCAGTAGAAACTTCCACAATCAAAAATAAAAGAGACTAAAGAACAGAATAGCTAAGAGCTGAAGGAGAATACCACAAGGCATAACATACAGGTATTGGTAATACCATAAGAAGAGAGAAAGGAGCAGAAGAAGTATGGAGAAAGAATTTGGGGTGAATAAATGAATTTTGGATGGAAAATTGAGAATAAGTAGAATAATGAATTATTTTACTCATTTATTGATAAAAGAAAAATACCTGCTTTAAGATAATTCTTCCTTCTGACCTCAGTGAAATGTATGAATCAGGTAAGGTTGATAATTTATCGGCTACACATCATGATAGCAAGAATGAAGGAAAAGAAAATGGGGGTAGAACCCATGAGGCAGTGAAAGTCTATGCAATGTCATGTCTCTTACCTTCTGCTGTATCTCCCCAAATCATTAGTAATATATGAAATTCTGAAATTCATGGTGTTAGAGAATCATTTCCACAAATCTATAACAACATTGAACCTTGTGCCTGGATTAGCAATGGACAGACATAACTTGGAAGTACATAAATTGAGAGAAATAGAACTGTAAGAAATTTAGATATAGCCAAAATCATGATTTGGTTTCTAAAACCTCACAGGTTGACAAATGACAGATTAGAATTCCATTTACCTAACATGGTGCCAGGTTATTTAAAAGTCTCAGCCCTTCTTGGATATCACAGTCCTCTGTAAATTAAGTCAGTATTTATAAACCACATTTACTTATTTTTAAATAAGAATCCTCTGGGAATTATAAAATTAAATAGGGTTTCTGGGTAATATTCTTAATAGGAAATAATTTAATTCAAAGTGAAAAAAAATCAACAGGCACATTGAAGTTGATTGTCATGGGTATTTTGTGTATTTCTATTAAAATATTTTAATACCATTAGTTATGGTTCAACTAAAAATGTGTTCTTCAGTTATTTTCTGTTGCATTTTGTCAATCTAGTTTGGTAAGTTTTACTTCAGGCTTCACAAATACGTGTACTAGTCTGAAATGGTGCAAATGAGTTTGAACTACCAATTTATAGGATCACCTGTCTGTATTGAGAGTACAACTATATGCTAAAAGACAATTGTAGAACTCTATACTCATTTAAATATTCCTTCCATGGGCTGGGATTGTGGCTCAGTGGTAGAGCACTCACTTAGCATGTGTGAGGCACTGGGTTCCATCCTCCACATCACATAAAAAAATAAATAAATAAAATAAAGTATTGTATCCACCTACAACTAAAAAAATAAGTCTGAAATAAATAAACAAATAAATAAATAAATAAATAGATAGATAGATATTCCTTCCAATGGATATTTGATTATGTGATTTTGTTTGAAGCCCTGGTATATTCATGCCTATATTCAAAATTAAAGTGAGAATAAAGACTAGCAAAATAGAAACAACACCAACAAAAAGGAATAGATTAATACATTTCTCAAATGTTTTCCTGGGAAGATGATTCCTAAAGGTATTTTCCCAATTGTTTATGTGATTGTTAATTCAATTTTTTATTTACAGTGTGGTTATTGATGACTTGCATTTATCTAACTAAATTATGTGCTTTAATATTAATGACTGTATTTATTATTTCTGATCTACATAAAATAATACTTTCATTATAGGAAGATACAAACATTAAGACAAAACCATAAATCAAATGCAGCAATTCAGTTATTCTTATTTTATAGATTTAACATTTAGCTAAATGGAATTTTAATAATACATTAGTAACACATTGAATGTTTGAGTTAAATTGCTGTGAGATAGTTTTATTATTTGCATTTTTCTTTTGTTTCAGTGGTAGTAATGGTGATGCTGGTTTCTAATTCTTTAAAGCATATTTGTTTATCCTGTTATATTCTTTTCTGCTGATAAGCTTGAAACTTCTCATAGAAAATTTATTTGTTGACTATGTTAAATTTTCAGTAAGTAGTTTGATTGGAAAGGACATCTATTCTTTATCTTCTTTAGGACTTTTACTGCTAGGGTTTGGTGTGGTAACCTATGAGAGTTACATTTAATTCATGTCTACCTGACAAATTAATACATCAACTAATTATGCCAAGACTTTGGACTCCAGCTCATGTTGGCAAATTTATAGGTTTTCATTAACTGAAATGGAGAGACAGAAAAAGAGACAATTGAGGGCACCAAGGTCAACTTGTACTTCATGCTCAGAAACAAGAGAAAGAGCAATTTCGGTTCTATCATTGATTCCTCCATAGTCAGCATGCCTCTCCCTCACCCCCCGCTCCAAGGTTTTTAACCTTCCTTAAATTTACTTAATGCAGCACCATTTATCTAATATTTATTCTTTGTAGAATGTTAAATAAATATGAACTAGAAAGTAAATTCCTTTTTCTTAAAATAATTCAGATATAAACTTGCAATTACTACAATATATTCCTAGTTCTTAATATTCCATAACTTTGAACTTAATATTGTTAGATTGAAATGGCTTATTTTCCTAAACATCTACTTTTTTATTTTTATTTTTTGCTTCTGGAAAGGAAGCTAAATTCTGAAACTTCATTAATAAAAATTAATGGCTTATATTTTGCAATGATAAATATGAGGGGACTTAGAGTCAAGTTGTAATTCCAGGTCACTTTTTCTAAAAATACTTTTGAAACACATTGATTTCTGTTGGGAGAAATCAAGGCTCTTTGCAATTTTCTGTCATTTTTTTCCTCTACCCATCTCAAATAAATTTCTTAAAACTCATATACTAGGCTATGCTTGACTGTGGGTTTCTTGGAAACAGGAATTCTGTTTTATTCTGTATATCTTCCCCAACATTTAGTTCAGTGTTTTGAACGTGGTACAATATGGGAACACAGAGAAAAATGCATGTAAACCAGACATTAGGTTTGAAGTAGATCATAGAAGATATCCTAGAATAGGTCAGACTATATTTGAATACTAATAAGTTAATCTGGAGAAAGAGGTTGTGGGAGCATATTTTAGGCACTGAAGACCCTCTATTTGAGATTGTTAAGGTAAAGGACAACGTGGAGTGTTCTGTGAATTGCATAGCATTCAATATGATTGTAGTGTCAAGTGGATGGATGAAGCTTGAAACATTCATTGAGGAAAGATTACTGACAGTTTGCTCGCCACACTCATGAAATTTGAATTTTATCCTGAAAGCAATGCAGTCACTGTTTAATTTTAAGCAGATGGGCGATTTAGATAAGTTTCTCTCTCCCTCCTGCTCTCAATTCCTCTCCTTTCCTCCCTTCCTTACTTCTTTTTTGATGCTTCTAAGCTAAACATATAGGGATTGTATGTTAGTCAGGGTTCTTGGGAAGAAGAGGACCCATAAGATGCAGATAGATAGGGTAGATATTTATTATAAGGAAGTGGCTTACATTATTACAGAGGTCAAGAAGTCTCAAGATTTGCAGTCAGCAAGATAGAGATCCATGAGAGCCAATGCTGTAAGTTCCAGTCTCCAAACTAGCAGGTTTGAGATCCAAAAGGAACAGATATTTCAGTTCAAGTTTGAAGGCAAGAAAAGAGACCACTGTCCCAAGTCAAGCCACAGAAACAGGAGTTCACTCTTACTTGTAGAAGGGCCAGATTCTGCTTTATTCATCCCTTACAGCTGATTACATGAGGGTTATCAAATTAGGGAGAGCAATCTTCCTTACTCAGTCTACACATTCAAGTGTCAATTTTATCCAAACACCCTTACAGACCCTCCAGAATACTGTCAGGACAGCTCATGGCCCAGTTATTATGATCCATAAAATCAACTATCACCAATTTATAAGATTGAGGGAGAAAGGCTTTAGCAAAGACCAATTATTGCAATTGAGACAATATGAGATTGGAACCTAAACCAAGTTATACATCATGGTAATAAAGGAAATGGGGAGATTTGGGACATTTGTAAAAGTTAAAAATGAGAGGCTTTGATGATAATCCAAAAAAGACATAGTTCATCCTAAAACATGAGGCTGTTGCAGTAGTCATTCACCAACTCTGTTCAGTCATTGAGGCTGTTTCCTAAGAACTAACTCAGCACACCTATATAGCCTAGCTTGCTTCTATCATCAAAGACAGCAATCAAGCAGAGATGCCAATAGTGGCAATGAGAAGGTGTGCCAAGAGTGTACCTTTGTTGGGAAGCAAGAACACCTTCTCTTCATATGAAGTCAATCTTTTCTGAAAATCATCTTTCAAAAGATTATTAAATCTAATTCAATACAAAGAGATCATCCAGAGAAGGTTTAGAATGAAATTCTCTAGAACACTGAAATTTAAGAGAAAGCCCTGGGAAAGAGAAATCTGTGAAAATCTACTATCTTTATACAACTAACACATTCACAAGACATGACTTGATTATGCTGAGAACCAAACAAGATTAAGTAAACTAAAAGCTGTTATAGTCACATTTTATCCACTGTTTATATTTCTGTCACCTTCAAATTTATTAGCCTTATAGTAGCTACAGTCATGTCTGATTCATCAATGTGTCATTAGTACCTTGAATGATACTTAACATAGGATATACCAAGCACTTTCTTCTTTTAAAAAGGTTATTTGGGGTCACTGAATTTATGTATAAACACTTTTTCAAAGAAAGTTAGAAAATATAGTGTAGAAAATGTTTATATAATCAAAGTATAATTATTTTATATAAAAATAGTTTCCATACTTTGTTTCCAATTTCTCTTTCAAATGACAGAAACTGGTGAACAGAGATTTATAGAGACTCATTTATAGCTTCCATTTCCATACATTCATTTAATGGACTTGAGGATTTCTTCCAAGTTGAGAACACAAAACCAGGACATGTGTGGAAACATATTTAACCTGTAATGAAGTGTTGGTTTCCACAGTGCATTCTTATGTGTTTGAAAATATTTGATTTGTGATATTTCTCCCAGTAAGTTAAAATGAACGTGAAGAATATATCCAAATATTTCTGGCACAATTGATTATGGCTTCTCTGCCAAAATGTTTCTTTTACTTAGATGTAAATTCTCTGTATCAGTTCATTTTTTAAAAATGCAAATCCTATTTGTATACTTAAGGCCTTATTGTGATATTTTTAGTAGCATTTGGTGAGTAGAGAAAAAACCTAATGATAATGTCTATGCATTGTTATTACTGTGAGAAATGACACTCAGAAGAAAAATGTATATTGGTACCAGACACAAGCAGAATGAATTCTTTTTTTCTGAAGGGCTTGTAGTTCTATTAGCACCCTATTCCAGCCAGAAGTGAATTAGTTGTGCAATATGAGGAAAAACATCATAAGCTAAAAATTTACAAGATGACATTTTTGAAAGGGATTATGTTCTAATTTTTATTGAGGGTCAAGCCAAATAGTGACATTGATAGATTGGAACAAAATGTGTTTTGAAGGCTTGTGGCATTTTCAGAAGCAATAGACATACTAAGTCTTTGTTTCCTCTGATGCTATACCAAATGAGTGTTCTTTCATAAATGCAGAGTTGTACACATTTTCTTTATATACTATTTCTACAGCAAAGTTAATCTGTACATATATGATTTTCTGAAAAAAAAGATGTGCTTAAATAGTTTGAGTATTTTCTTTCTTTTCCTGAATTGTTGTGTATTCTCACTTCCTTTTAAAACTTTGTTTTCCCTTTTACTGAGTGAAAATGAGCACATCAAGCAAAGGTTGCTATTGGCTTCTGATTTGTGTGGATTACAGCAGTTTGACTCAATTTCAACAGTGTTTTGTAGAACTACAGATCATTGAATTAAGTTGACACTTGCTTGCAAAAATTTAACAGCCCAGAAAAATCCTTCTGAGAAGTTATTAGCAACAGCAAATGCTTCTGCTTTTTTATTCTTTAGAGATTTGAAGCTCATTTATCATGTTCCTCCCTGAAAATTAAAAAAACTTTAGAGTAAGGAAAAGATCACCATTTTTAGAAGAGTGAAATATTTTTTAAATTTTTTATTCAAACTTCTGTGATCCTTAATTTCCTCATTGTTAAAGTGAGATTATAATTGTTACTTTGAAAATTGTTATAAAATAAAAACATGTTAATTACCTAATGCAGTGTATAAGACACACATTTTCATTAAAATTATATGATATTTTGTTATGGCTATTATTATTCTTGCTTTATGTTTGATCTGGATCAGAAATTCTCAAACTACAAACCAGAATCATTCAAAGGATTTCTAAAACAGAGATTGCTGGGTCCCACCTCAGTCATTGGTTCTTCGATGAACTTGACAATGTCTGTTTCTATGAAATGGCCAGGTCATGCTGGTTTGAGGACAGTACTTTGAGAAGACCAACAAAGAAATATAACTCAAATGTAGTGAAGTAGAGCTTTGTCACCAAGAATTAATTATCTCTGATCAGTAATAATACTATTTTGAATGTTTTCATATACTTTCTTTAAAATGTTCATTTATCTACTTCTAAATAACTCAGTGTTCCCATTTACTTTGAGTATGGGGTGAATTTTGTTGTTTTGAAGTTGTTCAACATTTTGATGAATACGTACGATTCAGATCAAGAGACCTTTCTTTAGTTGGACATATTTGGGAAATAATAATAAAGTAATGGAGTTTTTTGCTTTGTTTTCCCTTTTAAGTGATTGAGCAACATAAAGAATCTCTGGCACTTGAAAATCTGTTTTCTATATTTCTGTATTTTCATTATGACATAAAGAGGCTTGATTACCACAGTATGCATTCTTATTTTGCTGGTATGCATTTTAGATATTAATTAATTAATTAATTAATTATTGATTTCTTAGGTTAGGTGTTACTTCCAGTTTTATTTTATCAGCTAGATTTACTTACTTTGCTCAGTGACCTATCATGTCACTGTTAATGAGGATACAGATAACAATTTCAATCATGACAAGCAGAAAGGAAAGATCTCTTAAAAGGTCATATTAAATCAGAAATACCTTGATAAGTCACAAGTTAACAAAATCTCTTACACTTAATATCCAGCCAACGACACTGTCAGGTGTCCAAAATCTAAATGTAATGCATGACACATACATAGTACAGCTTAAAATGAAGATAATTCCCAATGAAAACATGGTTATCCAAAATATTAGGTGTTGACTTATTTTTCTGGTATCTTCTGCATCAACTTTGATATATTGCTAAGTAACTCTAAGCTACATATCAAAACACTATTGGTAGCAATAAAACACATGAAAAACCCTTATAATATGCTTGGTCTCTTCTAAACATTGGGGACACATCTGCAGACCTATTCTTTCCTATGTCTGTGCTCAGTCCCTCTGAACTTATCCAGAAGAGAGTCCATTGAGTTTTATTGTTTTAAATACCATTTACAGGCTAAATTTATATATCTAACTTGGATTAGATCTAAGTCCTGAATGACAGAGTCTTGTAAACAACTGCAAACATGACATTTCCCCGATATTGAATAGGAATCTCAATCACAACATGTCATGATCTGCTCTTTTTGCACACTTTCCCAGAAATTTTATGATAACTAATTTATCTAAACCCCTCAGGCTACAAACAAGGACCCCATCCTTGACTATTCTGGGATACCTTGCATCCACTCTACAAATAAAATTAGACTGTTTACTTTCAACATGTAACCAGGATATATATGCTATCTGTCTATTGTTAGATACCATAGTCTAAGTTTAGTTTCACCTGGATTATTATAATAACCTCCTTATTTATCTGCCAGTATACATCATCTTTATTCTATAGTATATCTTCCAACAGCTATGGACTGAATGTTTTAAAATATGAGCCAGGTCATGTACTTCGCTTTTCAAAAACATGTAATGAATCCCCATCTTTCTCAGAGTGAAAGTTAACATTTTTATAACACAGAAAACCACACATAATTTGGACCATCATTATCTAAGATCATTGCCCACTAGCTCAGTTCCTTTTACTGTGGCATTCTTGAAGTTCTTGAAGGATACCAATTATTTTGCTCCTGTCTCATTGTCTTTCTGTGTCTTTATCTAAATTAATTCTCCAATCCCCTGTTCATAGTTTAATTCCTTGCTTCAAGTTTGTATTCAAATGTCACTTTATCAATATATTTTTCCTTTTTTTGGCAGTTATTGACATCTAACACAAAATATACCTATTTTTGTAAACTCTCTCTCTCTCTTAAATATATAGTCTCCATGAGGCCAAGGACTTCAGATCATTTATTTACTGCTGTATTTTCAGTAACTCAAACACCTTCCAGAACATATTGATTATTCAAGCCAGGTGTGGTGGCACACTCCTATAATCCCAGCAACAAAGGTGACTGAGGCAAGAGGATCATGAATTTGAGGCCAGCCTCACCAACTTAAGGATACCCTAAACAACATAGTAAGACCCTATCTCAAAATAAAATAGTAATAAGGTCTTGGAATGGAACTCAGTGGTAAAGCACCACTGGGTTCAATTCCTAGTTGCCCACCCCTGCAAAAAGAAATATTTGATATTTGTTCAATAGATGGATGATGAGTATTTCACAACATCTTTTGAAAAAAATATCTGGAGATTTTACATAAACAATTTTTGAAATTTGATGTCAACTATAATCCATAACTTATAAGCTTGTTGAATCCCAAGCACAAGGAACCTCACACTTTATAATTCAATTACTTAATACCAGCTGTATTAGAGTTCTCTGGAGGAACAGAATCAATAGGAAATATCATTATAAAAAAGGAACTTATTAGATTGGTTTACCTGACCAGAAACTGGATAGTACACAATGACTTTCTGCAGGCTGGAGAGCTGGAGAAACTGGTAACTGTGCAGTACACTAAGCTGAAGCCTCAGAACAAGAGGGATCAATGGCACTACCCCAGTCCCAGACCAAAGACTTCCAGAAACTCCCTGGAGAATTACTGTCAGAATCTTCTTGGAGGAGTGAAGAAGGGAGAGTCTGAGGTCCTCAGACAATGGACACAGCAATCAAGAACCCATTCAAGGAGAATTGAGCTTGCATCTGCAGCTTCTTCCTTGTTCTTCCAACTTCATCCCATCCAAGTCACTATCCTATTGGACAATGCTGCTCATGCTTAGAGAGGATCTCCACTTTCATTTGCCATTCCACATGTCAATCATTCTGGACACACCCAGAAACATCTTAATCTTCAACATTTATTAATCCAATCAAGTTGACAATTCAAGTCAACCATTATACCAGTGAAAAAGAAAATTCTAAAAGCAATCAGAGAAAACACACATTAACTATAGATAATAATGATAAAAAAATCATTGCAAAATTTTCACTGAATAAGCAATAGGAGACAGGGAAGAAACGTCTTTTTTGGGGGGAGGGTGGTGCTGGGATTTGGATCCAGGGATACTTTACCACTGATATGTATCCCCAGCTCTTATTATTTTTTGTTGTGAGACAAGTTTTTGTTATGTTGTTAAGACTCTTTCTAAGTTTTTGAGGCTGGCCTTGAACTTGCCATCCTCTAACCCCAACCTCCCGAGTTGCTGGTTGGATGGGGGGGAACAACATCTTAAATAAAGAAACAACAAGTAAATAAATAAATCCAAAATTCTAACAATGAACATATTTTCAAAATCAAGGGAAAAATACAAACTCTCAGAAATATAGCAGCTGAAAATATTATTGCCACCTAGTACTAACTACAAGATATGTTGAAGCAGTTCTTCAGGAACCAAGGAGGGAATAGAAACTGTCTTTATTTGATAATGACATGATCGTATATATAAATGTGCTAATGAAATCTACAAAGAAGGTATTAGAATCAGTTATTGAGTTTAACAAAGTCAAAAGATATAAGATTAATATATAAATTCCATTACATTTCTATATGCTAGCAATGATAATTAGAAATTGAAATCATAAAAATATTGTTTACTGTAACATAAAATATGAAATATCTAGGGATAAATCTCACAAAAGATATGAAATATATGTGCCCTGAACACTGAAAAATTGCTTAGAGAAGTTGAAATGGCCTAAATCAAAGGGAAACCACCTCTTTGTAAGTCAGAATCTCAACATTGTCAATCTGTAAATTCTTCCCAAATAAGTCTTTTAATTCAATGCAATTCTAATAAAAATTCAAAAGGCATATTTTGAATAGTATAAACTGACAAGTTATTTCTAACATCCTAAGAAAATGCAAAGGATATAGAATTTCAAAGTAACCTTGAAAACGGATATCCAAATTGAAGAAATAATACTACTTGATTTCAAGTGTTGTGATAAAAGTACATGTATCAAGGTAGCATGAGATTGACATAACAATGGACAAATGGATCAACATAACAGAGCAGTGATTATAAAAATAGGACCACGTATGATAACTTATTTTTTCAAAGATAAAAAAGCAATCCAGTGTGAAAGGGATACCATTTTCAATAAATGATGCTGAAATATTTAGATATGTATATGTAAAAAGTAACCCATACCTCACATTATATTAAAAAATTAGCTGAAATTGGATGAAACAACTTAATATAGAATATGAAACTAGAAGATTCTACAAGGAAACTTAGAAGAAAATATTTGTGACTATAGTCAAAAAAATTTAAAATAATCCCTAATAATAAAAATTGTATAACATCAAAATTAGCAATGTTTGTTCTTTGAAATACAATATGGGAAGAGTGAAAAGAAAGCCATTCACTTGGAAGAAATATTTGCAAATCATATATCTGACCAAGAACTTGTCCTCAGATTCTATAGAGTTCTAAAACTTAATAATAAGGTAACAAGAAACCAAATAAAAATATGGGTCAAAAGTCTCAGATATTGAACAGGTGCATCAAAGAAAAAATGCAGATGTCAACAAAGAAAAAATACTTAATAATATCAGCCATTAGAGAAATGCAAATTAAAACCACATTAAGACACCACCACAAATTTACTAATGGTCAAAATTAAAAAGACATCAAACATTGGCAAGGATGTGAAGGAACAAGAATTCTCATACACTGATGGTGGAAAAATAAAATAATACAGATACCGGAAAATAGTTTGGCACTTTCTAAAATTTAAACATGCATCTATCAAATGATCCAGTCATCTCATACCTAAATATTGACTCATGGTAAATAGAGACATATGGTTAAAGGCAGGTACACAAATGTTTGCAGAAACTTTACTTATAATAGCCAAAAATCTGGAAACAACCTGAATACCTATTAGCAGGTGAATGTTTAAACAAATTATGTTATTTCCATTTCATAGGATACTACTCAGGATAAAAAAGATGTTATTGATACCTTCAACTATATGGATAAAGTTCAAGATAATTATGGAGAACAAAAAAAAAAAAACAAAAAAGAGTACATGGCATATTTTTTTCATTCATGTAAAATCCTGTAAAATAAAAACTAATCTATATTGGCATAATGCAGGTCATTTATTGAGTGGAAATGGGAATGGGACCAGAAATGACAAGAGGGAGGAATTCAAAGGAGTATGGAAACTTTTGAGGGTTGATGGATGTATTCATTGCCTTAATTATGATGATTGATTCACAGGTATATACATATGTCAAATCTGATCAAACTATGGACTTTAAATATACATAGTTTACTATATGCCAATTTTATGTCTTATATGGTATTAAGCCAGAAAATAACATTTGAATTTAAAGGATTTCTTTTTATTCTGATGGTCAAATAGAAAACATGAAAGACTTTATGATTAGCTATATTGTAACCAATAACACTCAAGGTTTTTTAGCCTTTTGGTTTTAAGAAGTGTATTTTTCTCATAAAATTATATTTAAGTAGAAGGATCTTATAAGATATTCCTTTCCATATGTACTTTTTGTCTACAATGAGAGTGAATTTTAACAAAACAATGCATTTCCAGCACCAACTGCTGCTTGCTGATGATGTACCCTCAAAGCAAGGCCATGTCTAAAAAGCACCAGATTAAGAGGGCGATACTAGCATCCAGTTCAACATTCAGGGTAGCTAGTCACTCCAATAATTTGTAACCTGAGGAGGGCTGTTTAACTTTTTATATCTCAGTGTCCCTTCAGGTTTCATAGTGATTGCAGTGTTGTATATTACTGTGAGGACAAATGTGATAACAGATGAGCCTTTGGCCATCCCGTTACATAAGGTGAGTGTACTAAGGAGATTATTGGATAATAACTGCTTCTTACTGTGGCTGCCTGAAGTTCTAGTGATTGCAATTTGGACTAATTTAAGTACCCCAGAAGAGACTTAATCCAGGTGTAGATAACTGCTGTCCTTGAGATAAATTACACATACTGATATTTAAATATATTTGGTTTCCTCTGTGTAACAATTTTATGAAAATATTATGGCAGAGGTACCAAATCTGAGATTCTTTATTTTATAATAGGGATATTATATTGAAAGTCTTATAAATTATAAATCATAATGTTAATTAAGTATTATTATAAATAAAGCATATTCACTTACAAAGAAAGTACATTCAGTTTTGCCTTCAAAGTTATTTGAACCATTTTATAATTTAGAATAATGGAAATATGCTCAAACTTTTACCATGGACAGATACCCCTAAACAGTCATAGTTGTTTTCACTAAGGATTGTGTGTAATAATTTATTTAAAACACTCATGTTAATATCTCATTTTCTCAAATCTCTTTCTTCAGTTTTCATCCCACAAGCTCTCTTAACTTCCTGTGTTCCTCCTTCCTCCACTACCCTAAGTCATTTGGCTAGCCACATGCCTATCTCTGACCCTGGATATTTCCTGTCCTGAAAATTTGATTTCTTTCTTGGCCTTAAAGAAATATATGTTTGTTGATTTCTAAGTTCAGACCTCTTCCTGTGTTAGTAATCTGAATAGATATCTCTTAAAAGAAGATATACAAATGGTCAAGTTTATGAAAAAATGCACAGTGCTCAAAATGCTTAATGTGACTAATTAGGATGGTTATACAAATCAAAACCATAACTTGCTCCAGAAAGCATGAGTATAAGCAAACATACACACAAGTGTGCATGTATGCACACACTAAACTCTGAAGGTGAGGATGCAGAAGAAAAGAAACTTATAAACTGTTGGTAAGAATAAAAATTAGTGTATTCACTATGAGAAACAATACTGAGGTTTTTAACAAAACTGAAACTAGGACTAACATATGATATAGCTAGTCCACCATGGATTTTGTGTGTGTTTATAAGTCATTATTTCAAAAAGACACCTGCATTTCCATGTATATTGTAGCACTATTTATAATAGCTAAGGTATGGAATCAACTGATGAGTTCAGCCATGAATATTTGGGTAAGTAATATTTGATATATACCAACAATGGAATGTTATTTGACCACAGAAAAAATGAAATCCTATTATTTGCAGTCATCTAGATGTAACTGGAGGACATTATGTTAAATAACATAATACAGGCACAGAAAGACAAATATCACATGTTATTGTTCATATGTAGAAGTTAAAAAATTATTTCATATAGAGAGTAGAGCAGTGGTCACTATAGGTTAGGAAAGGTGGGGAGAGGACAGATATAGAAGGAGATATAGAGACTAGACTGAAACTGGATAAAGGATGCTAACATACAATTTTATAGAAAGAATAAGAACTGGTCAAGGTAACTATAGGACATAACATAGTAAGGTAAGTATAGTTTATAATTTGCTATATATTTTATAAAGAACTAGTAACTTTCCAAGCATAGAAATGATAAATATTTGAGGAGATGGAAATGTTAATTAACCTGATTTGATCACTCGACATTGTATACAGAATTATAATACTGTATTCCATATGTATAGTTAAAATAGCCAATTTAATTAAAGCAAGAAAATTTGATACCAAACAATAACAAAAAGAAACAGAAATCCAGGATTAACCAATTGTAATAATGTCTAACACTGATTTCCAGTGTATAATATTAAGTAGTTCAAATAAAAATGATCCTATTCAATGTTTATTCAATATTCTCTGAACAATCCTACCATGGAACTGGTATAAGTCAGTCAAGGAATTAGACAATGACACTGCAAGTTGTTTAAAACCTTCTTAATATATATTTTCAGTTGGCATTTCTTCTGTATTATGCTTATTTTTAAGATTTTCACCTGCAGTCCTAATTTGTTAATCATCATTCTCTTTAGAAATTATTTCATGAATAGGCTATTTAGGTAAACATACTCTCTTAGTTGACACCTTAAAGTCCAAAAGCACTAGATGAATTCTGCTTACTATAGCTGCTTGCTTTGAAAATGCCTCCACATAATTATAGTTAATTCATATGGTGTTAAATATGTATTGAAATTGTTTGATGCATGCCTTAGTAAGCTTTCTGTCACTGAGACAAAATACTTTAGAAAAACAACTTGAGGAAAGATTTATTTTGCCTCATGGTTTCAGACATGTCAATCCATGGTCACTTGACCTTGCATGGCAGAGGAAAGTTGATGACTTCATGGCGGCCAGGCAGGGAAAAGAGAAAACTCGTTTCTCTAACAAATCCCTTTCAAATCCATTAAGCTATGAATCTATAAATAGATTAATTCAGTTGTGAGGTCAGAGCCCTGATGATCCAATCACCTGTCTTAGGACCCTCTCTGAACACTGCTACATTGGGGACCACACTTCAGCTCATGAGCTTTAGGTGAACTGTTAAGGTCCAAACCATAACAATGAATTACGGAAGAACTAGGATTTGTACAGTGAGACTGTGTAATCCAATTAACGCCAACATTTTTATTCTTTCCTACATATGAATCCCTATTTTCTCTTCTGGTCTAGTGAGGACAGAACAAAAATCAAATCAGCTTACCATTATAGTTTCCAGTGGTGAGGAGTTGTGATTTGCATTTTGGAATGTGTGTTTGTGTGTGTGTGTATGTGTGTGTGTGTGTGTGTACATGCATGTGTATGTAATAAGTCACTTAGGATCAGTGTGTGGGTTTGAAAAAGATTGTGTAATACAAGTACAAAAGTGTTTTTCCTTAAAAAATATTTTATCATACCAAAAGGCTTTTCAAATTAAAAAATATATATAATGTTGGAAATGAGGGCTGATCCTTGTGAGTGTCAAAGTTATGGAAATAGAAGAAAGTCCCATCAGTGCTTGCATTTTGAGAATAATTTTCCATGCCAGTTGCCATTTTATGCCCTGCATGAGTGACTCAGTGTGCACCTAAGGACCATTTTAATGTGTGGCATCTGGGTGGACACCTGGAAGCTCTGAAGCTTTGAACTAAGGAGCCATTAATGCTAAAAAAAAATTAACATTAATGTTGATTATCCTCTTTAACTTGTTTCACCCACAACTGCTCAATCATTCTGCAACCAGATTACTGCCGGTTCCATATGTTTCTGTGTCACTTAGGCTTGACTAATTAAAATGTTCTGTTATAGGTACCACATAAATTTTAAAACTCTGAGATATCTTTTTAGCCAATTGAAGAGACTTTTAATGTTTTGTGAAAATTAGCATATAAATTTATTTTAACCTGCCAAGTACCAAATATATGACCTAACAGTTTATTTTGTATTTTATTTCGATTCAGAGAAACAATTATATGCACATCAGCTGTGTTCTAAGCTTTGCCATTGCTTAAACTCTATAATCTTGATAGATTTTCTCTAATATTTTTCTTTAAATTTGTCTTTCCTAATGATATAGGAATATTTTTTGTCAAGGGATCAATGAAAAAAGATTAATACTCATCAGTAAGAAATGAAAACTGTCAAATATTGTTCCCTTTTTCAAATTGTCAATGATATAAAAAGATAATAACCAGTGTTGGCATGCTAAAACACTGCTAATATGAATGTAAATTGGCAAAATATTTAGAAGACAATTTGGCAGTGTAGAGCCAGTGCTTAGATATTTTCATATTCTCTCATTCAATTCCCTTCAAGAAGAGTTATGAGGAAACAGTCAGATATATACAAATATTCATGAAAAAAATTTATCACAGTGTTTTTCAAAATGCTCAAACTTAGAAATATAAATAAGTAACAATATAAGATTTCAATAAACTTTTTCTTCCATGTGATTGATGCAGTGTTTAAAAGCCATGTTTTTGAAGACTAATTCATGAAAAAGGAAATTTTCTTGATACGATAAATTATTAAGTGAGAATAAATTTTACAAACCAACCAACCCCCACATTCGTATTTATAGAAATACTAAAGTAAAAGATGACACACAAATATTCCTTATATCCAGTGGTATTTATTTTTTGATAGATTTATTTTAGTCTATTCACATATATCAATAATGAATTTTTGTGTAATCAGGAAATGTTATCAAAACAATTATGAAGAAACATTGCATAAAGGTTATTTTTGAATGATTTAAAATTTATCTTTTAGTGAGTAAATTTAGCATATTTATAGGTCCTATTTAAATTTTCATGCTTTAAAATATTTTTTGTTCAGCAAAATTCTAAACTTCTTGAAGTTGAGCCTGTTATTTACTTCATTTTTGTTCTATTTAATGTGTCAGAATGTTAGACACTTCAGAAAATTTTGCTATGAATTATAATCAACTGTGATTCTTTGTCAAGTACACTGCCCAGATCTACCCTCAGATTCTCATTTTGTGTATCTATTGAGCCACTAGTGATATTGATGTTTACAAAATCTCAGTATCAGTTCACTTATTTACCTACTTAATAATGCTTATTTCAGTAATGGCAAATATATTTGCTCATTCTTAGTTCAAGTTCAAATAGGGTCATTGGACAACATTGGTTCAAATTGTAGTTGATATCAGGTTAGAAAGATAAATTTAAAAATAATAGTCATCTCAGTGCCTTTGGGATTTTAGCAGGGGAAAAATAGATACACAATGAAAATAATTTTCCTTCATCTTGAGTTTGGAATCTATCAGAAATATTTTAGTAAGAAATACATCTAGAAATAAAAGAACCAGTTCATAGGTTATTTGTTTGCTTAAGAATGTATACATAATTTTCATTTTCTGTTACAGAGCAAAGCCACATATATCTATTTTTTTTCTCTTATCTTTTCATCTACTTCTTCCAGTATCACAAAGAAAACGGTTTTCACCCAATTTTCTGATATCTTTTCATAAAATAGAACAGCCACAAGGATCAACACAATAACACAATACTCAATGAATTCCATTATGTA